>NC_137114.1:32032880-33232880 GCF_949357685.1 Gobio gobio | reverse complement strand
CATGTTGTCTTTATATTATTATGCTCACTTTTCTCCACACACAGTATAAAGAGGTCATGATATGCAAAAATACATTTAGCTGCCTTTATGTTTTTAGATTGCATGCGGGATTCATCACATTAGGAGGTCCTTGGCAGTAAGAAGTTTAATAACCTCGGATGCAGACTGCTAGGCCATGGCTTCAGTTATTTTTAATCAATTTTACAACTATAGTACATGCTGCAAAGTATTTTATTTGTTCCTTTATTTATCCCTCCTATGTCTGTGGAAGTGTATGTGTTTGAGAAAAATCCTTAATTGCCTGATTAAAGTGAGATGTCAGTACTGTTTCTGACAACTGTGAATGAGGCAAAATCAAAACATGCCAGCCATGAGGCAAAAGCCTAAATGTTTAGAAGCAGCAGAGGTGTCTGTCTGGCCCTCTTCACATTCAGACCTGCTATAAATGTGTGAATGAACACCTGTGTCTGCTGGGAAACTCATTAGAAGGTGGAGTGTCTCTGGGATTACAGAGGTAGCAATTATTGTTGACTGTGCATTCATTAGTATTACTGCAAGGCAGATTAAACAAAGACAGCATTATAATGTATTTGCTTTTTCATGTTAGTTCTGTGTCTGCAAAGGCTCTTGTTTTTCATTTTCATTGTTTGTGATATTTACTAGTGACTTTTGAAGGGATTCTTGGTGGCTTTCAGAAGACTTTCAAGAGTGAGAAAGAAGTCAAATCTTGTGTGTGTAGGGTTTACATAAAACATAAAAACAAAAAAATCTCTTATGCTCACCAAGGCTGCATTTATTTGATATCATTCATCCAATACAATATAATACATTTATTTATACATTTAAAAAAACAACCAAGGCTGTACATAAAAGAATAAGACTAAGAAATAGAAAAATAAAACTGCCAAAATTAAGGAAAACACAACAATAGTAAAACAACAATCAAGCCAAAGTGAATAAATAAGTCTTTAGAGTAGATTTGAAGGTGGAAATAGAGGAAGCTAATCTGATGTAAAGAGGTAGACTGTTCCAATGTTTTGGAAAGTAGTGAATTTACACACTTTCTACTTTAATATTTCTTAAAATGTGATTTATTTCTATTTCTACTCCATTCTTCAGTGCCACATGATCCTTCATAAATCATTATATTATGCTGATTTGGTGCTCAAGAAACATGTCTTATTATTTTCAATGTTAAAAAAAATGTGCTTAATATTTTTATGAAAACCTTGATGAATAGAATTGTGTGATGGATCAAAAGCAAATAATTTATTTGAAATAGAAATCTGGTCAGGTTATAAATGTCTTTGCTGTCACTTTTGATCAATTTCATAATTTTGTCTTTAAATGTTTTGCTATCTTTTGTACGATAAACATATTTAGTACTGTTTAGTTGCCACATGCTGTCAACTTCAATGTAAATCTTTCAGAACCGGTAGTGAACCAATGTGTTAAAACAGTCATTTGAGTAGTGTTAGTTGGACTCACCCCAGTATTTATTTGACGTATATGTCAAATAAAGCCACAATGGATTTTGTGTAATCAGAAATTGCTGATTTCATTGAGACAATGCTAATGCGTTCTGCATGTTTGATAAGGAACAGGCAAATGTGATCCGTTAGATTAACTTTAATCTGCTGTAAATCCCCTTCAAGTGGAACAACAGCATGAATACCAATGTATTATTCATCGCGACAACAAGCGAGGATTTTTCCCCATTACAGCTATTACCTTAATTGCCTTCACACAAGTTTGCTTCTGAAGCCTAATGAACATATCTGTAAATTGAAAATGTTTGATTGGGGAAACAAAATGTTTACTAGTCAGACAGGGAATGACATGTTCTTCAGTAGATAATATGGCTCCTCGTTCCCGCCCCCAAGATATTTCAGGAGTGTTTCTGAAGCCCTTCAATCAGACCGCACATCTCCAGAACCTGCCATGGAGAATGAGAGCTGATTTCATCTCCAAACCTCAAAGACACTTTCCTTTCAAAGCACCATTTATGCCTGTCAAAGCATATTCATAAAGCTTTCCTTCATTTAACAGAACTGCTTGGCATCAAAAAAGCCAATTGAACGGAAGCCATTTGATTTATGAAATGAAGTCTCTCCATCTACTAATCTAACTAAATGGACTATCAAAATAAACATCCCAACTTATTCACTTTGGAGCCACTGAATAAATTCTTGATGGTCCCACGCAGCCAGAAGATTCTCCCCACGGCGGCGTGGACATGAATTTTCCTCCTCCTTGAATATCACAGCTTCATTACTTCTATAGTGTTGTATTATACGGTCTGCTTTCCCATCATCCCACACTGCTGTCTTTCTCTCCAGCCCCTCAGCCATTGGCATAACTTTTCATCTTTTGTGAGTGCAGGGACAATCGGGTTGCTTCATTGATTCTGATGTGTTTCCGCTGGTGGTTCGAGGTATAGAGAAAGTGAAATGGCGAAAGAGAGAGAGTCAGTTCCCAGTGCAGTTGTCTACATTGCTGAGTGGGAAGGTGGCACTGCGGGAGCACTGAGCACACAGTCAAACGGTGTCACTGTCTCACTCCTGCCTGGGGGAAAAGGACATGCTTTATGCCTTCAATCTCCTTAAACTGTTTTCATGTGAGGGAATTTTCATTTGATGTATCAGATTGTGTGCGTGGTCTGCCCGAAACTTCTAAATAGAACTGCACCTCTGATCTTTTTGCAGTTAGGTAGAGACAAATTAGACTTTTTGGGCAGAGAAAGAACTGGAAAGAATAGCGTTTTTGGGAGGACAATTAGGATTCTCCTTGGAGATCTGACAAAATGTCAAAGATTAAAGTCAATTAAATTTTGAGCTTTTTTGAATTCTGATGAGATTTTGGGATTCAGTGTGGAGCAATGCTAACGAAAAAGTGAAAATTTCCACAGCATTATTTTGAAGTGCCATCTACCGAATATCATAGTACATAAATATGGTAATTAGTAACATGTAGCATGGTATATCAAAGTATGGTTAAATAATCTGCTAAAAAAAGCAAGTTTTTGGTGGATTGTTGAAGCCTTACATTCGTCAAACTTGTTTTTACTTCAAAAGTTAGCATAACTCACACTCTTTTGGTTAACAAGAATGGTAGTAATAGTATTAGTAGTAGTAATATCTGTCCACATGTTTATTTTAAATTATATATAAATTTTATTATCAATAAAAGTAATATATTATTATATAAATATTAATTTATATTAAAATATCATATTTTTTGTCACATTTTATGAACGTTTTAAGCCTCATTCAGACTATCAGTCAAAATCGTGCATATCTGATTGGAATTAGCAAGTGTGAACGGCAAAAAAAAAACACATGAAATGCGTTTTTTTACAAAAAATCCGTTTTGAGCTACATTCATATGTGGTTTCAAATCCGTTTCCAGTCTGACCAATCCAATCTACTTGGATTTTTCATGCGTTATGTAACTTTTATTATCGGTTCTATTCGGATTTCGGGTTTATTTATGTGACATTCTCATGACATGTAAAACGTAAACATGTCAGACTTTTGTTCTAGAAAAAATGCTGAAAGTCGCTGCAGAAAAGCTTGTGTTGTTATAAGTGCTGAACGAGCAGAAATGTACAATAGTCCAGTATTAGTTTTGATTTCAGCAGTGATATAAAGCCTACATATTGTTAAATAAGACAAATCTTTATTGCAAACTCCCCCATGTTGCTGTTGTTGTTGTAGTTTCTGGCGAATGCCTTCCAACGCATTGCCATAGAAACCAATGCAGATATTCCGTAAAATGAAAGAGAGCCACGGGACTCAGAAATCGGATCTGAACAGGTGCGATACTCAGTCAATAAGATTCCAATCGGATACACAAATAATCTATTTGGACTGACAGTGTGAACATAGCCTTAATTTCTAATAATCTGAAAACAGTGCTATCTAACTGAACTTGGAACAGTTATGGCAGCTATCTGATAAAATCAAATAAACATTGAATATACCAAACATTTTTGATAATTGGCTGGTCAGGTTCTGTATTTTAAGAGCAGTGAGTTGGATTGGATTACATGACTGTTTAGATACTATACACGCCATTAGCTGTCCACAGTTAGCATGTGGGTTTTAAGAGCTGTTACTGTATAACCTTAGATACTCTGATTAAACAGGACTGTTAAATTTAAGAGGGCACAGCTTGGCTCTCCAGTTATTCTAGTTACTTATAACATCTCACAGGTGGGGGCTGTCAGGAATCCTCAGGTGTTTGTGATGCAAGTGTTAAATGATTGGGTCATCATAAGGAACAGTTTTAATCCTCTGAGAAAGGGCAACATTAACATGAAGAGGTTACATTAATGTTCATCTTGTAAATGACATTTACTTTCTCATTTAGCTTAAAATTATCTGGCAATATTGTGCAGAGACATGTTTGGAATGCTAATGAACGTCAGATTTCTCTGTTGAGGACAAGTCACAAATCCATTTAGATTCACACATGATTCACAAATAAGATGAGACTTTGACGTGTATGCCTTCTTTTAATGCATTGAGGTTTTAAGGTCGCATGCTGCCCCTCACAACACAAAGTTGAATGGCAGACAGATAAAATATGCACAAAAACATCAGAGCTAGAAAATGTCATACTGATGTGGTGGAGAGGGGAAAAGATTAGGCAAGGACAATTTGAAAGCAAAAGCTAGATCCATATAAATATTAAGGAAATGAAATAATAAATTGTACTATTACTCAGCCTTGCTTATATGCCATACTTTCTCCGGATGCTAAATTTAAAGTGCTTTTTCTCCAACATTGATTGTGGAAGGTCATTTTAAGTTACAGAATACATGTATTTTTGGTTATGTAACAACTCTATGTAAGTGAAAGATTTAACAGACTTGTGAAGTATTTGCATCGCTTGATTGAAATACGTGCCAGATCCTTTTCAGGGCGGTAATCCAATTTGATTGTGCCAAGTATTTCTAGAGAGATTCGTGTCAGCATTTACTCATGTTGTTCCAAACCAGTATGCTGTATTTTTTTTCTGTGCAACAAAAAACGATAAATTGTGGAATCTTTCTTTTCAAATTTCAAATAGAACAACAACAAAACCCGGGGCAATTGCACTATTTTTATACTGTGTTTTATAATGTTTTATTTCATTTATATGTTGTACAATATATCTGCATTTATATGTGTGTCGTTATTTAGACCTCAAATATGTGACTCATATATAAGCATAGCTCCTATTTTACAATTTTTTAGACGCTTTCACAGATGCCGTCAGTGGCCGTTCAGCTCTCCGTTATAAATATTATTAATATCAATATGGCATCCCAGTAAACATTGGCAATTGTATCTAAAATAGCTGCTGTAGGATGGCATAAATCAGGAAAAATGTAACATAACATTGTTTCCGAGTGCAATCTTTAACAGTTCACAGTCGGCTTGTTTTGAGGGGCTGGCGGTATACGATGGTATATCGATTTCGATTTCAGTATCAATTCATAGCCTACTGTACATATAAGGAAATAAGGATATATGTACGTTATTAACATTTTAAAATTTCACATTTAAAGAAATCTAGTCTTTGATCATATCTAAATATTTATTAAAATGCAAAACTGCAATACTTTTTTGAGCAACTAGATTAGATACATGTATATTGATTAAAGAGCCATAAAGGCAATGACATTACAAATGGAAATTATTATTTTTCGAGCCACAAAATGACTCTAATTTGCCTCTTTGAATAAGAATTCTCTAATTTAACCTTTATTACTATACTAATTGTAATATAAATAAGAAAAATATTAGAAGAAAAATATTTTAAGTGGTCATTAATGGACCATAATTATTGTACAAATAGTATTTAGTACCAAAATATCTCAAAATATTCAATAAATATTATTGAACTAAAATATAGAACATTTATTCAATTGAAAGATAGTTAAGGTGTATGGTCACATTCGACCATCAATGATATGAGTGTGACCAATTAGTGTGCATCTCCATCACTCTCCATTATAAAACAATCCTGTATGGTTGACGTATTAATCCATGCACACTATGCTGTACTGTTTACCAAAACTTGCTGCAAACACCTGTAAAGTGGAGCTGTTGTGTATCAAGCCATTCAAATGTATTGACACAGCGCTAGAAGTATTGAGAGCTCCGTGAAGCACGTGACCGTACGCGCCACCGGGAGATGAGAGAGCATGTCGCAACTCCGTTTTTCAACACTCTGATTTTAACTGTTATGCCATATTAGCGCCAAAACGCTATTTATTGTTTGAATTTCGCATTAAAACTTAAAAAAAGGTAAAAGCTTAGACTTTGTTTAATATCAAAAGCAGGTTTGGCAATTTGGCGTGAGATTAAGTTGGGCAGCGTGAGACGGAGCCTGAAAGCGTGAGTATCAGCCAAATGCAGAGTTGGCAACCCTGCTATTTAACTTGAATCCTATACTACGTTTGACTGTTTGCTTGTGTTTATTTCCTGATGGATATATTTATAATATTGTGGACATCGACCTGAACAATGAATGCTATATCAGATGCAGGTAGTAAGTAATACGTAAGGAATAATTGACGACGGACCGTTGAGTTATTAGAAAATGCACCTCTGAGGTGGTAATGCAGTCACGACGCGGAGCAGACCCCTTAGCTGTTATAAATTCACTGTAAACCACGGCTTCACGGGGCTTATTGCTTTTATAAAACGGTCACCACACAATACAAATATTACTAAAGTCAAAATATATGTAGGCTATCAATGCAACTTGTAAAATTCATTAAAAGCCTTCCTTCCGCTGGAAAAAAAATAGTCCCTGACCGTGAAAAGCAACAGAAGTTACATTATTACTACGCCATTTGATGGCGGCAAAGTCGTAACAAGTGAGTCACTCAGTAGCAATTCTAGCAAAGACTTTTATACCCCTTAACTGTTAAGGACAAGATGTTGCAGCGGACATTCAAACGGATTCTTTTATTATGAACATATGACTGACCTAAGGAAAATGATAAATATGAATGCAGGTAACGTTAATACACTCGGTCACTCAATCTCTCTCACAATACTTTTCTAGCCGGTGCTAGTGGCAGAAAAGCTGCTGCATGACTGGATTTAATTGGGGAAAACGAGAGTGGAACAAACGGTTATAAGTTTAAACTAAAGGTTGGACTCGTGTTCATTACAACTTGGCAAAGATGCAGTGATCTATGGATATTGACATGCAGCCAGGAATCCTGTTTTTCTGACATTTAACGTTATATGAGCCTGATTTCGATACATACTTTATCACTATCAGTCATCACAGTATCGAGAGTGAATCCCACATTTATATGCTGATGGGCCTATGTATTGAAGTGTGTATGTGGCCGCTAGTCAAGAATGGAAAACAAAATTTTATTCAATTCTGAATATATTATATGCCTATTAAAGGGGCACCTCAGCGCTGGGAAGATGAATGTGTATTTAAACTGGGTCATTTATGTAGTAGAAATGTGAAATTATTTTTGAATTTGGTGCCTTCTAGACTGAGAAAAGACAGAAAATGTATTTTTGTCTCATGTGGATGAAAGACAACAACTCCCAGAATGCACTTGCTATCACTTGCCCACCGCGGCACCGCCCCCAACAACGTTTTGATATTCATAGTAATAAAATAATTTAGTTCACTTAGAGAACAGACACTATAAACACAATAAAGTGTGAGTGAGCCGAATTAAAGTCACGACACAAACGCAGCTGCAGGAGTCAGATTTGAGATGAGGTAAGCGAGGCAGTCATTCTCGGTGCTTGTCCAGTCTGGCACGTTGTCAGATCGCATATGGAAGCTTAACTTTCATAGGAATTCATTAAAAAGTTGAAACACTCACTTTGCTCCGCACCGCTCTGTTATGAATGCCCGAGCTGAGCGGCCGGGTGCATTTACATTCTGTGAGTGAGATCCCTCCCCTGTGGGCGGGTTAAAAACATGCGGAACTAGCTCCATAGTCTCTAGCCTCTGGCCAAAAATCCTCCGATGACGCAAAATGATGATATTTGCGTCATCAGAAGATTTTTTCCAGAAATAAAATGCATAATTCTCTCGTCTCAGGGGGATATGAGGGGGGAAAGTACCATAATTCGAATATACCACCGGGTTTCTACTGATACAAAGCTTAATGCTAAATCGCTGAAGTAACTCTTTAAATATTATTTTTATATTGCGCAAAGAACGCTCCCTTTATAATCATTATAAGCTATCACTCATTCAATGAACGTGGTCTCAATGGTCTCCCCAATGAATCTCTTATTTACATAATGTCTACACTAAGATTAGCGCACATGCAGAACTCGGCACCAGATAAAACTCATGCGGTGAGTAGATTAGAACTCAAACACCTGTGATTGGCCATTGCGTTGTAGAAATCAACAAACATCTCTGTGATTGGTTACATTACTCACCAGATGGAAAACACATTGGAAATTGAATCATTTGATGAGCGCAAATACATATTTACATTTTTTAAAATTGCAATATTAACAAACAGAAATAAGTCGATACATTCAAGAAATAAGCAATCTTTCAAAACAAAAAGGAAATTATGGTTCAAGAGTAAACAGATGAAAAATAAAATAAACTTAATTAAATCTATTGAACAATAATAAAAAAAATAGAAGAAGAAGAGAAGAAAAAATAGGAAAAGAAGAGGGCACAAAAATAAGGAAAAACATATTAAGGAAGAATATTAAACATGGCACAAATTCTGGATGTTTTCATTGCTTTCTTGTTAACAGAAGTTAAATCTTCAATTCTTGTTTGAAAAAGTTAAAGTGGGGATATAAAACTTTCCAATAAATAAAAGAAGTCTTATACAAAAACTTACATTAATTCGATTCTTGTCTTTGACATTAAAACCCAAAAAGAATAAAGAAAAGTAAAAAAAATATAGAATATAGGTATAGGATATTTCTTTAACTTTATTTGTTAGAAAGAATTTCTGAGGAAGTGACCAAACATACAACCATTTAATGTCATCAAAAAGATTATTCCAATAAGAAATGGAGGAAAGAATTGATACGCACTGGATCTTTTGGCAACACTTTTTCGATATTAATATGATATTATTACGAAGAAAACAGATCCTAGACCAGCAGTTATGAGCAGCTTTTCCCTCTAAAAGCAATCAGTAGCAGAAGTAGCAGTGTTTGGTTTGTGTGAGAAAATTACACACTATTATCAAGTCCATCTCCCTCGGTCCAGAGGTGTGCACGGGATGTCCATGGGGTCCGTGGCCAAGCCTCCCCTGACCTCCCCTCTGGCGTCGGGCCTGGTTTTGTGTTTTTCGCTGCCTTCACACTGAAAACCAATATGCCTCTCAGTCTTTTTGCCACTCAATGTGGCGTAACCGCAGTCACTCCAGCTGACGATTACGTCACGTGCATGCCCTCTATATCAATTGAGAACAAACATATGTTTACATTGCTAAGAGTGGTTGCTAAGGGTGTTGTGCAGTGATGCACAGAACTGTTGGGTGAAGCGGTCAAAGCCGTGTGTTATCGTGAATAAAACACAGCTGTTGACCAATCAGAATCAAAGACTGGAGCTAACCGTTTTATAAATGAGCAATATCACATGAGTTGCAGTGCAATATGGTCGTACAGTATATCAGCATGGCTGTGATTCGGCTGGAGGTAATCACAGCGTGCTGACATACAGCCATATCACACAGCTACGAGTGTGATATTGTGTTTATACAACAGATCGACGGCACAGGTGTGTAAATAAATACGAAACAACAACTGGCTGTCTTTAAATACAAACTTTTGTGGAGAACTACTTCCTTCCGCCACGGATTCAAATCTCAAGTTGACCGTTTAGCAGTTGTAACCAGGCCTGTTACTAATTCTAAAACGTCAAATCTACTTTAGAGACATGGGTTGGATAGTATATTTATGGTGTGTTTTTGTCCTTTTTGGAGCCTAAAGGTTTGGGTACTTAATTTATAATTATTTCAGCCGTGAGTGCGGAAAGACATGTTCGGCTAGTTTGCATCCAGTGGACTTTGTTTGTAGTCACATGCGCTGTTGGAAGCACCATTTGCGTGGACACAAAAATTGGGCTGCACCACCACATACCACATACAAACACATATATATATATATATATATACACACACATGTAACATTTCAAAAGATACCACTGTAAATCTGTAATCACATATAATGCTTTACAGAATTTCATATCATCATAAAACATTTTAACATCAGGTATCGTATGATGATTCATATCAAAGATATTAAAGAAAAATACTTGCATATTAAAGAGGAAGAAAAAAGGAAGAAAAAATGTGTATAATCAAAATAAAGAAGAGGAATTTAATTATTTGTAAATGTCCAAAGTTCTTATTGCTTTGCGGTTTGAAAGTCCTTGTAAGGTTTCAAAATAAACTTCATGTCAGCCTTGAAATGGGTGATATTGAGTATCCTTTCAGACCATTTACATTTGTGTATGTATAACTTACCAAGTAATATTATAAGATTTAAGATAAAAAGACTCTTGTCTATATCTTTTTTTTTTGTCATAATAAAAAATGACATCTCTTTTCTCTGTTAATTTTAATTCCACTTAACACATTAAATAAATATTCAAAGGAAAAGGAATCAAAGGAATCTATCCAAAGGAATTTAACATGCATACATTACATTAAAAAAGATGCAAACTAGTTTCAGTATTCATTTTACAAAATACACAAGATTCAGAAAGATAATCTCTTTATATCTTTTTAGGAACTGGTTTGTTGGATAATATGTATACAATTTTAAAGTAAAGTACAGACGTCCGCGGACCCTCCTGATGACTCATTTTTTGATCACATTCCAAGAGTTGGACATACTTCATATGCATTGGCATATATACACATGATTCCCTGTCTCTTCCAACAGGTCCGTCCCTCAGCGTTTGGTGGGTTTAGGTGGGGAGTGGACTGGACTCTGATGTGGAGTGCTGCTCTGGATCTGAGTGCCCACTACTAGACCAACAACTTCCTGCGCCTCAAGATGGATTAGAGCTTCACGCCTCCGGAGATCAAAGGTATGAGATGTATAGTAATGAGCTTCCACTCCGCTCCCTCCAATCAGACCTGCTGTAGTGTGGAAGCCCTCTTCGTGTTTGTCTTGAATGCACAGTGGATGGCTATTACTGTCCATTGAATATTTATGAATGTGCCGTAGAGGTGAAGGAGTGTTTGATGTGCTTAATTGTACCACAGACATTAAATTTTTCAAGGCTCGGAAACAATGATGGACTGCAAACAACGCTTGTCCGCTTCAGCGCTTTGCTTTTTGTTTGGAAACCTGCCATGTTGTGCACACAGAGCCATATTAGCTGGCCAGAATTACTGTGATTATAAATGTAGCACAGATTTATTGCTTGAGGTGAAAGAGTGAAAGAAAAAGAGAGAGGAGAACAAAGCTGCCTTGAGTCACAAAGTTCTCCAGTAACCATGGCAGCCAGCTTTTGACATGCGTATAGCTGTCAGACAGTTTATTTGTGTCTCTTATTATGTTTCTTATGTGTACCTGATGCATACTTAATTCACCATTAAAATGCAGAACCCTTACAAGATAAATCAAAACTCCTCTTTACAATTTTTTTTTAATTAATTTCAGCGGCTTGAAAATGAGGTTTAGGAGATTGTTGGTGTTGTACAAAAGTGGGTTATTGGACACGCCAGCGATTTATTGGAAAATGGAAGCTCACAGAGAGAATATGAGAGAAGGGCTGGGATCATTCCGTGGCCTCGTGTATGTCCCGCTGTGCTCAGTAAAGAGAGAGAACTTCTGAGAGCTCGTATGTGCCATGTTCACACTTACAGTGATTGTATCACTGGAGGACACCGAGTGGCTGTCTTTCTTCCTGGTAAAAAAGTGTTTGGATTGTATATAGTACAGTATATTGGTACCATATTGGTTGTTGTTTTATATTAGTAAGTTTTTTTTTAAATTCATCTGTGTGGGTTGATATTGGATATTTAATTTTGTTCATTCTTTAACTCGCCCTCAGTTTGTTCTAAACCTGTTAGGCTTTCTGTCTTCTATGGAACACAAAAAAAGATGAAGAATGTCGGTAGCCAAACTGTTTTGGTTAACATCGACTCATTTCTTATTATACCTTCATGGTAAAACTTTACAATAAGGTTTACTTCTAAAGCATTTTTAATCTTAATGTTGAACATGCACTAATACATTATTAAAATTAAAAGGTGTGTCTGTTAATATTTAATGGACATCAGCTAACATGAACCAACAATAACAGTGGTATTTTTTATGAACTAAGATTAACAAAGACTAATATATTAACTAACAATAAGCAAAACATTTGTTACAATATGTTAGTTAAAGGGGTCATAGAATGCCATTTTTGTACAAGTTAATATGATTCTTTAGTGTCTAAATGAAATTTTTGTAATATACTTTAATTAAAAATTCTCATTAGTATTGTAAGAAAACACTCATTTTACCTGGTCAAAACCAGCTGTTTTAAAGGGTAACTAAACCCCTGCTCAGAGCTTAACTCCACCCACTGGCAATTTTCAAAAAATGCTGGAAAAGTGGGCAGAGCCCGGCGGACACAGAGGGGACGAACCGAGGGCGGAGCTGAGCGGAGGGCGTGCACCTGAGACCCGCAGGGACGGATTGATTGACAGCTGTCTGACTCGCGAGTCGCAGAGATGTAGAGTGACTGGAGTGACGCCAGCTTTGCAACAGAGCGGTCATTTCTCCTACCTTCACCTGAAGTGGAGGAGGGTGAACTATCTGTAGACACAGGGTCAGAGCCTTATCAATGCAAGCCGCTGCTCAAACTGCGTTAACTCCCGATGCAGACGATGCTAGCGAAGCAGCCGCGCAAGAGAACTGACCTAATCTACCGGTATCTGCGTTCGTGGCAACCACTTGCGTGTCAGGTTTGAAAGCGCGTCTCATGTATGAAAATTATCTGTACACATGACGGGCGGCAATAATATCGCAAGAAAAGCCTGACGTGTACTGACAACTGCATTATTTAACCGTATTTTCTTCAATACAATGTTAAAGCAAGTGTCAAGTGAGTTTCATTCATAATGTTTACTTCATGTAATATGACAGTTCATACTGGAGTAAAGCCGTTCTCATCGTGTGATTGGCGGAAACATTTCTGAGGGCGTGGTGAGCTCGTGCCAGGGGCGCGGATAGTGAGCCGTTGGAGGTACCATCCTACGTCACGATGTACCACAACGTCCAATAGGAAAATTCAACTGCAGTAGCCACCGTTCAACCTTAAGAGGGCAGCACTTTGGCGGTTTTACACCATATTTTATAGAATTAAAACACTTTATATTCAAATGTCAAAACATTTACTCGAATCAATGAACAGCATTAATAAAGCCCCAGTATTACAGATCATTAACTAAAAAAAGTTGGTTTAGGGTTTAGTTACCCTTTAAGCAAGTCATTTCAGTGTATGTGACTTTAAATGATAATGAGCTTTGCTAACCCCGCCCCTCTGCTCTGTGGAACGTTCGGTTCGACCCGACACAACACCACAACACACGTGGAGTGTTGCCACTCAGCAGCCACTGTGTCTTCAGTGGTTCGGATTTAGGAACATCAAAATGACTGCTGTGTTTGTTATTACACCCAACAACACAACACCACAATCGCTTAGACGCCATTCTGCTCCAGAGTATCAACAATGGTGGACTGATGACAGCTCGCTCAGGGCGGGTCTGTGTTGAAACGCTGCTGTCAATCAACAATCTTAGGAGGGGCGTACACCGTGTAACGTCACACGGTCAGACGGCTCGATTTGAGACAGGGGAAAACATATAAGGAGATTAAAAAAAAACACTGGATGTATTTTTATCATTATAGGATGGTTGTGTACAGGCACTGCCAACACACATTTCCATATAATCGACTTGTAAAAGTGCATGTACCATTATATGACCCCTTTAATGCACTAACTAACATTAACTAATAAGACCTTATTGTCAAGCATCACCGTTGTTTCTGTTAACATTAGTAGTTCACCCAAAAATGAAAATTCTATCCCGTAAGACTTTCGCTGATCTTCAGAACACAAATTAAGATCTTTTTGATAAAATCTGAGCGATTTCTGTCCCTACCAGCTTCAAAAAGTTCATAAAGAGATTGTAAAAGTAATCCCTATGAATTGAGTGATTTAGTCCAAATTTTCTAAAGAAAAACATGATCGCTTTATATGAGGAACAGGTTAATTTAACATAATTTAGGTTCATTTAATAACTTTTATTTACATATAAACATTAATCAACACACACATCAGTTATGATATACAGAAGCTCAAGTTCATTCTCGTGTGTTATGCAGCATGTTTGAGCTTCCGCCAGAACCAATAATCTTCATTTTTTGTGTGTTTGTGTGTTTGTGGTTTGTGGTAAACTACCCCTTTAAGAATGTTACAGGTAATTGGACTACATGCGTTTTACTCCAATCCATAATCACCACAAGTTATACTTTTCTTATCTTTGTTACTCTGCTGGACGTGCCCAAATCACCATCACGTCACTCAAACTGGCAATTCTCATTGAAACTTAATGATTTGCAAACTGCTGTATGTGTGAACGACCCTTTACGCTGACATACTTATAGCTCCAATAGTGATGTGATGCATCGTTTCACCATTGCCTGGAATGGACTGCTATATCTACTGCGGTCTGCTCTTTGTGTAAATGTCATTATTGAATATAACTTTCGAAAATGCATCGTTAGCTAGTAATGGCAACACCTCATAAAGTAGTGCCAAGGCAAAACATAATTGGCTTCTCACTTCAGAAAGCTGGTCAGCCCTTGCAAGACTGGAAAATAATTGCTGCCTTGCGGCTTCCAAAGCAACTAGCTGTTTCTTTGTCTGCTTAAATGGTTACTTCAATTTGTTAATTTTTTGATCTGACACATAAGTCACATAATAAACTATATTATATTCGACTGGGGCAGTAGTGGGCCAATGGTTAGAGAGTCGGACTTGTAACCCGAAGGTTGCGGGTTCGAGTCTCAGGTCCACAGGAATTGTCGGTGGGGGGAGTTTATAACCAGTGCTCTCCTCCAACCTCAATACCACGTGAGACCCTTGAGCAAGATACCGAACCCCCAACTGCTGTGTGTGTGCGTGTGCGTGTGTGCGTGCACTTGGATGGGTTAAATGCAGAGCACAAATTCCAAGTATGGGTCAAAAACTTGGCCACATGTCACTTCACTTTCACTTTCATAGTTATGTCAACAAAACAAATGTTCTCAGCTGTTGAAGCATATGGGCTTTATGGGCCTGTTTACACCCGGTAATAACATGCGTCTCAAATGTATCCCCTGTGACTGATTGTGAAGGGATTTTGAGGGAAAGGTCTTTTAAAGCGGGACGTATCCGGCTAAAACAGGCTAAAACAGGACGGATCAGCATTTATACTACATTCTGAATGGAATGTGGTAATATGCATTTTTGACTAACTCTGAAATTAATGTTTTTTTTGTTGTTTTTTTGTGAGTGAGCCAATCTAAGACTCGGCGATATAAAATGAAGCAATATTCTGAATGACTGATGTAATATGCTTTTTTCAGTTGGTCTGTAAATGAAAATAAACATAAATATTAATGTTAAATATAATTTCTCTTTAGTTGTTATCACAGATATTATAAATATACAAAGAAAAGAAAATGGGTCCCAGATCAGAGCCCTGGGGGACTCCTTTAGAGACTGACAGAACAGATGAGGTACAATCTTTTAAAAACACACTGTGTTCTCGCTGTTCATAGAACAGCACTTTTTTTTAAAAATGTAAATCTTTTGTAACATTATACATGCCTTTACTGTCACTTTTGATAAATTGAATGCATCTTTGCTGAATAAAAGTATCAATTTACTTACCCCAAACTTTTAACAGTAGTGTAAATTGAATATTGTCAAAGAAATATTGCCGTAAATCACTGAATATTGTTTCTGTCACCCAGCCCTATTATGATCACAAACAGTTTTTGACCCTTTTACACCTGTATTAGTGCTGTTCTTGTGTGATCCAATTGTCCACAAACAAATGCTAATATCATTTGTAAATTGGTTCTATGCCGTTAAGGAATCAGAAACTGTGAATTTACCTCTGGCGGCCACCCGTTTTCTGAGCAGTCGTGTTTTTGTGCTGATCTACTTCTCTGTGGCTTGTCCACACTGGGCTGATTCTGTTTTGCTCTGCTTTCATGAGGCGCCTGCGCTGATGCAATAAACACAGGTTGTGTGTGTGTATTCATGACCGTTGTCTCCCTCACAGCCATAGTTTCCCTTCGTCTTCACTTCCAGTCTGCACACCTGAAAGCTCCAGATAAGCCTCACTGATGCTTGTCTGCTCGGGAGCAGATTACTTTGTAAACTGCTGGCACAGTGGAGAAGAGACAAGGGAAGGGAGGGAGGACTCGGCTGACCTGAGCAGGGTAAACGACTGCTGGGCTCTGGTAAAGGGTTGTGGTGTCTGCGAGCGCTGGGCATGTTTGCGATGCCCTATGTGGCCCGACAGTGACTGAGTTCACTGACTCTTCTTTAATGCTGTGAAATCAGCTCTTTTACTGCTGCCATCACACCTTTCACAGCCGTTTGCTTTTTATGCCCCAAAAGAGTTGGCTTTATTGTTAAATCATTAAAGGCGAGAGAAAAAGAGAGAAAAAAAGCTCCCAAGTCTAGCTGCCTTGCCGCCTGCTGCCAAAATATTGCACCTAAACTCACAATTTATTCAAATAGAGTTTGAATAAACTCTGTTTCTAAGCTAACAGCACAATACATACTAAATATGTAAATACTGAATATATTTCTTTCCTCACCAGCACTCTCTGTTCTGCGATAGAATACACAATGCTGTCTTACAATTTGGCTAACATAAAGTGTCTTAGGCATCATCATTTAAAAAGGTAACATTTACTGTATTTTTTTTAATTGCTCTTTTATTCAAATATGTTAAAAAAAAATTGTTTTATTTTATTTAATTGCAAACCATTTGCATATAGTTTTGTAAATATCTACTGTACAGTAATTAAAAAAAAAAAAGAATACTTTTATTCAGCCAGGACGCATTAAATTGATCAAAAGTGATCGTAAAGTAATTTATAACGTTACAAAAGGTTTCAAATAAATGCTTTTTTAAACTCTTCATTGATCAAAGAATCCTGACATTTTTTTATCACAGTTTCCACAACAATATTAAGCAGCAACGGTTTTCAACATTTAATAATAAGAAATGCTTATTGAGCACCAAATCAGCATATTAGAAAGATTTCTGAAGGATTATGTGATGTGCTTTGCCATTATAGGAATAAAAAACATTTTAAAGCAATTTAATGGAAAAAAATATTGTAAAAAGTGCTGCACTAATACATTTGAATTGACTTGAAAATTTTGCTTTTTTTA
Source organism: Gobio gobio (assembly GCF_949357685.1). NCBI lineage: Eukaryota > Metazoa > Chordata > Actinopteri > Cypriniformes > Gobionidae > Gobio > Gobio gobio. Next base: position 33,215,453 of record NC_137114.1, on the reverse strand, counting down.
TTTATACATTAAACAATACTCTAATATTGTGCAGAAAAAAAACATTTAGTGTGAACTCAATACTAAAACAATATTTTATTTGGCTTTAGTACAATTTAGTACTGGTAACTTATTTAATCATAATTCATTATATTATAGCATCATAAGTCTCAACAGTTTGTGTCAATCTGTCTACATTTTTGTCCATGTTGCCTTAAATTCCTGCCTTTTATGTTGCACTGTAGGATTTGGAACAAAAGCCTGTGTGTGTGTGCATGTGACTGGCAAATTTACTGTATACTGTGAGGCTATGCTAAAGTTTCTCTTGGGCCGCACTCGGGCTTTCATCGTCACAGACACCGCATCAGTTGGGCCACATTGGTATTCAGAAAGATTTGCTCTTGTTTGAACAGCAATGTGTGCAAAGTTGTTCCAATATTTGTCTTTTCAGTTTTGAGAATGTCCAGCTGTTTTGTGGTACCAGAGGAATACAAAACTGTATAGGTCTGAGGGCCGACCCGTTCACGTTTTCTCACACATCGATGGATAAATTTAATTATTGGGTATGTTGTTTGTTTCTTTTGCAGAGGAAGTGTGTAAGCCTAGTCAGCCGTGCCTGGCAGCATGGTTATGTGAGGATAAGGTAGATTCACTTACAGCTGTCCGTGCAGACAGCGCTCTCTAACACATTTTGTATGCGTTTTGAATGCAGAAAGACCCCTACGCAATAAGAACAGATCCTGAATGAAACCTTCACCCCTAGCCACTCAAAGGAAAAATGGATACATGTACAGTACTTTAGTGATAGTCAGGTGCTGTTTAAGAATTCAGTATGCAGAAATGTTTGAATTCAAGAGCTTATATGTCTCTTCTTCCGCCTTTGAAAGAGAGACAGAATGAGGATTTTGAAAGTGAATGATTTTTGCTGTGGCATCCCTAGGCCCAATCTATGAAAATTGTGTAACCTAAAGACGTTACTCTTATAGTAAAGCAACAACAGAAAAAGGTTGCTATAAAGTTACTTTCTTTCTGCTTTTACAAAGACAACCATAGTTTTTAAAAATTACAAAAATATGTGTGCATATATAAGAAACTGTCACGGCTGGGTTGCAAGGAGGAGATCTAATTGCAGTAGCTTAACTTTATTTTCAAGAACTTTAAGTCCCCCTGTAGTCAATTGTTTTCCCTAAAAGTCATCTTTGATCACCAACATGACATATTTAAACGTTTGTTTTTTGTTTTTTTTCTGTGAAAAAAAAATTCTTTATGCCTTAAAATAGCTTGATTGTAACTTTACACCCTTGCTTCATTTAGTATACGTGGTGCCATGAATATGCAAATTATCCCCGCCTCCACTAGGGTTGGGTACCGAAACCCGGTGCCATACCTATATAACCGTTATGTAACCGGACCGAATCAGAACGCAGATTTCGGTGCCTCATTTTGGTGCCACTTAAATTCAAACGTGCTTTCGCGCTTTGGCTGGCGCCGAGCCAGAGACAGACGTGCTCAGCGCTCGTCACATATTACAACTATTCAGTGTTTTCAACCACATCATGTTTAGTTTCAGACATTTAAATGCACATAAGTACTAGCAAAAAAGACACACTGATGTCTATGGAAGCGGCAATAACAATCCTTTCAGACAGTTATAATTTGACTACATGTTTTATTCATATCAGATACACATTATATAGTAACTATATAGTTTACTCTATTCTTCTCCCAGTTCAGCGGCCACTTACTTTCATGTATTTCATGAGACGAGGATGAATTTATGTGATGTAAATCCGACAGATCCGATTCTCTGAGGCACCAACTAACATGGCGGCACCCATCATGCATTATAGATCAACTAACACACATTCACTTACACATATTTGAAAATCAGAATATCAGATAGTTCATGACATAGTTAACGAGTTTGTGAATATTTTGAATAAAAAAGAAAAAACTAAATAAAACCGATACAGCTGTCATAGCACTATTGCGACTGCTGTGTCATGTAAGCATGACGCGTCGCCATGGAAACAATAAGGCTATGCGTTCTAAAATATTTAGCCAGAGAATATGGTCATATTTAAAAATAAATTTGAACCTTGAAGCTGGTTTGTAGCATACCAAGTATACCAACTACTTTGGTATTTGTTATTAGTACTGTAACTGTTACAGGCCTATTGTAGTTGGGTTAGGTGGCTTAGGTTTTACTGTGAATTTAAGTAAATTGTGTTTTGTATCTATTTATATTTACATATTTAAGTATACTTTAAACTTTTAATAAATAGTTAAATTTAAAGGTCCCATGGCGTGGATTTTTTTAAAATTATTTTATAATTTTTCCTGAGGTGTACTTATATATTGTTAGTATGATTTTTACATCATAAAAATGTCATAATTTAGAAATAAAAAGCTTTTTTCTATTCTGATATTAGCCCTCTGGCTTGAATGCTCTGTTTCAAGGGGCGTGTCTGCTGTGAGACTTCAGTGAAAACGCCCACTGTTTTGATTGGCTGACATCTTTGCATTTGAAATGAGTATTAGATTATGTGGCGGAGGGGGCGTGGTTTAGCGAGTTCTGCAAGCGCTGCCAGAGAGAGACGGACTGGGCACTTGTAGACCAGAAAGACGAGAGCTGGAGGAAGATTGCTGAGAAAAGTTATTGTACTGAGTTGTTGAGAGCGCTGTGAGCACAAGTTTATTTTGTTTGTCTCTGAGAGTTCTGAATAAACACGAGTCCCAGTCACGCCGACCCTGTCGTCATCCTCCTTATTCTAGGAACTTTGTAACATGTGGAACCCCTTTTTTTACCATTACAGCTGTCGAGATGAACGAATCGTGAAAGTGTTGATTATAGCTTTATTTTTAGATCTTTTCCTATTACATGAAAGGCTGTAGTGACGAGCATTGAGTACATATGCAGTCTGTTGATCGCGTGAATGCAGTGATCTCGTCATTGCAGAGCGTTTTCTCTCACAAAATGCTTTGACCACAACAGCAAACACGACATTGATATGAATACAGTAAGAGCCTCGTTGTACAGCATAACAGCATCATTCGTTATAACGGCAGTTTGGGCAAGTGTGCAGATACACTCGCGATGTGTGATTCAGAGCTCCGAACATTATAAAGTGAGTGTTCTTTGATTGCTAATCTAGCATCTAATCACAATTTAAATAACAGATTTGTTTCATGCTACTAAGAGAAACGATGTGAAGTTGATCGTTTAGTCACTGGCTTGATTCACTGATGCATAAACGATTTAGAAATAAAGTCTGTGTGAACTTGAATGATGACACATCAGAAATCACTGATCACAGATCAGGCATTAATGAACACTGTTAGGGTGTACTCACACTAGCCAGTTTGAACCGTGCCCGAGTGCGTTTGACCACCAAAGCGCGGTTCGTTTGACTAGTGTGAGTGATCCGAACCGTGCTCGGGCGCGGCTCGATTAGCCGGCCCTGGCCCGCTTGGAAGAGGTGGGCCAGAGCACGGTTCAGTTGGACTCGGGCGCGGTTCGCATGCAGTGTGAGCGCTAACCGTGCTGGAGCACGGAACAGCTGCGCGCTACTATCAACATTACAACAGCAAACACCAAACTATTACTACTTGGATACACTTTTCAATTAATTCAATTATATTTAGGTTTATAATGGTTCTGGTTCTCACCTTATTGATGAACATGAATTGAAGTTTGTGGGTAAAGCTGCAAATTCCTCCGTCAAAGTCAGCTGCCTCCGTAATAATCTTCTGATATGTGCAGTGCAATAAAGTGAAAATCGCTGCGCGGCATAAATTATAAATGTATTAGGCAGTCTATTAGCGAAAGCGCTTTTCTTCCTGTCTTCTTCAAAACAAAAAGTTGCATCGTGAATGACTTAAGCGTGCTCCGGCCCGGTACGTTAAGTGCAATGTGAGTGCAGGCCAGCGGGGGAGTGGGGAGGGGGGACAATCGCGCTCGGGCACGGTACAAGGCAATCGTGCCTAGTGTGAGTACACCCTAACTCACTGTTTGTGGCAGTGCTGTCGAATCCATATCGTAAATGTCTGTTTGTAATGCCTGTGCTGACATCGCAACTGATAAACTGAATCCATTTTCTCCAAATTCTCTGGGCGGGGCAAAGCAAAGGAAGGGGAAGTAACGTTTCCCTGTATGTCGACATATAGGGAAGATTCCAGATCGGCTCGTCTGATCTCTCATTTTCTCAAAGACAGAGCAGGACACCCAGAACTCGGTTTACACCTATCAAAATTTCTAGCCACTTGGGGACCATATACAGCCTAGGGGAACTCATAATAATTTTAAAAAAACCTAATAAAATGAAATTTTCATGCCATGGGACCATTAAAGAATTTAAAATTATTTTTTTTCAATAAAAAGCCATTCTTAATGTCATCCATTGTTGTTTTGTGGCTTTAAAAAAAAAAAAAAATGTAAGTATCGGTTCAGGCACCGTTTAGGCACGGTACCGTTTTAAAAGTATCGGTTTGGCACCGGTATCGAAAAAACAAACAAACGATACCCAACCCTAGCCTCCACTCACTCACACAAGTTCAGAGATCCACTCTGTCAACTTTTACTCAAGTTTCTGTAGTAAACGCTGCACAAAGGTATCGATCTGTAGAACGTCGGACACAAAATGGCAATGAATATGATTACATTGTCTGATTCTGATTACACAGGGGGTATTTAAAAGAAGTAAAACACTCAGGAACAGAACAACCTAGTGTAATGCAATGTAGAACTGAAACCTGCCTGAAAGAAAAAATAGACAGGGCTTAAATAGACAGAACAAACCAATCAAAGAAATGTGAAACACCTGAAAATTGAGTCCCAGAACTGAAACATTCAACAAAAAAAGACCAAACTCATTTTATTAAATATCTAAAATATAAAAAAAATTATAATAATTAATATATACTGTATATACAGTATATATAATATATATAATTTTTATTTAATTTATTTTTCAATTCAGGTTTTAACATTGAGTTGAAAAGTTTCAGTCAGTTTAATACTGAAAAACATTTTGGCTTTACTTTAAAACCATATTTATTTTCATCAACACTTGTTGTCATAACATTTACATAGTATGACTAGATCTGTATGCATTTAAAAAAAGAGGCTCTTATATTTTGATAAAGGGGTTTCTCATCACCTTGAAGGGGATCATCATATTTGGGTGTCTTTGGCATGTCATTGTATGGCATTAAGATATGGGCGCTCTAACATAAGTTCTACATGGAAGACTCAAATGTCACGTCACTCATTACCCATAGATCTAGCCAATCATCACTCAACATCTGGAGTATATAAGTTCTGTTCCCACCCATTATGACGCCGGCGTTTATCCACATCCTCCCCACCATCACCAGGTCGGTCCCTGTCCATCCATCGGGGGTAGGCTCTGCCCCTGCCTTCATCTTCAGGGTATCTGCTACCCTCTGAATTTGGTCTACGGACGGGGCCTACGCCAAAGAACCTTATAATTTCATCTATTTGATACTAATTTGCATACTAACTGTTAAATAAATCATTTTAAAACGAGTCTGTGGTAGAATTGTCTTTTTTGCAATTAAGGGACTAAACCTGTTGATTAGAAGTGGTTTCCACATTTTGGTCTTGTATCTTGTACATGGCTGTTAAAGCTCTACAGGCAAAAAGTATTATTATAAGGGAAGCTTCACACTTTTAATGGATTGTATTAGCAAGATTGGCACTTCGATAATACAAAGTCACAATAAAATCGCCTGAAAAATATCTACAGCCCAAAACTATTTGTGAACGTGAAATGAAACGTGAATATGAGGTGTTTTTTGGTTTGGACTGGAAACAGAGCTCCTCTTGTATGCATATTAACAGCAGATTTAGAAGATGAGTTGGCGATGAGGCCAGCTGTGTTGTTATGGCCTGGTGCTATAGTGCCGATCCAGTGGGTTTTAGTTGGCAGTGGCAGTGTACCGTGAAGGTTGGCACTGGCAAACCGCACCAAATGGGTTTGGTGCCGCCTAAGTCATTCATTTCCAATTGGTCGAAGCGGTTCTCTAGATAAAAGTCCTGAATGGTGTAGCATATGGGTGGTGAGAGGCAGCAGGCTGGAGAAAGAGTTGTTTCATCAATTGTGCATCTAATTGTTTTATGCATAGAAACACATTAAGCTCAGTACACTTAATTGAATAATGGATGTCCCTGCTTCACTGCAGCTATTTCACCGCCGCTCAAATCAGCTCTCGGTTAGCAAGACTACGGAATTAAAACTCCTCTCATGCCTTTTGTGTTTTACCTGCTGTATGCTGCGATCCAGAGACGAGCTGTTTTAAGAAAGTCCGCCATGAGCCGAGGCCACGTGAGTGACAGGTTCTTATCAGCGGGCCAGCTGGCTGATGAGAGTTCAGTAAGGGTCAGCGTGAATTAAAGAGCACCTAATTAAAATGTCCCGAGTACAAGCCCGCCGCTGCTTCGTTTATCTCCTCACGCAGCCGCTGACGGAGATATGTGCTGCAAATAAAGGGGCGCCGCAGTATAACTTCCAAGTTCAACAGCATGTGATAGCCGATGCATTGAACTCCCTGTTTTTGTGTTTCGGACTTGAATAATGCTGAAGTCTCATTGTCCACTGCTATGACCTTTCCCCCCTCCCTCTTATTCACAGGATAGGTAGAGCTGTGCTTTTGAGTGTTGTATCCCTTTGAGTCTTTGAAATAATTAGCCTTCTGCTTCTCAGGGTTTTTGAGGTCCAGTTAACAAACTTCTGTTTTTTCTTCCCATCCTTGACAGCTTTCAGCCATGAGGAATCATAATTTTTCTTATGTTATCATTTTCCCATACTTGTAATGAGAAGCGCTTATAAACCGTCTGTTGGCTATGAAAAGAAGCTTGATGGTTTATCGTTTGAAAATGAAGATATTATGAAAAATGTGTTGTAATTTTACAGTTGTACTACTGTTAGCAAATATTATTCATATTGTTTTATTATAAATACTGTTTATTATACAAGGAATGTAAGAATTTGCTCCCAGTTGACTTGGCTAAATTAACATGTTAGCTATTTATAGAAATAGTAGTTGTTTGGCACTTTCTGCAGATCGCTTTTTGATATTTACCATTGATTCTGGGTCTTTACTAGAGGTGTAATGGTACACGTATTCGTACCGAACCGTTTCGGTACAGGGCTTCTGGTTCGGTGCACGCGTGAACAATTTTATAATTAGATTTAGAAGTTATTGCAAAAACTGCCTTATGTGAAGTTTACATGCTTGCGTACTATGTTATTTGAGTGTTGATTATTATACCTAAAAATAAATAGCTACTGAATTTAGGCTAATAGTTTGGGCTCTGTTGTTAACCTTTTAAAGGTCTCATGGCATGAAATTTTCATTTTATGAGGTTTTTCAACATTAATATGAGTTCCCCTAGCCTGAATATTGTCCCCAAGTGGCTAGAAATTTTGATCGGTGTAAACCGAGTTCTGGGTGTCTTTCTCTGCCTTTGAGAAAATGACAGCTCAGACAAGCTGATCTTGAATTTTCCTGTTATGACGTCATAACAGGAACGGTTACCTCCCTTTCCTCCGTCCCAGAGAATTTGGCACGCCCATACGAGCGCCATATTATTTTTCCTCGAGAGATCATGACTTGTGAACGAGTGAATGCTGGCAGTTTCTCAGTGTTTGGATGTACAAATGAAAACAGAAGTCTTTTTTCAGTTCCTTCTGATCTGTGATCAGTGATTTCTGATGTGTAGCTAATAGGGATGCACCGAAATGAAAATTCTTGGCCGAAACCGAAAACCGAAAAAGAGGAAACCAAGGCCGAAAACCGAAACACCGAAAGAAATTATGCCAAATATTAGTACCATTGCATTTATCGCTATGAATGTGTACTAACTTTACTAAAATCAAGGCATTGCAATTGCATACATTAATATTAAAGTTTCAAAGAATAAATCAATTACAAGTTATGCCAATATTTATTTAGCACATTGCAACAATGCACAGTATAAAATAAAATTCAAACTAAAATGTTTAACTTGACCCCACTCATTTGTAGCCTGGCTCCGCCCTCCTACGTACTTCCGCTCAATTTTCATTTTCCTTCAGTACTACGTCTGGGACTGCGGTGTATGCTTAGGTTTTCCCCCGAACAATTTTTTACCGGTCCAATCAGCGAACAGAGGGAGTGGCTGAGAGCGATGACGTTGATGTCATGCGCTAGTTTGAGTTGTAGTTCAGTAATGGCGTCGGAGAAAGATGCGAGTGTGTGGCAGCGCTGACGAATGTCCAGAAGTTAAAAGTGTGGCGAGGTGGACGAGCGAGCGAGAGCGGTGTGCGTGATTGAGACACACCGGTCTCGAGTCCTCTCATGAGGGAGCACGGAGGCATATAAGGGCGAGCGACACCGGTGAAGGACGAGAGAGGACCAGGCCTGGATTTTAAGTTGGGTTTTGTTATGTTTGTGCGCGGCAGTCGCCCGTGAGGGGCTGCCGCTTTTACTTTCATTTTGTGTTTATTATTTGATTAAAAGTTGTTAAACGTTCGCCGGTTCCCGCCTCCTTCTTCCCTGAACAAACGAACTCCCGTTACACGGAGCAAGAACAATCACTGCTGTACTGCTGATGTTGTGGTCCGGGAAAAGTCTTTTCCAGCTCGCTCCGTTAGTGGTGAAGGAGTTGCTGAAGCCGTCCGTCTCCCACCACCCGCGAGAAAAACCCAGGCTCAATTATCGACTTTTGACAAACACCAAGGTCGTGTGGTAATGTAATTGCTCTCCGAATCCACATCTCTGAGTTTTCAAGAATATATCACTTCAAAACTCACTGTTTATATCCTTTATAGACCCCTGCAGAGCACTGTGCGGTTGCGTGAGCTGTAATTTGCATTTCTAGACTTGTATTTCTTTAAATACTGGCAAGTGTTTACAAGAGCAAAATATTTCACCCCCGCTCAAAAAATAAAATAAAAGCACGTAAACATTTGAATTGGGCTGTTATTCAAGGCAGCATTTATTCTTATCATACTAAGCATATGACATTTTATTGACAGCATACAATCATGTTATTGATTGCACGAGATATGCACCACGAGAGCAGCGCGTTCCGATCACAAAACTCTCCTCTCCACCGTGAATAAATAACAATCCGAATGCACGAGGTTTTATCACTGACACTGAAGTGGTGTGCTCAGTTAACGTGAGAATCAAAGGCGAACGGCGCGTGACATACGTCACGACCAAACGTTAGTGATTGGTTAGGCAGATCCAGAGTGACTCTTGGCAGATCCAATAGTTTTAAACTTCAACAGAGAACCCGCCTTCAAGGAAGTAAACGCTTGTCAATGGAGAGTGGCCAGACTCTATGTACAAATGAAATGTACGAGAGTCTGGTAAAACCAGGCTAACTCATTTGTACATTAAATAATAATGTACAGGCCTACAGAAAGGTTTTTAAATTAAATGTTCTCTCATAAAAACAAAGTGCATTTAGGTCTAGTGCATTTAAAATTGTTCTCTGTAGGACTACTACAAGAAAGTGCATTCAGAACAAGTGCAACTGCTTAAAGATACATTTATTTTCTCTGTAGGCCTTTAACATAATAGTGTATCAAAGCAAAGACTGCCATAGCCCATATGTTAACTGTAGAATAGGGGTGTAGCGGTACACAAAACTGACGGTTCGGTACAGCAGTTTTACAAAATTGCTTTTTATTTATTTTTATTGGTTAACTGAAAAAAAAAAGTCTGTCCTTAAATGAATCAAATTATAATTAAAAGTTTATTGAATATATTGCTCTAAACTATATAGGGAGCCCTTACTTGCACATTAATATTAAAGGTTAAAAACAGAGCCCAAACTATTAGCCTAAATTCAGTTGCTATGTATTTTTAGGTCTAATAATCAACACTCAAATAACATCGTACACAAACATGTACACTTCACATAAGGCAGTTTTTGCAATAACTTCTAAATCTAATTATAAAATAGTTTTTTATCCAATTCGTTGTTGAAATATAATCATTTACAGTGTCTGTCATTTTATTTAAACATACATGAAATAATCAAGATATCATTAACAGGTTAAGTAGAATATAATGAATATAACGGCTAATATAGGTCATATATTTAGTGAAAGAGTTGATTTCTCTAGTGAACTAACAGCTGTGGACACTGAGGTGCCTGAGGTAAATGATGCTACATGACTGTTTAGTTTACAGCAGTTATATTGAGGTCTTTCCGCCGTTGAAACACTGATTGAGCGATTACACCACATATATACACATGACAGTAAGTTGTAATGTATCCTCAACACACCTTAGATGTTCATTCATGTTTATTCTTTAGGAAGAGATGATCGATCGCGCTCACAGATGATCGCGTTCACGCGCGCGCGCTGCCGCCAGATTGAAGTGTGTTCCGCGCTTAAAACATGCCCACTGTTAAAGATTGCGTTCGGTTTCACAGTGAAGTCTGGTCCTCTTCTCATCGAGAACATGAACAGCTCTGAGCTCTCGCTGTCAGTGCTTGTGCATGGAGCAGACGTGGGTGTTTCTCAGATATACTGAAACACGTCCACACCGCAGACATGTTGCTTCAGACAAGCACGTGCAGGTCGCGGTTTCTGTTTGCGTCATCACAACATTTCGGCCATGTTGTTTCGGTGATAAAAGTCTTTCGGCCGAAAACCGAAAATGCACTTTTGGGGCATTTTCGGCCGAAAATTTTCGGTGGCCGAATATTCGGTGCATCCCTAGTAGCTAATTATTCAAGTTGCTGCTTCTCTCTCTCCCGACACAGAACGGTATTTTCTATCTTGTGAGTCCGTGTTTTTGTACGTCCTCGTCGCGTCTATCTGTTCTAAAATGTGCATACAGTCGTGAGTTTCTGCTCAACATCGGCAGAGCCACATCTTTAGAGATAAACCTCACGCACGCAGAAGCTCGGGCTGCACTGACCGGTCAGCTTCCAACATCACCGACCCCCACTACTGCATCTCGCCCACAGCGGAGGCACCATGCGCGGCGCAAGATTAAGCAGAAGGGGGGTAAGCGTGAGCGTATCCGGGCTAGGCTAGCCAGCTATCCCCACAATAAACTGGATTACATTCGATTACTGCGTTGTTGTGTCTTTGTTTGTGCTGTGTACTCAATGCGTGTCACTAACGCTTTTTATATGATAGGAAAATATCTAAAATAATGCTATAATCAACACTTACTCATAACTCGTTCATCTCGACAGCTGTAATGGTACATTGCATGTGTTACAAAGTTGGAATTTGCCAAACTTTCACCAGCATGTCTCCTGTCCCACACGAGGAGCAAACACACTGGATCATTGCTACTCTCCGTTTAAGAACGCCTACAAAGCTCGTTCACAGCCAGCTTTTGGCAAATCGGACCATGCCGCCATTTTCCTCACACCGGAATATAAACAAAGGCTCGTTCAAGAGCCCCCGGTGAGGAGGGAAGTCAAACGCTGGTCATCCCATTCAGAGATCACGCTACAGGCAGCTCTTGATGACGTCGACTGGGACATGTTCCGCGCGAGTTCTGAAGACGTCAGCGAGTTCACAGAAGTGGCGCTCTGCTTTATTAACACACTGACAGAGCAAGCCACACAAACATTAACTATAACGTCCTTCCCTAATCAGAAACCGTGGGTGGACAGTTCAATTCGCACTGCAGTAAACTCGCGCACCACCGCTTACAATGCCGGTCTCCTAACGGGGGATATGAGGGAGTACAAAGCTTCATGTTACGCCCTCCGGCGCGCCGTTAAAGCCGCAAAACTCCGCTATAAAGACAGAGTGGAATCTCATTTCCAACTCAACGACTCCCGGCGGATGTGGCAGGGACTGAGAACCATCTGTGCTTTTGGAACTAAATCCTCTGCAGAGGTGAGAGCTGATCCGTTACTGGTGAACGAGTTAAACTCTTTCTACGCTCGCTTTGATGGTAATCGCGGCAGCGCGACTCCGGCGAGTGACGCGTCAGAGAGAGTCCCTCAGAGCAGCAACGGTCACGTGATCTCTGTCTCGGAGGACGAGGTTCGGAGGGCACTCAAACGTGTGGATGTCAGGAAAGCTGCTGGGCCGGATGGTATTTCAGGTCGTGTTCTGCGGTCCTGTGCTGATCAGCTCGCAGGGCTCTTTACATCCATATTCAACGAGTCCCTTGCTACATCTGTTGTCCCCACCTCCTTCAAACGATCCTCCATCATCCCTGTACCTAAGATCAGTAAACCCTCTTGCCTAAATGACTATCGTCCAGTGGCTCTCACATCTTTAGTCATGAAGGTCTTTGAGAGACTCATTAAAAACAACATTTGCTCCTCCATTCCTGACACTTTGGACCCTCTTCAGTTTGCCTATCGTCCCAATAGATCGACTGAAGATGCCATTTCTCACGTCCTTCACTCCTGCCTCACTCACATCGACAGCAAAAGTGGGAACTATGTCAGGCTGCTATTTATTGACTATAGCTCAGCCTTTAACACCATAGTTCCCATTAAGCTAACACACAAACTCCTGGATCTAGGCCTGAATTCTTCTCTCTGCCTCTGGATTGAAGATTTCCTCACTGGCAGACCCCAGGCGGTGAGAGTAGGCCAGTTCACCTCCACCTCCATCACCCTGAGTGTTGGAGCTCCACAGGGCTGTGTGCTGAGTCCCCTGCTCTACTCTCTCTACACCCATGACTGTTTGTCCACACACAGCTCCACCTCGATCATCAAGTTTGCTGATGATACTGTTGTCCTGGGTCTCATCTCCAACAACAATGAGACGGCATACTTGGACGAAGTGGAGCAACTGACATCATGGTGCCAGGACAACTGTCTCTCTCTGAATGTTAACAAGACCAAAGAACTGATTGTGGACTTCAGGAAGAGACAGCATCGGTCATACTCCCCTCTCATGATCAGCGGGACACCGGTAGAGAGAGTGAGCAGCTTCAAATACCTGGGTGTGAACATCTCCGAGGATCTGACCTGGACTACACACATCCAGACACAGGTGAAAAAAGCCAGGCAAAGACTGTACCACCTGCGCCAGCTGAGGAAATTCAGGGTTTCACCAGCCATCCTGAAAACTTTCTATCGAGGGGCGATAGAAAGTGTCCTGACTCAGTGCATCACAGCGTGGTACGGGAACAGCACCAGTCACGACTGCAAAGCCCTGCAAAGAGTGGTGCGCTTATCCGAGCGCATCTCAGGCTCAGCTCTCCCGTCTCTGCAGGACATCTACACCAAACGCTGCAGAGGTAGAGCTACTAAAATCATCAGAGACATTAATCACCCTGCAAACTCTCACTTCACCCTGCTGCCATCTGGTAAGCGCTTCCGTAGCCTGATGGCAAAGACTGAAAGACTCAGGAGGAGTTTCTTCCCCCAGGCCATCAGACTCCTGAACTCAGTCACGTGACTTCACTTCACCCCGCACACGCATAAACATACGGTCTTTCAACATTAACATCCACATACTGCAATTGCACTGCACTTTACTTTCCTATTTCCTATTGTTACTGCGTAACAACCTGTAATAAACCTTGCACATTATACTTCTTTATATATACATATTATATATTTTATGTTAACCACTTATTTTTAAGTCTACAGTTTATCTCACTTATCATCCACATATTTTTTATATTTTTATTTTTATCTTATTTCCTATTTTTATCTTTTACTTGATTTATTTATAATTCTACTTATGTTAATACTTTTTATTCTAACTTTATTCTATTTCTATTTAATTTCTTGTAACTGTTATTTGCACTGTCCATGGAGCGGACCTGTTTACATTTCACTGCCAGTTGTATATTGTGTATATAACTGTGTATGTGACAAATAAAACTCTTGAATCTTGAATAAGGATGAAGACGGGCTCGGCGTGACTGGGACTCGTGTTTATTCAGAACTCTCAGATACAAACAAAATAAACTCGCGCTGACAGCGCTCTCACAACTCCGTAGTTACAATATATAACTTTGTTAGCGATCGCTCCGTCTCCTGTCCATTGATGTCCGGTTCGCAAAAGAAACGTTCTTTTTAGTGAACCGGTCAAAACCAGTTCACTAAATCGGACTGAATCGTTCTAAACGGTTCGCGTCTCGAGTCAGCGCTGATCCATCATTTACTAAAGTTATTAACTTTCTGACATGAGTGACAGTCCCTCCGGCTAGAAATAAACTAATAACCTGAAGTATATGCTAGTAACTACAACAGTTCACTGAACTGAGACGTGCTGAGAGAACTGATGAGAAGTGAACTCAGGTCCATCCGTCTCTCTGGCAGCCTTGTGCCTGCTCGTGCCTCGTAGACCTCATTAAACCACGCCCCCTCCGCTACAAGATCTGATACTCATTTCAAATGCAAAGATGTCAGCCAATCACAACAGTGGGCGTTTTTACTGAAGTCTCACAGCAGACACACCCCTTGAAACAGGGCATTCAGCCAGAGGGCAAACATCAGTATAGAAAAATGCCTTTTGTTTCTAAATTATGACATTTTATGATGTAAAAATCATACTAACAATATAAGTACACCTCAGAATACATTATAAAATAAAATAAAAAATCCATGCCATGGGACCTTTTAATATTCATGTGCAAGTAAGGGCATCCTATATAGTTTACAGCAATATCTTCAATAAACTGTTAGTTATAATTTAATTCCTTTAAGAACAGACACTTTTTGTTCAGTAAACCACTGTTTAATAAAAATAAATAAAATGCAATTTTGTAAAACTGCTGTACCAAACCCGTACCGAATCAGGTCTTTAAAACCGAGGTACGTACCGGACCGTCAGTTTTGTGTAGCGTTACACCCCTAGTCTTTACACACACCGCAGGTGAGCTGATGGTTGTCTCTTGTAAAAATCTTGGTTCTGTCTCATATCAGGCTGTCGTTACAAGTCTCTAGGAGGCAGTTGTTGGTAGTGAGGAGGGAGGAATGAGTCAGTCTGGAACGGATGGTCCATTGTGATGTAGGGACTGCTAGAAAGAGTAATGAAACTCAGCCAAGCAGAGTTACCCTAATGTGAGGGATCTAATGGATGAAGAATTTGGGCAGTAGAGGCATCAGTGAGCAGTTTCAATTTAACACATACAGTACAAGTATCTCTTTCCATTATGTTTTTTTTTCACATTTCTTTTAACTTTTACTTTGTTTTTATCTTTCACACAGACTTTAATTGTAATTTCTGACATTGAAAAGGAACTGATGACGGATTCATGAGTAATTTTATGTTAGTTTAGCAGCATTTTACTTTGAAGTTAATCAAAGGTCATCATATAAAATGTTTTTTTTTGTATTTTCATTGTATAATTATTATATTTTTTAATATGAATATGGGTTTGTTTTATGCACATTACCCTTTTGAATAGGTGAACGCCTTTAATTTCTTAGTGCCTTAACATTGTGCCATGTTAAGACACCACATCTATTTATTTATTTATTTATTTATTTGTTGGGTTAGG
Source organism: Gobio gobio (assembly GCF_949357685.1). NCBI lineage: Eukaryota > Metazoa > Chordata > Actinopteri > Cypriniformes > Gobionidae > Gobio > Gobio gobio. Next base: position 33,200,006 of record NC_137114.1, on the reverse strand, counting down.
TAGTAAATGGCTATTACTTTTGCTCATACTTATTTGAACAAGCTTTTAATCAACACATCACAATGGTTTGCACTTTCAAGCCCCCAAAATGACGTTGTTGTGTAGATGAACGGCCAAAATGCCTACAAATTTTTAATTTTTTTGAATGAATATTGCAATTGCGATTTTATTTGCGATTTTGGCAATTGTTTTTTTGCTTTTTCAAACAAGCTACATTCTAAATGTCTTCAGTGCACAAGAAGTGCATAACTAAACCTTTCACAATAAAATAACAGTATTAACAGCTTGATAAACAAAACTGTAATAAACTGTCTTTAAAACAGACAACATAAAATAAATTAAGGTTAACTAACCTAAATTCCAGTCATAACAATAAATAAACTTAAAAACCTTTAAACTCATATACGGCTCCATCGTTCTGCTGAACCACATATCTGTGGTCCAGCTATTAAATAATAGACGGGTTGAATTTTTGGACCCATGTAGACCTCTAAATGTACATTGACTTTATTGACACTGTAAAATAAAGTGTTACCCAACCCCCTAACATCATGGCAGTGGGAACCGAGTGACCGTCTGACACTCCAAGGGCACAAATTGATAACTCTAATTTTACAGTGAACAAACTAGCTCAGGCCTCAAATAGATCATTTTACATCACCTCTTAAAGTATGATTACCTGCCACTTGCTTCAGAAATCCATAAATCTGGATTTGTTCCATTGCATTATGACTTGGCCGGTGTCCGAAGAGGGGTGGATCACAAAGCCAGAGGCGACAGGTGCAATAGCTCACGGAAGACAGGTCATGAAGTGAAGAAATGAGAGCGCCGTATCCCACAGCAGATGATCAGTCGTCAATGAGTTTATTGCATCCTGATGCTCCAACCCTTCCCTCCACTTTGCATACACCTCCAGCTTCTCTTTTAACACAAAAGTACGCTAGCAAGGGTCGAAAGATGATCAAGTTCTGATGTATTGCTCTCCCTCCTCAGACTGTCTGGTTTTTGTTTAAACATAATATTAGCTTCTCATTTTCTTAAGCTGCACCCACAACACCTTCCTTATCATCCGCTGTTAATGACTCGCATGAGAAATCTCGACGTGCAAAATGAAACCCCACAAGCTCGTGTTCTTCACCCGCCCTTCCGCCCCGGCTCTCGACAAAAGCTCATAACATGCATGACTTCTGTGGAGCCAAAATGCATTTTTCCCATTTTCAACCGAAACGTCCCTCCCTATCTCGGCTGCAATGATCAAATACCTTTATGTCTTCCATATTCTTTCGTTCACATTATCAAATTGAGTAAGTCAATCTAATAGGCACATGGGGAAGTGTGGTGACACTGCAATCAGATTAGAGGCGCAGCAGGGAGTGGAACCGGAGAATCTAATATTGCTTTGTGTGGAGCGTTCGGGGCCCGGGTAATGCATCTCTCAGAGACCCGTGGCCCAGATGAGAGACATGCCAGCCTGCAGAGCTGCAGTGTCCTTGGAGGAGAAATTTTCGGCATAACACAGAATGTGAGGTGTTATCTTGTATATAAGCCATGCCAGTGTGTTTCATGCATTGGTCTGTTGGGAAAGACCGTTCATAACAGCAGATTCAGATTTATTATGGAATTGACTTGTAGCATGTGGGAGACCATATAGGACAGAGCTATTTCCCCTTTAGTATTGGAGGCGTAAATTCAGACTTTGCATAAAATGACACTTCTGCATTATGAAGATGTTATGTTCGACAGTACTGCTGTGAAACTACATAAAGACATCTGTTGCTTTATTTGAAACAATGATGGGACTTGTATCTCTTTCTGTGTTTGTTGGGAGACATCTTTGGTCAATGTTCTACGCCTCTTGCTATTTGAAAACATTTATACACCCCTTCATGGTTCCTCCTCTAGGCATGTACCCATATGGGTAGATGCCCTGGTTTTGCTGGGATTTACTCCCTTAGGGATATTTTACCATACCCTCGTGATTCGGTGTTTTTTTACCCACACACTTTCTTTTTTATTAATCACCAGGTCAGTACAAACAGGTAGTTGCTATTTGTGTGTGTGTGATAAACTGAGATAAATGGTCAAATAGACAGTGGTCATCATACTGCAAAAATATTTAACTGCAGAATGCAGTGATTGACCAGTCATAATCAAGTATTCCAAAGAGCCAAGGAATAATCAGAAATATTTAAAGGGTCTTGCCTTTGGACTAATCCTAATTTATTCAATTTTTAGCCTCTGTAGTGAACCATTTCTCCTCAGCGAGTGTGTGAGAGAGAAACAGAGAGAGGGAAATGTCAGTGTGGAAAGAACGGTGTTGAATTTGGCTGAGGTGGCATGAGGGCTGCCATCATGTTTGGCTTAACTCCTCTTTACCCACACAGTGGCGCCTGCATTAATCACAGCAGGGGTCTGAGACTCAGTTCACATGCCATAGTATTTTAGGGCCAGGAGACAGTGAGAGAGAGATAGCTGGCCATCCAGCCAAACAGATTGACAAACCAACAGACGACAGCAGCCAGAGCAAATAGGAGGAGAGCTGGAGCTCCTGTGGGAATGTGGGACAGTGAGGGGCGAGCTCAGCTCAGACCCGCAGTGCATCTGTGTACTCCGCTGATCTAGATTAGTTTAGTGGCAGATCAGTTGGACAGAGCTGAATGCTCTGAAATGCTGGAGCTCCTGTGTGCTGCAGGAAATGGCCCTGCTGTTAGTAGCAATGCAGTGACCCCACAGTGAATGTCTCTGTTGTGATGGATGGGGCGAAACTAAGCCCTGTCTAAAACGCACGTACACTTTAAAAGCACACAAAAGCATTGTAACAGTATTCTTACTTACTGTATTTCTGAGTAAATATATTAATTTTAGTAACTCATTGATTGGTAGTCTTAGCATTCTGTTTACTGACAGCTGATACATATGGAATGGTGCAGGTATGACATCACTTAGTAGGCCAAAACTCAGAAGCGAGTTAGCATTTTAGCACTTCCGGTTCCCTCGTCCCAAAGTCAATGGGTTTTTTGAATGGGGGTTTGGTTAAATGGCTGAAATAAGGTCTGTGGTGAACACAAGCTCAAGACACTTTCACGTTTTATTCTACAACATAAAATACACCAGTATTACCCCACTTGTGATTTTTTTGAAGCTGTTACGTGTCTTGAAAAAGGTGGTTGCTAACAAGTGACTAAATGGGACTATAGAGGCAGTCGAGGAGATTAGACGTCATCACGACGAACAGGTAAGTTCAGTCCGCTTTTACAGCCTCATGCTTATAATTGTGCTCTTATAATCTATGCTAATCAAGCGGCAACCTCCCGCAGTTTCTCTTGAAGCCAATACAGAAGTGACTTAAACTGCAATTCATCGACTGGCCGCTAGGGACATGCTCCAGAAGGGAGCAGAATCTCGTTGTCAGTGTAATCCAATTCATAAAAAATACTTTTTAGTTAACGAGAAACATACTGCGTGTTCAGTGTAGTCCGATTCACAAGGTAATGAATCTTATTTGTCAGTTATTTTAATGAAACATTCAAAAAGATTCACAAACACATTTTCAGACCTCAAAACCATTCACTGCTTATTTACTTAATCCTTATGAGGGAGAATGAACAGCGTTGATACTTTATAGCCTACAGCTCCTTTTTCCCAAATGATATTTGTCAGTTTACTTTAATGTGCTTTTCTAAACGATAAAAGAATAGAAGAATATTAGTTTCTTAGAAATGCATTGCTATGCTTGGTTATATAATTATTCTTATATTGAATTTGAAAATCCTGTACCTTTGTAATTGCTTCCGTTTGCTGCCGTGTCTGTTTTGTTTTTTGTTCAGAAAGTGATTAATCTTAAAAGAATGAACAGTGTTTGTTAGAGGGAAGTGTGGAGAAGATTATGCCCTTTCATTCAAGTGATGAATGCTTCCTGGCAAAGCATCCTTCTTCTTTTAGGAATGTGTAACAGGGAAGTGATTGCAAGGTTCGCAGGAAATCCTTGGTATTAATTCGTATTCTATAGAATGTGCTCAGAGCTGGCTTCTCTTACCAGGCACTGCAAGAACAATGGCCCATTCTTAAATACATACCCGGTTACAACTTTAACTTTGCTTTTTTTGTTCATTTCTTAATTATAGTGGTTGAATCTGAATACTGTAATAGCTTCTTATTTGGATGAATCATGCACAATGCATAAAAGTTTTCTTCTTTTAAATGCACAGTAATTCAGTGCTGGTGCTTTTTTTTTCAGCAAGTAAGACATTCCCATATGGCCCATATGTTTTAAAAAAATAAATACACAGCAGTCACAATATGGGAAGAATTCCAAAGCACAGCAAAGACATCCAACCAATATATTAAATTTTAGTTTTTACATCAGATTTTCTCTCTTCTTGTGTAGCCCTTACAAGTGAACATAATGAGATCTCCTTTTGACCCTGGAACATTAGTTTCAAAAATCTGCCACATAAGGGATGTCCGAGGAAATGAATGCTGCATTATTTATGTGCTACGGCACCGAATTTATGATACAGTAACACGGTCGCACAGGCATCTTTTGTCTTCCTTAATTCCTGACTGTCATATGGAGCCCTATAATATATATGTTGAAGCAGAAGCCTCCCTATGGCAGTGTATACACTTCTTTTATAGGTGCTGAGAAGCTACAAGGATATCACACTGCAAAGATGTGCAATTATTTTATGGGTTGCTTTGTCCTCCTGCCAGGAACTAGCAGCATCTGGCCGTGTCAGCAGTTTTGTGTTCTCTTAGACATAAAACGGCCTGAACTTTACGCCTTGAACCGGAAGCTGGTTTGGTAGGTTACACGGTTTTCCTTTCAAGTTCTCTTCTGTTCTTTTTAATGCTGATTCAAAGTAGTATTTTTAATTCCAGAACTTACTTTGAAGCTTATCGCTGGAGAAGTGTCTCTGTTAAACTGGGTTAACTGTACAGACACCCTTTTGCTAAAACGAACATTTACTACAGCGAACAGTGATTTCTCGAGTAGATAAATCTGGCTGCTTTATCAGTTCAAGCACATTTAACTGATAAATCTGAAAGAGTGTCACGTGGTGCTCTGCCCCGTTCTGGCAGAAGGAAAATAATAGATCAGCATAATGTTGAATCAGGTGCGATATTAAATTCCAAAATGAGCTTCCAGGGCAATAAATCATTTCTTTTCATGATCTTTAAAATGTGTTTCTCGAAATGTGAGTCAACTCAACTCTCTGAAGTCTATTGAAGTGGTGTTTTAATAAGACAAACAGCTAAATAAACCTTAGTTGATTAACAATTTAGTGATGAAAGGCTTTGATTTGATTGAGATTTAATACGATTAAAAGGAATAGTTAATTCCAAAATTAAATATTTTGTCATTTACTCACCCTCATGTTGTGAAGGATCTGGGATGTTTTCTATTTTAATACATATATTTTTAAATGTAATTTATTTCGTAAATTAATTTTCAGCTGCCTTTTAGTGTCAATTTTTTTAGCTTTGATGCTCAAGAAACACTTATTTTATCAGTTGAAAAAATAAAATGTATGTTTAAGAGTTTAGTAATGTCTTAAAGGGTTAGTTCACCCCAAAAATAAAATCATCCCATATTTTACTCACCCTTAAGCCATCCTAGGTGTATATGACTTCTTCTTTCAGCCAAACACAAGCAGAGTTATATTAAATAATATCCTGGCTCTTCCAAGCTTTATACTGGTAGTGAATGGTACCCTAGATTTTGAAGCCCAAAAAGCACATCCATCCATCATAAAAGTAATCCACATATTGCTCCAGGGGGTTAATAAAGGCCTTCTGAAGTGAAGTAATGCATTTTTGTAAGAAAAATATCCATAATTATAAGTTCCACGAGTTCATAAGAGAGTCGAGTTCTGGCATATGACGTAGGACTTAGGCATAGCGTAAACTCGGTTCAAACAAATAGGGCTGGGCAACAAACTCGAGCACCTCTGACATTTCTCTTTAAAACTTCTAATTTTAGACTTCTAATTCGTAATTGGTGTTTTGTTGGGCTCTATTCTCTTTGCTTCCGCGTTCGTCAATATGTCATACATCAGGTCAGAGTTCACTCTTCCGCCGGAACCTGACTCGCGTACAGATGTTACCGGAAGACAGTATTTCTAGTTTAGAAAGTTATAAATATGGATATTTTTCTTACAAAAACGCATTGCTTCGCTTCAAAAACATTTTATTAACCCCCTGGAGCCGTATGGATTATTTTTTATGATGAATGGATGTTTTTTCTCCTCCAAAATCTCAGTTACTATTCACTCCCATTGTGAAACTAGGAAGAGCCAGGATATTTTTTTAATACAACTCCGATTGTGTTTGGCTGAAAGAAGAAAGTCATATACACCTAGGATGGCTTGAGGGTGTGTGGGATGAATTAAATTTTTGGGTGAACTAACCCTTCAAATTTCACTCAGTCCCTCACATAAAGCCATTGTTTGGCTTTAAATATATTGCATGAGTCATATGGACCACTTTTATGGAGCTTTTGTAGTCTTTTTGGAGCCCTTTTTTATGGACGTTCAAAGAGCTTTTACAGAAACCTCCTTTTGTATCCCACAACAACTAGCAGCATACAGATTTGGAGCAACATGAGGGTAAATAATGACAGAATTATTCCTTTACAGATTTTTGCTTTCAAATCATACCAGTATCTAAGGCCATGCTGAGTACAGTTTGCTTCTTAAAAAGATCAAAAATTAATTAGGTCTCAAATAGTGATTTAGATCTTTTAACCTCATGATTCGTGATCCAATTGCACATTTAAAGCATCACGGAAAGCAACAGAAAACTGAGACATCAATGGTCAAAATGGACTGCGGGGCAGACGTTGCCTAATGGTTAGAGAGTAAGACTTTTCTTGTGTTGCAGTCCACAATGCGACTCTTTCTAACCGATAAATTTGTTTTTAAACGGTAAAACATATGAATGTGGCCAAACAAACTGTTTACATGCAAAAAAAAAAAAAAAAAAATGCTTTGCAGAAGCACTCCCACATAATGTGTAAGCTCACGTATTTGAAGTCGGACTTCAAATAAACGCCTTGCACCGCTTGCAACATGGTTTCCCACACAAACTGTTTGGCTTCTCTTCAGATCAGGATACAGTTGCATTCCCGGGTGGGGAGGCTGCAAAAGAACGAAAGGAAGGGAAAATGCAAATGCCTGGAGAACAGTGCAAAGGGGCAAGGCTGCCGTTTTGCTGCAGTGCTCTTCACTGCATTTTTTAGGTATATCGGCAGCATTCGTGAGGTGAAAATGTTTACATAATCAAACGGTTTACCCTTCAGCATTGAAAATAAATCAGCTGCAGCAAACCCTGTTTGTTTTTCAATGCAAACTAAGTGGAATCATGAATCTTTTTTCCGCGGTGAAGCTCCAGTTCATTTGAGTCAGTTTCTAAGCTTATTGAAAGGATGATGGTTTTAATTAACCGCTAGTGATGCTTTTGTTGAGGTCTATCCGTGGAATGGTTTTGTTTGGTGGTTTTTGTGTGAGGTTCTGATAAGAGACAATTTATTTTATTTAGCTTAGACTTCTTTAAGATTCTGCTTCTTTCTCAAAAGACTTTGCTCATTTGCACATTAGCCTTTGAATAAATTATTTCACATCTAAAGTATTTCTTACACTGAAATTACGTACCAATATATCACATAGATCGCCCATACAGCACCGTCTGCTGTAATATGTTTATTTTTTATTGAAATATACATGAAATAAGCATTTATGAACTTGACTTTTATGTGCATTGGTCTGTAAAGTGCCTGAGCAGATGTAAGTGTTGATATCTTCTGGAATGGATATCACAATGCGTGTAAAAAATAATGTAGTTTATTTTATATCCCTCTCACTTGGAGAAAGAGCTCATGATCTGTGCAAATCGATGATTGAAATGGTGTCAGACAATACAGCCATGCAAAGTGTCCCTAAAGAAACCAGTCAAGCCTGGAGACATCTAGATCCATAAAAAATAGACCATTATTAATAATTTGTAGATACACACGATATCTGTTTGTATGTTTGTCTCTTACATCACATGGACGTCTGTGTATGTGTGCATTGTTTACCTTGGGGAGGTAATGGCACCAGGGTGAATTGTGGAATGACGACAAGCTGGTGGAGGGAGTGTGATGCTCTGGGCAATGTTCTGGGAAACCCTGGGTCCTGCCATTAATGTTGACATCATTTGACATGTGCCACCTGCCTAAACATTGTTGTAGACCAAGTATACTCCATGACAATGATGTTCCCTGATGGCAGAGGCTTCTTTCAACAGGATAATACACCCTGCCACTGCACACATTGTTCAGGAATGGTTTGAGGAACATGATAAAGAGTTTAAGGTGTTACCTTCCCCAGATTTAGATCCAATTAAGCATCTGTGGGATGTGCTTGACCAAGTTCGATCAACTGCGGCTTGACCACAGGACACCTTTGGGGGTCTTTTAGAGTTCATTCCTTGTCGGGTCAGCTCTGTTTTGGCAGCACGCAGAGGACTAACAGCATATTAGGCAGGTCAACATCATGCTTTGGCTCATCTATATATAATCAGATCTTTAGAAATGATCTGCTGAAAACTACAACAGACAGCTGACTCTGAGTTCACCTCTTCAATTGTTGCATAATGCCTGTTTTATCAGCAGTGATTAGTAAATTGTTTTGACAACATTATTAGTCCATGACTCATGTCGTTTCAGCTGTATTTAAAGGGTAATGACACAGAATCCTGCATGATAGATGCAGCAATGATATTACGCTCAGCATTAAAAGCTGTGAACCAGGCATTTTGTGAATCATATTGACCTGCTGTATGTCAAGCAGACTCTAATATGATCAGCACATTGTTATATCAGCCACGACTGCAGATTTCCGGGCTGAAAATAGCATACTCATGGTTATCTCAGGCATTCACAACGTGAAAGATCAGGAATAGATGAAATCGCTGCATCTTAATTTAAATGTTTCACAATAGATTACATTGCTGCATCATAGTTTGAATGTTTCACAATAGATTACATTGCTGCATCATAGTTTGAATGTTTCAAAATAGACAAAATCGCTGCATCTTAATTTAAATGTTTCACAATAGATTACATTGCTGCATCATAGTTTGAATGTTTCAAAATAGACAAAATCACTGAATCTTAATTTAAATGTTTTAATATTGAGGAAATACTGCCCCGAAATGTCAGTGTATCACTATACAAAACAATAGAATTGTATTTCAAGGCAATATTTTGTAAAAAAAAATGTTTTTACCTCTTTTCATAATATACACAGATCAGGCATTACATTATAACCACCTTCTTAATATTGTGTTGGTCCCCCTTTTGCTGCCAATGCCAAACCAGATCTACATCCCTCAGATGCCCGATTGGATTGAGATCTTGGGAATTTGGAGGCCAAGTCAACACCTCAAACTCGTGGTGCCCGTCAAACCATTCCTGAACCATTTTTGCTTTGTGGCAGGGCACATTATCCTGCTGTAAGAGGCCACAGCCACCAGGGAACACAATTTCCATGAAAGGGCGTACATGGTCTGCAACAATGCTTAGGTAGGTGGTATGTGTCAAAGTAACATCCACACATGGGCACCCTGACTGGTCTGCGGCTATGCAGCCCCATACACAACAAACTGTGATGTACAATGTATTCTGACACCTTTCTATCAGAACCAGCATTAGACCGGGAACACCCCACAAGGATGCTAGTAGTGAACAAACTAAATTACGCATCTTAAAAGGAACCACACTGAACTCCTCTGGCAAAGCGGACATTACAGTAAATGCAAGTATGTATGCCAAATGTCTAGTTACATTGTATGTATATGCTAGTTATGTGAATAAATGTTTAAAAATGACTGGTAGAGGAGCAGACAGTTGTCAATGAAGCGCCATTTGATGTCTGGCTGGTATTGGCTTTTGTTGGCAGTAGACACCACTCAGCAACAAGCATAAAACTGAAAACAAATGTGCTAATGTTGGTGTGACTGAACATACAGTAACTACAAGTTTCAGAGATCAGTTAGACGTACGCCTGGCTAACATGCATTTCAGACTGAATGCTCTATTGTAACTCAATCCTGCAATTATAATTGCCATCATATTTTATCTTTTGATGACTGGGTTGTTCCCAGCAGATCATAAACCATAACATGTGCAACGATATTTCAGCCTCTGAATTTTCTGACATTCTGCAGGCGATTACACGCTGTTTAGGGAACTCTGTAATCAGCCCTTACATCAACTGCCGGAGCGTGATTGAGCTGATGAAATTGGTTTACACGAACATAGCTCTAAGTAGTAAGCTGTAATCTATGTGATATATCTGTTAGCATATGATTGATGGTGCCATTGCACACAACATGGTTGAATTAGTGCAAGTGAATCACCCCACAAATGAAACGAACATGTCAAAACAAAACAGTGATATTCCTAGAATTATTGGGATTGTTCGCACAAAAATGAAAATTCTGTCACCATTTACTCACCCTCATGCTGTTCCAAACCCTTATCATTTACTTCCATTAGAGGAACACAGAAAGAGATATTTTGGAAAAAAATGAGTTATCCAGTAGGGATGTCACAGTTAGGAAATTTTCTCATCGGCAACACCGGTATAAACACGCTCGCTTTTCACTTTCGCGTTTGAATTCGCGATCACGCTTACTCTGTGTATAGGGAGTGGCGATACTGTCCGCACATTTTACAAGATAAACAACTACCACAGCAAGCCTATTGTCCAGTGTCCAGTGTTGTTTGGGTCCCAACATTCTTCAGAATTGTTCTACAAAAGAATGTCATGCAGGTTCTGATCGACAAGAAGGTGAGTAAATGAGGACAGCATTTTCATTATTTGGGTGAACTATCTCTTTAAGCATTTTGGGAGTAGAAAGGGTCCCCCCCATATGTCAGCTACCTCTCAGCATTGTTATTTTGAACTTATACTAAAACTGAACTAAAACAAAGCTGAAGTAAAATAACATATGTTTAATACATTCTATATTAGTATATTAAAAATTGAAAATAACACTGCAATTTCCTCTTTCTAGCCCTGAGTGTGTTCCCCACTGCGGTGTCAATCCAATCTCTACCTCAGCAGTGACGGTTGTTCTCACACAGGCTTATACACGCCACAATGCGCTGCCAAATGGGGATTATGATTTATACCGGCACTAATAAATTAGAGACCCTCAACCAAAATAGAGCTTTTTACTGAAATAATTCCAAATAATGGTGAAATGTGATTTAAAGACCCCCTGTGGTTTGTAATGTTGTTTATGTCTATGTGGTGTTTTTAATATTATGCTTTGAGACAAACCATGTGCAAATTCAGAAGTCAACACCATTGCTGATTATTTTCTCTTTAAAACTGCTGTGAACCAAAGACAGTCTCAAAAACGCGGTTTGAAATCGCTGGTGTTCCTTACATCACAAACTACCTTGTAACCAATCACGTCAACGTGCAGGCGGGCTTTAGCATATCATCATTACTATGCTGTGAAGCAGGGGAACTCAAGAGAAGTTATCCTGTTATATGTTTCTATTGATATGAAAAAATCGGGTACATTTAGCAATATAGCGGGTGAATTATGTATATGATGTATATTACGGTGTTATGATGAACTATGCCTTTCTCCACTGACTTTCTTTGATGTTCAGGATGCTGATTTTTAGAAGGCAGAATGAGATGGCGAACGGGAACATGATTTGTGTAACATTAGCAACACATTATTAGCTGTTTGTTAACATAGTCATGCAAAAGGCTAATCATATTAATTTGATTTAAAAAAAAATGTGAGTACTAACCCTTATGTAGTTGAATGATTCAGCAGAATGTTCAGGCTGCTCTTTTCCCTATATAAAAGAGATTGATAATCCCAACTGTTATGCTCTAAAACTAGCTAAAGAAGTTACATTTATAGTAGATCTCATGAGTCTCTGTTTTGCAGTTTTTATTACAGTAAATATTAAGTTAATGATTGGATTTTTATTTCAAGGCTGATGTATACCTTTAAGATGATCCTCAGGGGATTCTCTGAATTAAAAAAAAAAAAAGCTGTACACACTAAAGCTTAAAAATAAACAATGAAACATCATTTACATTTCTGAGAGTTTTGTCCGAATGTGCATTGCCCACTGGTTTAGTCATTCGGATTGTCTTTGATTCTGATCAAAAGGCTTGAGTCAGAAAGTTGGCCGGTGAAAGTCTGAAACATATGCAATTATAAATGCATCCCGATGGGTGATGACTTTTTGAACTGAAGCAGACCTAAAACATTCAAATAGTATGGCAGACCCAAATTATGCACCATGAATTACTCACAAGCTCAACCGACTGAGTTTGATTACATCATATCGTTCAAAGAGCCCGAAAGAGTTCATTGCTTATTATCTAATTGGCCTCCTCTGACCACAGCTGTCCTTGTAATGCGATCACGCTGGCCTGCTGTACTTGTAATAGCGCAGGCTTCAGATACTGTAGACAAACCTTATGGTTTTCAGATGTATATTGAAAGATCCCAGTTTTTCAAAGCACATCATTTCACCCGATAAAAAGGCTCAACATCAATATACATGCACTTCAATGAGAAAAATGAGTGTCATTACTACTAAACCGGCATTATAACTTGATGACTCAGATATGTTGCCGCTTTCAGTGAGAGAAAGAAGGAAAAAGGATGTATTAGTCATCTTTATCATGCTTTCATTAGCAGTTGTAATCCCACTAGAGGAATACGGGGCAGGGAAGAAGCCAAACCCGCCATGTTGCCAAAAGGGATTTATCCACTGACTTCATTTTCTCCATTAAAAGGCATTTAACCAGCTGCTGATTGCTGGTAAATTACTCACAAACTCTTAATTCTTCAAAAGAGTCGCAATACTTTTGGGACTCACACTCTTTGACAACTTTCAGTCTCGAGATGCCAAACTTCTCAATATCTTCGCGCAGGTCTGATGACACAGACAAGACGAGCTAATTTTGCCCTTCACTTCTGCTTCACCGGTTTCATTTGAGATTAGCCTGTTCGTGGATATATCTATGAATATGCATTCATGTGGTGTTTATTTTTAAACCCTTTCATTATTTGCGAAATTCCAAATTTTATGGAAGCCAATTATCACAGCAAGTACAGATGTGCTTGTATGCTAGCATTATGATATAAAATCTGACAGCTCATTAAGGCTTTCTAACATGTGTCATCTCGCTACTTTTAAAAAATTGTTTCCAAAAGTTTGTTCTCAGGCAGTCATTGTCATAATTTGCTGTGGCTGTGCATTGTGTTTACTTAAAGGCTTAAAGTTGTGTGCTAATGCTGTCTTTTGAATTTGATGTTCATTAATTATTGAGGTTTATTATCTCAGAATTGTATAAAAAGCAGTGAAGGCAGAGCAGAACACTTTGAAGCTTCTTTTGAATGTGCTGATATCATGAGAAAAGGCATGATATGAGGAGAAATGCTACTGCTGCAATTTTCGATTTGGACTGAATGTGCATATATGAGAGACTAGAGAGACATATTCAGAGGCCAGCCTCTCTCAAACACTTCTCTGATTTTCATATTGACTCAATTTTGGAAGTGAGCAGAGATATGTGTTTTTTTCTCATCGCTTTCCCTCAGACCCTAATAGAAAATCCTGAAAAGATCATTTCGAATGGAGGAGACTGCTGGCTGCCGCCTACGGCGCGACCTGAAAGGACCCTGAATATTGAGCCTGTCTGCATATCTGCACTGCATTCGGCGCTACCCATGTGACTTGAGAACTTAACGCTTGATAGGCTGATATTTTAAAATCCTCCAGTGAGAAAACACACAGAGTTAAATCGTGTTGCAGGTTCTCAGCTAGAGGAAAATGATGCCAAATGTTCTTCCTAAGTCCTCAGAGCGGAGGATTGAATCCATGCCCTCTGTTAGTGCGGTGCGCGAGCCAATCCCCTCACCGGCAGTGGAGTCGGGACTTTCATGTAACCCTGTGTTATGCACTGCTGCATTCCTATCAAAGCTGCTCATTCTGCTTATCTTCTCTCCGAATCTTCAAAGTGATGGAGATCTCTGCAGTGGATGTTTATTTTAGTTGCAAATGAAGTTGACCTCTTTATGAAGCATTCTGGCGTGTGGAAGTCCTGTGGAGGCAGTATGGGACCACGGATTTGGCCTTTGAAAACCCTCTATTTTCTCGCAAGGCTCATCCAGGGAAAAAGAAGTATAGGAAGTGTATTACGTGGCCCTGTGAATACCAACTGAAACTTCTTAGCCTGGTAATCCCCAGGTCTGGAGGTCACTGTGCGTCCTGCATTAATATGCAGCTTAGAGGTGCAATCAAATCCAGTGAAATTTTGCGTGCATAAAGGGCCATTGTCTATCATCAGTAGTGTAGCTTTGTATGAAGCACAGCTCAGTCACTTTCAACTCAAGCAGCTTTCTGTTGGTAATTTCGGCGAATTTGTGTGACCGATTGAACCAGTTGTAAAATCTGCATGGAGACATCTTTCCCTTTTTCTGAATTCTAGGGGTGTGACGAGACCCTTAGCTCACGAGACGAGACACGAGATTGGTTTCACGAAAACGAGACAAGATTTTTGCACAGTATTTATGTAGCTTAATTTGCGCACATCAGGGAGCTTACGTTCGTATTTGTGACCGCACATAGTCTGTGTATAGGGAGTGGCGTTGCTGAGTGCACATTCTACAAGATAACACATTTAAGATAAGATACAACAACAAATCCTCCGCCATGGTCTTGTCAGTCATTTTGCCTTACTCTCGTCACGTGATAAGGGAATTACAACACATATACACAGAATTACAGTAATTCAAAATATCTGTCTTGGCGAGTATTCACGCAAACATTATCTGTTATGTCTTACGACTTTGGATGTGTTACATTATTTTAGATCTGTGCAGTGCAGTAGGTCTTAATATCTACACTGTAAAAAAAAAAAAATGGGGAAAATTGATCATTACATATTGGCCCAATAAATGACTTCCAAATAATTATCCCCATGCAAAAATCTGCATTGTACTAATCATAGCTTAAGGTCTTCACTCAAAATTAAAATTGTTTATTCACTGAACATATTTAATTGTGCTCAGTCAATCTATGAAGTCGAAGTGAAAAATCCATGTTGGAAGAACAAGTCCTACGTCCGAAAAACTATATACGCATGCGCAAAATGTGCTTGAGAAAAACCGTTCATGTGGAAATTTCAAATGCGGAGCACGGGAGCGGCGGGAGCGCAAGCGGACTGCAGAGCCAAACCAGCCGTTGCTAAAAACCGAAACAAATTCCCAAGAGAATAGAGATATTCGTCGTCACAAGACGTTGGTGAGTATTGAGCACTGACATTATTCTCCAGAGTTTTGCTTTATGACCAGGTATGAAGTTTAAAAGACATTTTGTATAATCACGAGTTCATGCATTCATTGGTTTCATGGGTGTGTTCTCGTTTACCACATAATTATCTAATGGTAGCCAATAGTTTTATTTTCCTCATGTCTTATTTGTATAAAATAATAGGTAATAAGTAAATTAAGTAATTTGTGTGATATGTGCGGCATGCGACTGTTGAACACGGTGACGTTATTGCATTTGGCGTCGGCCTCTCTCAGGGCTTAAGCTATTGCCTTTTAATATCAAACACGTCAAGCTCGTGATTTTCTTATTCGTCCATTCATTCGTCTCATCCTATTATATAATGAAGAAACTTCTGTTCTGTCTCTTGCCAGATGTGATGCAGGGGAGCTTTGTAATTAATGTTAGTTTTTATTTTTATTTGCAGGTTTTTAGCCTGCAGTGCCACGTTTTCTTCACCACATTAAGACATCCTGTGATGCAGAAGACTTCTTGAATGTATACAGAGTTTTTCCTTATTGAAATTAATGTATTTTTACCAAATTTCCTGTGTTGGAATTGACTTGTAAATAAAGTAATGTGATAAAATGTAAAAAATTTAGATTTTTTTTTATGTGATCGGTCACTAGAAATTTTTGAATTGGAGAGGCCTTCAATTTTTTTACAGTGTAGGCTGTTTGTTTCATTAATGTTAATCAAACAATTGTGGTATCATGTAAAAAAGTTTAATGTATAATTTTCCTATAAATATTTGGTTTTGACTTTGTGTGTGTGAAATTTGGTGTTATTACCATGGAATTTAAGGTATGATTGCTACACTGTAAAACATTCCAGGCCTCTCCAATTAAAAATTTTCTAGTGACTGGTCACATCTAAATGTTTCAGTTGGCCAAATTGAATTTCTGTCAATTGATACAATTTAATTCACAGAAATTCAATTTGGCCAAAAAAATTGTTTTTAGGTGTGACCAGTCACTAGAAAATTTTAAATTGGAGAAATGTTTTACAGTGAAACTGTGAGGTTGGTCCAATTAAATATTTGAAATTGTAGTAACAATTGTTTATTTCTCACTGTCCCAAAAGACAAAAATTACTAAAAACATAAATAGCCTATATTAAGCAAAATGAACAAAGAAAACAGGGTTGACATTTTATCACATTACTTTATTAACAAGTCAATTCCAACACAGGATATTTGGTGAAAATACCTTATTTTCAACAAGGAAAAACTCTGAATACATTCAAGAAGTCTTCTGCATAACAGGATGTCATAATGTGGTGAAGAAAACGTGGCACTGCATAGGCTAAAAACCTGCAAATACAAATAAAAACTAACATTAATGGCAAAGTTTCTCTGCATCACATCTGGCAAGTGACAGAACAGAAGTTCATTATATAATGAGGATGAGACGAATGAATGGACGAATAAGAAAATCACAAGCTTGATGTGTTTGATATTAAAAGACAATAACTTAACGTTAAGCCCTGAAAGAGGCCGACGCCAAATGCAATCTAACGACACCGTGTTCAACGGCCACATGGCGCACATATCACACAAAGGACTTAATTTACTTATTACCTATTATTTTAGACATATAAGACATGAGGAAAATAAAACTACTGGCTACCATTAGATAATTATGTGGTAACCGAGAACACACTCATGAAACCAATGAATGCATGAACTCGTGATTATACAAAATGTCTTTTAAACTTCATACCTGGTCATAAAGCAAAACGTCTCCGGTTACGTATGTAACCTAGGTTCCCTGAGAACAGGGAACGAGGCGCTGCGTCAGCTTGACGCTACGGGGAACGCCTCCAGCGTGACAGGTGTCTGAACTACTATCGAATCACGGCAATCCTATTGACCGGCGACAGCCTATGATGTCATCAAGGTGCGACCAGGAAGTATAAAAGGGCTCCTTGCCAACATGACACCGCCCTTCGTCTGAAGGGACTGTTTGGCAGGCAAACCCTGAGGCATGGCAAAGCGACGCAGCGTCTCGTTCCCTGTTCTCAGGGAACCTAGGTTACATACGTAACCGGAGACGTTCCCTTTCGAAAGGGAACTCACGCTGCGTCAGCTTGACGCTACGGGGAACGAAATACCATCGCCGCCATGCCGAGGGGAGTGCATGCCTACTGGCAGTGACAACTGTCAGAACAAGCAAATTCAATTGAAATGCCTGAACCACTCCCCCTCTGGTCACATAAGGCTGTCAGTGACAGCATTCCCTACGGTCATAGCCCAAGCTATAAGCCTGAGTAGGAAGCTTCGAACACTTAGAGAAGTTCTACCCAGGCCGCTCAAAGGCCTGGATCCAACCCATTCGAAAGAAGGGGGCTCCTTTAAGGGAATGTGGCTAGGGGGCCCTAGGGCGCCCCAGCCAGCCACTACCGCCACCAAGGAGGCCTAGCTTGGTGCCTTTTTTAACGGGCACTTCAGCCGGGCCATCCCTGTCTGTTCGATAACAGAGCCTCTGGACACTCGCCTCCTGAAGAGGCATCCAGTCCCAGGGACTGCAGAATAGCAGTGGCCTCCTCGGACCGGATCTCAGAGACAGGAATCCCGGAGAGCAGCACTCAGCATAGCTCTTTCTACCCTTGCCAGCGAGGGGAGTAATCTGCTCAATCCTAGGATCTACTGAGCAATTATCAGATAGAAACACTCAGGAGGCCAGACTGGCCTAAAAACTGATCTAATTGGGAGGCCACCCTAGGGGCCTACGACCACCCGATCAGGCCCAGGCAGCCTTGGCTCACATATGACACTTCCGAAAGGAGGGGAGCTTAAAGGGGGCTGCCCGGTAGGTAAACCAGGTTGCAGGCTGAAATCCCCTCCTTGGGGACCAAGTAGCAGAAGCGACACCAGTCGCGCTAGGGTGACCACTAGCTGTCAGCATCATGCCAGTTAATAGTCTTTGTACTGAGAACCAAAGACCCATTAGGGAGGCCTAGTGAGGCCCAGTGTATGCCAGAGAAGCCTGAGAGGTCATGCTCAGGAACTCGCTTAGAGGGAGGCCTGGTGAGGCCTACTACCTGATAGCAGTTGAAGCCGACTGTCAAAGTAGCTGGAAAACGGAAACTCGTTTTCTCAGGGAGGCCTAGTGAAGGCCTACTACCTGAAGGTCAAGCTACACCAGCTAGCCGAGTATCCTGACTCGGGAACTCGCCCTCAGGGAGGCCTAGTGAGGCCTACTACCTGATACCAAGCCTTAGGGAGGCCTGGAGGGGCCTACTACCTGATAGCAAGCTATGCTAGCTACCCGAGCATCCTAACTCAGGAACTCGCCCTCAAGGGAGGCCTAGTGAGGCCTACTACCTGATAGCGGGCCTGCAGGGAGGCCCAGTGCGGCCTGCTACCTGCTAGCGACTCGTGCTAGCCGTTTCTCAGGTGACTGGAGCCCAGGAACATGCCCTTAGGGAGGCCCGGTGAGGCCTACTACCTTACGACCAGTCTTCAGGGAGGCCTAGTGCGGCCTACTACCCAGCAACAGCCTAGCAACTCCTGTGCTAGCTGACACGGCGACTGGCAAACAGGAGCCCTCCTTCAGGGAGGCCTGGTGAGGCCTACTACCTGCCAGCAGTTCATCACAACCTGCCAAGTGACTGAACCCAAGAATGCGTCCTCAAGGGAGGCCTGGTGAGGCCTGCTACCTCATGCCGAGTCTTCAGGGAGGCCTGGTGCGGCCTACCACCCATCAACAGCTTAGCAGCCCATGCTAGCTGACACAGCGACTGGCGAATGAGAGCCTGCTTTCAGGGAGGCCTAATGGGGCCTACCATCTCACTGCAGGCCTGCAGGGACGGCTTCCTGGTGACAGGAGTGAAAAACTGTGATGTTATAACCTTGGGCTGACAGTAGCTTCTCTGCTGGCTGACAAAAATTAACATCCAACTGCTGACAAGGGTTATAGCTGGGAAAAACTGCTACTTGAAAGCCGACATCGTTGGGGAGTAATATATACCGCAATACACAAGGGGCCGAACTTTGCAGAGGCCTACCAAGGCTGACTACCAATGTTCAAGGTTGCAGCTAGTAATTTGCCAACCTCCCCAAACGTCGGGACTCACTCGCAAGGAGGCCTAAATCTGAGGCCTACCACCTGACCTGGAGTTTACTGCCAAGACTGCCCCAGCTGGCTACCCACAGCCAGCTGGCCTAAAAAATCATCCCAGCCTAGCTGGGTGACCCATCCCGGAGGCCTCCAATTCCTTCTGGAGCCAACTGTACAATGGTGCAGTCTTATCGGCAGCGCCTACAAACACTGGAACCTAATCACATTGTCCATAGCAGGGTACTCGGCAAACCAAACGCCTTGTACCCCCTAAGCGGGGGGAGTACCACATACGCCACCCACCTCATGAAGGTCCTAGCTTTAATAGCGCCTATCATACCGTGTGAGGGCGTCAGCCATGGCAATGCTCTGGCTACAAGGGAGCTCACGACCAAACCTACATAAACCAAAAGGTTGTGAAGTGCTGCTCAACCCGAGCCATGGGTGAGGCAGAATGATACAGAGCTGGATGTGGAGGTACTCAAATCTACCCTGCCTTGTCAGGGGAGTACGACCAACTGGCCAGGGCATATACAAGAAAGGCCAGCGCCTGCCAAAAAACTGGCGGCCTCTAGAACTAGCTCTGGAGGGCCGGGTTGAGCTATGCATACGGAATTTTCGTACTTGCATGAAAAACTCCTTAACCCTGCCCCACGACTACTGGCTAAGTCGCTATCAATTCTGCACAGCACCAACCTGCATTACTAGCAAAGGCCCCAGAACGCAGGTAAGGGGGCGGGCCTTGGCCGGACTACTCTGCATAAGAGGAGGCTACATTAGGGACAAATAATAAAGCTAAGTTAAAAAAATGGAACAGCTACCCGGAGCGCGACCGCTTCTTGGCGTGCGACTCCGTAATCCCCAGAAAGCCTAGGCCAATCTAGATCTATACCCGAGGTCCAAGAAAGGGCCGCTACTATTGCACCATGCAAAAGGGGCACTCGGGTAGAAGTGCCAGTCGTTAAATAGATCTGGCTCTTGATCTAACTGTAGTTCTAGCATGGTCTGATCCTGTATTCTCCAGAAATTTACACTGAGAGAAGATACAGACCGCCTTACCCTGAGGCGGCTACCAGCCCGCAGGAAATGAGTGGCATTCCCAGCGCTAATTCTAGCGCATTTTAGCTTTTTAGGTCTGTGAATAAAAAAGGGCTTTACAGCTCTCACAGCGTGTACCATATATAGTGTTTGCTACCATATATAGTGTTTGATACCAAGCTTAAGCAACTGGTAAATAATATTTTATCGTTCTAGCCAACCTAACAGGGGAACTACAGGCCCTAGGAAATATCCAACGATCCACAGCGACCCCCGAAGCCCTCCACAGGGAGCATAAGTCAGAAAATATATAATATTTTTCCCTCTTATAGGGGACTTACCCGCTCGCCTGCGGCGCGCCATGATATCCACCCACAAGCTTAATTCACATGTATGCTTAGGTGTACCACTACCACGGGCCTGAGGGGGCGCACTCACAAACCAGCCAGGCGGGCCCTAGCACATCATCGTGGACCCACTTAGGCCGGATGTAAGAAGCGCCTGGGGAGATGATGAAGAAGAGGAGTGAGGGTCAATGTAATTTCTCATCTCACCCTCAGGGAGGAGATCCATCATGAACGCTGACTGCGTTTTGTGATACACAGCTCCTACTTCTCCCGGGAGTCCGCCTCTCTGTGCCCCACCCCCGACTGTGGGGGCGCACGAGAGGCAATGCTGGCCATTGGGCCCTGTCTCCGGTCCTCGGACCGTGACGCCTCCCGCCTGCCTGGGACCCGGATCTCAGTGGCATGCAGGTCCTCAGACATGGCAAATGTTCGCTATTCCTCGGCGATGCTGGCCCTCAGGCCCAGACTCCGCCTGTTGCGCAACCACCGCCCTGATCGAGAAAAAAACCTTCCCTGATCGAGATCCCTCAGCAAACCGGCCTGGTGCACATGAAACACCGCCATGGTGTAAGAAGTAGCACTGGGCTGACCCGCTGCTGTGTATGCCCTGCCATTAAAAAGACACATCGTTTAAGTGGCAGGGTTGGAGCACTCAGCTTCCCAGAGATAAACATCCCATTAATCGGAGGCAACGACACATACCCATATTCTACCATCCTCCCGACATCAGCGGCATACTGCTGATGTCATACCGCTGATATCAGTGAACATGAACCGAACATAGGTTATTCCATGCCCTCTCGATCTAATTAGGAAGATCAGGAAGGAATGAAAGCCCAACTGAGCCAATGATTATGGCTGGGGAGAGATCGATCGTTTATTCCAACATGAGCGATCTCTCCTCTAACGCAACAACACAGCGGCCGCAGCCCGCCTGCAGCGCGTTTCATAACATTCAACGGCTCAGCATACACAGTCGGGATGGCTGAGAAGATTAATCCTCCTTCTCACAGCCATCCCTAGAGCACTTGGAAACAAGTCTCGTCAGCCGCCAGATCGTCAAAGGGGAGAATGCCTTACCGTGACGATTCAGCGAGCTCTATCCAGGAAACCATGACGTGAGTCCGCGCTCAGCCTCGGCATGAACGGGGACCGCATCATCAGTCTCGGATGCCAAACCCTCTTCCCTCAGGAAGAGAATCAGACGAGAGCAGAGCGATCTCAGATTGACAAACGCTCACATTAAACAAACAAACAGACAACTCGATAAGAGCTGACTGTGCATGCTCTTGATCCCAGGCAGAAACACACAGCTTGTGTGTATACAATAATGAATTTGGATTACCTTACTCGAAGCAATTCAGACAAAACAGTCCCTGAAGACGAAGAAGCGGTGTCATGTTGGCAAGGCGCCCTTTTATACTTCCTGGTCGCACCTTGATGACATCATAGGCTGTCGCCGGTCAATAGAATTGCCGGGATTCGATAGTAGTTCAGACACCTGTCACGCTGGAGGCGTTCCCCGTAGCGTCAAGCTGACGCAGCGCGAGTTCCCTTTCGAAAGGGAACTCTGGAGAATAATTTCACTCACCAACGTCTTGTGACGATGAATATCTCTATTCTCTTGGGAATGTTTGTTTCGGTCTTCAGCACCGGCTGGTTTGGCTCTGCAGTCCGCTCACGAGCCCGCATTTGAAATCTCCACACGAACAGTTTTCTCAAGCGCATTTTGCGCATGCGTATAGTTTTTTCGGACGTAGGACTTGTTCATCCAACATGGATTTTTCACTTCAACTTCATAGATTGACTGAGCACAATTAATTATGTTCTGTGAATATACAATTTTAATTTTGAGTGAATACCTTAAGCTATGATTAGTACAATGCATATTTTTGCATAGGTATAATTATTTGGAAGTAATTTATTGGGCCAATATGTAATGACCAATTTTCACAATTTTTCCCCTAAATTTTTTTTACAGTGGTGATTTTGTTTTGGAACCTTCAGAAAGCTTTCTCGATTTTCCTCAAAATTGACTTTGCTGACTCTATTGACTTCAAACAGGTGTAGCTCCGTCCAATTTAAACAAATCATACATATATATATATATTATTCTTTATATATCAAATATAATGTAAACATAGCGGTGGCATATTCTATGCTAACTTTACCCTCACACGTTGTCATGGTGATATCACGAGACAGCTTTTCACCTCTATGAGAAATCTCGTCACATTTTAATATCGCGAGATCTTGTGGCACGAGATCTCATCACACCCCAACTAAATTCCCAACTGCCTGGATTTATGTCGAAATAACTGGATTTTGCCTGCCAACATTTGCAAAACAGCGGTAAATGTAACCACACCTTTATACATGCTTTCTGATTTAATATAAAAGTCTTTCATTCCCAGATAATCAGTTTCTTCATTGTCATCATAGATCTTTTTAAAATGTGGGCTGTTGTTTAAATCTTGACTGTTTGTTACTTATTGGGCTTGATAAGCAGCACATTGTAATTCATCCCGTCATCCGTGCACGTTTGCAGGTGTTTTTTTTGCAGGATGCACTCCCCTCACTGATTCGGAATATTTAGATTCATCACCATGCTCACTGACATGTACACCAAGGTGCCCTGCAGCAGCTGCTTAAATCTGCTGCAATCAAATTGCATTAAACTTTAAATATTCTCAGATTCCACTTTAATTAATCACTTGTTTGAGGGTCCTAAGATTGGGACTCTAATGAGGGGTGTTATGAATGACTGCGAGCTGTGGGAGAACCCTCACAAAACAGCTCTTCAGTTTAATTACACGCACCCAACATAAATGCCTTGACTGGATTAGATTCCTGTGAAATCTTTCATTTCCATTTCACAAATGGAATCTTTCATTTGAGCTGCACATTTAAGTGTGTTGTTGTGTAATCAAGTTAATGCATTTGAAGTTCTCTCAAAGTTCATATCCACTAATTATTTCGTGAGTTCACATTTACAAATACTCAGAGTATGCAGAGAAAAGGAGAGAGAGATGAACAAACAGTCTTCACTTCGTATATATAATGCTGGGCTGAGGTCCAAACTGTTTTTAAGAAATTAGGTGAATTATGTTTTCCTTTGACCAGAGGACAAGGGCTGCAAAGTTCTCTGAGTGAATTTAAAATGTGAGGGTGCCCAGTGGTTTAAATGATGCCTTATATCACAAAGTGTTATCATCGCCATTATAGTCTATTTGTGCACCGTAAAACCACATTGAGAGGCTTAACCTGACAGTGCCTTTGGAGCATGGCCTGTAGTGTGTGTGTCAATGTGAGTAAGGAGAAATATATATGTGTGTGTGCAGCCATATGCTTCTGTACTCTCTGTGGATGGAGGAGATGAAAGACAGGGCTGCCTGTGTTAGCTCCAGTTTCTCTGGATATGTCTTCTCTTATTCTGTGCTTATATTGATTTCTTTGTGATAAAGACCATCACCCAAAAGAAACACAGATTGCCTTCTTCAATGCAATAATTGAAGATATTGGTCTTAGCAGCTAGAGGGTATTATATATCTTATTATTTTTTTTTTTTTAAATTAGTATCATATCTAGTTATGTTCACACTTACTGTTCACATTGGATTTGATTTGCCAGGAGATAAAGATGTATGACAAATTCAGAATGCCAAAACAAATTAACCTGCCGTTCATGGCTTTAAAGCGCTAATTGACTTAATGGCCGTGTAATATCTCTAGTGCTTTACACAGTGTCTTTGAACAGAAGTACTTTCATAATGGAAATAAGATGATGTTGTACGATTTTCTGTAAAAAGGCCTTTTTCTTCATGTATGTGGGTTTTCCAGAGAGATCTACTAGGGATGCACCAATTTTTCATGGCTCATTCGCATTCCTTTTTTTTTTTTTTTTTTCAAGTAACTGGGCCGATTGCAATACCGTAGTGTTTTACGGTGTTAGTGTTTTAATCACTATCCAAACAAAGATATTACACATGTAGCATGAGCAGTTGTTTTTTATTTAAATTAGATTGTATCATTTCAAATTTTATAGCAAAACCAGATTGGTCCCGACCTTAGCTTTGTCAAATTATGCTACATTAAACATACCTGCACAAAACAAAAACAGCTGACTGACTGAACGAAAATGCTAATTCACTGTTTGACACTAGGTGGCGCTTATGAAACAGCAGCGATATATTGTTTCTTTGGTTATATACAGTATAAGGGCTACTTTAATATGCATTATAAGGAGGTAGAGGAAAAGAAAATTCCATCAAAACTTTTCTGAAGATAGTTCCTTTCAGAGATACAATCATATAAATCCCCACCCTCAATTCAATATTTATATTTTTATTCCTATATTTCAAGCATCGTAAACAGTGAGCTTGTTGTAGCTGGCACAGTATTTGCTCTGCTGGCGCGTCTGTATTCTCTTCTTTGAGTATGTCTTTGGCGTGTCCCTGTGTCAACGTCCTGTTTACAGACTTTGTAATATTTTCACACAAATAACATTTGTAATGGAAAATTATTGCAATGCAGTTTGTGTACAAGTCTGCAACAGAGGTCGGCCAAAATAAAACTAAAAACTGCCGGTTACCGATTGTGTTTTGGAGCAAAAATGAGCTGGTTCCGATTGATGGCCGGTCGACTGGTGCATCTCCAGTACATCTCCAGTATCTACTGTATGGAGGCATTTGCTTATGATTTACTCAGCACATTAGTGAGACAGATGGTGACAAATATGTAAGATGAAAGTGATAGATTCTCTCTCTTTTTATCTCTGCACGTCCCTCCATCTGATTGGGCTCCTCAGCATCAGGGCACAAGATGACCTGGAGAACTACCACAATGAGGTACAATGACAGGCAGAATACATTGTTATACCAGAAAGATTTTACACATAATGTAGCTAGATTTATTTATTTTACACTTAAGATACTTTACTTTATTACAGTATTTTGAGGATGATTAAGCTCATTTTACTGCCTAATATCATTGATGTAATGTTAAAGACAATATAGCCTTGTCTGATTACAAGAAAAAAAAAGAAAAAAAAAGAAAAAAAAACTATATATATATATATATATATAAAATTATAGGGAATCATAATTAAAAATATTGAGAAAGTCAATATGAGACATTACATTACGAGCATTTTTGAGAATTAAAATGTGCTTAATTCTCCTGAAATTGTCACAGTGCAAAAAAGAAAAAAGAAAAGAAAGACCAACAACAACATATTTATCACAAACCATTTCATATTTGACATTTTGTCCATTCCGGATTTGACATTTGGAGGAGATTCTTACACGTCTACTTCAAATCCCCCCCGCAGCATTTCTATTGGATTGAGATTTGAACTTTGACTTTGGCCATTTGCAAAATCCTCCAGTTCCTTCTTCTGAGTCATTCTTTTGTGAATTTTCACTATTATATTTGGGCCATTATCACATTGAAAGGTCCACTTCTGGTTTGGCTTCAACCTTTTTACAGTGTAGTTGGCCTCGCATTCTCTTCAAGCACTCTCTGGTTTAATGTGAAATTCATACAGTACAGTCGACGTAATCATGGCAAGTTTGCAGGGGCCTCAAGGCAGCAAAACACCCCCAAACCACAACACTCCCACCACCATACTTCTTTAGACCTTAGTCTTTAGCTTTCACCAAGCATCTCCACCTTTGACTCATCTGTCCAGGGCAAATTGTTCCAGAGGTCTGGTTCCTCATGTAGGTGTTGGATTGCATTTCTTTTTTTAAATACTGAGGATTTTTCCTTTCTGACCTTCCAGATTTGTGCACTCTCTTTCCAATATTTAACTGGTATACTTTCAAATTGACTGTTTCCAGAGCTGGCTGAATATCCCTTGATGACATGCGCTGTGCTATTGGGGTGAATTTGGTGGAACAATTAAATTGTATTGAGAGTTTGTTCATGAAAAAAAAAAAAAACCCACACAATGAACAGATGGGCATATATTTATTAGGGTGAAAAGTATATCAAAGGCAGATTGCAGTTTGAAGTTTTAACTGCGAAACCACTGTCATTGTAAAGCATTACACATAACTGAAATCCACTGTGTTCCAGCAATCATTACAGTCATTGCAAATTACACTTTTTTCAAAGAGTAGACAATGTTAAAGTTGGCTTTAAGAGTTGCCAAGCAACAGCCATTACATTTAGATGTTTATTCTCTGTCATATAACATCTACCCTCCAATTACTGTAATGACCGGACTTTGCGCCGTCTTCTGCTTTTGCTGATGCCTTCAAATTCATCTCCAGCAGGGAAAATTGTAAATGGTGCTTTTCAAAATGCTCAAGGAAAAGCGAGGCATATTCCATTAGCAGAGGCACACCTGTTTGACAGCGCAGAGCCTGGGAACATGAGTAAATGACTTTGAGAATCATTCGCCCACGATAGACAGAAAGATTTCATCAGGTTTTGATACTTTCCAATGAAGACTGTCATTAACAGAATTGGAAAAAGCTCACATAATAAATGTGATGAGTAGAGATCAGGTGACGGTTAGTGTGTAAATGCTATCACTCATCCCTACAGTGTTTCATTCTCTCACTCCCTCTTGCTGTCTTTTATTCTCTTTACCTCTCTTTCCTTGTTCGCTCTGATGATCTCTGGTAATGGAGATATTCGTCTTGCAGGGGCAATAATGTTCATTACTGGGCTATTATTGTGCTGTGCTAAATTTATAGAGACACAGTGAGGTCCAAAAGTCTGAGACCACATAGAAAATATGGAATTTAAGGTCTTGTTTTAAACTTGGAAATAAGTTTGAAATGAGGTGGACTCAATAGGCCAAAAATAAACAATTTAATTGTCCAATTATTTTTAACAATAATTTTCATAAAGTTAAAGGAATATTTTGCGTATTCTTTTTGTGTTATGTAGTTTTCCAAAATATTTAATTATTAATCATTAAACTAATGATTATTTTTCCAATTGATTGATCTATCGACTATATTCAAATAATCTAACCCCCCCCCCATCTTTTATTTTCTGAATAGTTGATTAATCCTTTGGTTAATTTATTGGTAACACTTTATTTTGATGGTCCCTTTTGAACATTATGTTGACTATAAGTAAATTTGCAACTACATGTCAACTAACTCTCATTAGATTATCAGTAGACTGTCTGCTTAATGTCTGCTAACTCTTTATTGTGATGGTCCTCCAACAGACATTCTACTGACTATAAGTAACTTTGCAAGTACATGTCAACTTATTCTAACCCTAACCCTAGCAGTCTACTAATACTCTACTAACACTCTAATGAGAATTAATAGACATGTAGGTGCAATGTTATTTATAGTCAACAGAATGTGTTAAAAGGACCATCAAAATAAAGTGAAACCAATTTATTTGCCAATAATTTACCAATTACTTATCTATGCATGAACTTTTGCCTAATGATATTATTTATCACAAAAGATAAGGTTTATGCAGAGTCGGTCTTATTAAGAAAGGTGTTTACAGCTTGCTTACCAGTGTGAATCCTGAAATGTTTTGTTTATTCAGGAGATTAATTTACGTAATTGATTACATTGACGCGTCGTTTCACAATGTTATTATGAATAATATATTATAATATGAATAAATTATAATGTTATTTGTATTGAAAAACATTGTATTAAATTAGAAAATGCTAGAGGTCTTAGACTTTTCGTTCACATTGTATTTCACAGAATCATGTATTGTGGCCTGCAGCACTGTTGAAACGGCAGTGATGTGACATTTTAATATTTGAATCTGTGATAAAACATGTTTGTGTGTTGGTATCTTTTGGAAGGCAATCTTACAAATCTGATTCTATCCATGTATGCAAAAATAAAACCACAGCAAAATGAATGGCATTGATTTGAACGCCTTAAGCATAACAGAAGGTCAAGTAAATAGCAGTATGATCAGAGTGAGGTCTGTAATGCTCTTTTTAGGAATTACATTTGAGACATTCTCGTTTCATTCCTGATGCATTTGCTGTAATGTGACTTGTCAGTGTAACATAAATCTTTTAAAAGCTTTGTCTGTTTAAAAAAAACACAGAATCTATTAATGCTGGGATTTGTATGTGTATCAGGCGGGCCTGCCTCTGTCTGGTGTGCTGCAGAGCTGTTTTGTGAATGTTGGCACATCAGTGAGCTTGTTGTTTGCTTTGCAGTGTGTCTGGACTGACAGCAGCAGAGTGTAAAAGAGGGAACAGGCTTTAGTTTCTCCCGGGTTTCCCGTGCCGCTCCAGCTAGCCTTCGATTTATGATTTGATAAAACACAAGTTGCAGTTAATGGAATTTAATCAGGAGAATTTCCGTGCAGCTGAGCTGTGAAAGTTTTCATTGCATTCATTAGGGATGTTTGTGTGTGTGTGCACGTGTGTTCCAGTCCTCATATTTATATGCAGTTTCTGGGGAAGTGTGTTGCCTGTTTAAATATAGATTTATGGAAGTAGATACAAATAATTTAATGAACTTGTAAAAGATCAGGTTTATAACACTGACACCTTCCTCCATCCAAATGTACTAATAGAGCATATAGCAGTTGCTTCAGAGTGCTTTTTCGAATTTTTTCTACTAGTTTTAAAGTGTTTGTTTGTTTGTTTTTTGGTTTTAAAGTGTTTGTTTGTTTGTTTTTTGGTCAATGTTAAAGCACATTGTCCCAGCTTAATATACAGAGACAACAATAAATAAACTAATTATTTTGTGAATATTTGCAAATTTGCTGAATGTGCTTGTTAGCATGTTGTATGGCTAATGTGGCTAATATTACCATTATCTCGGACAAATCAAAACAACACAAAGGATGTTGTAGCCAACATCTACAACAATTTATAGATGATTATGACACAAGTTAAATAAAGTTAACTCTACAACAATTACATAAATTCATCAACTAACCATTCCTCCACGTCTTGTTGCATTCTAAAACGTACTACTTCTTGAAAGGGGGGCGGGAGCAGCAGCTCATTTGCATTTAAAGATACACACACGAAAACAGTGTGTTTTTACTCACCAAATAGGGGCATTTAGGGCATGTTATAACAAAATGATCAGTGGGGTATTTTGAGCAGAAACTTCAAAGACATATTGAGGACACCTGAGACTTATACTGAATCTTACTACTAGACATACTACAAAACGGGGCATAATAGGTCCCCTTTAAGAGTTATAAGCTACAGTATGAGCCAAACCAGCCAGCTACGAGGTGAATCACATTACAATTTTGATTTGAAGTAAAAAAAAAAAAAAGAAAGAAAGAAAAGGGTTTGAATATAGGCAAAAAGACAAAAGTATAACACTGTGTACCTAATTTTAAAGATGTTGATTGTGAATGTTAGAAAAAAACATTTAGGTACAAATATTTAAGTAGTTTTGGAGAGTATGGTGATTTTATTATGTCATTTGCAGTGCTTCATGGGAGTGGGCAGGCGCTAAAGTGTTCTTTTGAACAATTGGCTTGTTTTAAGTCTCTGATTGTGACTGGTGGAGATTTCTTTGCAGAATCATGGGTAATGTTGTTGTTTTCTTTCGCCAGGAACTCTGCTGTTGAACTACTTAAAGGTACAGTACACTCTAAAAATGCTGGGTTCAAAACTAAAAACAACCCAAGTTGGGTTGAAAATGGACAGCGTTTGGGTTAAATGTTTGCTTAAAACAACCCAATCGCTGAGTTAAAACAACCCAATTGCTGAGTTTGTCCATTTTCAACCCAACTTGGGTTGTTTTTAGTTTTGAACCCAGCATTTTTAGAGTGTACTGCACCTTTAAGTAGTTCAAGAGTGTATGTAGAGTGTATGTATTCCTGGGTAAGAAGGTCCCCGGTACGAGTCCCGGCTGCGCATATTCTCCCTGTGTCTGCGTGGGTTTCCTCCAGGTTCTCCGGTGTCCCCCACTATTAAAAAACATTAAAGGTATAGGTGAATTGGAATTGCCCGTAGGTGTGAATATGTGTGTGTGTGTGTGTGGACTGGTAATCCCTACGTTATGGGGACAAAATGTCCCCACAAAGATGGCAATATCCAAAATCCTCGTCCTTGTGGGGACATTTTTAGGTCCCCATGAGGAAAACATCTTATAAATCAGACTTATAAATCAGACGGTATAAAAACCATTGCGCCTATGGAAAGTCCCCATAAAACATGAAAACCATTTGATACAACTGAAATGTTAATAGATTGATAGATGTAATATTGACAGCAAACAGTTGAAAAGAGTACTGCAGTTCAAATTCAAAATATTGGAGAGAGTTATTTCCCTCACCCCTCCTCTTCAGACTCAATGCTCACGCAGGTTGCCAGATTGAGGACATGCAACAGGAACGAGCTTATGTGACAATGGAAGGCAACAAGCTATACTCTGTAATTTGATGAGGTGATTTATCCACGTTTTTTGTATTTTCACAGATGTAGAGTGCCAGTCACTTCTTGTTTCAATATTCACAACTGTAATATGACAAAGAAATTACACACATGCAGTGACACTGTTGAGTATCTCATTGTGATGTACTACCTGTGTCTTCTTCAACTCCCAGCATTTAGCAGTTGTTGATGGAATCTCAATTATACACACATCTTATTGCTTTTTAATACAGCTTGTCCTTGATTATCGTACTTATTCTAGGCACATTGCAGTACTGCAGAGCAATTCATCTAAAGAGGAGGAGGTGGGTCAAGTGCGTTCCGCTGTCAGGTATGATTTATGTAAAATCCTGTTTAATATGAACGAAGCGCTCTGGAGGAGTCAGTCTCATGCTGTCCTTAGACCCACACTGTGCAGAGACGTCCGCTGAATGGGCCTTGATATCGGGGCCCAATGTGATCTCTGTCATTGTGACCATGTGTTTTGTTATTAAGGGCTTGCGGCTCTCCAGGTGGCTGTTAACGTTGAAAAAAGCCACAGCCACTTCACCTGAATGATGAAAATTATGGAGTGGCTTTGACTTGTGTTACGGTAATGTGATGTGATAATGAAAGACAAGAGAAATGCAAAAACACACTAATAACCATGCGATAATGCAAGTTAATAACAATAATTAAACTCATGTCAATTCATAACTATTTTACATTTGGTGGCTAATTCATATGAATTAATACAATCTCATTCTGACATTTTTGTATTATCCTCTTTCACTCTTAAACTATTCACTGACAGTTATGTTTAGGGGTGGACCTTCCCACTTTTTTTTTTCTCTCTAAACATTTTTGTTTTTGAACGATTGACATTGAAATGAAATTCCTGTGAGAACGACGTCTCATAATTTCCTTCCTGAAAACAAAGGTTTAAATTATCTAGGTGGTCAGCTGGTCTCTTACTGGTTAGTCTGATCTGGATCTCTTGGCATTTGGTGGTCAGACCAGTTTGGCCAGGCTAAGAGATCTAATAAACCAGTTGGGACCAGCAAATCTCTTTAGGGTGTTTTTCTCCACTACGTTTGTTCACGCCACTCTGTTAAAATGGCTTAAACCAGCCTAAGCTTGGTTAGTTTGAGAGAGGTTTTGGGTTTTTGTCATTTTTTTTAGGCTGGGAGACCAGCATAAACATTATTATGGTTATGATTTATTTTTAAAAAATTTCAGGATTTTCACGCTAACCTGCTGAATTTGCCCACCACTAATTTTATGGTCTCTCAGCCTGGTCAGGCTAATCTATTTTGTTTGGAACATATATTTTGCTAGTCTATTTTGTTTGGCTAATTAGCATAGCCAGCTAAACATCAGATTAGCTCAGCTGGGAGACCAGCATAAACCAGCTAAGACCATAATTCCACCTAAGGCTGGTTTAAGAGGGCTTTTTCAGCAGGGTTTTTCATGGGCTCCATTATATGCGTCCAGTCTCTGTCATATGTGGATCTCAAGCATTAATATAATGAGACAGATGTTCTCCTGTGGCTCTCTGGTGAGTTAACAATTACCAAGAAAATGATGGATTGATTTGCATAGCAAGCGAAACATATGATGCTGTGCTTGGTGAAGACCAGAGGTCCATTCATTCTTGCTTTCACCAGTTTATGGCACGGGGACGAGATAGACTCTGCCGGACGAGACTTATCGTGTTTTAGGATCATTTGCATGCTGGAGGAGGAGTATGAGGTGTAATTTACAGTGAGGAATGAGTGCGTGATCATCACTTTCTCGCTTACAAATGAGGTTGTTCCTGTGTGCACCGGCAGCACTTAAACCCTGTCAGCATTTGATTTCCCTCTGGCTAGCGTGCTTATGCTACAACCATTGTTGTTCTTACACCCATAAACTTCCTCTTTAGGCTCTCAGCGCTCATCTGTTTGTACCACAAGCCAACAATATGTCCAGCAGAATGGGGAATTGTGCATCTAGAAAGCTTGGATGGAAATTTATGGGGCAATTTGCCGGTTATTTGCTAAGGCACAAAGGACTGGAGCTGATGGAGTTCTGCCGGTGGGGAGTTGATGGGGCCAGCTGTTCTTCCCAACCACTGTCCGTGCATGCTGAGGTCTGAAGGCTGAGGATGATGTCCTGCTATAAGATCAATGTGCTGTGGCATAAGAACCCACCATGGCTGGTTAATTAAATCTGACAATCATTTTGTTGATAAGTATTATACTTGTATATTTTTAAATATATAATTATATTTATACTATAATTATACTTGTTTGGGGTCAGTAAGATAAAAAAAAATGTCCCCCTTTTTAAAAGCAAGGACATGTTACATTGATCAAAATCTTTTAGTGTCACAAAAGATTTCTTTTGAAATCAAAGAATCCTGAAATAAAATATCACAGTTTCTACAAAAATAATAAGCAACTGTTTTCAACTGATATAATTAAGAAATGTTTCTTGAGCATCAAATCATCATATTAGAATGATTTCTGAAGGATCATGTGTCACTGATGAGTAATGATGCTGAAAATTCAGCTTTGCCATTAATATTTTTTTTAAATACATTCAGATAGAAAACAAATTATTTTGCATTTTAACAATATGTACCAATATTACAGTTTCACTGATTTTTTTCAATCAAATAAATGAAGCCTGGGTGAGCATAATATTGTTCTTTAAAAAAATGGACCCACTTTAGATTCAAGATTCAAGAGTTTTATTTGTCACATACACAGTTATATACACAATATACAACTGGCAGTGAAATGTAAACAGGTCCGCTCCATGGACACTGCAAATAACAGTTACAAGAACACAAGGGAAATTAAAATAGAAATAGAATAAAATTAGAATAAAAAGTATTAACATAAGTAGAGTTATAAATAAATCAAGTAAGATAAAAATAGGAAATAAGATAAAAATAAAAAAATAAAATAAAAATATAAAATATAAAATAAGTGGATATGATAAGTGAGAAACTGTAGACTTAAAAATAAGTGGTTAACATAAAATATATATATATATTTATATATAGAGAAGTATGATGTGCATGCAATAGGTATAATTGCAAATGGAGTATAATGTGCAAACAGGAGTATGATGTGCAAACAGGTTATTACAGGTTGTTACACAGTAACAATAGGAACGTAAAGTGCAGTGCAATGGCAGTATGTGGATGTTAATGTATAAACTGGATGTTTATGCGTGTGCGGGGTGAAGTGAAGTCACGTGACTGAGTTCAGGAGTCTGATGGCCTGGGGGAAGAAACTCCTCCTGAGTCTTTCAGTCTTTGCCATCAGGCTACGGAAGCGCTTACCAGATGGCAGCAGGGTGAAGTGAGAGTTTGCAGGGTGATTAATGTCTCTGATGATTTTAGTAGCTCTACCTCTGCAGCGTTTGGTGTAGATGTCCTGCAGAGACGGGAGAGCTGAGCCTGAGATGCGCTCGGATAAGCGCACCACTCTTTGCAGGGCTTTGCAATCGTGACTGGTGCTGTTCCCGTACCACGCTGTGATGCACTGAGTCAGGACACTTTCTATCGCCCCTCGATAGAAAGTTTTCAGGATGGCTGGTGAAACCCTGAATTTCCTCAGCTGGCGCAGGTGGTACAGTCTTTGCCTGGCTTTTTTCACCTGTGTCTGGATGTGTGTAGTCCAGGTCAGATCCTCGGAGATGTTCACACCCAGGTATTTGAAGCTGCTCACTCTCTCTACCGGTGTCCCGCTGATCATGAGAGGGGAGTATGACCGATGCTGTCTCTTCCTGAAGTCCACAATCAGTTCTTTGGTCTTGTTAACATTCAGAGAGAGACAGTTGTCCTGGCACCATGATGTCAGTTGCTCCACTTCGTCCAAGTATGCCGTCTCATTGTTGTTGGAGATGAGACCCAGGACAACAGTATCATCAGCAAACTTGATGATCGAGGTGGAGCTGTGTGTGGACAAACAGTCATGGGTGTAGAGAGAGTAGAGCAGGGGACTCAGCACACAGCCCTGTGGGGCTCCAACACTCAGGGTGATGGAGGTGGAGGTGAACTGGCCTACTCTCACCGCCTGGGGTCTGCCAGTGAGGAAATCTTCAATCCAGAGGCAGAGAGAAGAATTCAGGCCTAGATCCAGGAGTTTGTGTGTTAGCTTAATGGGAACTATGGTGTTAAAGGCTGAGCTATAGTCAATAAATAGCAGCCTGACATAGTTCCCACCTTTGCTGTCGATGTGAGTGAGGCAGGAGTGAAGGACGTGAGAGATGGCATCTTCAGTCGATCAAACGATTTATGTTAGGTGTTCTTAACTACTATGTACTAACATTTAAATTAATTATTTGATACTATGCACTTATTGCTTACATACATGTTTGTACTTACATTTTAAAATAACTACATGTAATTACATCTGTAATTAGTTATCAAAATTGTTTTTTTTTTCAATACAATATGAACACAATAAGTACATTGTACTTATTTTTTTATTTAAGTACGTAGTAGTTAAGGCCACCTAATATAAAGTGGGACCATTTTTTTTATTTTTTTTATCTCACAACCCCAAACTTTTGAACATAAAATATATTAATATAATAGATAAATTAACAAAATGTGAAAAAATATTATTTTTCTTATTGTATAAGTATTTTTATATTTTTATTTTTAGAATTGTATTATGAATTTATTTTATTATTTCATAGACACTATATTGGTTGTTATCTTTGATTCACATCAAAGTGCAATATATTTGATAAACTTATGTGGATCCTTATGCTGTAGTTGTGTCTCTAAGCTTATATCCCCTTTCGGGCAACACACCGACTAGTCTTGTTAAAAAAAATTCAGCATAATTCCCCCAGGAGACCTATAGTAGGTGTTCTCTATGTCATCTGATGTCCTCGAACCTTACGTCTCGCCTTACTTGTGAAACCACGTTACAGCCTGAAGGCATCTGAACCCTAACCTCGACACCAGCCCTCTGGCTACTGTGTCTGCACACTGTACTTTGGCTTCTTCAAGTCTGAGCCATCTTCCTACAAGAGAAACAAACCTCTGAAGACCGGCGAAGTTCAGCAGCATTCTAGTCCTTCATTCTTTCCTGCAGCAAGAGGAGAACTATAACCCTGCATAATCGCCATGCACTAGCCATGAACTCTTGCTGAGCTCCAAACGTAAGCCAGCATTCAACAAAGCGGAGACACAACAGCGCAGTTAGCTGGGATCAGTTCTGCTCTGCTTTCTGTCTCTTTCATGCTTTCAGGCAGATCAGCCATGTAGAAATATGCTCTGTTTTTGGCCAAACACACAAAAATAGTATCACTTAAATTTACATTTTAAGTCTTTTGGGGGAATTCACAGTTGCACCACTTTTACGTGAGGTATTTCGGCACAGAAATATGAGGCTAGTAGAGTTTTATTCAAGGCAGTTTAGGATATTTCTTAAGCCCATTTAAATGCTTTACATTCTTGTCGACAGACCTTCTTTGTTTTATTCACATTTTCTGACTGTTTAAACACCCAATTTACATTCCAATTACGTTCCTTTGCTCTTTTTCCTTCTGGTACCAAGCAACAAAGTCCCTCCTAATCACACGTTTTCACCTTTGTGCCCTCTGAATACATTTTCTTTTGTTTTTTTTTTAATGAAGGAAGTGTTTTCGTCCGAGCCGCACCTTTTGGGTCTGATGTGAAATGACTGACATCTGCCTTGGCTGTTTCACATGTGCGTTCGTGCTGCAGTTGGAGCTGAATACCCTTATTTAAATTCAGTACAATCAGTTTTCATGAGCTTCAGCAGTGTTAAACCCACGGCTACATTTTGACAACTCAGAACCCATTTTAAAAACCCACTACAGTAAAGATGCTTAAGAACTCTTGACACTTAAATGAGAAGTGTCTAAATTATGTAGATTTTAAAACAGGGTTGTGCTTTCATTGAATGAAAGTGGATGCGTCCTTTCACCCCCCCCCCCCCCCCAAAAAAAAAGGTATCAATTGTTATAGCTGGTACCAAGTTTTTCCGAATTCGTTTACTTAGGTAATTCACTGTTGCTAGAATATTTTAATGTTGTGGATGTTTTTTCTTTGATAACTCTAATTTATTGTTGTAACGTTGATATTCACTTGAGCATATTATTTAATATACAAACTGGATATAGATACTAGGGATGCACAATATATCATGTTCTATTTTATTTATGAGTTGATATTGGATCTATGCCAGTTAAAATTATATATATATATATTAATTATATAATGTTTAATTATACATGGTCATTTACCATATTTTTACATTTTAGATCACCTTTGCCGTCTACTAACGCTTACTTAAATAATTATTTAATTACTTAATAATTTTATGTATTAAATATGATATCATGAATATCATTACGATATCAATTAACTCCTAATTACTGCTTTTTAATAGTTAGTACGGTAGTTAAGTTTAGGTATTGGGCAGGTTTAAGGGATGTAGAATAGGGGTGGGATAAAATATCGATAGGGCAAATATCGATATTTTAATTAATAAAATAAGGCGCTCTAAATAGATTCTCCTGGCATCACTACTTCATGGCTCTCTGTGGTGGCTCTCAATACACGAATGAGGGAAACATGAACATAAGTTCCCTTTCAGTCTGTCCCTCCTTAAGGGAACGAGGGTTACATATGTAACCAAGACGTCAACTAGCCTAAGAAAAAGAGGTATTTAATGGGATGGCGGACAGCAGTGTGAATAAAATAATAGATGCCCCAGCCACGTTTAAATCCAAAGTCTGGAAAACCCGCATGTATCCTTTTCACAGGTGTTTTGTTTTCATAGTTAGACTGATATCATAGGATTGTCTAGCAATATTTTGATTATCGCAGAATGCTGTATTGTGATATTATCGGTATCGTGAGCCATGTATCGTATCGTATCGTGAGGTACCCTGTGTTTTCCACCCCTAATGTAGAATATGGTCATCCAGGCATTAATGTGCTTTATAAGTACCAATAAACAGACTAGTATTATGCATGCTAATAAGCAACTATAGTTAATACTGAGAATTGGACCCTAAACTAAAGTGTTACCCATACATTTTGATGCCTAAATTAATTTCATGCCTAGATTTTAAAATTATTATTTTTATTTTATGTTTAATTACTTGCAGTGATGCATTGCCGATGTCTGAGACACTTGGTTATTGATTTCTAAATTGGTTTTATAAATGTTGTGCCGGTCTACTGTTAACCTTTGATGAGTAATCATTAAAAGTTCAACATCACCTGCTTGAGTTTCATGAAAGTCTCTGCCTGTGCTGCGAAGACGTTTGCACAGCAGTAAAAACAACATAAAGAGAAGGAGAGTGCTGTAGAAAATCTCCTTAAATTTGAAGTAAAACAGAACTGGAGGAGTTATGGTGAAGAGGGATTGCAATCTACCACACTCCTCTACATTCCCTGAAGTGGGTGGCAGTTCTCTGAAGTGGTGGCGGGGTCTCAGAGGAGCAGGAGCTTTAACCCATTCTTGTTCTTCAGCTACCTTTAGCTACACTGTTATGAGGAAATGCAGCAATACTGTTAGAGCCTGCTTGTTATGGCAACCTGGTTATGTAGAGCTGAGAATAGATTTTCACAAGTGTAATTTGACGGTTGATCCAGACAGTGCACGTGTTTGTCTGTATTTATAGCCATTGGACGTTTTAATGGCATTGTGTTTGGCTGCTGCTGTAAATAAGGCCACTGTTTTCTGTCTTTTTTGCACCACTGTGCACAGTTTATGCCATGAAAAAAATGGAAACCCAGTTTTGATGGAAGATGGTGCTGCTCCTATTTGTGAAACCTGTTATACAGTCTTTAGAAACTGACAGAAATAGGGAAAAAATGCTACAAGTTTGCTTTGGCACTTTCCACCGTGAGGTATGTGTCATACACATCAGTTCCCATCTCCTCCTTCCCCACATAATATGAACGTTGTTACACATGGTTTCCACAAAAATATTAAGCAGCACAACTGTTTTCAACATTGATAATAACCAGCAATATTTCTTGAGCACCAAATCAGCATATTTGAATGATTTCTGAAGGATCATGTGACACTGAAGACTGGAGTAATGGCTGCTGAAAATTCAGCTTTGCCATCACTGGGATAAATAGCATTTTAAAATATATTTAAATAGAAAACCGGCATTTTAAATTGTAATAATATTTCACAATATTACTTCAATAAATATTACAATATTTACAATATTACACAATAAAATATCCTCATTATAAACAAAGCATTTATTCAATCAAGCGGTTCAATTAATGGATTTAAAAAATACATTTAATTTGCATATGACTTCCTCCAGAGCCAGACATCGACGAATAGTTAAACATCATCGCACCATAGGCCCCACCCACTGCCACTGACATTTGCCGACACTGGATGCAAATAGAACGTCCGGTTACGTATGTAACCCTCGTTCCCTGAGGAGGGAACGGAGACGTACGTTAGTGACTAACGAATGGGGGTTTCGCTTAGAAGCCAATCATCTTCATCGTATTCAACAGCGCCCAATGGCAGTGCCAATGCCATGGGCATGCGGAATTTGCATGCGTAACTCCGCCCCACCTCGTGGGTATATAAGGAAGTACGCTGCGAACATCGCATTATGTTACTGCTGCAGGAGCCAAGACTGAACTCCTCGCGTTCCAGGCAGCACAGCTGACGTGGCTAAGGAAACGTACGTCTCCGTTCCCTCCTCAGGGAACGAGGGTTACATACGTAACCGGACGTTCCCTTTCGTTCAGTCACTACGACGTACGTTAGTGACTAACGAATGGGGGAACCTGTAAAACAGCGCCACTCAGCTGTCATCCAGTGCCCTGCGTAAGTGTGAGATCCCGCCACTTAAGGCCCTAGGACTCCCACTTATCACAGGATTACCAAGGTACACTGGGAAG
The DNA here is from genome assembly GCF_949357685.1 of Gobio gobio. Lineage (NCBI taxonomy): Eukaryota > Metazoa > Chordata > Actinopteri > Cypriniformes > Gobionidae > Gobio > Gobio gobio. The sequence continues at coordinate 33,159,935 of NC_137114.1, read as the reverse complement.
CATATCCCAGTGAGGGAATGCCAAGGTGCCTACCGTAGGGAGGACTTAGAGAATACACATATGACCCGCTGAGGGTTGCATATGGAAGATCTCTAGGGTACCAGCCGAAGGTGGATTTTTAACCCTAGGGGTGGCAGGGACTTGCCAAGGGAAAGACACCTGCTCACTGAGGAGGCTTACGGTGGGAATACTCGTGTGGGGGTCGCCAGAGGGGAACCATGCACACGGAGCACCTGGCCGGACATGAGGGTCTGGGCTCGAAAGGGCAGACTGAACTGATGTCGGCGTCGACAGTGCTGGAGGAGCTCAGGGCTCTCGGGGAGCTCACCTGAGGAAAATATCGCACGTATCCAGTCATGGGAGTGGAATGGCGAGCAAGCGAAGACACCTGAGCGTGGTCCATTACCGGCCCCTCGGGGGGGCGAGTACAAAGTCGGACACTGGCTCCACTCGGAGATTGTAGAATCTGGCGAATGTGTTGGGTGTCGCCCAGCCTGCAGCTCTGCAGATGTCTGTTAGCGAGGCGCCATGCGCTAGAGCCCAAGAGGAGGCCACACTCCGGGTGGAGTGTGCCCTCACACCAAGGGGACATGGTCGACCTTGCTGCTGGTAAGCCAAAACAATGGTGTCCACCACCCAGTGAGACAACCTCTGCTTTGAGAGAGCACTTCCCTTCCGCTCTCCACCATAACAGACAAAGAGCTGGTCTGAGGTCCTGAAACACTGCGTCATGTCTACGTAGGCGCGGAGAGCGCGTACTGGACAGAGCAATGCCAAGGCTGGGTCTGCCTCCTCCAAAGGCAGCGCTTGCAGGTTCACCACCTGATCTCGGAACGGAGTGGTAGGAACCTTGGGCACATATCCGGGCCGGGGTCTCAGGATCACGTGAGAGTTAGCCGGCCCGAACTCAAGGCACGCTTCGTCAACCGAAAATGCTTGCAGGTCCCCGACCCTCTTAAGCGAGGCCAATGCGGTCAGCAGAGCCGTCTTCATAGACAAGAACTTAATCTCGGCCGACCGCAAAGGCTCAAAGGGAGGCCTCTGCAGAGCACTTAAGACTACTGAGAGGTCCCAAGAGGGAACGAGAGGAGAGCGAGGAGGATTCAGTCTCCTCGCTCCCCTCAGGAACCTGATGACCAGGTCGTGCTGACTTACCTTTTTGTCTCCCAGGAGATCGTGGTAGGCAGATATTGCGGCCACGTACACTTTCAGGGTGGAGGGAGACAGCCTTCGCTCCACCCCCTCCTGGAGAAACGATAGCACGGACCCGATCGGGCATTTCCAGGGGTCTTCTTGGCGGGAAGAGCACCATGTGACGAAGAGGTTCCACTTCAACGCGTAGAGACGTCGTGTAGACTCAGCTCTAGCGGAAGTGATGGTAGCGACCACCGCAGGTGGAAGGCTACTCAAACCTGCCGTGTCCCGTCCAGAAGCCACACGTGGAGCTTCCAGAACGCTGGACGCGGGTGCCAAAAGGTGCCCCGTCTCTGAGTCAGAAGGTCTGGTCTCAGAGGGATAGGCCAGGGAGGGGCTGTCGCAAGGAGTAAGAGTTCTGGGAACCAGGTCTGGCCGTGCCAAAGCGGGGCGACCAAGACGACCTGCTCCTTGTCCTCCCTGATCTTGCACAGTACCCGTGCAAGAAGGCTCACTGGGGGAAACGCATACTTGCGTAGCCCGGACGGCCAGCTGTGCGCCAGTGCATCCGTGCCGAGGGTGCCCTCGGTCAGGGAATAATACAGGGAGCAATGGGAAGAGTCCTGGGAGGCAAACAGATCTACCTGTGCGTCGCCGAACCGTTCCCATATCAGCTGGATCGTCTGGGGGTGGAGTCTCCACTCTCCGGGGAGAGGCTGAAACCGTGACAGCTCGTCGGCTGCACAGTTCAGGTCTCCAGGGATGTGGACAGCACGAAGGGACCTCAGGCGCTTCTGACTCCACAAAACGAGATGGCGGGCGAGTTGAGACATACGGTGGGAGCGTAGACCGCCCTGGTGGTTGATGTACGCTACTACGGCCGTGTTGTCTGTCCTGACTAGCACATGTTGACCCTTCAGCAACGCTCGGAAGCGGTGCAGGGCGAACCGTACAGCCAGTAACTCGAGGCAATTGACATGCAGAAGGCGCTGGGGTCCTGTCCAGGAGCCCGCGGCTGCTTGTCCATTGCACATGGCACCCCAGCCCGTGGATGATGCATCTGTTGTCACAACAACATGCCTGGAAGCTCGTTCTAAGGACACTCCGGTCCGTAGAAACTTGAGGTTCGACCACGGGGTGAGTGTCTGTAAGCAGGCCCGAGTCACTAGTACCCGGAGCGTGCCAGACCGCCATGCCCATCTCGGGACTCGATCGCGTAGCCAGTGCTGAAGCGGTCTCATATGAAGCAATCCGAGCGGCGTGACCGCGGCTGCAGATGCCATATGCCCCAGGAGCCTCTGAAAATGTTTCAGTGGAACCGCACTCTGGCCCTCGACTTGTCGAAGGGCAGTCAGCAGAGACTGCGCGCGCTCGCTCGAAAGCTGCGCGCACATGGCGACCGAGTCGATATCCATACCGAGAAAAGAGATCCTCTGCGCGGGGCAAAGTTTGCTCTTCTCCCAGTTGACCCGAAGGCCCAGACGGGCTAGGTGATGGAGCACCAGATCTCTGTGTCCGCAAACCTGCTCTCGAGAGGGACCCAGTATGAGCCAGTCGTCGAGGTAGTTCAGGATGCGGACCCCGTGCTGCCGAAGGGGCGCAAGGGCTGCCTCGGCAATCTTCGTAAAGACGCGAGGGGACAGAGATAGCCCGAATGGTAGAACTGCGTACTGATATGCCCGCCCCTCGAAAGCAAACCGTAGGAACGGTCTGTGTCGAGGCAAAATGGAGACATGGAAGTAGGCGTCCTTCAGGTCGATCGCTGCAAACCAATCGTGTGGACGAACGCATTCGAAAAGGCGTTTCGCTGTCAACATCTTGAACGGAAACCGGTGAAGGTAACGGTTCAGGATGCGCAGGTCCAGGATTGGCCGTAGCCCACCGGTCTTTTTGGGTACAATGAAGTACGGGCTGTAAAACCCGCAATTCATCTCGGCTGGAGGGACAGGTTCGATCGCACCCTTCGCCAGTAGGGTGGCAATCTCCGCTCGCATGACGGGGGCGTTGGCCCCGATCATGGTGGAACGGACTCCCTGGAAGCAGGGAGGAACCCGTGCGAACTGAATCGCATAGCCGCGCCTGACGGTCCGCTCGACCCAGCGGGACAGCCCTGGAAGCTGAAGCCAGACATCCAGAAACTGCACCAGCGGGGTCATACGGTGTACAGACGTACCCGGTGTGGGCTTGCAGCGATGCAGCGTCACCGGCCCGGACATGGGAGGCTGTGGGGCGTCCCGGTGCGGGGGCACGGTTGACAGCTGCGTCCTGACAGAGGAGACCAGGGAAGGACCAGCGTTCCACTGGGGTCTGCTCTGCCAGGAGGCTGGCGACAGAGTGGGATGCGAGTGGCGGGACCCGTGGGTGGCGCGCACCGTCATCACCGGACTCTGTGGGCTCAGGGATGGGAGTGTTAATTCTTTCTTTGACCAACATAGGGTGCTGCTGACCCGGGGGCCAGCAGCTGAACAAAGGATTCTCCCCCGGCCCTCCACCGGGGGAAGGAGTGGTCCTGCTACCATCTCCTTGAAAGAATTTCCCATCCCTGAGCCGTCCGTCTCAGGAGCGCCGCTTGGCCTGGCGTTTAGCGGGGCGCGGGGCGGCCTGAGGGGACTTGGACGCCTTCCTACGGCTTCCTCCGCGACCCGGCCCGGGTGAAGGCTGCTGCTTGGACCGGGTGGGAGGGGCGGGAGCCTTAGGAGGGCGTCCTCGGCGTGGAGCAGACTGAGTTGACTGCGCCGGCGGCGGGGTGGAGGCAGCAGCTGGCCGCCGGGGCAGTACGTGCTTAATAGCCTCAGTCTGCTTCTGGGCGATTGAGAACTGTTGGGCGAAGTCCTCAACCGCCCCGCCGAAGAGGCCGGCCTGGGATATGGGGGCATCGAGGAACCGGGTTCGCTCGGTGTCCCGCATATCGGCCAGGTTCAGCCACAGGTGACGCTCCTGGACCACATTTGTGGACATCACTTGACTCAGGGAGCGTGCGGTCACCTTCGTCGCCCGGAGAGCGAGGTCGGTGGCGGCACGCAGCTCATTTAAGAGCCCCGGATCAACTCCACCCTCGTGCATGTCCTTGAGGATCCTGGCCTGGTAGACCTGGAGGATCGCCATGGCATGCAGCGAAGCGGCAGCCTGCCCCGCGGCTCTGTGCGATTTCGCCACCAAGGTTGATGTGAATCGACAGGCTTTGGAGGGGTGCTTAGGATCACCACGCCAGGTTGAAGCGCTCTGAGGACACAGTTGCATCGCAACAGAACGTTCAACTGGAGGGACCCCAGTGTACCCTTTAGCTGCCGCCCCATCGAGGACGGAGAAGGCGGAGGAAGTCAGTGAACGGTCACGGGAAGACAACGGGGACTTCCAGGACCGCGTGAGTTCCTCATGCAGCTCGGGAAAGAAAGGTATTGAGGGCAAGGACTGACGGGTGTCAGCGCGAGCCCCCAAAAACCAATCATCGAGCCTTGAGCGTTCGGGACAGGGTGGAGGGTTCCACTCGATCCCTAAACTCGCGGCTGCCCGAGACAACATGGCTGTCAGCTCTGGATCTGACTCGGGCAATGCTGGCACGCCCGAGGGCGGCAGCACAGCCGAGTCATCATCTCCAGAGGACTCGAGCCCACCTTGTGATGCGGTGATCGACATCGCATCCTCCTCTGGAGCGCCAAATGAGATGCGCGGGGGGGCCGGAGCCGGCCCCGCGATCTGCATCTGAACACTCGCGGGTTGCAATGTGCAAGACGGGGGTGTGGCCCGAGGCATGAGCGTCGGGGCTTTGTTCCACACCGTAACCGTCAAGTCACCCTGACCACCAGCCGAAGTACTGGGCCTCTGGGACTCAGTAGATCGGGGTGTGGTAGAGGGGACTCTCACTTCAGTACGAAGGTCATGGAGTCTTGACCGCAACATTGCGATGGTCATGTTCCCGCAGTGAGAACATGACTCATCCGCGAACGCTGTCTGAGCATGCTGAAAGCCCAAACATATCAGACAGTGTTCGTGCCCATCAGAAGAGGAAAGCAACCGACCACACCCAGAAGTACACGGACGAGACATCCTGAAAAGGACGCGTCACGTGTAAGCTCTTTTATGAGAGGAAGCTTCGCAGAGAACGCCGAAGCGCCCAGGGACCACACACCAGCTGTCTAGCAGACCACTGCGCAGATCAGCAGGCAGGCAGTATGATGATCACTGGAACGCGCCGTAACACCAACGCCTCTGGAAAGCTGCTCGTCTCGAAAGCTGTCGATGACTCAGATCAGGCTTGTAGGAGTGAAGAGATCCTCTTGGCTCCAAAGCAGAAACATAATGCGATGTTCGCAGCGTACTTCCTTATATACCCACGAGGTGGGGCGGAGTTACGCATGCAAATTCCGCATGCCCATGGCATTGGCACTGCCATTGGGCGCTGTTGAATACGATGAAGATGATTGGCTTCTAAGCGAAACCCCCATTCGTTAGTCACTAACGTACGTCGTAGTGACTGAACGAAAGGGAACCCATTATAACCACTGACGCTGTTTACGCGGGATACAGTATACAGATGTGCGTTCAGTTTCTGATGGACTCCATGCACTCGAGTCTTGCTTTGACGTGTCCAGTTTAAACAGCTCGTTTGTGATGTAATGGAGAGTTCGCAAAGAAACTTTTGTTGAAAGATGAAGACTGTGTCGGATCTGACAGCAGCTGCTTCACAAACCGTAAGTAAATGATTTCATAATGCTTTGCTTTAAAGGTCCCATGGCATGAAATTTTCATTTAATGAGGTTTTTCAACATTAACATGAGTTCCCCTAGCCTGAATATTGTCCCCAAGTGGTTAGAAATGTTGATCGGTGTAAACCCGAGTTCTGGCTGTCTCTCTCTGCCTTTGAGAAAATGACAGGCCAGACGAGCCAATCCTGAAGTCTCCTGGTTTGACGTCCAAGCAGGAACGGTTCCCTCCCTTTCCTCCACCCAGAGAATCTGGCACGCCCATGCAAACGCTCGAGAGATCATTGCATCATTGCTTGTGAACGAGTGAACGCTGGCAGTTTCTCAGTGTTTTGATGTACAAATGAAAACAGAAGTCTTTTTTCAGTTCCTTCTGATCTGTGATCAGTGATTTCTTATGTGTAGCTAATTATTTATTATTCGTGCACACACTGCGGCTTCTCTCTCTCCCGTGTTTTCTATGTTGTGAGTCAATGTTTTTGTATGTCCTCGTCGCGTCTATCTGTTCTAAAATGTGCATACAGTCGTTTCTGCGCAACATCAGCAGAGTAACATCTTTAGAGATAAACCTCACACACGCCGAAGCTCGGGCTGCACTGGCCTTCAACATCCCCGACCCCCAGTACTGCATCTGGCCCACAGCGGAGGCACCAAACGCGGCGCGAGATTAAGCAGAAGGGGGGTAAGCGTGAGCATATCCGGGCTAGGCAGCCTAGCCCCACAATAAACTGGATTACATTCGATTAATGCTGTTGTGTCTTTGTTTGCGCTGTGTACTCAATGCGCGTCACTGACGCTTTTCATATGATAGGAACATATCTAAAAATAATGCTATTATCAACACTTACTCGTAACTCGTTCATCTCGACAGCTGTAATGGTACATTGCATGTGTTACAAAGTTGGTAATAATGATGAAGACGGACTCGGCGTGACTGGGACTCGTGTTTATTCAGAACTCTCAGATACAAACACAATAAACTCGCGATGACTGACAGCGCTCTCATAACTCAGTAGTTACTATAAATAACTTTGTTAGCAATCGCTGAGCTCCTTCTCTGGTACATTAGTGATGTCCGGTTCGCGAACGATCTTTCTTTTGAACCTGTTCTTTTTAGTGAACCGAATCAGTTCACCAAAAATCGGACTGAATCGTTCTAAACGGTTCGCGTCTCCAGTCAGCGCTGATCCATAATTTACTAAAGTTACTAACTTTCTGACATGAGTGACAGTCCCTCCGACTAGAAATAGACTAATAACCTGAAGTATATGCTAGTAACTACAACAGTTCACTGAGCTGAGACTGACAGAACTGATGTGAAGTGAACTCAGGTCCATCCATCTCTCTGGCAGCAGCTCGTGCCTGCTCGTCCCTCGTAGACCTCGTTAAACCACGCCCCCTCCGCTCATTTAAAATGCAAAGATGTCAGCCAATCACAACAGTGGGCGTTTTTACTGAAGTCTCACAGCAGACACGCCTCTTGAAACAGGGCCTTCAGCCACAGGGCAAACATCAGTATTGAAAAAATGCCTTTTATTTCTAAATTATGACATTTTATGATGTAAAAATCATACTAACAATATAAGTACACCTCAGGAAACATTATAAAATAATAGAAAAATGCCATGCCATGGGACCTTTAAATGCCAGTTTTTAATGGATAATGTTTTCAAAACACTCACTCGTGTGCAATAGCAAGTGGATGTTGATACTGTTTCCTAAGCAATGACGTTAGCCAATCATAACAGCAGCCGTTTACTGCCATGCCTTAAAGGAGCCACCACTTAAAATCGGATCATTTCAGACTGAGGGTCAGAATGAAGGTTGAAAATTATTGATTTTCTGTGTATGTTTGTTTTTTTGTTTGCAAAAAACTTTGACTATATAATTGAACCTCAATGAACATATTAAAATAATAATTATATAAAATATTAGGGGTGTAACGGTACACAAAACTGACGGTTCGGTACGTACCTCGGTTTTGAAGTCACGGTTCGGTACAGCAGTTTTAAAAAATGGCTTTTTATTTATTTTTTATTAAACAGTGGTTTACTGAAGTAGAAAAAAAGTGTCTGTCCTTGAATTAATTAAATTATAACTAAAAGTTTCTTAAAGATAATGCTGTAAACTATATAGGGAGCCCTTACTTGCACATTTTTACTATAATATTAAAGGTTAACAACAGAGCCCAAACTATATTCATGTTTAGTTATAGGATAATCAACACTCAAATAACACATTGTGTGCAAACATGTAAACTTCACATAAGGCAGTTTTTGCATTAACTCTTAACAGCTGTGGACACTGAAGGACTTCTGACTCTGAGGTAAATGATGCTGCGTGACATTGTTTACAAGCTGTTTGACTTCTTTCCGTGATTGAAACACTGATTGAGCGATTACACGACATATGATACGTTTCAGTAAGTGTTATCCTCAACATACCTTAAGATATTAATTCATTTTTATTCTTCTGGAAGAGATGATCGCGTTCACTCTCGCGCGCACGCCGCGGCCGCTTGAATCGACGCGCCTATACAGTGATCAGTCGTCACAATAAAGAGCGTCAAAACGGCATTTATCGTTTGAATCTCGTGATAAAATGGACTGAATACTTAATATGTTCGAGTGGGAACTAGGTTTGTAGTGTGTTCCGCACTTAAAACAAGCTGACTGTTAACTGTTAAAGATTGCATTCGTAACCGTTCGGTACACACGCGCACCAAACCGAAAGGCCTGTACCAAAACGGTTCGGTACGAATATGTGTACCGTTACACCCCTATAAAATATCCATGTCATGATCCTGTTAAAAACACCAGCGTGCATTTATGGAATGAGCCTTTTGTCAAGTGTTGCTCCGAAGTACTGTTTACCCTTTCAATTACTGTAGAAATCAGAGTTCGGCAAATATTTCTTTCAAACTGTAGGCCTATTTTACAAGAACAGCAAGTAACTAACAACTGCAGAGTTGGTAGGTAATTCAATAGGCTAATGAGTGCAGTGGTATTAAATTTGAGTCACTGAAGACAGTTTAAAGTGTTCATCTGGGATGTGTATAATATATTTATATATATATTTTTTTTTTACACAGTGAAAAATTGCACTTTAGTATACAAGCTGAGGTTGACCCTGTGTGCCTCACCTCATTACTGCTGTTTAATTGGTGTTCTTTCCTGGATTGTACTGTGTGTAACTGTATAAGACCAAGGCCTGTAAAGACTTTCATATAAACAAAATGAAATGGCAATAACCTAAATCTAATCTTAATTACTGGTACTATTGAAATGTATAGTACTTCAGTAGTATAATATTCATCTTCACTGTTTTGGTTTCAGAGCTCTGCACTGGCTTTAACCCTTGAACGTTTCACCCCTATCAAACGCCGGTATATTATGTGTGGATTGGGACTCATTTTTGGATTACCAGGAAAGAAACAACCAGGAACACAAAACTCAGCATGTTTAATCTCCGTGCTCATTTCCTGCATAGTATTGCTGCTTAATTAGTATGCCACATCTTCGGCTTACAGAACTCCAGTAACAATACCTGTGAAATTCAATTTCCCTGCAGCTGGGCCTCTGGCTCATTTTAGCATCCTGTCATTCTGGCTAGCGCACTCTTCACTCTGATGCCTTTGTTCAGGGAATTTTCCTAATTACCATATCATATTGAAGTTAACACAGTTTTCTCCAATGTTCATTTGTATAAACAGCCGTCATCTGCAGGGTGAATCCAAGTACTTCTGAGATGTGCTTCTCCTCTACAGTTAGCAAGGCCTCATTAGCCCCTGTTGGTAGATTCCTGTAATTACCCTTTCCACCACCATGTTTACTGATTTGGCCAGAGAAGAACTGATCCCCCGACTCAGCCTGGTTTTTCCCAAGTTTTTTTTACATTTTTTTTATCCATTTCTGTCGCCTGGTGGGGTTCCTTGCCACTATCACCTTTGGCTTGCTTAGTTGGGGACACTTAATATTCAGCAATATTATAGACTTCACTGTCCATCCATCTATCCATCCATCCAGCCAAACCACCTCTTTTTGGGAACTAGAGATGCGTGGTTGATAAACCGTGGATTGGGCGGATGACTTGACGAAAAATAATATTTTAATTAAATTCGGGCGAATTGAACCAATAAAAAAAATATATATACATTGTTAAATATTGTTAAATATCCTTGCAGCCCCTGGTAGGCCAATTAGCAAACCTGCAAGCTATGTGCCCAGCTGTCAACATGGAGGTCTAAACGTCTCGTAGATGAGACTGCCTGGGTTATTTTTCAAGCAAGTTTTGGGGTTGTTATGGACAATAAAAATGTGAACATGCACCTTTTTTTTATAGCAAATTTCAGTGAATGAATAGAGTCTGTGTTTCTTTAATATCGAGGCTCCATAGTTTGTTTGTTGTATGATTGTTTGGCCTGTTGGTATAAAATGAATTGCACTGTCTGCCTGAAAAAGACGCACTCTCTTCCCATGTAGTCAAAATTAACGTTTTAATTTTTCAGGCTCGTCCTGGTTGTCAACCTGACATGACAGTGCGTAAAGTTAATTTGCCTATAATGTGAATAACTTATTTTATTCAAGCTTTCTTTCTTTTTGCAAAAAAATTAAGTGCAATAGGCATTCATTAGTAGTGGGCTAAATACCATTATGTTGAAATGATGTGCCAAATTGCGTTTTTTATTACAATGATAAAATTGTAAAATTGTATTACAGTAGCCTATTCAGGTAAGGTCAGGTTTGCCGATGTGCGTTTTATTTAGGCTATTTATTTATTTTTGTGCGCAAATCATAGACAGAGTTCACTGCTGATATTCTGGGGATACAATATTCATAGCCAATAGGCTATACTAGTAGGGACTTTAGCCTTTAAAATATCCTTTCTGCATTGGATCAGTATCCTTTCTGGAACAGGCAAGAGCTTTCTAGCCTCGCGGCAACAGTGCCTTGCATCGCCCATAGACCTTAAAACAATCAGCGGATGGCGGGCGGGTGAGGCTTTGAAAATTGGTCAAAAAACGTCTGTGCGGATGGATGGCGGACGGATGACGGACGGATGATGAGTTTTGTGATGCGGGTGAAATAATAGCCAATCTATTGGGAACCAAAGAAGGTTCCCAACCTATAACAACGTTGAGTCATTTCTATGTCTGGTATTTCCAGAAAGTTTGATCTGAATAACCACATAGTGAGTGAGTTTCATGCCGCAGTGATGATGGCTACACTTGGCACAGCACTTTGCAGAAAACACACTTTTACCCCTTCCACCTGCCGTAATCACTACAGCCACAATGATTGCTTTCGAACAGGTCTCAGTGATGAATGAGCGGTTTTGTTTTGCTTGTTTGTGCAGCTTGGAGTTTGATGGCACTAGTTTTGTTTACTGCTTCAAGTAGTAAGTGCTACCTTAAATCACAAACAATCCCACAATGCGATGTACTACTATACTGTTTTGCAATTTTTAACAAAAGCCTTTTTACACTAAAAAAAATATTGCTCTTAAAGGGATAGTTCACCCAAAAATGAAAATTACCCTATAATGTACTCTCCCTCAAGTCATCCTTGGTGTATATGACGTTCTTCTTTCAGACAAATACAACCAGTTGTATTAAAAAATGTCCTAGCTAATCCAAGCATTATAATGGCAGTAAATAGCAGCCCAAATGTTGAAGCCCAAATTTTGAAACCCAAAAAAGCACATCCATCCATTATAAAAGTACTCCATAAGGCTCCGGGGGGTTAATAAAGGCCTTCTGAAGTGAATCAATGGGTTTGTGTAAGACAAATATAAATTTTAACACCATTATAAGGTAAAACAAATCTAGCTTTCGGCGGACCGCCTTCCGTATTCATCTGACGAAAAACGCGTAACTGGCAATGATGTTGGGCGTAGCGTAAGCGTTTTGAACTGCGAGAGGTAGAGCTGCACGATTCTGGATAAATTGAGAATCATAATTTTTTTCTGAAGAAAAAACATTAGACAACTAAACAAAATAACAATTTACTAGAGGTTCTGATGTTCACTGCATGAATGTTCATTGCTTCAGTCTATTTAAAAAAAACAAAAACTAAATTTGAACGAAATAATGAAAAAATTATTTGAATGAAGGAGTCATGTCTCGTTCATAAAGACTTCAATCAGCGTTTGTGAACGAATCTCTTGAATGAATGATTCAATGACAAACACTTTGTTAAACAATCTCTTGTCGCCACCTCCTGGGTTATTAATACATACAAGTGTCAAAACTCTGGTGATTTTGCTCTATTTTGATCGCTAGATATTAGGGGTGTAACGGTACACTTATTCGTACCGAACTGTTTCGGTACAGGGCTTTCGGTTCAGTGCGCGTGTGTACCGAACGGTTCTGAATGCAATCTTTAACAGTTAACAGTCGGCTTGTTTTAAGCGCGGAACACACTTCAATCCGAGTTCCCACACAAACATATTAAGTATTCAGTCCATTTTATCATGAAATTCAAACGATAAATGCCGTTTTGATCACTGTATAGGCGCGTCAGTTAAAGCGGCGGCGCACGAGTGAATACAATTATCTCTTCCTAAAGAATAAACATGAATTAATATCTCTTAAGTTAGGTTAAGGATACATTACAACTTACTAAAATGTATCATATGTTGTGTAATCGCTCAATCTGTGTTTCAACCACAGAAAGACAATAAAACAGCTTGTAAACAAAGTCACGTAGCATCACATTTACCTAGAGAGTCATTCAGTGTCCACAACTGTTAGTTCACTAGAGAAATCAACTCTTTCACTAAATATATGCACTGTATTAGCCTATATTTTCATTATATTCTACTTAACCTGTTAGCGATGTCTTGTTTATTTAATGTAGCCTATGTTTAAATAAATCTGTCATAAAAAATGCCACTGTGTATAAATGATTAGCCTATATATATATATATATATATATATATATATATATATATATATATATTTTTTTTTTTTTTTTTTTTTCAATTTAGAAGTTAATGCAAAAACTGCCTTATGTGAAGCTTATGAGTGATTATTATATCTAAAAATAAATAGCAACTGAATTTAGGCTAATAGTTTTGGCTCTGTTGTTAACCTTTAATATTATAGCAATGTGTAAGTAAGGGCTTCCTATATAGTTTACAGCATTATCTTTAAGAAACTATGTAATTTAACTATATAATTGAATTCATTTAAGGACAGACATTTTTTTTCAGTAAACCACTGTTGAATAAAAATAAATAAAAAGCAATTTTGTAAAACTGCTGTACCGAACCGTGACTTCAAACCCGAGGTATGTACCGAACCGTCAGTTTTGTGAACCTTTACACCGCTACTAGATATCAATGGTCATACCCAAACTATTAACTTTTATCCCAATACACATTTGTCCCCTGCTATTTAAATGTTTGTAACACATACATAACGAAATGTGTGGTTGAGAAGACTGTGAAGCTGCTTATCTGTACATTTACATGGCTGCTGCTCCCTCTCTGGATCAGCGGTATGGCGAATGCAGATTTTAATGTTGCAGTGAAATGATCTTACTTTAAAAGTCTTTGGTTTAAAGCCTGTTTCAAGTCACGAGTGTCAGCGGAGCGTGAGCAGCGTGTGTTTTCACTGCCCATAGAAATTAATGAGGGCTCACATCGGACGCATGACGAGGACTGCGACTCTCTCATTCATTAACATGGGCAGCGAAAAAATACGTGCTGCTCGCGCTTCGCTGACACTTGCAACGTGAAACAGCTATACTAGGCTAATAGACATAGAATCGTGGTCATTTAGAAAGAAGATCGCGTGGGTGTTTGAATCGAGATCGCAATCTTTTAACGATTAATCGTGCAGCTCTAGCGAGAGGCGTTACACTTTCATCTTAAGTTGAATACGGAAGGCGGTCCACCGGAAGCTAGATATTTTACTTTATAAAGTTTTAAATATGGATATTTTTCTTACACAAACCCATCGATTCACTTCAGAAGGCTTTTTTAACCCCCTGAAGCCGTATGGATTACTTTTATAATGGATGGATGCACTTTTTTGGGCTTCAATTTTTGGGCTGCCATTCACTGCCATTATAAAGCTTGGATTAGCCAGGATATTTTTTAATATAACTCTGATTGTATTCGTCTGAAAGAAGAATGTCATACACCTAGGATGGCTTGAGGGTGAGTCAATTATGGGATAATTTTTGGTTGAACTATCCCTTTAAGCTGACCAATTTATGGCCATTCTGCCTCATTTACCTCTTCATTCTTAGGACCTTCTGATGAGCTGCACATTTATTTGTTCAGTGCAGTGCAAACATAAATCTTACAAGATACATATGCCTGAGAAGCAAAATTGCATACAACAATTTAATTGTTTTCGAAGAATAAATCTTGAATTGTTTATTTCTCTTACCCAATTTGCATTTTTTTCATTTTTAGCATAAACCTAACTGTGCTTAAAACAGACAGAGAGAGAAAGAGATAAAGAGAATAATGTGCTAATGGAGGAAGTAAAACAAACCTAATTTAAGATGTTGAAATGCTATCAACATTAGCGTATTAATGTATGCAATTTATTAATATTTTTTTAACGCGTTAACAATATTTAACGCAATTGACGCAGCATCCGTTTTTTCTGTCATCCTTTGGCTAGCGTTATATTATGCTTTTAAACCATTCAAGCGCAACAAGTCACAAGAGAACGCGCTGTCTGTGAATATCCTGTGTATGTGATATGTGTTCTGTGAAGAAAGCAACAGAAAGGCATGAGAAAATGCGCGGCCCAGGACTTGCTTGTGCTGCCGGACTCTGACCTGAAGTGCACGCACACGCCTTTTGATCGCGACTTCAGTTCTCTTCTGTTCTCAGAAAGACGTGCGAGTATCGTGTGCACAGATGGCGTGAACGCATACATAATATTTCTCTGCAATGAGGGGGTAACATCGCTTTAATGAAGTAAGAGCGATGTAACCGGCTTCGTGTGGGGCAGTTCTATGCCTCCACGTTGTGCATTAAAATTGTTTTAATGCACAGTTAGCCGTGGATTATCCCTATATACACACACACACACACACACACACACACATACATTCACTTTTTTTCTAAGTTGTAATGTTTTTTGCAGGCTGGGGTCAAAATGTGATGTCTGATATCTGTATCTCCTTTTCATTTAATTTAATTTGTAAAGATGTATTCTTCCCTCTCTGTTTTTTCTTTTCAGAATACAACCTCCTCCTTTCCAGACCTCCATTTATCACATTCTTGATATTTCAGGGGCTGCTGGGAAAGCTGCATTTACCCTGCTGGTATAAATCAGCTTTGGGGCATTAATTCACGATCAGCATATGCTAGTGCACTTTAGAGGAATTAAAGCAATGGAGAAAACACACACATAGAGGGTCTATCCTATAAACACTGTTTCCTGAAAAATGAACGCCTCCATCGCCTACTAGGAAATCACCTAATTGACATATTAAAATACATTAAAGGTGTTATATTTGTTTAAGGCCTTTCAACCAAAAGCTGTTTTCCATACAGCATAGCATAACAAATTAAACGCTATAAGCTCATAGGCCTTATATATACTGTAGTAACTTGTGTGTAATGCTCCACTCCACTGCGTTCATCCAGTGTTTATTTTATACTTTAGTGTCTGCAATACACTGTACATTTGTAAATCCACTTCAAAATTTGATCTGTAATTCTATTTTTAATACTTGCCATTTCTTTGTAATTATTTGTGAAATTTGTTTCTACACCCATTTTAATTTAAATGTGTGGTATAATTGCCTTAATTGGCATACATTTCCCATTAGCTTAGTTGTTTATTTAATTACAATCACCCTCAAGTTTCACCCTTCCAGGGCAGGACACTTGCTAGAAAGGGGGTCGAGCGGGTCAGCGAGGCTGCGTCTGTCTGCTAGCAGATATTAATGTGGGCAATTTGGATGTGTGCATCATGGGAGAGCAGCAGGCAGAGAAAAGTTGCTTTTATGGCCCAGGCTTTGCTCAGCACAAGCAAACACCCCCAGGATTTCTGGGCATGGCACATAATTGCAGCATTAAGAGCCGGTCAGGTCCAGTGGCTCATTAGGCCTGCTGTAGAGACAGCCGAAAGGGCCTTCGGGAGGCAGGACGGCGCGTAGCATCAGCATGGCACCAGGGGGGTTGGGCAGCGGGAACAGGTGGATGGTGCAATGCAAAGAGGCCGCTTTTGTTCTGCTGAACCCTACTGGAGGAGTGGGTAGCTCATCTCTGCAGTTTCTCATTAGTTAGCTACGAAGGCAATGCTAACTCAGCCCAATGTCATCTGCCAACTCACTGCTGCCACAGATCCTGTGCTCAATGATCGACCGCATTCATATATGCACGGTGAAGCGAGAGCTGCTGAAACAAACATTCGCCCTGAGGATTGCTGGATATTGTGCTGTAAAACATGCCGCAGCCATTTTGTTGAAAATTGTATTATTGGGTTGGTTTTTGTTGCTTTTGCAAAACGTTGCTTTTTTTAAATAAAACTTACCCACATTCAGGTGTTGATAAAAAAAAAGAATGCATTAAAGGGTTAGTTCACACAAAAATGAAAATTCTGTCTTTAAATATGGTGTTTTTCCACTGCGTGGTTAGACCCGGTACGGCTCGGCTCGGTTTGCTTTTCCACTGCAGTTAGTACCGCTTCAAAGTGTGTGGGGTTATAGACTTATCATTATAGTGGTGCCGCCTCTACTGCTGTGACATCATCACAAACGCGACACAAACAAACGCACTACACAGGTGCAATGGAAAGGTGTTCTAGATTCTGACCAATTTGTGAATGTTTTTCACTAGCCTGGTCCTACCAGACTCTCGTACATTTCATTTGTACAGAGAGTCTGGCCACTCTCCATTGACAAGCGTTAACTTCCTTGAAGGCGGGAACTCTGTTGAAGTTTAAAACTATTGGATCTGCCATAACCAATCGCTAACGTTTGGTCGTGACGCATGTCATCTCAAACTAGCGCACGACATCAACGTCATCGTTCTCAGCCACTCCCTCTGTTCGCTGATTGGACCGTTTAAAATTTGACCGGAGAAAACCAGAGAATATACCGCAATCCCAGACGGAGTACTGAAGGAAAATTAAAACTGAGCGGAAGTATGTAGGAGGGCGGAGCCAGGCTAGTTTTACACTGCAAGACGAAGAAGTTTGTTTCTAGCAGGTTTGGTGCCCCTAGTGATATACCGGTACTAGAAAAGTATCGCAATACCCTGCTATTAAAAATGGTATGATATTCAATTTTATTAGTACCGATACTTTAAAAATGACAGCACTCTAATGAGAGCTGTATTTCTTATTTGCGTCGATGTGCAACAGCAGGAATCAGGACGTGTGTGCAGAGCTGTGCTTCCACCATTCACTTAACAATAGAAGCAGGACAGTCAAATATATATATATGTGCAGCACATGACAAAGAAAGCAACAGAAAGGCATGAGAAAATGCGCGGCACAGGATTTGCTTGTGCTGCCGGACTCTGACCTGAAGCGCACGCACACGCCTTTCGATCGCGACTTCAGTTCTCTTTCGGAGATTATTGGTTTTGAATGGTCAAATATATGTAAAAATGTTCTGCCGAGTATTTAGGTTAACACAGTCGGGTATGTCTTTAGTGAACGTATTCGGTTGAGTAAGAAATCAGTGTTCCAGTTAATTGGATCCATGCAGATCTTGAGAGAAAGGGCCGGACCTAATATTCTGTGATTTAATGTTAATCAAACAACAAAAGAAAAAAGAAAAATCACCCATGCTTGACTGAATAACTTATATATATATATATATATATATATATATATATATATATATATATATATATATATATATATATATATATATAAGAATCAGTGTACAGGGAGTGCAGAATTATTAGGCACGTTGATTTTCTGATCATATTTTTTTTCCAGGCACATTTGACCAATTCCAAACCACAGTAATCCTAATAACTACTATTGATTTAGTATTTAATAATGTATAAGTGATATATAATTGTTCATGAAGGCTGGAAATGAAAATCACCTTATATTCAGGTGTGCAGAATTATTAGGCATGTTTTCTTTTACAGATAAATTGAGCCAAAAAAGAGATTTAACTCAGACTGAAAAGTCAAAAAGTATTAAATGCCCATGAGAAGGATGCAATACTAATGCAATACTAGACATTGCAGTTAAGGCGTGACCATTGGACAGTGAAATGCTCGTTGGGTCAGCAGTGTCAGACAAAAACAGGTGGAGGAGAAAAGACACCTGTTAACTGCAAAAGAATTAAGAATTAAGGTGAAGAATTAAGGGTGAAACCATCAGGAACCCTTTAGTCTCCAGCGCCACCATTTTCCAGAGCTGCAACCTACCTGGAGTCTCCAGAAGTGCAAGGTGTCAGGATCTCAGAGACTTCAGTTAGGTAAAGAATCCTAAAAAATGACCCCCACTAGATAAGAATCACAAGCTGAAGTGTTGTAAAATACATGAAGAAGGTTTTTTTATAGGCTTTATGGACAGATAGGTTGAGAATGACTCTTGAAGGACCAGCACCACATCCTCTAGTACCACTGTTTGAAGAATTCATCTTCCAGAATCTGGCAGTACGTTTTGGGAGTTCATTTTTAGTCAATCTCTGCAAAACGGACTTCAGGATGGACTAAAATGAACTCCCAAAAAGTACTGCCAGATTCTGGAAGATGAATTCTTCAAACAGTGGTACTAGATGATGTGGTGCTGGTCCTTCAAGAGTCATTCTTTACATAAAGCCTATAAAAAAACCTTCTTCATGTATTTTACAACACTTCAGCTTATGATTCTTATTTAGTGGGGGTCATTTTTTAGGATTCTTTACCTAACTGAAGTCTCTGAGATCCTGACACCTTGCACTTCTGGAGACTCCAGGTAGGTTGCAGCTCTGGAAAATGGTGGGGCTGGAGACTAAAGGGTTCCTGATGGTTTCACCCTTAATTCTTCACCTTAATTCTTAATTCTTTTGCAGTTAACAGGTGTCTTTTCTTCACCACCTGTTTTTGTCAGATCCTGCTGACCCAACGAGCATTTCACTGTCCAATGGTCATGCCTTAACTGCAATGTCTAGTATTGCATTAGTATTGCATCCTTCTCATGGGCATTTAATACTTTTTGACTTTTCAGTCTGAGTTAAATCTCTTTTTTGGCTCAATTTATCTGTAAAAGAAAACATGCCTAATAATTCTGCACACCTGAATATAAGGTGTTTTTCATTTCCAGCCTTCATGAACAATTATATATCACTTATACATTATTAAATACTAAATCAATAGTAGTTATTAGGATTACTGTGGTTTGGAATTGGTCAAATGTGCCTGGAAAAAAAATATGATCAGAAAATCAACGTGCCTAATAATTCTGCACTCCCTGTATAGTTAATTTATAGAGTGAAGACTATGCAGTTTTTTAAATATTTAATTATTCAATTTCTTTCTTAAATGCTACTCTTAAATAGACCTACTGCAGCTGAAAATAAAGCTTTGTTTTTGTCATATTGTTTGTAATTTGCATTTTTGCTTATTTTAAAAAAACTAAGATAAAATTTTTAAATGTATATATTGTAATTATAAAGTTACATTTAAAAATATTAAATTACTCGTGTCATAAAAAAAGACTTTGGTATTAGTAAGTTCTGGCATATTATTATCGATTTAATATCTGTATCGAGGTATTTTAGTTTGGTATCGTATCAAAGTCATAATTTTTGTACTGTGAAAAACACTTGGTGCCTCATGTCGCAAATCCAATGACTCTGGTAGTGACAATTCTCTCTGACCAATCAGGGATCTGCAGTGTTGTTAACACATCACATTTTTACACGTCACATCAGTACAACTTACTTGAAACCTCAACCGAGGTGGTACTATTTAAGTGAGCCGTACCAAGCAGTGGAAAAGCGCCTTTACTCACCCTCATGTCGTTCCAAACCCCTAAGACCTCTGTTCATCTTCGAACACAAATGAAGATATTTTTTATGAGATCCGAGAGCTCTCTGACCTCTCCATAGACAGCAATATAATTAACACTTTCAAGGGCCAGAAAGGTAGTAAAGACATTGTTAAAATGGTCCATGTGACTCCAGTGGTTCAACCTTAATTTTATGAAGCGACGAGAATTTTTTGTGTGCTAAAAAAAAACACAAATAACGACTTTATTCAACAATTTCTTCATGTCTGTGTCAGTCTCCTATTTTGTTTATTTTATAACTGCAGTGTAGCTCTTCCGGGTCCTATGTCAGAACGCTGGCTCATTGGCCAGCTTCTGCGTCAGCATCACACGCCTACGTTGTGGTGCTCATGTGAAAAGCGTCGGCCAATACTGAGCCGGTGTTTTGACGTAGAACCCGGAAGTGCTTCAATGCGGTTACAACGTCAGCCTGTTGTATGTTTATTTTCTCCGATAAGTGTAAACACTATCTCTGTAGTGCTCTGTTTCAAAACATTGCTCGACTAATAGTCCCACCCTAAGTTCAGGCTTGGCAAATACTTCTACTCCCAGGGTCCATCTTCCTACCAAGTATCAGTCCTGTCTATAATTTTCCAGCAAACCCAAAAACCATAATTAGCTGTTTCAGGAGTGTTTGATTAGAGCTGGTACAGCAGAAGGGTGGACCTCCAGGAATAGGATTGAGCACCCCTGCCGCCCCTGCAACTGATCATGGCGCTGTTTGTGAGCTTGCGAAAACCACATAAACAAATTCAACCAGGCCTGGTCACTTGGAAGTAAATAAAGACAACAGCTATATGGTGCAATCACCCTTTTAATGAGCATATCTGTGTAGAAGCACAAAACACAAAGACAAAAAGGCTTTTTCTTGTGATTTTTTTTTATTTGAGACATTTTGCTAAACAGTGTTATATATCGGGTTTTTTTGTTCATAGCTTGTTAATTTCAATCTCAGCTCCCAAAAGAAAACTAGAAAGAGATGTTTATTCATTGTGCATTCCTTTTTCTTCAGTCTGGAGCTTTCTGTCATTCTCATCTATCCTCATATATGTGGCAGCTTGCTGAGGATCCCATGGTGTTTTTCTCTTCATTTGGCCCACAGATCAAAACACCACACCAATCAGCGGACAACTGTAGGTGTGGATGCTGGAATTCATTATAGAGATTTTAAAAGTATTCTCTCCGCTCATTATAAAATTGACCTGTTGTTTCTTCTGAATCTTATTATGCTGAAACATAGAATGGCACACTCTTTCTGGAAATAAAATAATATTTTGATTTGGTTAATTTAGACCTGAACTTCAACTTGTTTAAAACTTTTTTTTTTCCGTAAAGGCCATTATGCAGGTAGTTTGTGCACTATAAAAGTAATTGGATAGATTTATTAGAATCATATGTATCATAAGTGTTCATTTTGTCATTTTTTATTTCTTCCTCATTAGTGAATTATATATATATATATATATATATATATATATATATATATATATATATATATATATATATATATATATATATATATATATATATATATATATATATATATATATATATATATATATATATATATATAATATAATGTGTGGGCTTATTATGCTAACCTTTGGCTTTTGACAAGTGTCTTGTGTAAAGAGCTATCTATAAAGAGCTCAGAATAGATTTACTGTAAACTACATTAAAAAACATATGCGCAATTACAATTTCACAGTTTTTTTCAATATTCACTGTATAAAGTATCTTTATTTCATTTTCTTTAAAACATACCTACTGAAAAGCACAATTTTGTTTGATTGGCCAGCCAACCTCAGTCTGTTGTGATTGGTCTACACTTAGAGCGTGTGTCAGAAATGTAAGGTGCCTTATCATAACTGGCGAGTTTCAGCACCGGAGGCTTCCAGACAAAAAACTCACAACAGTATGAACTGTGGAAAATTATAAGTGATCTAGGAGCTTTATACAGCTTGTTTCACAGTGTAATCGCTGAAACACCGGAATTTTGTTCAGTGCATGAGCGAAACTGTGAATTCTGCAGTCTCGCAAATACTCTCATCATAAACTAATAAACAGATTTGCTGATTGTGCTCTTGAGAGCGTCGAAACAAATATAAATAGGTTTTTCTATTTACAACGTATTTTTGCAGCATTGCGCAATGTAGGCAATCGCAAACATATCTGACGATTTCTTGAACGCAATGGCCAAACGTGTTTAAGTTAGAATCCCTTCAAAACGCGAGTTTTTGTCCAGTGCTGAGATCTGCACACTCTCATCCTCTCGTTATGATTTAAAGCTGCAGTTCTTAACTTTTTTTTGTTGTTAAAAATGATAAAAAATCTATTAGTACTGGTTAAGTACATAACCAGCCAGTGTTCAAAACTATCTCCTAACCTTAGCCCGATTTACAATGGTAAGTTTGTAATAATGTGTTATAATTTGAGTGGTACTGGTGAATTTCAGCGGGAAATTCGAGCATGTCTTTGCGTCATTACGTCACATCTGTATACATAAAGAAGGAGTCCGGCTATAGTAGTATCGCATGTGAGAATGCTGCAGTTATGAGACATTATGTAAGTTAAATAAGATATTTATTTTACTGTCAGCTTAATCGGTTAGCAGAACTTTATGAGATTGCGATGAATTAAGATGAGTGACAGCTTAGTGATTATAAAGGGAGCGCTTTAATAGACTAAATTCCTTTCAGAATTTAAAGAAAATATATGTTTTACAGCATGCAAGGCAATAGGCTATTTATTATTCAAACTGGCTGCCATGCCAAATCATGCATATGCTTGCCTGTTCAAATTATAGTGGTTTGTGAACATAACCACTTTAATAACAAGAGCGTTTATGCTGGGATGTGCTGGGTGTTGATAGTCGACATGTAACAATTTCATGACCTTCTATTTAAATGTGTTTCGCATCTAGCCTTACCCTAGTGTTGGTTCCCCCGCCGCTTTTAACTTTCATTTATAACATCTGACCTGCATTGAACTTGCATGGTTCAGAAAGCAGTTGTTAGAAAGAAGTTGAGAACACAACAAAAAGGTTGTGATTGTATACGGCTGAGGAATAGTGTCAAAAATACACACAGTGTTTCCTAAATGTGTCCACCTAAGGAAGGCTGTAAAATGCAGTTTCGATTTCAGGGTGGAAAAAATAGAATCTTTTGGATATGGCGACAACACACTACTAACACAACTTATCCAGACCTCGCCACTTTTTTTGAAAATGCCTTGGGAGGGAATTATTTAAATGAGGAATATTGTGACGTGTACGTTCCCCAGAAGACAACTCAAGACTACAATCGCGGTGTTTCAGGGAGTTGAGAAACAATACTGATATGGAGAAAAAATGCCCTTTGCAGTGGACTTTGTGCTTTGTAAGATTGCAGACCGTTTTACACTAAATCAATTTGAAAATGTAAAAAAAGCATTTTACCGTTAATACAGACGCTGCATCATTGCATCTTTTCTCTCTGATGCCAAGTTTCCCACTCGAAACAACAACTTTTTTGGTGATGTTCTTGTGCGTTCAACTCGTAATTATTATTGAACCCACCAATTTGTACAACTATTAAAATACTTTCACACTGAAAGCTTGTTTCCACCGCTCAATACAAATAGTAAAGGTAATTGTGACGTTTTATCTCACATTTCTGACATTTTATTTCTCAGAATCGCGTGGTATTACGTTGCAATTGCGAGTTATAAAGTCAGAATTGTGAGATAAACTTGCAAATTGTGAGAAAAAAGGTCTTTCTGTGGTGAAAACCAACTTCCGTATTCACACAGGGTTGTGCAATCTATAAATGATTTGGTGGTTTATTTTCCAGCAAAAATAACTAAATATTGTGATATAAACAGTTACCATGATACCCTTTGTAATTTATCGTAGGGTGTGAGATTTAAGCATGTGATAAAAAAACATCCAGCAGATAGAGATGCCTTTACCGAAGGAGTGAATTGTTGGACTTGTCGGAGGACTCTTCAAGATGGAGTTCTACACTTAAATGCAGTTAAAAGCCCTGTTATTACAGGCGCTGCATCAGATCCCTGTTAGGCTGAAATGAAGGTCCTGCCCCGTGGGAGACAGAGGAGAGAGGGATGAGGGAGCAGGGGCACTGAACCCGTGCATCTCTCACTGTGGAGATGGCTATCGATTTGCCGTTTTTTCCCGCAGTGGTCCTGGTGTCATTTGTGGTTAGTCTCTCACGTGCACTGAATAGTGCCACGTCTCCTCCTTTTAGTCAAGTCACTCATGCTTTTGTTTATTCAGAGATGGTGAAGTTGGTTGACAAGCTTCTTATTAATCAAGGCATTAAATCTGACAGATATTCAAATAAAGAATGGACTAGAGATAACTATAAACTTTTTCTTTACCACAAAATGATCATATTCCTCCTAGAACGACATGCTATACGCAATAATGGGAACATTGCTCACAGCAGGTGATCTGAGATCTGACAGTAATTGTCTTGAAATGTATTGAAGTTGATTTATTTTAAAAAAAAAAGATTTGCTGTGGTTTTGTTAAAGAATTGTAAGTTGATTTTAGAGATATAGGGCCCTATCATACACCCGGCGCAATGTGACGCCAGGTGCGACAAGTGTTTTTTTTGCTAGTTTCAGCCCAACGCAGTTATCATTTTCACGTCCAGCGCCCACGTTGTTTAAATCGCAAATGCACTCGCACCCATCTGTTCGTCAATGGGCGTGCTGGTCTGAAAAACGAGGTGTGTTCAGGTGCATTGTTGACGTGTTGCTATTTTGAGGCAACTGATAATGACTGCGGCATTTAGACTGTGTTTAAAGTTAATAGCACAGTATTTTTTTTTATTTAAAAGGCCTGCTAGTAATATGCGCCTATCGGCTGATACACAACGCTCACACACACTCTGCTTATTACACACACACAGTCATGTAGCAGGACACATGCCAAATTGTTTAAATAAATGGATTACAATGTAAAAGATTATGATTGTGTACATAAAAATAAAAATGCCTTCATGTCATAATTGATAGACATTGCGTGCATTAGAATTACCTATTTGCAGTAATGAGGAATGAAATTGGCAAATTATTTGACCAATCGTGGCAATAGACACATGTATTTAAAGGGTTAGTTCACCCAAAAATGAAAATTCTGTCAATAATTACTTACCCTCATGTCGTTCGACACCCGTAAGACCTTTGTTCATCTTCGAAACACAAATGAAGATATTTGTTGAAATCCGATGGCTTATGCGGCGTTCACACCGGATGCGAATTCGCGCGTGAAATTCGCTTCACAACAGATGCAAATTCATGTCATGGGAGGGGCTTCTGCCAGCCGGCTCGTCTCGTTGAGAAATGGCTGACATGGGCTGTGTTTACACGTCTTTTTTGTTAAAATCTACTGTTAATGTGTGATAAAACGTAGTTTTAAGACTTTTTCAGGTGATAATGTAGTTGTTTTAAGCTCAAATCTGTGGTTTATTTATAAAAAAGAGTACCTATTTGAACATTTTATCGGGTGTTTTCGGAGTTGTGAGCTCCAGTGGATTAGCGGCGCTCCGCACTCGTTTACCCCGGCGAGAGTAGCCTTTCCTCGGCTAGTCCTTCTGACGTCTGCCGCTGGCTCTGATGGCTCTGTGATGTAACTGCCGATCTTTGGTCTCATGGATCTATAATTTGTTCCCTGGCAAATCGTTTAGGCTGAGGGCAAAGTTTTTTATTTTTAGGCTATAACTTTACGTTACAGTTGTAGCCGACTAGCACTGACTTTGAATGTTTGACTGAATTGTTTGCTTTATTTCATGTATAGCTTATTATTCCTTTTACTTATACTTTTGTATTATTGATCAAACATAAACTTGCATTTAACAAAAAGAGACTGGGTTGTGTTTCATGTCATTTAATGTTATCACAGTTATAATCATATTGTCTAAACCAGATATTAATATACAGATTTTCTCCTCATTGTTGTCACTACTAGAGCAAGCTCCTGATTATCCGCCAAAGTTCAGATTTTTCAACTCAGGCGATTTGCGTAATTCGCGCGAATCACCAGGCGCTCGCATACGAGCCCCAACCCCGGGCCTGGCTCCAGGGTGGGGCCCCGGCTGCGCCATGCCGGGCGACGCGGTTCACTGTAAAAAATGTATAATCTTCCCAATTCAAAATTTTCTAGTGACTGGTCACATCTAAAGTTTTCAATTGGCCCAAGTGAAATTCTGTAAATGTAATTTTATCAATTGTGGCAACAGCCTGTTAACATGGGCTCAATTAGAAATAATTTGTTGAGCCAATGGAAAAATGTAATTTTACCAACACTGTAAAAAATGTCAGACCTCTCCAATTAAACATTTTCTAGTGACTGATCACATCTAAATTTTTCAATTTGGCCAACTAAAAAATTTAGATGTGATCAGTCACTAGAAAATTTTGAATTGGAGAAATGTTTTACAGTGAAACTGTGTGGTTGGTCCAATTAAATATTTTAAATTGTAGTAACAATTGTTTATTTCTCACTGTCCCAAAAGACAAAAATGACTAAAAACATAAATATATTAAGCAAAATACAGAAACAGACAACAGGGTTGACATTTTATCACATTACTTTATTAACAAGTAAATTCCAACACAGGATATTTGGGTGAAAATACCTTATTTTCAATAAGGAAAAACTCTGAATACATTCAAGAAGTCTTCTGCATAACAGTATGTCTTGTTGTGGTGAAGAAAACGCGGCACTGCAAGCTAAAAACCTGCAAATAAAAAATAACATTAATGACAAAGCTCCCCTGCATCACATCTGGCAAGAGACAGAACGTCTCGGTTACGGATGTAACCCTCGTTCCCTGAGGAGGGAACGGAGACGTAACGTTAGTGACTAACGAATGGGGGTTTCGCTTAGAAGCCTATCAACTTCGAGTTTTGAGAAAACGCCCAATGGCGTGCCAATGCCATGGGGCATGCGGAATTTGCATACGTAGCTCCGCCTCACTGCGTGAGTATATAAGGAAGTACGAGGCAATATCGCATTATGTTACCTGCTTGAGGAGCCAAGACTGAACTCCTGCGTTCCAGGCAACACAGCTGATGTGGCAAGGGGACGTTACGTCTCCGTTCCCTCCTCAGGGAACGAGGGTTACATCCGTAACCGAGACGTTCCCTTTCGTTCAGTCACTACGACGTAACGTTAGTGACTAACGAATGGGGGTCCCAATATAATCCCGCCACTCAGCCGTCTTCCAGCGCCCTGCGTAAGTGTGAGTTCCCTGACGTAAGACTAGTACGGACGAAGGACTCCCACTTAACACAGGATTACCAAGGTACACTGGGAAGCATATCCCAGTGAGGGAATGCCAAGATGCCTACCCGTGGGGAGGACTTAAGAGACACATATGACCCGGAGGGGGTTGCATATGGAAGATCTCTAGGGTACCAGCCGAAGGTGGATTTTTAACCCTAGGGGTGGCGGGGACACGCCAAGGGAAGAAACCCGCTCACTGCGGAGACTTACGGTGAAATACACATGTGGGGGTCGCCAGAGGGAACCATGCACATGGGGCACCTGGCCGGACATGAGGGTCTGGGCTCGAGAGGGCAGACTGAACTGATGTCGGCGTCGACAGTGCTGGAGGAGCTCAGGGCTCTCGGGGAGCTCACCTGAGGAAATAATCGCACGTATCCAGTCCGTGGAGTGGAGTGGCGAGCAAGCGAAGACACCTGAGCCTGGCCCATCACCGGCCCCTCGGGGGGGCGAGTACATAGTCGGACACTGGCTCCACTCGGAGATTGTAGAATCTGGCGAATGTGTTGGGTGTCGCCCAGCCTGCAGCTCTGCAGATGTCTGCTAGCGAGGCGCCATGCGCTAGAGCCCAAGAGGAAGCCACACTCCGGGTGGAGTGTGCCCTCACACCAAGGGGACATGGTCGGCCTTGCTGCTGGTAAGCCAAAGCAATGGTGTCCACTATCCAGTGAGACAGCCTTTGCTTTGAGAGAGCACTTCCCTTCCGCTCTCCACCATAACAGACAAAGAGCTGGTCTGAGGTCCTGAAACACTGCGTCATGTCTACGTAGGCGCGGAGAGCGCGTACTGGACAGAGCAATGCCAAGGCTGGGTCTGCCTCCTCCAAAGGCAGCGCTTGCAGGTTCACCACCTGGTCCTTGAACGGAGTGGTGGGAACCTTGGGCACATATCCAGGCCGGGGTCTCAGGATCACGTGAGAGTTAGCCGGCCCGAACTCCAGGCACGCTTCGTCAACCGAAAATGCCTGCAGGTCCCCGACCCTCTTGACTGAGGCCAATGCGGTCAGCAGAGCCGTCTTCATAGACAGAAACTTAATATCGACCGACCGCAAAGGCTCAAAGGGAGGTCTCTGCAGAGCAGTTAGTACTACTGCGAGGTCCCAAGAGGGTACGAGAGGAGAGCGAGGAGGATTCAGTCTCCTAGCTCCCCTCAGGAACCTGATGACCAGGTCGTGCTGACTTACCTTTTTGTTCTCCAAGAGATCGTGGTGGGCAGATATTGCGGCCACATATACCTTGAGGGTGGAGGGAGACAGCCTTCGCTCCAGCCCCTCTTGGAGAAACTCAAGCACGGACCCGATCGGACATTTCCAGGGGTCTTCTTGGCGGGAAGAGCACCAGGTGACGAAGAGGTTCCACTTCAACGCATAGGCATGCCGAGTGGACTCTGCCCTAGCGGAAGTGATGGTGGCGACCACCGTAGGTGGTAGGCCACTCAAACCTGCCGGGTCCCGTCTAGGAGCCACACGTGGAGGTTCCAAAGGTCGGGACGCGGGTGCCAATGGGTGCCCCGTCTCTGAGTGAGGAGGTCCGGTCTCAGAGGAATAGGCCAGGGAGGGGCTGTCGCAAGGAGAATGAGTTCGGGGAACCAGGTCCGGCCGTGCCAGTACGGGGCGACCAAAAGGACCTGCTCCTTGTCCTCCCTGATCTTGCACAGAAGCTGTGCGAGTAGGCTCACTGGGGGAAACGCATATTTGCGTAGGCCCCGCGGCCAGCTGTGCGCCAGTGCATCCGTGCCGAGCGTGCCCTCGGTCAGGGAATAATACAGGCTGCAGTGGGAAGAGTCGTGGGAGGCAAACAGGTCTACCTGTGCGTCGCCGAACTGTTCCCAAATCAGCTGAACCGTCCGGGGATGGAGTCTCCATTCTCCCGGGAGAGGCTGAAACCGCGAGAGCTCGTCGGCTGCGTGGTTCAGGACTCCCGGAATATGGACAGCACGAAGGGACCTCAGGCGCTTCTGACTCCATAAGACGAGATGGCGGGCGAGTTGAGACATGCGGCGGGAGCGTAGACCGCCCTGGTGGTTGATGTACGCTACTACGGCCGTGTTGTCTGTCCGGACAAGCACATGTTGACCCTTCAGCAACGCTCGGAAGCGGTGCAGGGCGAACCGTACTGCCAGCAACTCGAGGCAATTGACATGCAGGAGGCGCTGGGGTCCTGTCCAGGAGCCCGCGGCTGCTTGTCCATTGCACATGGCACCCCAGCCCGTGGCAGAGGCATCCGTCGATACGACAACATGCCTGGAAACTCGTTCTAAGGGCACACCGGCCCGTAGAAAGCTGAGGTTCGACCACGGGGTGAGTGTCTGTAAGCAGGCCCGAGTCACTTGGATCCGGAGCGTGCCAGACTGCCATGCCCATCTCGGGACTCGATCGCGAAGCCAGTGCTGAAGCGGTCTCATATGAAGCAATCCGAGCGGCGTTACCGCGGCTGCAGATGCCATATGCCCCAGGAGCCTCTGAAAAAGTTTCAGTGGAACCGCATTCTTGCTCTCGATTTGTCGGAGGCAAGTCAGCAGAGACTGCGCGCGCTCGCTCGAAAGCTGCGCGTACATGGCGACCGAGTCGATCTCCATACCGAGAAAAGAGATCCTCTGCACTGGGCAGAGTTTGCTCTTCTCCCAGTTGACCCGAAGGCCCAGACGGGTTAAGTGGTGGAGAACCAGATCTCTGTGTCCGCAAACCTGCTCTCGAGAGTGGCCTAGTATGAGCCAGTCGTCGAGGTAGTTCAGGATGCGGACCCCGTGCTGCCAAAGGGGCGCAAGGGCTGCCTCGGCGATCTTCGTGAAGACGCGAGGGGACAGAGATAACCCGAATGGGAGAACTGCGTACTGGTATGCCCGCCCCTCGAAAGCAAACCGTAGGAACGGTCTGTGTCGAGGAAGGATGGAGACATGGAAGTAGGCGTCCTTCAGGTCGATCGCTGCAAACCAATCGTCCGGACGAACGCATTCGAAAAGGCGTTTCGCAGTCAACATCTTGAACGGAAGCCGGTGAAGGGATCGGTTCAAGATGCGAAGGTCCAGGATTGGCCGTAACCCACCGGTTTTCTTGGGTACAATGAAGTAGGGGCTGTAGAACCCCGACCTCATTTCGGCTGGAGGGACAGGCTCGATCGCACCCTTCGCCAGTAGAGTGGCAATCTCCGCACGCATGACGGGGGCATGGGCCCCGGTCACGGTATAGCGGACTCCCCTGTAACGGGGAGGAGCCTGCGCGAACTGAATCGCGTAGCCGAGCCTGACGGTCCGGGCAACCCAGCGGGACAGCCCCGGAAGCTGAAGCCAGGCTTCCAGAGACTGCACCAACGGGGTCATACGGACAGTAGGCGTACCCCGGGTGGGGCAGCGAGGCAGCGTTACCGGCGCGGACAGGGGAGGCTGTTGGGCGTCCCCGGGTCGGAGCACGGTTAACGGCTGCGCCCTGACAGAGGAGACCAGGGAAGGACTCGCGTTCCACGGGGGTCTGCTCTGCCAGGGGGCTGGCGACAGAGAGGGACGAGAGTGGCGTGACCCGAGGGTGGCGCGCACTGCCGTCACCGATCTCTGGGGGCTCAGGGATGGGTTTGTCAGTTCTTTCTTTAACCACATTAGGGTGCTGCTGACCCGGGGGCCAGCAGCTGAACAAAAGATTCTCCCCCGGCCCTCCACCGGGGGAAGGAGCGGCCCTGCCGCCGTCTCCTGGAAAGAACTGCCCATCCCTGAGCCGTCCGCATCAGGAGCGCCGCTTAGCCTGGCGTTTCTTCGCGGGCTGCGGGGCTGGAGCGGACTGGGACGCCTTCCTGCGGCTGCCTCTGCGCGGCCCGGGTGGAGGCTGCTGCTTGGGTGGCGCAGAGGCGGAGGAAGCCGCGGGAGGACGTCCTCGGCGGCGAGCAGGCTGAGGCACCTGCGCGGGCGGTGGGGTGGAGGCAGCAGCTGACCGCCGGGGCAGGATGTATTTTATTGCCTCAGTCTGCTTCTGAGCGGCCGAGAACTGTTGGGCGAAGCTCTCGACCGCTCCGCCGAATAGCCCATCCTGTGATATGGGGGCGTCGAGGAAACGTGTTCGCTCGGCGTCGCGCATATCAGACAGGGGACATATCAGCCATAAGTGTCTCTCCTGGACCACATTTGTGGACATCACCTGACCCAGGGAGCGCGCGGTCACCTTCGTCGCCCGGAGAGCGAGGTCGGTGGCGGCACGCAACTCATTGCTGAGCCCTGGATCAGCCCCTCTCTCGTGCATATCGCACAGCAACTTGGCTTGGTAAGCCTGAAGAGTTGCCATGGTATGCAAAGAAGCGGCGGCCTGCCCCGCAGCTCTATAGGACTTCGCCACCAGAGATGACGAAAACCTACAGGCCTTGGAGGGGTGCTTTGGGTCACCACGCCAGGACGAAGCGCTCTGTGGACACAGTTGCATCGCAACAGAACGTTCGACTGGGGGGACCCCAGTGTACCCATGAGCCGCGGCTCCATCGAGAGAGGTGAAGGCGGAAGAGGCCGCCAAACGTTCACGGGAAGACAACGGGGCCTTCCAGGAACGCGCGACCTCTTCATGCACCTCGGGGAAGAAAGGTATTGGAGGAGCGGCCGGACGGGTGTCCGAACGCGCCGCCCCCAAAAACCAATCATCCAACCGCGAACGCTCGGGCTGAGGCGGAGGGTTCCACTCCAGTCCAAGCGCTGCGGCGGCCCGAGAGAGCATGGCTGTCAATTCTGGGTCCGACTCGGGCAATGCTGGGACACCCGAAGGTGGCAGCACAGCCGAATCCTCATCCTCAGATGACTCCAGCCCACCTTGTGATGCGGCGATAGACATCACTTCCTCCTCCGCCGCGCCAAACGCCACAGTCGGGACAGCAGGAGCCGGCCCCGATGTAGACGCTTGAGCGCGGGCCGGGTCAAGTGCCTGAGAGGGGGGTGTGGGCCGAGGAACTAGCGTCGGAGCTTTATTCCACACCGTCACCCTCAGATCACCCTGGTCACCAGCCAAAGTGCCGCCTCCAGAGGAGACCGCAGATTGGGGGGGGACGGAGGGGACTCTCGTTCCGGCATCAGCACGGAATTCACGGAGTCTCGATCGTAACACTGAGATGGCCAGGTTCCCGCAGAGAGAACATGAGTCATCCACGAGCGCTGCCTGAGCGTGCTGAAAGCCCAAACACGTCACACAGCGCTCGTGCCCGTCGAAAGAAAAAAGCGATCTACCGCACCCAGAAGTGCACGGACGGAACATCCTGAAAAGGACGCGTCACGTGCAAGCTCTTTTATGAGAGGAAACTTCACAGTCGATGCCGAAGCGCCCAGGGAAACACACACCAGCTGGATGCAGACCACTGCACAGATCAGCAGGCAGGAAGTATGCGATCACTGGAACGCGCCGTCACACCAACACCGACTGGAAAGCTGCTCGTCTCGAAGAAGCTGACAGAGTCTCAGAAGGCTGTAGGAGTGAAGAGGTAGGTACTCTTGGCTCCGAAAGCAGAAACATAATGCGATATTGCCTCGTACTTCCTTATATACTCACGCAGTGAGGCGGAGCTACGTATGCAAATTCCGCATGCCCCATGGCATTGGCACGCCATTGGGCGTTTTCTCAAAACTCGAAGTTGATAGGCTTCTAAGCGAAACCCCCATTCGTTAGTCACTAACGTTACGTCGTAGTGACTGAACGAAAGGGAACAGAAGTTTCTTCATTATATAATGAGGATGAGACGAATGAATGGACATCAGAAAATCACGAGCTTGACGTGTTTGATATTAAAAGGCAATAACTCAAGCCCTGAAAGAGGCCGACGCCAAACGCACCGTGTTCAACAGTCGCATGCCGCACATATCACACAAATGACTTAATTTCCTTATTACCTATTGTTTTAGACATATAAGACATGAGGAAAATAAAACTATTGGCTACAGGCTACCATTAGATAATTATGTGGTAAACCAGAACACACTCATGAAAACAATGAATGCATGAACTCGTGATTCTACAAAATGTCTTTTAAACTTCATACCCGGTCATAAAGCAAAACTCTGGAGAATAATTTCAGTGCTAAATACTCACCAACGTCTTTGTGAGATGAATATCTCTCTATTCTCTTGGGAATGTCTGTTTCGGTCTTCAGCACCTGCTGGTACGGCTCCGCTCGCGCTGCCGCTCCCGCTCCCGCTCATCCGCATTTGAAATCTCCACACAAACAAACAGTTTTTTTCAAGTGCATTTTGCGCATGCGAATACCGTTTTTCGGATGGAGGACTTGTTCAGCCAACATGGATTTTTCACTTCGACTTCATAGATTGACTGAGCACAATTAAATATGTTCGGTGAATATACAATTTTAATTTTGAGTGAAGACCTTAAGCTATGATTAGTACAATGCATCTTTTTGCATGGCAATAATTATTTGGAAGTAATTTACTGGGCCAATATGTAATGATCAATTTACACAATTTTTCCCCCAATTTTTTTTTTACAGTGTTGGTGTAATTGACAACATAAGGGTTTGTGAACTGTTCTTAGTCTGGCCCGTCACCAAGGACCTGTTTCCCTTGGGAGACCCTAACAGGGGCATATAGCCCCAGACAACATAGCTCCCAGGATCATTCGGGTACTCAAACCTCTCCACCACGATAAGGTGACAGTTCAAGGAGAGGATGCCTAATTATATTAATAAAAATAATTTTAAAAGTAACTTCCTCTCAAAGTCCTTTAAGTCTAATATTTTAATCTCAGCATTAATATGCTATAACATTGTATGATATAAATATTATATAGTATATATATATATATATATATATATATATATATATATATATATATATATATATATATATATATATAGATATATATAAATGTATTATTTGTATTATTATTATTTTTGAAATATTTATGTTTTATTATTAATAGCATTTAAAACTACCTATAAATATATAAATATTAAAATGTATAATTTATATTAAATTGAATATACTGATTTAATTAGAATCTATTGATTTGTCTTTCTGTCCGTCTATCTATCTGTCCATCCATTCGTCTTCTTAAATATTTAAGATCCATACATGCTAAAAAAAAACTTCAGACATATGTTGTCATAAGACATTTGTTTTAAATGAAGAGTTGTACAACACAATATTCCATATGTTTGCAGTGGTAATATAAAACTTTGTATCTTAGAAAGTTCAGTTCTACACACTTACTTTGAGACACAACTTTAATGGAGGGAACCTTTAATATTTAAACTCTTTTCTTTTCCATTAAAGTCAGATATCTGCAAAGACAGCCTCGTCCTTTATTGTAATACCTCTGCAGTGTGAATTTTTAAAGGGACTTGAGACACTTGAGTATCAGATCCCACCAGTAATGAAAAGCATATTTGAGAGTGCATTTCATTTGCTTACCCAAAAGATCAAATATCCAATAACTGGAGCAGACATTTCTAAAGTCTTTTACTGGAGTGTTAATATGACATTGCGAAGCTAGAGTGTGGTTTATTGGGGATATGAATATGAATACATGTCCTAGTGGCTTCAGATAAAGGATTCTTTGCTCTGCCTCATTGTCATTGGCCTTCTATCAGAGCGGAGATAGGCACCTAATGTTCTCCACAGAAACATCTCGCGCTTTGATCAGGAGCCTGCAGAAGGGTCGACAGGTAATTTTTTATTGTGTTCAGGAGAGTTCTGTCTTTTGTCACTTGTGTTAATGTAGTTGTCGATTCCTCCCTAGTCATTTAAATAGGATGCTATTGTTTTTGCCATGTCAGCACAAGCTAAGCACCATCAGTCTGGCTAGAAGCCTCTGCAAAGTACTAGTAGGGATCTGTTCTAGACCGACGATTCATTTGATTCAGTTCAAATTGACTTGAACTTGAAGAGCTCATTTTCTGAGATTGATGTGAATGATTATACAAGAAAATGGACTGCTTACAAACAGTGCTTACAATGCACCACCGCAGCATTTTTTTTTCTGAATTTACATAATTTTTAAGATATATGAGGAATATGAATGCATGTCTTAGAGTGTATAGACAGAGACATTATGTAATAGACCACTTGTAAAAATTGGAATAAATATTAAAGCTGGACCAGCATGGATAACATAATTTGAGCTTTAAAAAAAATATATATTTTATTGACAACATTTCACTCTTTCTGCACTTGTATGCCTACTACTTATAGAAAATAGCTTCCGTGGTGTTAAAGTCACCATGAGATGAAAAAGTATAATTCTTATGAAATATTGCAGTATTTATTATAAATGATTTATACATGCACATCTTTTTTAAAATTAATGTGTCCTTTTAATCTTTAATCAAAATAACTTCCCCTCCTTCTTGCATTGACATCTCTTCTCCTCTCTGATGATGTGTTTACTGGACCGAGTGCGGGACAACCTGTCACTCACATGAGATCAACCAATAGCAGACCACACCCATTCGAACAATCCCAGATGGACAAAATCAAGTCCCGTCCTACATTTTATCTTGTTCAAGAAGCCGTTTCACTTGGACATATGTCACAATAGGAAAGAAAAGACTATCGCAACTTCTGTTTCAAGCCGACTTGAACTAGATTTGGACTGTCCTTTCAAGCAGATTATTGAATGTCGCTTTGGATAGT
This sequence comes from Gobio gobio, assembly GCF_949357685.1. Classification (NCBI taxonomy): domain Eukaryota; kingdom Metazoa; phylum Chordata; class Actinopteri; order Cypriniformes; family Gobionidae; genus Gobio; species Gobio gobio. The sequence continues at coordinate 33,124,234 of NC_137114.1, read as the reverse complement.
ATTTCTGTTAGTTGTCGCAATGCTAGTAATCAGCATGTAGGGTTATAAGTAGGGATGTGCCCGAAATGCGAATACTAGGGTTGTGCTGATGGACGATATCATTGAGTCTGTTGTGAGTGCGACACACACTAATCCTCTTCTATAGTAATAGTTAAACTAAAAACTTAGCAGGGATTGCTCTGTAAATTAAATTGAGAATGTAACTAATGCTTATATGCTATTTTAAATACTGTAGTCTATGCCAGATATATATATATAGCCTACATTTTTAAATCATTTGAGGCTGAAACATCCATAAGCATGCATGTTTATTTAAGCACTTCCGTCAGTGAAACAACACACTACAGCCTATAAAACATTTAAATGATTTTCAGTTAATAATGGTAACCTCAAGAATATAAGAAAATTTAATATTAGTTAGAAAAATGTAAGGGACATCGCCCAACCCTACCGAATACTATGTTCGGAAAAGAATTGGTGCATTCTACACAGCCCTAAAGAGACATGGTGGTGGAAAAAATTAATTTAAATGTTTTTGCGTTCTCTCGCAATTATGTAGTTGGGTTGTATTGTATATAATTTGCAGGTATTAGGGAGCAGCTATCAATATGCGGGATATTAAAATCGCTTTTGAATGTGCGCTCGCTTTTCACATTCAAATTTGCGATCATGCATAATCTGTGTATAAGGAGCGGCGGTACTGACCACACATTTTACAAGATAAAATATTTGTCAATGCCACTCAGGATCTGTTGTGCACCAAATTCTCTGGCATGCCCAGTCCCGACTCCTTATATCTTCACGTGATAAGTGAAATCTGATGTGTTGTAATGTAACCGTAACCGACTACCAGGGGCTTCATAGAATGTTACTCATTTTCTGTGCCTTTCTAAACTTTTATTAAAACCAAAGTTTTATTAAAAAGTGAATATATGATAAAGTGACAATGTTTACTTTGCAGTCTCTCAATATCAAAATAATGCAACACACTTATTTGCAGTACTTTGTGCTGTTTCCTCTCTTGTTGACCCACTTCTTGGAATTGAACTGAAAACTGAAAGCTTCCTAAACTGCTGATTTATTTATGCACGTTAAATAACCCCACCGATGGGTTTTATAGTTCTGAATGTCGGACATGTTAACACCTGGCAGATATATCCTGCGAGGATATCACAGATTTCTCTGGCAGTAAAGTTTTAACCTGCGAGTGACCTTCTGGTATCGTGGTGATTCAGTATGCATTGTGAAATACCAATCATTGCTTTTATGGTTCTGATTTAGAGTGTTGTGAATCTACTGACTTTAACAAGCTTTTTGTTTATGCCCAGCTGAAGCCGGAACAGAGATAGGAGTGTATTAGCCCTCAGTTGTTTATTAGTTTTGTATTTTAAATGTCCATTCTCACACAGCAAAAATATATTTTCAAATGTATGCAAAATGGACCAAACATATATTATTTTAAGCTTTAGATAGTTCTATTCCACACACACACACACACACACACACATACACACACATCTGGTTCGCTATGATTGAAATCGATCATTCATTTATGTGTTGGATGTCATACTGGATTGCCAACAATTTTATTAGCAAATATATGATATTGAGCCATACATCATTTTCTTCTGTCACGGTTTCTTCTGTTATCCATTCAGATCCAGGGTGGATCAGTACTGTTTAGGTCTTAATTGTAAAGATTCAGCCTCAGTATGGCCCTGTTTTATAATGTTTCAATCTGTATTTGCCTTGTGATGCTCAATATTAGTGAAGATCCATAATAATTTTTGATGTAGCCCAACACTGGCAGGTATCCCAGAACTGCTTGAGAAAACTTAAGTTTTATGGAAATATGATAAATTCAGGTAAATTGGGCCACTTTATGCCATCCATCTCACTAACAAAAATTTTTCCGGTTGACCCGAATTCCCCCTGCTTTACCTAATACAATCACATTATGCTTTTGTGTCTGTGACAGGCCGTCTCTTGTGATTCAGGCCGTGATTGAGACTAAATGTAGCAGTTCTTATGATGCAGCTTTTTGGCTCTTAGTAAAGTAAATACCATACTGTTACAACAACAACAAAAAAACATTACTCATCACTATAGCAAGACAGTCTGCACGTTCAATGTTTTTGCTTTCCTCAAATGGATTTTGAAAAATGCTGTGTGCATGTAAACTTACTATGTCCTCACAATAGTAAAACTTAAAATAGTCATTTTTGATTTTTTTTTTTTGGTCCCCATAAGTTAAACAGCTTATAAATCATACAGAATTATGTTTTTTGAAAATGTAAAAATGCTGAAAGTTTTCTGTTATGGGAAGGTTTAGGAGTATGAGTTAGAATATACAGTTTGTAAAGTATAAAAATCATTGTCTAGAATGTCCCCATAAAACATAAAGACTGGATTGACCTACATTATGAGGACCTAAAGTCCTTATATTATGGTCTGTATTCAGGTTTCAGGCCGCGCCCTGAGGACATGGCGCTAAATAAACATACTAAATGTAAAATTGCAAAACTGAAGAAAGTTTTCTGTGATAGGTTTAGGGTTAGGGGCTATAAAATGACATTAGCTCAGCATAAAAAATATTATGCTTATGGAATGTCATCATAATGATAGGTGTACCAACGTATATGTGTGTGTGTGTGTGTGTGTGCGCAAGACATGCCTTCATGGTACCAACTTTTGATAATGTGCTACATGCTAATAGTTGTCTCTGGACAATTGTTAGTCACTTATTAAAAAAATATAATTACCAACTCTGGTGCATAAAGAGATTCCCAAAACCACCCCAAATTACTTTCCTTCTTCTGTGGAACACAAAATAAGTTATTTAGAAGAAGTTTTCAACATTGGAAGAACCCCATTGACTTTCAATGAACGGACAAAAAATGGACTGATAGATTGTTTAAAATTAGGGCTGCCACTAACGACTATTTTTATATTGATTAATCTATCAACTAATTTATCGATGAATCGATTAATCTATCGACTAATTTATCACAATAATTTTCAACAATTTTACTTAAACACATTTAATTTAACTTGCAATGTTGGCATTCAGTAGTGTACTATAAAAAAAGTATAAATGTAAAAAATCCCTTGACAAAATGTAAAACTAGAAAGAGAAAAAAATGTAAAAAGGTACAAATTTGTAAACCAACATAACAAAAAAAGAGAATATCAGCAAATACTTTTTATATAGAATAGTGTTGTCACAATACCAAAATTATGACTTTGATATGATACCAGACTAAAATACCTCAATACCCATAAGTTACTGAATCGATACCATGGCAAAAAACAGTAAAAGTAATTGAATAATATGACAGAACTTACTATTCATTGTTTTCGGGTTAAAACCCCATTCATTCCAACACCCGATTTCTCATCCGACTGCGTTTACCCGCGCTTCAGGTCAGAGTCCGAGTCAGAGTATATTTGACTGTTCTGCTTCCATTCTTTAGTGAACAGTGGAAGCAGAGCTCACACACACGTCCTCACTCCTGCTGTCACACATCGAAGCAAATTAAGAAATACTGATCTTATTAGAGTGCTGTCATTTTTAAAGTACCGGTTCTAATACAATTTCATATCGTACCCAACTTAGCCAGTCGAATAAAAATATTGACGTCGACTATTTAACAGCGTCGACGCAGTCGATTGTATCGACCAATCGCGACAGCCCTACTTAAAATATATTATTTTTTTAATTTATTTTTTATTCCATAAAAGAAAATCTATCGTACAGGTTTGGAACGACATGAGGGTGAGTAAATGGTTGCAGAATTAAAATTTTTGGGTGATTTATCCCTTTAATAATGGTAAAATACATCATACTCTTCATATACTGAATGTCAGTGGCTGGAGAGCAACAGGGATGGTGGACATTGCATGAGGCAGTTAAATGGGGCAATTAAAATAACAGTATTTAATGTATTAAAGGGGTTATGTGATGTAGAGGTTAAAAACTTGGGCTGGCAGCCAAAACTTTTAGGTTTGAACCCAGTAAGGGGCGATTCATAAGCTATAGGCATTGTGCCTTTAAGTAAAACACTTAACCCCAGGTTACTCTAGGTGAACGCTCCCTGTAATACACTTATTGTAAGTCACTTTGGATAAAAGCATGCTAAACGGCTACTTTATTATTTACTGTATTAAATTACACAATATTGCTATACACATTCCAAAAATAGCACCTTTTGGTATAAAGAATTGCTTAACAAATGAATTAGAAACATTTATTCATAAATGTTTTACTTACTAAACCAAAAAAAATGTAATAGTAAAAGTAAAATATTTTTTAAGTTAACCTTTCTCTCAATGTTACAAAAAGGACATTTATTCCTGGCAACCGGCAATTGAAAATCAAAATGATTTTTTGAGTAGACAATTCAAAAAGAGGCACTTACCGAAATCTGCCTCTCATGCACTGTTGTTATTCCACAGAGCATGTTCAACCCTAAAAGAGCTCCAAAATGCACCATTTGCACGGCAACTCTGCAGGGTAGCTCAGTAGTGAGTGCCTAATATGTCTTTTGAATCAATTATTTTACGAATTCTTGAAATAAACAACTGAGGCTGCATCTCGAAATTGAAAAGCGCTACTCATAATGTGGCACAATGTTTGTTGTGGCAGCAGCGTGACACAATGAAACGGAGGCCTAGAGCGCGTATCTCACACCAATCCTGTTAAAGATTCCGTGCTCGCATTGTTTACATTCGATTCCTCTGAATAAATAATAAATGAGATTTAATGATGAAATGGCATGTGTTGATTTTATTTCTGACAGACGATTCATTTAATTTTTGCAGCGTATGTTTACTTTCATCCACTTTCAGTCATTTACAACTTGGAGACTTCAAGAAAAAACATCAACCAGAAACTTTATCCATCCATCCCTGATGGTGGTTATGAATTCTACTTGTTTTCACAAAGTATTTACCCTGCTGTTCATTCTTCTCATTGACATCTAGAACAGCAATCCTCCATGACTCACTTTTTGATTGGCAGCGGATGTCAGCCGTGAGTGCAGCATAAAAAATGCTGTAACAATTCAGTCCGGCCGTGGTTTTTGAGACGAGAGCTTTGATGGACACTTAGAGGTATTTGGAGAGAATATGTGATGAAACTACGGTTATGAGTGACAGGTTTGCGGTGCTCATGGTCTAGCAGCCTTTATCTAGCTTTAATTGAAAAGAGCTTCTCAATTGCTAGACATTAATTTGATACCTTTTACAAAGGGATGCATCCTGTGGACTGAGACAGGACTAATCAATGTTTGGATTGAATTACTCCATATTGTATAGAATCATTCACTTGGCTTTAGTAGTTAGATATTGTTGCGTTGGCTGGTCAAAATCAAGCTGCTTCGCCGAACGACAGCAGCCGAGTGCGTTCAGAACAACACATGGTGATTTCGCCTTTGTTTTACTCCCCACAGCGAGCACTTGTCTTACAAAAACAACCTACGTGCTATTTCTGTGGTATCCCATTACTGATTCAGCCCTCAGTCCCACACACACACACAAAACAACTCACATGGGGGAAAGGCTTCATATAGAGATTTAAGTGGGAACTGTGTCTTTGAATGTCATTTATTCCATACATTTGTCAGTTATCATAACGATACTTAACAGTTCTCCAGCATTGAAAAGACTTCTTCACTTCAGGAGGGCATGGCCATTGTGTGGTTATGAGTGCTGTTTTCTACAGAAAATTACTTGTATTGTATTTAGTAAGTATAATATCACATTATTACCATATTATCTAGAAAAAGCATCAGTATACAGTGGCAAGAAAAAGTATGTGAAGCGCTTGCAGAATCTGTGAAAATGGGAATAATTTTAACTAAATAAGAGGATCATACAAAATGCATGTTATTTTTTATTTAGTACTGTCCTGAATAAGATATTTTACATAAGTTATTTTTTACATATAGTCCTCAAGACAAAAAAAAATGCTGAATTTATTAAAATGACCCCGAGCAAAAGTTTATGAACCATTAATTCTCAATACTGTGTGTGATCCACGGCTGTTAAAAAAAAAAAAAAAAAAAAGTATGATGGTTGTTCATGAGTCCCTTGTTTGTCCTGAGCAGTTAAACTGCCCAATGTTCTTCAGAATAATCCTCAAGGTCCTACACATTCTTCAGTTTTCCAGCATCTTTTTCATATTTGAACCCTCTCCAGCAATGAATGTACGATTTTAAGATCCATCTTTTCACACTGAGGACAAGTGAGGGACTCTAGTCTATTCAAAAAGGTTAAATACAATGAAAAGTCAATGGGGCCCAATGTTTAGTTTTGGACCCCATTCACTTTAATGGGCAATTCTTTTGTTCACATAGAAGAAACAGGATCGGTATCAACTATCGTTTTAAGTGAATCAGTTATTGATTTTGATTGTTCAGCTGACAAAACATTTTTAAAAATTTCACACACACACACACAAAAAAAAAACAAATCCAGCGAGAATCCAGTGTGTTAATCCAATGTGACCTAAGTCATAAAGACAGCCACAGTTTTAATTTGTGTAAAAAAAAAAGAAGAAAGAAAATCATCCATTTCACCCAACAGCTAGCCATTCCACATTTAACAGGTTTTCTCTGAACAGTGCTTGAAAAGAAAAAAATCCTCTGCATGGCTTGTCTGGGCAGATATAGGTAGCGGTTTGAATTGAGGACACAGCGCGTCTGATTCGCCTGTTTCACTTTTAGAGCGATGACAGTTTCATAAACGAGTAAGAAACGGAACATATTCTATTTTCTGCCTTCTGTTCGTAGTCAAAAGACTACATTGTATGCTGTGGTGTTTGCAGGGTCTCTACTGTATTTTTAATTGCCTGTCAGTTCCTAAATGGAGCCTTTTGCCAGATACAGTTCCAGCCTCAATTCATGTTAAAACGCTTCCTGTATTACCAGGAGGAGTATCTCATTAATATTAATGTGATCTCTTATCGATTAAAGAGTGCTAACTTTTGTGAATGAGGCTGTGGTTGTGCTGAAAAGAATAAGACAGTGCTATTTTAACAAATTTAGGGGCTTGTTACACTGGATTGTGAGCTTTTGTAGTAGATACAATTCAGGTTTTTGCACTGATAAACCATGCAAAAGTGTTAAATTGATAATTCACCCAACAAATGAAATATTGGTCATGTTGGTGCATGAGTTTCTTTCTTCTTTGGAGCACAAAAGAAGCTATTTTGAAGAATGTTTCAACTGTTTTTGTTCATTCAATGAACGTCACTGGAGTAAATAACCACTTGAGACCCCAATGGAAAAAAAGAACGGGGTCCAATGTTGTTTAGACTCCAACATGCTTCGAAATATCTTCTTTTGTGTTCTACAGAAAAAAGGATATCATATAGGTTTGTAAACAAAAAAAAATATTTATGGGGCTAGGGTGAATTATCAGTTATATATATATATATATATATATATACAATTGTTTTTTTGTTTTTTTGTTTTCATTTTAAACCTTAATATTTTTGCTGCTAATTATTTCAGAGAATGAAAAAACCAAAGTAATTTTAACAGCCCAAGATTATAGACATTTATTAAGTGTACAGCAGTAAAATAAAAGGACAAGTGTCAGTACAAATGTTGTTTCTTTTCTGTATTCTGCTGCTGTGCTCAAGCCATGCGAAACCAGTGAAGATGATTTGCTGTAATTGCATTTGAGCAAAATGATTTGGATGTGCATGCAATTTCTAATTGTCATTACATCCTGCTTCAATAAATGAATTAGACGTGTGTTTCTTGATGCACCTTTTCTTGAAATCTCTGTCTATCTGCTTGAACCTTGGTGTGTGTGTGTGTGTGTGTGTGTGTGTGTGTGTGTGTGTGTGTGTGTGTGTGTGTGTGTGTGTGTGTGTGTGTGTGTGTGTGTGTGTGTGTGTGTGTGTGTGTGTGTGTTTACATACTCTTCATAAGCTAGAGATGATAAGTTGTAATGAACAAGATTTGATGGAGAAAGCGGGAGTATTTCAGTAAAATAAATGTGTATCGTGACCAATTTTTTATCTTCTGCCTTTGCCTCGGCATCTTCAAAGCAAATGCAACAGACATGGTTTGAAAGGATTTCCCACTCATCATTTGTACTTAGAAAGAATTTACATATTCAAGCAGAAAAACAGCGTCTGCTGTGTCACAATATGTGTCATTATAAGTAAAAGCAATATATATATATGATCTATGTTTTTCTTCCAAAGTAACAAAACATTTCAAATCTCACTGTATTTTCTCATAATTGTATTGAATAGATGTTAAAGGTGCTGCATATAATTTATTTTGTCTGAACTTGTCATACTCGTCATACTTGTTTCTGAATTCCGTGTAGGAATGTCTGTTTTTGTTTTGGTGTGTGATCCCGCCCACTGCCAATTTCCCAATAGTATTTCAACTTGAATGGATGAAAGATAATAACACATGTATTTGAAACAAAAAAAGCATGTTGAATTGCACTAATTGAAAAAAATATCTGTTGCATTAACAGTACATTGTATTAAACAGTACATTTGATATGAAACATACTGTATATTGGTAGCAACATGAATCATTAATGCAATTAGACAGAGATATTGTAGTAACATTGTCTCTATTGCCGCAATACGCAGCCGAGTGTTTAACAATAGTGCAGAATAGTAGATTTTTATAGAAGCTGGGTTTATTTATTTCCTGAAATTCAGCCAATTTGAAATGACCATCAAACCAGAACATCATTGTATGGTTCCCATTTGGTCATTTTTGGGGTAATTTTCTAGGTTAGTTATGAGATGGCAACCCGTGACATTCTACCCTGAGCTGTTCGGATTTATGCGTTTCTATGTCAACACTATCAATGCCGAAATGAATCTGCAGCAGTCAGGTGGTTTATGTTCATTATTATTGTAATGTAATGTGCTTTGAGACATGAGATAATGTAAAGCCATCTCTCGTGATGCTTTGCAGACTCTGCGCTGGCTGTATGCATTCATGTGTTTTGGTGGAGGTGTGGCTTTGGAGACGCTCTGAAGGGAGGGTGGGATCTTAAGCTTTCAAAGCTAGCTTGCTATTGCTAGCCTCTCTGAAAACTGCCTACCCTACCATGAAGCACAATATATTCTGATATTTGAGGTGTGGTGGAAATGACACTATGGTGGGACAGATGCTTCATGACTTTTAGAAAACATAACAATTTCAAAGTTCTCCTGTATTGTATCATTTTACACTTTTGGACATTAGTTGCTAGTTGACAAACTAGTAAAAGTGTCTAAAAAAATGTCCTTATTTTCTAAAAAGCCCAAAAATGCCCTTTAGTTGAAGAAATACTCAAATACACTGCCCGGCCAAAAAAAAGTTGTTGTTTGGATTTAAATTGGCAAATGCTTAAGAGTCAATGATTGGATCATTATTGCAGTTTGGCAACAGTTCTTCCAATCCTAATTGATGGAGTTTGTGGCTTTTCATTTCTTAAACAATCATGCAAGACCACATATTCCAGGGTGACAATATCAAGATTTATCAGGCTCAAACTGTAAAAGAATGGTTGGGTGAGAGCATGAAGAATCATTTCCACACATGAATTGGCATCGCTGAGTCCAAACCTTAAATTCATTGAAAGTCTTTGGGATGTGCTGGAGGAGACTTTACAGAGTGCTTGACTCTTGCATTGTCAATACAATATCTTAACCAAAAATGTATGCACCTCCTACATGGTTGTTTAAGAAATGAAAAGCTACACACTCCATCAATTAGGATTAAAACTGTTGCCAAACTGATATTAAAAACTTAAAATACTCAGTTATTTTTGGCCTCACAGTATGTCAAATATCCGTATGAAAACAGCGAGAGGTACAGTTCCTCCAGCAGAGCCTCATTATCTTTAATGTGACCACACCCACGCGAGAAAAGAGACTCACATTCAAATCGTCCACCTGAAGGAACGCAAACCTGTAATCACCTCAAAACAAAGAATCATCTTCATCATTCTTCTGCTTTTCATCGAGTTTGGAAGACACGCTGTGAGTTTACCTTGGATTTAATAAGTTTAATAAGAATGCGATTTTAAGATGAGATTTTTTAAGCTTAAACTTCACATTGTAGGCTACTAGTTGAACTATTGCTAGACTAAAATGTGTGAAATCAACGGAAACATGTTGAAAATTAAATATAGATAGGTAGGCAACCTTTCAATGCTAAATAAAGATACATGTACGGCATGAGTGTATTTTTATGCTCTATAATATTAAACACAGCATAATATAAAAGTAGGGTTGCCAACTGTCCCGTATTAGCCCGCTCGTCTTCGTATATTGGGCCTAAATGTCCTGTATGTGACCTCCTTTGTCCCGTTTATTGACTGCCACGCTCATCTAACCACTGAGAGGTCGTTCACATATGTTGCGTCTTTTGCACGCTCAAGTTCGTTATTTTAAATGTAGACGCGCGACAAGCGTGCACAAAATAGAGAGCAACGCCGTTGTGATGCTCATGCGGTGCGGCACGCTCGTTTTTCCCATGCGCATCTATGCCTCAGCGAGATGACGGCAGACACCACAGGAGCGTTTAGTTTGTTCTGCAAACTAGGTGTGTCTGAATAAATGCCTTTTAATGAAGTGGTCAAAATCATTTCTGAAAATCATTTTCTTCTGACATATTGCACATCTTATGATGTGTCTTACTCGTGCTGTTCACTTTTCATAATCAACATAGATGAAATTTAAAAATAACATTATAATATTTAAACATAAATATGAAACTAAATATGTTTTTTAATGGCTACAACAAGTATAGTACAGTTGAATTGTCATGATTGTACCACGAGTGTACCACTCCTTTGATTGAAAAGTGTGTTCTAAATTCTTCTGTTGTGTTTTGTGTGGCAGGTGGCTGTGTGAAGGGGGACCCCCAGGGCTGGACCCATGAGGAGTCAAAGAAGATGCTCGCAGCCTGGGCGTCTCTGCTCTTCTTAGCCATGTGGGTGAGAAACGCCACCAGTGGCCCGCTCTCGTTCAGAATAGGTGAGAAATGTCTTTCGCTTTCAAGCTGTAAAGCACATCACTATCTATTGCCCGTATCTCTCGTTAGTCCTAACACTGAATGGTGTAATTTGTAATCACTGTTAATTAAAGTGATGGGGTTTTACACCAGATTTGCTGCCTTAAGGCAAACTGTAACTCCCAGAATTAACACACTGGAAAAAGAGAATGAGCATAAGAACGCTGCTTGTTTTATGTTGCTGTCGTAAACAGAGGCTAGTAGAAAAATGTATGGTTTGCAACACTGTGGAGGAAGCTGTGGTGAAACAGTCTGACTTATGGAGGTCACTCTCTATATAAAGATTCCTATTCAGTTAATTTATCAGGGAAATCAACCTATAACTGTCTTACTTATACTGTGGGGTCCAAAAGACTGAAGCCAAATTGAAAATCTAGGATTGAAAAACAATTACAACCTATAAATTAAAGCTGCAAGCAGTGATGAAAGGGCCCTCGCACCAGTGCCCCCACCACCCAGTGGCTTTAGGAAAACAGAGCACGGTGGGCAATATGCATTTAAGCATAATAAAATAGCAGGACTACGTCAGACACTTGTATTAGCCACACTTCCTGCTACCAGCTGGTGGTGCTATGACTATATCTAAAGATGTCTTCAGGCCATGGCACTTATCAAACATGTAAAGTTTGAGGCAGATTGGACATTGTATGCTTGAGTTACAACAACTTCCCGTTTCATGACGATAATAGCTTGTGTTAGCACTCAGCTAAGTGTTGCTAGCATGTTTTAGATGGTTTCTAGCATGTTTAGTACTCAATTTCATATTTTAGTTTGTTGCTAGTAGTGCATCACAGTGTTAAACACGTCACTTCCTGTTGCCAGTGCTTGGCGTCATTACTATAACTGAATATTGTCATGTAGATGTGTTCAGGGCAGGACTCTTCTCAAACATGTGAAGTCTGAGGCAGATTGGTCATCGTATGCCTGAGTTACAACAACTTCCTGTTTCGTGGCATTAATCGCGTACATTAGCTCTTAGCCAAGTGTTGCATGATTTAATGTGTTACTAGCATGTTTGGTACTGTATGGCATATTTAAATGTGTTTCAGGGAGTGAATTACAGTGAAAAGCATGCAATTTCCTGGTGCCAACAGGTGGCGCTATGACTAACTGAATATTGCCTTGTAGATGTCTTCAGGCCAGGACTCTAATAAAACATGTGAAGTTTGGGGCAGATCAGACATTGTAGGCCCAAGTTACCACAACTTCCTGTTTCATGGCGAAACATCGAATTTTGTCTGGCCGCCACAGACACGCCCTTCAGTGAAAACTCAAGATCTTTGTAATTTAACATCACCAAGGCCTTAAGATTAGACTGACTAAATATAATGTTTATCTGATAAAATCTCTAGGAGAAGTTTGTTAAAGTACAATGTCTGGAAATGGCAAAAACTGCAAAAATTTTGCAGAGAAAATTAAAAATATCTCACTTCCTTTTGGGTTTTCAGGGACTTTTTTGTAGGTATTGGGCTGTTACATGTGTCTACCGAATTTCATACCTGTACATGAAACGTAGCGCGAAAGGCGCTTGATTGAAATTTTGTAGGTGGCGCTATCGAGCCATTTTGCCACACCTAAATTCTGAAACCCATATCAGATGGAAACTTTCACTATTTCTGACACGTGTGCAAAGTTTCATGAGTTTGAGCATGTTATGCCCTCACCAAATGCAATTCATTTCGGAGAAGAAGAATAATAGACCGAGCAATTACAATACACCATCGGTGCTCTGGCCCTAATAAATCTCAAAAGTTTTAGTGATTTTAAGGGCTTTTTATGACATTAGATTAATTGAATATGCAAATGAATGACATTGATCCAAAGACCATATTGTGTTTTGGAGGCCAGTGCATCTGTACAAAGAGTCACATGATCATTTTCAAAACAGGCTTGATCACTTATTCATCGGGTTTTACACAAACTTGTGGAGTTCATTAGTGCTAATGTCATTAGCGCAAAAGAGGAACAAATCAAATAGGAAGACATTCTGAAATTCATGTTAATTTTTCAAGCCAAATTGTTATGCTAATAATAGAATTTGTAATGAAAAAAATGCATTCTGGTGCAAAGGACTATAATTTTTGGGTGAACTATCCCTTTAGAAATCAGCCTTAGCTTTATTACCCTCATAGAAATACTCAATATCCAGTTCAGAGAGCAGTAGATGATGTAGTTTAGCAAGGGTATTACAGTATTTCGAGTACATGATTTGAATAGTCTTTGGCTGTTTAAAGCAGTTAAGTCGATAGCAAGAGATTTCGAAACACAGCATTGTATCGCCAACGACATTATCGTCCAAAACATTGGGCTGGAATGTTTTTTATTCACGAGAGCACTTTTGAGTTATCATTAATGTAAAATTACTTTCAATTACATCCTCCCAGAGAGAGTGCTAATAATGTCAGTCATAATGCTGAAGTATAATTATATGCTAACAAAAATTAGCGAAGGTCTCAGATACTCAGTTAAAATATGTTGTTTTTGTGAGTTGTGTTTAGTAGCACCCACACAGCCTCTGTCTCACTGGAGAAAAGCATTAAGGGACCTTCCCCTCATTAAGGAAATGAATGTTCAAAAGCTGTTTAAACTGACTTCATTACGGTTTGGAACGGCATCGGCTAGGCGAACCGAAAGAGAAAGAGCGAGGCAGAGGCAGAGATAGAGCAAAAAAGAGCCCATTTAATGTGGGTCTGGGCTTTCAATGGTAATCTATCTGGTGCCATATTGAGCAGTGCAAAATGTAAATTTAGTTCCAGCTGATTTAGCGTGTGGTTTTTGCATGTGTTGTGTGTACAAGTGTGAAGCTGTTAATTCACTGTGGTACTAAGGCTTGGTTGTGAGATGTTTGTGCTCGGTAAAAAGAGCATTGATCTGCTTATTTGGTGGCATATTACAAAAACAATCCCTCTGATTCCAGCGGCTCAGGGATCAGATGAGGCGGCGTGCTCTCATCTGCACGAAACAAGCTCCTGCTTTCGTAGATCAATTATTAAGCAGCCGATGCGATCACCGTCTCTCCTGAGCTTGCCTCTGTCATCTCCTGATGAACGAACCGCTCCCAACTTACCCGGGTATGGTTGGATAATTAACCGCCGCTGCTCTCCTCCTTATCCCGTGTCTCCTCACCTCCTGCACCTACGAAAGCACCTCCTCAACAAGCCCTGCTTATTGCTGTCTCGTTTATTTGACGATTAATTAAAACGTGTGGTTTCTGTTTTTACCACTCTGATGCAAAGCGGCTCTGTCTGTGCTTGTGTAAATAGCGCGGGCGGCATTAACGTCTTTTCTTTCCCAGCACGATGACGGGTTGCTGACTTCTCTGCAGGAGATGATATTTAACTCTGCTGCCCCTCCAAGCCCATAATATCACTGGATGGCTTGCTCAATAAAAGTGTCAGGCCAAAATAGCATCACATTGCCAGGCAAACAGATATGTGGTGTTTGGATACTTATCTCCAAATTGGGATGGGTACTGGTGTTCACACAAGGCTTCATAGTCTGTTAACCGTCAGTGAAATGGTAACGGGACACTTGGAGTGCTTATTTATTGCCGGCTTTCCCCATCTCATAATTTAGTAATCCTCATAAATGAGGTATCATTCGAAAACTTTATTATGGTTTTTTGAATATTCCCTCTCATTCAGTGTGTAATATAGCTTTTTGTGAATGTAAACATTTTGCAAAGTTGAAAAGTCGAAAGTGCACAATAAATAAAGTTATTGGGTCTCGTTCACTAATAGGGATGGCTCGATACCACAATTTTGGCTTCGGTACGGTACCACGATCTAATACCGAAGTACCGATATTAAATTAATACCATACAGGGTCGGAATTTTGCCGTGGGTATTGCGCATAGTTTTACTCACTCTCGCAAGTTTGGGTTTTATAAAGCGGGAAATTAATGCAAATGTTTATTATTAAATGAATAAACAAAGATTATCACATTAAATTAGTCATTTGAAAACTTTCTTGTGAGAAGTAATTTCAGCAATACTGCGCGTCTCCCTTCCCTAGCTCTCAAAATGAGCAAATTGCTTCTGGCTTCAAAAGACATCGCATGTTTCGGGACAGCTGACGGAAATCACTTCCTACGTCTTATTAAACCTTGCCAATTTGAACATGCAAGCGATCTTATAGCATTCCGTAATATATGGGATGGGAGCTCTTTAAGAGAGAATTTTGTTCAAAATATGTAGTTTCGTGTTTTATATTGTGTTGTTTCCGGTTAATCGGCTAGCTCACGTTATTACTGTCTTACTAATATAAATCTGCTAATCAGCTGTGTGCCTATTTTACTTACAATTGTGTCCATTAATGCAGATTGTCTGTCATTCTTACTACTTTGAGTAATGATAAAGGATAGAGCAAGATTTGTTTTACCAACTTTAATGTTACATTAGCCATTCACGTTAGTGCTCGGTGAACGTGCACACTGTTATTGATACAGTTCCCGAATGTACACTGCAATAAATTATAAATATACGCATCGGCTTGTTGATGGACGTTGTCAATGCTAATGGTGAGGAATTACAGCTGCAACATCTCATAATGTATGACAAACTGAGTAGCGCATCTGGCCAATCAGAGCAGAGTAGCTCGCAGAAAGGAGGGATTTAGAGAGACTGATTCACCCGACAAGTCATATATATTATGAGAAAATTAGTTTTTTTGAGAAAACCTGTTGTAGGAGTCCAAAACAAAATTAGCAGCCTTTAAAATAGCATAATAGGGGCACTTTAAACACTCAAAATTTATCCTGTGAAAACAGTTTTGAAATTAGACATTGCGTTACCAGGAAACAGTTAATTAAAACCTTTTAGCATGCAACTTGGTGATTTTAGAGTCCAAATATCATGCAACTTGGTGATTTTAGAGTCCAAATATAACTTTTTGTATAACTTTTTTACTCTTTATTTTTCTGCTTTTACTTCTGCAATAGTCTGCTGAGTGTCTCCTTCCTTAGGTCTGTATTCAAAGAATTCCTGAATTATAACCATTTAAGTTCAGATCTATGCTCAAAAAGGGGGTTGTAGTTAACAAGTCTGTGAAAAAAATTACAAATTGTGAGGCCTAATTATATAATACTTTTGTGCTGCTTGTTTGTCCTTTTTGGTGCTTGGCAGCTTTATTGCACTTTCATTGTTTTGAAGAGAATAGCTGAGCAATTCTGTTCAATTTCTTTGGTGTTCTACAAAAGACGGATAGTCAAAGTAAGTTATTATTTTTGGGTGTCTATACATAACAATTGGGTGTCTATCCGTAACCATAGCTTAACCTCTGGGCTACTAGCTTTATATCGGGCATGAAATGAACCCTGTCTATTTTCTAATTACATCTTATTGTGAACGATTCATCCGTGCTTGCGTAACATTTTTACAGTTTTACAGTATTTTAAGCTCATAATTTATAATCAAAATAAACATATAACGTGTGCTGGACTTCTCCAATCATTTAGTCTGCTTAAATCCCACTCCTTCCTTACAATCGATTACACACTCGCATTCAGATCTGCTTCCATCCAATGAGAAACTTACTCCCTGCTTTACATGTTTTCTTTTTCAATGATTTGTTTCAGCCAGATCTGCGTCACAATATGGAAGAAAAGATCTGTCGCTACTTCCGTTACATTGCGACTTTAACTATGAAATTCCTGCAGAACTAAACTAAGTGGAGCTAACAGACAGATAAACGGTTTTGGTGTTGGAGCTGTGGCTTAGCAGTGAGTTCGATTCTGGCCTCGTGATATTTCTTACCCCATCAAAAACAAGAAATGCTTTGATTTCTGTGTTAGGAAATGCTTTTATGCATCCAGATGTGTTTTTGAACGATTCCCTCTGTCTGGCTATAAAATGATAAGCTGTAAGTTACAGAGTTTGAATTGCTTCTATGACTTTTTTCTCATGTGTATTGAATAATTGATGGTGTGCTTGTTTGTCGGCCTCCGATATAATAAACTATGAGGATGTAAAGAAAAATCAATGTTGCCACCTCCCTTTCCCTCTCAATCTCTAAGTACAAGCGATCGTTCATAACACAACAAGGGAAAAAGAAATGTATAGATTTTCCTTTGGATAGTACATTTTGCCCCGCTCATTTGGTGCCCGATAACATCTCATACCGCCATCACTGTCACCTTCCGCTTCTAAAAGTCCATTCAGACATGACCTAATGTGCAATAGAGATAGCAGCTGGAGAACGCTGATTGACTCTTGTCTAAGAAGTAGATGACCCTCTCAGCTTTAATATACCTTCAAATGGTGACCAAAAGCTGCTTTGAGTCTATAAAAGCACATAAGAAAGTATAAGTGTATGTATGCAGGTGCAATGCATGTGTTTTGTCTCCTGGGAGAGGCAGGATATAACTCAACTGGATCTCAGCTGGGGAGGTAACCTGCTAGTCCTTTTTTAAGGCCTGCAGGGGGTTTTGTTTTGAAAGAGAGTGATTCATTCTTTATAGCTATTTCTGAATATAACATAAACCAATATAAGGATAAAGCATAAACCAGTAAAAATAGAAACATACCTTGCCCCTGCATACTAGCAAAGATAAATTTGTTTGACTATAGGAAAAATCAATTTATACATATGGTAGATGTTTTAATCTAAATCTTCAGTGCATACATCTTATCCACAAATGCACAATATTTAAACCCTTGCCATGCTGATAACTATTTTCATGTTAAGGCCAATAACCAACACAATGTTTACATAAAATTCTAAACTTTTTTGTCTGAAAAAATAAAAATGAAAGCTCTAAAAGTTAATTTGGGCAACACCATAATGTACAGTATGAAACTGAATAACCAGTATCCAGTATATCATTTAAATATTGCACATCCAGTAGTGAGTTCCCTGGGATTTGAACACACAACCTTGTCACTTGCACCATTTTCTAGCATTTGAGCTACAGGAACACGCGCACCTACAGATGCATGTACAATTTTATAAGCACTGGTATCCAGGTCTTTGACAGAAAGATTGAGGCTTGAGTGTGTTTTCTGGACAAATGATTGCTAGGATAGTGCAAGTCATACAGTTAACATCCTTCTGATCACATGGTTGAACAAGCTTGAAAGGTTTCTGTGAAATGAACCTCAATCGTGACTGAGTTTTATAACAATCTGATGGATTTTGTCATAACTTCGAAATCGTTTGTGACATTTGACTGCTTTGTAAAAGCATTTAGTCACTTATTATCGACTGTGTACAAGGATGATTGGTGAATAGATCCAAAGTCTTGGATATTTTAAGCAGTCAGAAATACTCCAGACAAATCAGGGTCATGTCCATTAGGAGGCAAAGTTTCACTGAGGACCATGTGAAAAGACTGTGACATTTACCAACTCTGAGCCAGACAGGGACATAAGCAACCGACAACCCCACCCTGCCAAATTCTGTCATCCAACAGAACCATTTGGCTCCTCCCGTCTCCATCCATTTAACACGACAGGTGCAGCTATTTAACTCCCCAAGTAGTCTAGAAATGAATTTCTCCCCAGAGGGTGTGAGTGTGAAGTGACCTTGTGTCTTTGCCTGACAGAGCTACTGTGACACTCCACACACATCAGTGTGTGGGTGGATGACATGGAATGTTTATTTTACCTGTCCAGAGAGATATACATGTGTGGAAGTAGTAAAATTATACATTTTTACATATGACATTTTATTTATTGCTAGTAAATGTTTAAGTGCCAATAGTAAATGCATATGTTTCTCAAGAATATCAGTCTATTTCTTTTTGTACAATTTCCAGTTACACCACCCATATTTGCCATTAAATCCCACAAAAATATCAAGATAATTTAAAGTTACTGTATTGGATTGGATTGTCTCATCCATTTATTATTATTACATTGTATTGCAAGTTTTGCAACACAAAATATTTTGGTGTAACAGTTAAAGTAGTGATTCAAATCTGATTTTGACAATCAATAATTATAAAAGAATTAATAAAAAGAATTAGAAATGGTCTTAAACAGTCAACTGTTTTTTTTATTATAGTTTAATTTCTTAAAACCTAATTATGTGTGGTGACTTTAAATTTACTTTGGATACGGATGATGTTGTTCTGTGCTGTGTTATTCATTTTTAATGTAAATTATATTAAAGTCTTAATGACCGCATAGGAATATATGATGTTATAAAAATAAAATAAAACGTAATAGCTATGTGCTGTGAAACCTTAAAATGTTCATATGGTTATTCTCAGATATACATTTTATATCTAGCTATAAAATTTCAATTAAAACATGACTGCGGGGCTGTGAATCACTTGGAACAGGTAAAACTTGCTAACATATGTCTCACTTTCTTTGTCATGTAAACCCTGTCTCTGTAGGATTTTTACTGGGAAAAGAAGCTGTGGGATATGGGGATATCGTACTATCCTGACAACATTTCAGTGCTTTAGCTTCGGGTCAGACTGCAGATCTGCTCTTGTGATATGTTTTCATCTGCTGCAAGCCCAAGGAATACAATATAAATGAGAAAATCTGAGGTTGATATGACAACTCCACTTCAACGCCTCAGTTTCTAACGTTTTACACTTCCTTTTCCTGACAAAACATTTTATTTTCCTGGATTTTGACAGGTTGGCTTTGATACTGTGGTGGTATCATAGTGCAATGATGGTATCAGATGGTATTACCTTGGTATTTGGATATACACTACATTTTGTTTGGGGACAGTAATGTAACACGTTTATTCAGCACAAGCACATTTAATTTTCAAAAAGTAACTGTTTATGTTTCAATTTAAAAAGAAAATGCTGTTCTTTTGAACTTTTCTTTTCGTCAAAGAATCCTGAAAAAAAAACTGTATCACTGTTTCCACAAACATATTAAGCATTGATAATAATAAGAAAGTTTTTTTTCAAATCATCATATTAGAATGATTTTTGAAGAATCATGTTACACTAAAGACTGATGCTGAAAATTCAGCTTTGCCGTCATAGGAATAAATGACATTTTAACATATATAACAATAGACAAGTTATTTTAAATTGAAATCATATTTCACAATATTGCTGTTTTTACTCATTATGCCTCATAGTTCCCTGAGGAATATAAGGCAGTGATAGTCTGCTTCTGTCTTGTTCTTTTATTTGCAGCATGTTGTGGTTTGCCCCATGAGAGGTGTAGTTCTTTCAGTTTAGCTTCGACAGTCATCCTCCATGTAGTTTTCGGCCTTCCTTGCTTCATTTTACCTTGTGTACTTCAACATGTAGCTACTAGATCTAGATGCTATCTGGTCCATCTGGATGGACATGCCCAAGCCATTTCTTTCAATGGCACCTGATCTCCATCACCATGCAATGCAAGTTGGTCTTCTTATATCAATAAGCGTTTGAGATCCTCTCTGGCCAAAATATATAGTCAATTCTCCTGAGGCAATTGTTGTGGAATGCCTTCAATCTTCTTCATGTCGCACTTAATGTCACGCCCGCATTCTGACCAATACTGCAGAACAGATTTGACACTGCTATTGTTTAATCTCATCTTTGTTCGGAGGCTGTATTATGCAGAATTTCAGATGGGCTGTAGTAAAGCGACTGCACTGCAGGCTTTATTTAGTCTTGCTTTAATATCCTTAGCTTCAGCATTGCCCTTGATCAACAGAATTCCAAGGAAAATGAACCTCCTATTTTCTTGGCAAAGTTGTCCAGTCTATTGGTCTTTTCTTGTGGGTGGACATGCGTAGATGACAAAAGAGCAACGTTCTCTGCAAAATCAAGGTCTTCAAGTTATTGAGAGTCTGCTGTATGCCTCTAGGCTTATCTCATGTTGTCTGTCTCACGATCCAATCAATGGCTACCAGGAACGCGATTGATGAGATGATGCATTCTTGTCGTACCACTGATTTCACTACAAACCACTAAGATTGCCATCTGGGGTGTCACTACACTTGAACTGCAGATATAATAGTTCAGTCAGTGTAACCGTCTTCTAAGGAAATTCTGTAGATACGCAAGATCTTCCATAAGGTGTCAAGTGTAGGCTGTCAAAAAGCTTTTTGAAGTCAATGAAGTTGACGTTTAAGGGAGCATTTCACTCCAATGATGTTTCTTAGTTCAAAAATCTGGTCTACACAACCTCTCCCCTTCCTGAAACCAGCTTGCTCTTTTTTCAGCCTGATGTTGATAGCTACTTCAAGTCTGGGCAGGAGGATTCTGCAAAATACTTTAGATTGTATTGAAAGTCGTGTGATACCATGCCAGTTGTCACAGTTTTGGAGCTTGCCCTTCTTTGGAATTAGGCCTTTGGACCAGTCTTCTGGGATGATGTCTGTCTTCCAAATGTTCTGGAATAGGCCAGTGAGCACTCTGGTAAATGTAGTGAAGTCTGCTTTAAGCATCTTAGCATGGACGGTGTCAATTCAGGTGCCTTCCCATTCTTGAGTTCTTTAATAGCACATCTGACTTCAGCCTTGGACTGATGTCAATGGTTTTTTTTTTTTTTTTTACTGCATTCTAGATAAAAAATAAATGCAGCCTTGGTGACCATAAAGGGACTTCTTTTAAAAACATAATTTAGAAAATCTTACCAACCCCAAACTTTCAACAGTTGTGTACATTATGGTATTCACTGTTTCGACATTTACTTGCCTGGCAACATGTAGTCTCAGCTTTTATTCACTAACAGGCTTGGCCCGCACATTGAATAAACACCCAAGCAGTGTGTAGTCCAATACTTCCGCTGTACAACTAATATTGCAAAGATACAGATAAAAATACAACAGTGACTGCTTCAAGTCAGTGCTAAATCAGTCACTGTCTGAGTTGACCTGTGTGACTGCAGGAGGAGTCGCTGTGTTCCTGTGGTCTAACATTTCATCACATCACTGGACAGATCCTAACGCTGTGTCTGATCAAGCAATTTTTTTTAATTTATTTGAATCAATCCACAGTCTGCCATCCTTTATAAGACAGGCGACGGATGCTCATTGCAATAGAGAAAGGGGCGGTCGAGATAGATAGGGAGTGAGAGAGAATGAGAGAGAGCGACATCCTCTCCTGGCAGTGAAATGATGCAGCCATCCTACTGTGGACGATGGTGTGCCCTGGGAAAAGTCAATCTCTCAGTGGGTGTCATTACCTGTCATTCAGGCTAACTGTGTCCGGTGGGTGCCCCCAGACAGGACTGCCGTAATTGTATAGGAGAGGGAGTGAGAGAGAGCACAAGAATGCACGTGTGCTGGAGTGAGATGGCTTGATGGGTATCGAGAGAAAGCAGGCCGACGTGGGCTATAGAGCTGACAAACAACCTCTCAGATTCAAAGGCAGCTGGAACAAATGCTGCATCTGGATCAGGCTGGCAGTAACTGAAAGGCACAATATTAGAGCTGCTTGATGGTCCTGAATGTGTTTCAATCATTAGCCGTGTAGAATACATCCTTGAACAAAAGAATCACCTTGACGGATGTAGCAGAACAGATGCAACAGATGTTTTTTTTATTTGAACACAAGTAAGAGAAAACTCTTCAAAATCTCATTCATAGGGTTTCAATATTTTTCATAGTTGTCTTTTTATTCAGGTAAGATTACCATAACCTTGATTTATGATGTTTGGTTGGTATCAACATTATAGCTCACATTCTGAAGTCCTATTCATCTTGTACTATACCTCTTGTATTTATGTTAGTCACGGTTTCTTGCACCAAAAACATTTATTTTTAAATGCCATTTTCCAGCCTCTCTATGACCCTCAGAATTAAAATGTTTTACCTTTTAGAAGTGGAATGTGCATTCATCTGTTTCAGCCAAGTGATTTTTATGCTTTTTTGCCATATGTATGGCCACCATCAAAGTGTTGGTGGTGAATACAAAAACACATAAACAAAGTTATCAAGAAAAACCATTAATCATTGGATTCGATCTGTGCCAGGTCTCAGAAAACATTTTTATAGATCTCAGGTTAGTTCAGACTCTTCTAAAGACTCTTCTCTCAAAGAGAAGTCCTTAAAAAAATCATATGCGTGTATATGATACGCACTTTGTAATACGTACATAACCCACACCACTAATCCTGCCCAAAGGGTTTACAGTGCGTATCGTATGCACGCAAAAACAAATTTTTGCATATAAATTACACGATAAATACGATTCGTGCTATAGATACCGTGTAAATATATGAAGGGATTTGCCGTATTGATTTTAAATTATTATAGTATTTGATTAATATTTTACCCATATTTCGAATTACGCACTTCATTGAGTTGTGTTTTTAGGGTTAAAGGAAATCTCTGTAAACTAAACTAAGGTATTGGTAATTTTCTGCCAGGAAATCCATTTTTATTTTGGTTTAGGTTTTATTTTTATATATTCATTTTCATTTTAGATAAGACTTTTTTTTAATGTTTTATTTAAGTTAAATGTATTTCTACATCATTTTAGTTTTAGTTTATTTCCATTTTAGATTTTTAGTGCTTTAACTTTAGTGCTTTAATTTTAGCTAGTTGCCAAGGCAACATTTTTGTTTAGTTTAAGTTTTTCATCTAATATTTATATTTATATTTTTCAGCTTTATTTCAGCTTCGTTTCAACAACAACAAAATTCTGTTTAGTTATATATAATATATAATATTATTATATTATTTATATATTTATCCATAATAAAAAACAAATATATATATATATATATATATATAGATATATATAGATATATATATATATATATAGAGAGAGAGAGAGAGAGAGAGAGAGAGAGAGAGAGAGAGAGAGAATGTATCATCTCTGTAGATAATAGATAAAAATCTGTTTATATAATACATTATCTCTGTTTTCAAACAGGTTTCCCCTAACAATCCTCTCATCTGCCATTAAAAACAGTTAGCCCCGCCCCAAACTAGGACCATTGGTTTAGTCACTGTTGCCATGTGGGGCTGGTCGAAATTTTCAAACAGTGAATTTTTGATTTTGTTATGGTAATTTTTTATTGTGTATAAAATTGTCAAACAGCAAAAAAAAAAAATGTTCATGATTTGTTACAATGATAATCTGAAATGTGCTTTGCTTGTTAAAACTGTCTCCATAATTTACATCAGGCTAGATGATGTGAATTTATTTCATTCCTCTGTGCTCTCTGACATTGAACTTTGAATGACACAGGCAGCTTTTATATGAACTGCATTATCAGCAGTCCTGTAATGAGTAGATCTTGTGTTTCTATGCATTCGTCAGTAAGGGCAGGGGTGAAAGTCTTACCCTCCGGCTGGTCTCCTCGCCGCTCATTGATCGCCCACATTTAGACACGAATCAAAACCTGTGGTAAATTGACCTCAATTATTCATGAAAACACCTCACAGAAAAGTTCAGCACGTGGCATGCCTCATGAAGCTTTAAAATGACAGCTTGTGCGCGGATATTTAAACGAATGTGTGAAGAGAGATAGGTCACAAAGGTCGGGTTCCTCTCAACCCCTTCATTAGTCTAATGATGATTCAGTCAGTGAGGTCCCAGGACATGTGGATGGGGACTGAGGGTGGTGTCTTAAGGCAACAGGTATTTCTTCCTAGCTTTCTGTTTGTGCTTATACTGCTTACAGTTCATCAGAAAAATGTATTACTATGTAGGCAACAGATGGACATGGGTGGGCATGGCAGTTTGCCTATACCCAACAAAAAAAAAAAGTAAAATGTAAAATTGCTTTTGCATTTGCATTCTTCTCTAATTGATCATTGACCTTTTGAAGGTGAACTATGACACTTTAGCCTTTCTGTTGACAGCTGTGTTTGAAATATAAAATTGCTAATTACCTCAGGAGTTATGTATACATATATATGTATATGTAGTAAGTACATGATGTAGTGGAGTAGTGGCTGCAAGAAATAGTTTTTATAGTTTTCCCTTATCCATTTTATATGAATTAAATTTCTTTTTATATTGCCTATTAACCCTCATCTTTAAATGCCCACCCTAAGATGGCATCCTAGTAGCACTATGCTGGTCCAAATTGAAAAGCAGATGCCAAGAATTTAAAAGTTAAATTGATGGAGATGTGGCCTCTGGAAATATCAGTATTAACCTTCTCTCCAACTAAATCCACCCCTGCAGTCGTGTTGAGATGACACGTTGGAAATTGTGTGTCAGTCACCGTTGTGTCTCATCGTCTGGACTGTGTGTGCTGTGGGATTGGATTCATTTTGCGGAGGTTAGCTTTACGACACATATGTGGAGATACACAATAACCGACTCTCTAACTAATAGAATAAAAGATCTCGGCTTGTGAGATTTAGATTTTCTGTCACAAAGAACCGAGGACAGACGGTCTGGAACAGTCACCATCCAGGCTGAATTTGCCACATGTGGAGTGTAATAGTCTTCTGTTATCAGTTTTCCTACAAAGAAAATGCTTTTTTGTAAAATCAAATCAGGAGTCTCATTCACACTTCTTATAATTTGTTGTAATGGAAAAAATATATATTTTTGCTGAGCCATTTTACAAGACACTCATCATTTCCACTCTTGGATATTAAATAGATATTGTTTTCATAAACTTTTCAATTGTGACTTTCCCAGTCAATATAGATTACAAGAATTCATCTTGAAACACATTTTCCATCTAACCTGATTCTCCTATATAGCCAAGTGATTTCCCCATATAGCCAAGTGATTTCTCTAGATAATTGCTGTTTCTATTTTGAGTTTCAACATATTTTTTAATTGATAGTATCATAATTGCAGCATGTGTTGATGAGTACTAGGCCGGTTGGTTCCTGAACATCAGCGAGATGTATAATTTAACAAAAAACGGGGCACATCTCACTGTTTCTTTTGACAAATGGCACCTCACAGTTAGAGATCTTACATACACCGCTGAAACAACATTTCCTACCAAGTACATCTTGCCACAACGAATAGAGTGGCCCAGAGAGGTGCTTAGCACAAGTGCCTGGAAGCTTGAGAGGGTGGGTGGTAAGGTATGTGTGCGAGCAACAACGTAGCGCTAAAATAGCACTAACGGCCCATCGCACCGTGGAACCTCTCCTGCGGGGCCTAAAGAAGCAAGACCTTTGACTGTACTACTAAGAGAGAAGAGACCCTTAAACCTCATTTTTATCATCATTTTTACGGTAAAACACTTGCTACGCCAAAAACCTGTCATTAGCCCTATTCGGACGGTAATTGTTTCTCAGTTGGACATCCATAAGAATAAATTTGCATGCCACCTCAGTGAAAAAAATTGTGCATTCGTATGCCGATTTTTTTACGGTGAAGGAGCGAGCTTTGTGATCCTACGAACCTGGGAATGAGCTGTTCACTTAATTGTCTGCTGTAAATAATATGCGTGAAATAAGAATAAATTCACATTTAATTTAATAATAGGAAAATAATACCCTAATTATTATTTAATTATTTAAATCTCCTGTTTCAAAATAGGAAGATAGACGCATTATAGTTAAAATGGTTTTCTGTCTTGTGTTTTTTCTCCGAATGATGGATGTCATTTTAAAAATGTGGAAATGAGCGGAAATATGTTCATTCTATTTACATGAGGTAAACATAATTCTGCTTGGTTATTTCAACATATTGCTGCCGTAATAACGGCCCATTTCAAATGTTTGTGCTTTTCTTCTCTTTCTCTTCTGACCGGTGATGAAATGTTGTTCTTGTTAATACTTTTCAGCATTTCAGTAAAAGTGTAGGCTAAATCTTTAAAATGCATCCAAATTTCAGTGAAGCGCAACAGTACGGTGCTCCGCAGTGGTCAAAAATGATATTAACAGTGAATTTTGCAGTGATCTCTTCTTGAAAACTCAATTAAATTAAATTACCACACGACCTTGGTGTTTGTCAAAAAACAGTAGGTATTTCGGCCGGGGATTTTTACGTGGGTGGTGGGAGAAAAACACTAACATTCTGGATTCAGACTGCAATTAAATCACAGACTAGCCCCTGTAAATGATGAAAATACCATGCGTCCCTTTGAGAAACAATTACCGTACGAATAGGGCTATTGACAATTACTCGATTGTCTGTGCTGTAAGTGTTAGACCAATCACAGTAGACTTGGCCATCTGACCAATCAGAGCAGAGCAGTCTCTCGGAAAGGAGGGGTTTAGAGAGATTGAATCATTTATTGAAGGAGGTGATGCTGCAATATAACATTATTTCAGTGAAGTGAATATTTTATATGTTAAGTTCTACTACTTACAGCTGCCCTTTTTTTACACACTCTTAGAAATAAAGGTTCCCAAAAATGTTTTGAAGCAATCACAATCCCAAATTATTTTGGGTTCCCCAAAAATACTTTTTTTAAAGAACATTTTAATAGTCTAAATAACCTTTTTTTTTTGGTATAAAATACTCTTGTACAATACAAAGGATCCATGGATGTTAAAGTTTCTTCATAGAACCACAAAGGCCAATAAAGAATGTTTATTTTAAAGAATTCAGGTGAGCTGCACACCATACAACGGTTCAGTGGTGCTCAAACAGGACAGGGACGCACTGCATGCGCTTACCCTGTCCTACCGCACACCTTTGGATTCAGCCTTTCCGCTATCTACCAAAGGCTTTTACAGGTCACTGACGCCTGCCTTCTGCTGCTGGTTAGTGCTCAGATATGCAAGAAGCAGTTGACCCTGAAGATTTAATAAGGTGCTTGTATTCCCTGCGGAATATATTTAAGGTAAGAGCATGCCGCAATCCAGAGCTGCTCCCTAGAATCTAGACCATTGTACGATGAGCATGCCATCGGCCCGACAGTAACGTGTTGACCTTCAGCATGTTAAAGCCGACGAGGGCCTGTCAATGACCCCAATCACTCAGGCGTTATATTAACAGTGTGCACACAGCCTGTGCAAGTTATCACAGTGCAGTGGGCTGTGTGATTAACACCGCCGCGGTAAACGTCGGCATTGTTTGTTATCTGGCCCATCCATTGAGCCACACTAGGTAATCAGTTTCCTCCAGCCATGTAAGTTAATTGGTCAGAACAAACGGAGAACTGTTGCTGTTATGAGCAATATGAAATTTCAAATATTTGAGCTTGGCAGCATGAAGAACAAGCGGCGAGCTGAAATACATGGCAATGCATGGGAGTTTTCCCTCATGTAGCTTCTGTTTGTAAATAACAAAGACAAGTAAATAGTGAGGCAAAGTAAAACAGGCTTTTCACTGTCGGCAACCACAGGATATGATCGCAATTCGCCCCCTAGTGGTAGTCAAAATGATCGTATAACATATAAGGCCCGATTTAGGCCTAACAGCTTACACCAGCCCAAACCCTCTTTGGCATTAAAAAAGACATACAGTGAAAAATTAGCGCTGAAAAGGAGTGGACATTTATGTTTGTGACTGATCTTATTGCATATGCATTTGTAGGAGTTTCCCTTTCAAATTCATGGGAGGAGAGTATTTAAATAAATCATGCGAGGTGATTCACTAAGGTTTGCATTGGTCAATTTACTGGTGTTTGCGCCATTTTTACTGCCCAAAAAAAACGCGTCTTAAACCAGACACTAACACAGATATTTGTTCACAGTGCACATTGGGGAGCACAGACGACTACTTTCATGCCACATGGACCTGTCAACCAGTTCATTTTGGATATCACTGACCACAAAACTCTCCATTATCATGGGCTGTAGAATCCTTCCGTCACTCTGTTTACTCAGTAACAGCATAGAAGTCGATAATCTCCCAGTCAAATATAAAAATCCACTTCTCATTTCTCTAACTATCGCCAAGAAAGTAATTTAGTTAAACTGTAAATCCAAAAATTGTATATCAATCACAATACAATACAATGTTTATTTATATAGCACATTTAAAACAACTGAAGTCGACCAAAGTGCTGCACAAGGAATGCAAAACAGAACAGTCAACAAGATTACCAACAATAAGACACAATATAAAACACACTCCGTAAAATGGATGAGGTGCATTAAAATAAAGGATCATTGCACAGCAAGACAGGAAATATTAAATGCCAGGGAGAAGTAATAAGTTTTGAGAGTAGACTTAAAAATAGACATAGTTGAGGCAGCTTGAATATGAATTGGGAGTCTATTCCACAACTTGGGGCCAATAACAGAAAAAGCATGACTGCCTCTGTTTTTGAGACGTGCCCTGAGAACTTGCAATAACCCAGAATCAGCCGATCGAGTGCTCTTGATTGAGTGAATGGATGTAGCAAATCAGATAGGTACTGCAGAGCCTGATTATGAAGAGATTTATAGACAAACAATACCATTTTAAAATTAATTCTATATTTTACTTTTAACAAGAATATTATATCTACATTTCTTGATATCTGCAAACCATTCCTAACTCATCTTCATATAAATCAGTCACCTGGAACCGGACCCACGCACTCTCCCAACCGCATGTTCACAAACTTATAATAAATAATCTCTGAGCATTATTGAATACATCATTCTACAATTATTTATAGATAGATGTCTCTTATACTATATATATATATATATTTCTTACTAGGGCTGTGCGATATTGAAGAAAAATGCGATATGCGATAACCTTGTTAAATAATGCAATATGTGATACGATATTGCTTTAAGTTTGTAAAATCTATTTCTTTCCCCAACTGATATCTTTCACTTAAAGCATAACCGACTGTGTTTACATGAATACTCATCAAGACAGCCATTATGACATAACTGTGTGTGTATTCGACAGTTCGAGTGTGTGACAAGACATGAAAAAAAGAACGGCTTGTGCACACGTTTCGTATTAAAATCATTCAGATATTGCGTGCCCTTGCGATATGCATATTGCGATATGCACATTTGCGATATTTCGATAATTTCGATATATTGCGCAGCCCTATTTCTTACTATACACTGCAAGAATACATCACATCGAGTTCAACAGTCCTGAGAAAATCGCTTTTAAAGTTTTTTTGTTGATATCTTTCAAAATCCATTGCATTTAAAGTGATAAACTATTTATTTTACAGCTTAATTTGACAAGACATTTGTATATTATATACAAATGTCTTTTGTCAAATTAAGCTATTAAACCATACTGAAGCTCAAATTATTTTAAAGTATTTATTTGAATACAAAGATTTACTAAAATCAGAAAGATTGAACAGAGGTGCTGCTACATTTTTGCAATGCCACATCCTTGACTGTCACCTCGCGTGTAGATGCCCACGCACACGTACACGCAGTCACTTTGCCCTCTTTTGACAGCGACATTTCTCAAATGAATAAAAAGAACTTCACGCAGTATACTACACTATACTACACAACACAGTATTGAACCATCTTTCTGATGAGATCTGCTAGCTTGTTGACAGAGCGCTGCTGGTCTGACAGGAGGATGGTTGGACCAATCGTGTGCCGGTCAGTTGAAACGGGGCTTCCTACTGACAAATGATCAGTGTTTATGTCATTATGTTTGTGTATATGTCGTTATGTTTGTGTACATTTCTAAGCTTTTTGATTGGTTTTATACAATGTTTCAGGGGATACCTGGAATGTAGGTAATGCTCAGAAGTGACAAGAGAAATTTCCAGCGAATTTAGTAAAACTTTAATAGTCATATAAATACTCAATTTTCTGGACTACGAAACTTTGGGAGATTATTTTTGAATGCCTGTTCTTTGAAATTAGGTAAAAAAAAGAAAAATCAATGTTTTCATTGTTTTTCAACATTATCAGCCCGTATCTTAAAATTGAACGTTGCGACTTCCGACTCATTTCGCCAGAGCAGATCACATTTTATGTTTCATATTTCAGTATGTCAGCATATCTATCTGAAGCTCATATTCGATCTGAAAATCCTGTCTCGGTACATGGTTGGAAGCCCATGCAGCCCCTGTGTGACTCTTCATTGGAAATGAATCATTAAGCTGTTAATGGGCGGCTTATAAGACCTGCGTTCTTGAGATGCACTTAAAAAAATTTTTTTACCTTGACATAGTAAGAATACAATATTGCATCCTTTGTTAATGTCCCTTATTATTGAAATAATTTTCTCCTCCAGAGTAGAACAGAGAAAAATACATCAGTGGGCTTGCTGTTAGTTACCAAGCCTTATTACTACGTTTGCCTTAACATGAGAGTGAATTTATACCAAAAAATTTTATAGCTAGTGACGTATAGGTGTTAGTAGATAGATTATCTTTGTGAACAAGTATTTAAAGACTGAGCACACTGAGATACTCTGATTACAATCTTTCATTAATCTGGAGACTTTCCAGGTAGTACTCTTCTCAGCATGGCCATGTTTGTAGACTTGAAGTCATTTAGTATCCTTGATTATTAAGTATCCTTTGCCTTCAGTGGCTCGTTTTACCAGAAATGAATGAAAATCACAATTATTTTAGTTGCACATAATAATTGCTCAGAAAAAAAGTACAAAATCTATCTATCTATCTATCTATCTATCTATCTATCTATCTATCTATCTATCTATCTATCTATCTATCTATCTATCTATCTATCTATCTATCTATCTATCATCTATCTATCTATCTATCTATCTATCTATCTATCTATCTATCTATCTATCTATTTATCCATCTATCCATCTATCCATCCATCCATCCATCCATCCATCCATCCATCCATCCACCCTCCCATCCATCCATCCACCCACCAAAAATGGCCATAAATGTGTAGTTGTATTCAATACAATGTATCTATACACTGTATCTAAAGGCATCTTTACACAGCAAACGCGGCACAGAAACCAAATCTGCATATTAATGTGTTCTTGGGGCAAAATGTAATGAAAAAAGAAGTGTAATAATGGGAGTAAAAATTGGCAACATTTTCATAATAATATCTAGTGTTTCATAGGAATATTGAATTGATATATAATTTCTTACACTTGTTGTGTCACCCAAAATGCCTGATAAACGTGATTTGTAAAAGATATATATATATATTAGGGCTGGGACGATACACCCATCTCCCGATTCGATACTATCACGATACTTGGGTGCCGATACGATATTGCGTTTTTTTAAGAATTACGATTCAACAAGTATTGCGATTCAAAATAGCATATTGAAGCATTTTTTTCCCTATTTTTTTTTCACTAATCCATGGGAAATTTTTTTTATCATAAATTTATACTGTACATGATGTATAAGATTAGTCATATTTACAAAAACAATTAATCACATCTTTCTGAGTTTTATGAAACATCATACAGTACATTCTCTGAAATAAGCTGCTTTTTTACAGTCGTAACTATTACCTAAACGATGAAATAGTTATTTGAAGCACCGTTTTCAAAATGTGATAACTATTTTATTTGCTATCATAGACATCATAGTTTATAGCTCAAATAAAACAATGATAATTTGAACTATTGTATCTCAGAAATAATGATACTATGAAGTTGACAAGACTGTTTGTGAAGCCGTTTCATACATAACTCTCTCTGGATCAGCGGTAGCACCAACACAGATTTGAATGTTGCGTTATGATTTAGACGAATGGAAATAAGATCGCGTGGGTGTTTGAATTGAGATCCCAATCTTTTACAGATTAATCGTGCAGCTCTACTGTTTTATCTCTCTCTCAGCATATGAAGTAGTGTGAGGTCTTTTCAATGCATTCAGTCTCACATCGCTTTCACGCGTCAACTTGAAAGGGATATTACGTCACTTAACACTCATGGATAATGACACATTTCACCCTCTGTTGGAAGAAAAGTGGGTAACTTCTGTCTACCTCGTCTACAAGCAAGGGCTAAAATAAAGCAATTTAATTTGAATTAATATCGATTTTGGGATTAAAAAATCGATTTTAAAACCGTGAACAAAAATATTGCGATAGTTAGGTGAATCGATTTTTTGTCCCAGTCCTAATAAATATATATATATATATATATATATATATATATATATATATATATATATATATATATATATATATATATATATATATATATATATATATATATATATATATATATATATATATATATATATATATATATATATATATATATATATATATATATATATATATATATATATATATATATGCGTGTGTGTGTGTGTGTGTGTGTGTGTGTGTGTGTGTGTTTGTGTTAAAAAAAAATTATTAATAAAAAGAATATAATCACAACGACAACAAGACAACAGCTAAAAATTAGCTTACAATCTTTAGACATAGGCTATATGTGAATGCTTGTGCATATAAAATAACGAAAACAGTGAAAAGAAAAGAAAAAATGACAACAGGGCATATCTGAATAAGGAAACAACTGTCAAGGGTAATATTTAAACTGACATAAAGAGATAGCAGTCACTGAACAGCTTTAAGAAAGTTCCAAAGAGAGTACCAAGTATGCCAGCATCCGAACTTTTATGGAGGTCCCAAGTTAGTCTTTGCAATGGTAAAAGGACTCAACCACATATTGACTGAAAGTACCTGAAGGGATGACCATAATAATAGTATACAATTTTTTGCCAAGAATATACAAAAGTTTAATGAACATTCTTTATCGTAGTCAAGACAGATCAACGATACAATTCAAAAGATATACCTTTGAAGATGAAATAAACGATTTTCCAATAACTTTTTGAGTAATTTTGTGCTCTTTTTCCAGTATAGGTTGTGATTTTATCACAATCCCAGAAAGTCATTTGATTAGAAACCCCCTGAGATGTTGATTTATGACAAACAATTTGAAACTTACTCAGATTTAACTGATAATTACAAAATAGTATCATATTTATTTCCATAAGAGTGCTAAACTTGATCACTAAATTAATGTCGTTTTTAAAGACCAAGGAGTTGTTGTTTTCATGGTGCAACCTCCAAATATTTGGTAGCTCTGAATGTGCTCTTTACAGGGCATCCAGACTTAAAACTGACATGTGGTGTCAGAGAAATTCACTAAAATATAATGTCCTCAACAGTGGACAAAAGTCTATTCCTGGGTCCCAGGAGGCCCCCGGTGATCGCCTGGATCTCACAACTCCAAAAATGCCTGATCAAATTTTCAAATAAACGCTATCTTTATAAATAAACCACGGACTTGAGCTTTAAACAACTACATTCTCGCCTGAAAATATACATTTCTTGACACAGTAACAGTATTTTCTCCTTAAGTCTGCACAATAAGTCACTTCTGTACAACCATTACACTGTCTATCTGATATATTAATGTAACTAATTAATGTAAACCACTCAATTAGTCAACGTCTATGGCCATTATAACTTATTGTGTACATTTCGAGCCTCGATTTAATGATCTGTCTGTCTGTCTATCTATACTTGGAGATTCATGAGATTTAGATGTTCAGGCTGTGAGAAATGATATGACATTTTGAAGTAAATAATGTCTTTTCATCCTGTTCATTCTTTTTACTTTTCACTGGTTTGAACAGCTCTGCAGGCTTCTTTTATAATGCACCAATTTATGACATCATGTGTAGTCCTTGGTATATAGTCACGACCTTGCTGAAGAAAAAGATGATTGCTACTTGTAGTACGTGGCATCACAGAGAACATCCTTCATGCATTTCCTCACATTCTGCTGCTTTGCAGAGAAGCTGGTGATTTTGAAATTTTATGAGGGAACATAGAAAGTTGACTTTTCACAGTCACAAGTATATCTGTTCTTCTTATTTTTCTCATTATAATCATTTCAGGTTTGGAATATATTTATTTGTGGAGCTATAGTGGCATTTAGATTTTTTTCTAGACTTAGAGTTTGCAGTGTTTGTGGGTCTAAGCCTCATTGCTACTCCCATTGTTTATTATGAATGTACATTTTACATGTATTTTACATTTACATTTAGCATTTGCTTTTATCAGAAGTGACCAACACAAAAAAAACCTGCAAACTTGTGTTGGGGTAACAGCTTAGGACCCAGGACCAGTAGTGAAAAATGAAGACCAGGAGTCAGGAGTCAGATTAATTAAAGAAAATTTTACTGAAGAATAGTTTGCAGTTTCATCAGCAGAAGCCAGCTTCAAGAGGAGTTTGTAGGCCGCGCTCCCTCTAACAGTCTCCCCGCCTCCGTCTAACGTACATACAATTTTCTGAACAGTTATACGGTTTTCAAGGTCTAGACACGTCATTACTGCCATGTGGACTGATTCTGATGGTTTGGTTCTAACAACATGCAATGTAAGCAACTTTCCACACGTAGACAGATAGGAGCATATATCACTAAAAATGCGTAGACTCCGTGTCGCCCAGGCCCAGATTAATCCTCAATGACCTCGGAGGTCACAGAAAAGACGCCTCAAAGTCTGGAATCGTTTGCAGAAAGGACCATCTCTAATACTGGATCTGCACAGAATCATGAGACGCACACACAAAGTTTCCCAGAAAAACAGTTTCCATCAAGGTCGGGACATCTTAACTAACTATCAACAAAGCTGAATCTGCAAAACATGCTGATACTACATTTAGTACAGAAGTGACTTTATTCTATTCTATAAAGAAAGAAAAGTATATCAGAGAGGTACATTTCTGTTACATTTTGAGTCCCCAAAAGAGTCACATAGCTGTAACATAGATGACCCCGGGGGTCGCTTTAGGAAGACACAGTTAACACATGCTGAGCTCTTCTCACTTCAAACACCAAGGACATTTTCCTGTCAGCACATCTTGACACAGACATCAGAGCTGGATTCAAAAGCACAGAGCAACTAAAACACTACAATATTCAAAATCACTCCTTGAATATAGAGAACTGATTTATCAAATGTAGGACACTGTTATAACTTGATTATCATTCATTCTTATTTTAATATTGAACATAAAATCATTCTTGAAGGATATGTGTCTGATGAAGAGACAAGTGATGTTTGGCTTGACCCTTGACCCTTCACTTGTAATAAAGCTGTGATATTCCAGTTCAATAGCGAAACTGTAAGTTTATCGGCTTCAAAAAACAGTGCCGTTATTACCTCACTAGTGAGAAATATAATGTAGCTTTTAAGTTGCTAAACTACTTAACTGATAAAATTGTCAGAGCAGCACTGACAACGTGTTTTTGTGCAAGTGTGTCTGTACTGTACATGTGTGTGTTTAAGTGAGAGAGAGAGAGAGAGAGAGAGAGAGAGAGAGAGAGAGAGAGAGAGAGAGAGAGAGAGAGAGAGAGAGAGAGCGGGGAAAAGAGTGTGTTTTCTGTACATAATAAAACGTAATTTTGTGGCAAAAAAAACATGGAAATAATTTTCTGTTTTTATCCTATTGTTTACAATATTTTATTTTTGCTTGGTCAGTGTCGCTGTGGGTTTTTGGTTCTTTTGCTGTTGTCGGCTGTAAAGACCTTTTGAAATAACTAAAATAATTTGGCGAAGTGATATGGACATGTAATGCAAGTGAAGACCTGCCTGGAACTACTTTAGCCGTGCTTTACCCTGAAAATAATTGCACCTTAACATGGTCATCGACCAATCAGATTCAAACAGATTCAAACAGCCCCGTAGTATAAAAATATTAAATTTATTCAATAAAATTGCTGAGTGGGGTCAAAACGAGACACATTACAGTATACTATATTCAATTGTAATGCAGATTTTCCTGTTTGTGGCTAATTATTAAAGTAAAAGTTTACCGGTCATGTAGTAAGAATAAGCTCTTACTATTCAGCAGTTTCTTTAGCAGAGGCTGTGCTGAAAGTGACAGAATCGACATTAGCTCAGTGACCTGACATTAATGCCAGCACCTCTTGCCACCCAGACCATAGAGTCATCGAGGAAACTCACTTACACTTCAGTCTGATGCCAGTCGCATGCCAAAGATCAGAGAGATCATGAACTCTAAGTCTTGACCGGGCAACTTGTTTGCGATTTGGATGAGAGAAGAAACATTTTTGCACTCACGCTATGGCATCCAAAGATTAACCTTTAGATTTGGTTTTATCAAATTCATCTGAAAGAGTAAAGTTTAAAGATACAAGAGCTCAAACTACGGTGGGTGATATGACCCAAATCTTATATCACAATATGAGTAATTTTATGTCACAATAACGGTTATGATATCACATTTTTTATATAATTGAAATTTCAATTCCACTTATAAACTTCAATTCCAAATAATATCACAACAAATGTATTGTCACAGGTGTGTGCAAGCAGGAAGACGAAGACAGGTAAATACAGTTCCCAAACGTAGTTTAATTGTAAATACTTCAAAGACAGGTAAACAGGCAATCGCACAACACATCTAACATAACTGAGATCACGCAGAGCCTGAAGGAGCAGGAGGAGCTTAAACACAATGAGGATAATGATGACACACAGCTGACACAAATGAACTAATAATGATGATAACCGGGGAGACAGGAACATGTGACATATGCAAACAAGCTTTTTTAAATCTCAGGATTACTGAAGACAAGTAAATAGTCAGTGATAAAATAAGAACAAAGTAATTCATTACAATCAATAGGACAAAACTACAATAGAACAACGACTAGACTACATAAATTGTATAAGTAATTAAATGTACAAAAACTATATTCTTATTAAAGTTACAATAGTGATTCAGTCAAGAGAAGTTTCTCTATTTCTTTTGTTGTTTGATTAACATTAATCGTTTCTTCCGGTATATCCCTCTCCCCTAGCTCAAACACACTCTACATCTGCTTCAGCAAGGGGTCCACAGCAGACCTGCAGGGGCGTCTGTCAATTATTGTTTGATCTGAGTCTATTTAATGTGGGAAAAGGTGAAAATATTGCATTAACTTCTACCAAAGCTAAAGTTACATTATGTTTTATTGTTCCTTCCACACTGAAATGTACATTCCATTTGAACTTGACTAATTGTACATTTATTGTTTTAATAGCTTTGCAATGCAGTCATTATAATAAGGTACATAAATGCATAAATATGATACTATACACGTTATTATAGGCCAGGAACACTCCACATTCCACATTTTAATAATGTGTTACAAGAAGTCCCTGCTCCATATTTATCTACCTAGATATTCATGCTCTACAATTCCTGGAAATATATGATGAGATTGAAATAAGCGAAACGATTATTGTTATTGTTCTTTTCATGCCTCTCAAGATGTCATCCGTTCCATAAAGCAAATTAGCTGCAACACTGGACAGAACAAGAGTTCTCCCTCTTGAGGTTTTATACACCAGTGTTGTTTGATTGTGTGAGTAAATTACCTCATTAATCATATACTGTATATATATAAAAAAAGATAAATCAGCAAACCTTGTGGCAGAGAGCAGATGCTGAGCACTGAGTTCACATTAGACAGAACTGGGCTCTGCTTCAGTCTCCACTAAACACATCAGAAATGAAAGTGAGCAGAAATGGATACTAGTCTCTGTTTGGGATCTTTGAGAAAATTGAAAAAGGTTCATTTCCACGTTCCATTTTCTCTTGCCATTAAGCTAGACGAGAAATGAGTTATCCATGACTTATTCTCAGCACCAGTCTTTAACACGGAGTGCAGCACTTCTGGGATGAGAGGACTGACTATAGGCCTACAGGCTTTTTCACACCAATTCTTCAGCACAAAAAAACATGCAGGATTTTTAAAAGGAATCTTTATGAACTTCTTCAAACAGAGTCTGAAATGTTGGATGTACTTCATTGTAACTCTACACTGCTATTCAAAAGTTTGGGGTTGATAAGACTTTTTACAAGTAACACATTACGTAATCAGATAACTGATAAAGTAACATTACATTTAAATTATAAAATATCTTAGTTACTTTTTAAAATACAATAAATAACGCAAGTGACTTTGCTTTCCCATTTATTGACTGACAGATCTTCTGTCCCTCATGTTGAGAGAAATCGGGAGTGAGGATCTGAGGCAATGTAAACTGTGCTGTGTAAACATGATGGTTATTGCAGTTCTAGACTAAATGTGACCATGCATTTATTCATCTCACTTGCACAAAAACAACTTAATGAATTAAAACTCAGAATATTATGCAATCCTGCAATAGTTAAATATGTTAATATAAATATACTTTATGTATTTAATCTCACTTTATTAACCAAAATCTTTGTTGCTGACATTCAATGATCCAATTCAACCATAGAAATAAGCAAAAATAACTTAAGTTAAAGGGTACATAATAGAGGTCGACCGATTCATCGGTTTTGCCAATTAATCGGCACCGATAGCTGATTGGTGGAACAATCGGTTCTCGGCAAAAATCCATAAGGATAGTTTTTCCGGGGTTGCGTCAGTTGCTGGAAAGGCTGAGATGGGTTAGGGTGCGCTGTCATTACACAGTACAAGAGCTCTGAGAAAGGTCTGCTGGCACTATATTGCTCGAGAGCGGCCTCTAGAGGCTAACACTGACTTATTTATCCATTTTAAAAAGTGCGGTCCAACCTAGTTATCGGTATCGGTAAAGTCCACTATCGGTAGACCTCTAGTACATAACACACAGTTTCTGCCAATCTCATGTTAATCTTGAGTACCTATAGAGTAGTATTGCATCCTTCATATCTCCGAAGAGTCTTTCGTTTTATCATATTTACAAAAGGCAGATACACTGTATCGATTCAACCAGTTGAGTAACCAGCTGGATAACTTTCGATTCACTATACGTTTATGTTGTTTAAATTATATGCACTTACATGCCGATTGCCAACAAAACGATGCAGTTTCACTCACCGTCTGCGGTTTCGTCTCGCGACAGGGAACAAACAAACACACTTGCAGAAACCAACTGCATTAACTGTTTCCTTAATGCTGGGTTATTTGGGAAGCTGAACAAGGTCATCATTCCCTCACAACCAAAAACACACTTCTTTAGTGACATTGTTGATTATGTGGTCTAAAAACAAAATGACAGCACTACTGATGGCTTCCGTAACCCGAACAAAGCTTGTTGATGGGCGCGCTCTTGCTCTGGTTGATGTGTGCACGCTCATGCGGGAGAAGTACCAATACAAGGAATTCCGCCCTTTATTAGCCATACAGGGCCATACTCGAAAAAAAAAACATTACGAATCCTGAATGAGTGTATTTGGCACAGAAATGCATACAATACAAGAAAGTCATATGTCCAACTCGTTTTTTTGAAATTTTGGCCATGTTTAGCATGAGAGTCCCACTCTTTAACAGTGTAAATGAGTCAGAACCCCCCCAAACATCACATTTGTATTTGTGAGGGTTCACCTGTGTTCCTGTAGCTCAGCTGGTTGACAAGCGGAACGCCACGGTCATGTGTTCATTTCCCTGGGAACACACATACAGGCAACATTTGTATACACAATGTAAGTCACACTTTGTTAAAAGCATCTGCAGAATACAAAGTGTAATCCATTTTTTTATATATATTGAAAGGTAAAAATAATTATTTATTGTTTGAATGCCAAATCATTTTAGACTTCTACATCAGCCTTGGTGTGTGGCCACACTGGGTTCTTCCACTATTGCACAGCTCATCCCAAAGTGATAAAGATACCAGTTCTTTTGCCATTTTGAGGCAGTTATGGCTTTTGAGACATGTGATGGAAAGAAATTTCAGTACCGACACACGTTTCTTTTAATGCACTCTGAAGATTAAAAACAAACTGGTATAAGATAAGTGTTATTCTAATATGAAAGGAGCTCTTTCATCAGCTCTACCTTTTTAAGTATCTAGACTAGGAATCCTTGATATTTTATTAATGTATAATATTCAGACATTTTGGAGAGAACTCATTTGCCTTTACAATAATATGGGACACAATGCATTGCATCATTCAAGAGAATTATATAGCCTCAGGTGGATCCTAAATGAAGTAGTTTAGGGTAGGAGAGCCTGGAGGGAGAGAGACAAGACATTTGAATCCTCTTGCATGGCAAACACTGGGCAGCATTTCAACAATTCTTTCTTTTGTGCTGGCAGCGTCTAGTGGAGTGTATTAGAAAAGCTGCACAGATCTATCCACTGTCAAACCCACCTTAAAACACATCCGTTTACTCTCAGCTGAGTAGTTCTGGGTAAAGGACATGAATAATAATAAAAAAAAGCCTGGCAGTTCTGTTCAAAAATATCTCCCACCTGCATACTACCTGTTCGCACCTCAGTTCAGTGTCTTTTGAAAAAAAAAAGAGGGGCAAGAAACACAGAAGCAATGCTATTTTCCACCCTGTCAAGATGAATGGCCGTTCGTAGGTGGCCAGGAACGGAAATGTATCCTCGAAAGCAGCTTTTTAAAATGCACTTAGTCTGTGCCATCGTCTGTGATTTGGGCTGAACTGGAGTGGCAGACCTGATTTGCAAAATTCAAGAATGTGGGTGCAAGGCATTGAGTCTATAAACATGGTCCCTGGCGCTCAAGCGTGAAGAGGCGCTGTGCCGTTTATTATTTAGGAATAACAATCATCGGGATGTTTGTTTTGTATGTCTGTACAAGTTCAAATCAGAGCACATTTTATTCATTTGCCAGTGGAATAACGTACTATGACTGTATCTGCCTGTGTATTGTTTTTGGCACCAGATCTACCCATAATTAGGGTTGGGTACCGAAATCCGGTTCCAATATGGCACCGGTACTTATATAACCGGTATGTACCGGACCGAATCAGAACGCAGATTTCGGTTCCTCATTTCGGTGCCAAAATTTAAACGTGCTTTCGCGTGCTTTGGCTGCACCGAGCCAGAGACAGACGCTCAGCGCTCGTCACATCACAACTCATGACAACTATTCAGTGTTTTCAACCACATCATGTTTATTCCAGGTTTCAGACATTTAAATGCTCATAAGTAGGTTACTAGCAACAAAACACCCACTGATGTCTATGAAAGCGGCAATGACAATCCTTTCAGACGGTTATAATTTGACTAACGTTACATGTTTTATTCACATCAGATACATACATGCACATTATATAGTAACTATATAGTTTACTCTATTCTTCTTCCAGTTCACTGGTCACTTACTTTCATGTGTTTCGTGAGACGAGAATTAACTCAAGTGTTGTAAATCCGATAGATCCGATTCTGAGGCATAAACTAACATGGCGCCGCCCATTGCGCTTTATAGATCAACTAACACACATTCACTCACACATTTGAACATCAGATAGTTCGTGACACAGTTAAGAAGTTTGTGAATATTTTGAATAAAAAGAAAAAGCTAAATTAACCCGATACAGCTGAGCCGTCAGCGCTATGGCGGCTGCTGTGTGTCATGTGAGAAACATGACGCGTCGCCATGGAAACAATAAGGCGATGCGTTCTAAAATATTTAGCCAGAGAATATGATCATATTTCAAAATAAAGCTGAAGCTCGAAGCTGGTTTGTAGCAGAGCAAGAACACAGACGACTGCTGTTATTACTGTAACTGTTATTTAGGGTTATATTAGGCTTGTTGTAGTTGGGTTAGGTGGCTTAGGTTTTACTGTGAATTTGTAAATAAGTAAATTATAATTTGTAAATAAGTAAATTGTGTTTTGTATTTATTTATATTCATACATTGAAGTATACATTAAACTTTTAATAAATGGTTCAATTTAAATAAAAAATAAATAAATAAAAAGCCATTTAATGTCATCCACCTCGTTTTGTGGCCTTTTTTTTTTTTTAAGTATCGGTTCAGGCACCGTTTAGGTACCGGAACCGTTTTAAAAGTATCGGTTTGGCACCGGAATCGAAAAAAACCCAAACGATACCCAACCCTACCCATAATGCACTGTGAATTCTAATGTGGAGAGATAGGAACGCACAAGGTCAGCTCAGATGTGCTCCGCTGCCTTTGAGGTGATAACAGGGACCTTGACAGTGAGAGTCTCATTAAGACCCACCTGATGGGTCTGTGGCTTACTGTGGGGATGAATGGTTATACTTCCTCTTTTAATCACTGGACCATGTGAACAAATCAATGCAATGCAACTCCCAAGAAACTCTGAAGCCCAACCCACATAATCAATGTGAACACTTGGACTGCATAAAAGAGGCTTAAACAATTCCCATTGTGCATAAAGCTCAAGTAATTTTCAGTCATTAACAGATGGCAGTGTTGTTTCAAATTATGTTTTGTTGCTCAATTGGTAGAGCAAAGATGATATATATATATATATATCATTTATTATATATTCATACATTTAAAATGTCTTACATTTCAAAATCTAAATTTTAGGCCTTAAAAAGTCTTAAATTCTCTGAAGTATTGAGTTCTAGGTCTTAAATAGTTTTAAACAGGTCTTAAATTATCCTACGTCCATGCAGGGTTTTTCCTGGGTCAAAAATGGTCTTCGGTGGTGGCTGACAGACATGGTCATCCATACACACACACACGCACGCATGCACAGTAAAAAAGTACCCTACCCACGTGATCTGCAAGCGCAATACTGACAATACATTTTAAATAAATTCAAAGAAAGTTTGTAACTTTTGCTTATCTTATTTTGATCCCACTTGAAAAAATACTGTAGTATATTATAGTAAAATTACTCTAGTAAATACTATAGTGTTTTTGAACCGTACTAAATATACTACAGTAAATTAACAAAGTGTAGTAAATACTATAATATACTATAATATACTCTAGTATTTTTTCATGTGGGATACCTTGATGTTTGTTTTTGTTCCTCATTTTTACACTATTTACTGATAATTGTTTTGGTATATAATCATATCAATATTAAAAAGTAGTAATAAAAAAATGAACAAATAGCCAAATAGCATTTTCTGCCATATACAATTTCATAAAATGATTAGCTAGCTAACAACAACTTTGTTCTGGGTTCACCTCACTCCAGTCTAAACTAAGTGATTTATA
The DNA here is from genome assembly GCF_949357685.1 of Gobio gobio. Taxonomy (NCBI): domain Eukaryota; kingdom Metazoa; phylum Chordata; class Actinopteri; order Cypriniformes; family Gobionidae; genus Gobio; species Gobio gobio. The sequence continues at coordinate 33,080,538 of NC_137114.1, read as the reverse complement.
GGCTATTTATTTTACTACACATTATGAACATAAATAAGCTGAAAGACTGTGGATAATTAAAACAAATTCTTACACCCACTCTTGCTAAATTGTGTAAGCACACTTGTGTTCTCATTTCAGACGTGTTCAGAGTAAATGATTAAACTGATTAGTTAGTTCAGTGTTGGACAGATCAGTTGTTCTAACCAGTTGTTAAAATGATTCGGTTCAAATGAGTCATTAGGTGGTGAATCGGACATTAGCAGACGCTTTGTGTGCGAATCCCGTCTGTTAGAACATCGCGAAAGATTTGTCAACACACAGAAAACACTTCATAACCGGATAGGATTTGTTTCCCGTTTATTGAAAGTATGGTTTATTTCAGCTGGTCAGAGAATCAGTCAATGTTTTTTGAGCGCATTTCACACCCAGGTAATTAAAGGAAAACATTGTCTGATAGCGCCACGTGCAACATGGATTCGGTCTTCCGACCGTTTGATTTTGATTAACGTAATATGTGTAATATTAGAAAGCTAAGAATGCTTATTTTGAAGACAGAGAGCGTGCGAGCGGGGGAGGAGCTCTGATCGTTCTCTCTGACACTCAGTTACAAGCGCAGCATTCTACATCATTCATAAATCACAATAACTCATCAATTAAAGCTTTGGCGGGACAAAAAATTGTTTTGGCGGCCGCCAAAAAAATTTAAATGTAGGAAAAACCCTGCCATGTAAACGCTACCTCTAATGCTCCCGCAGCGCTTTTGTGTGTGTGTGTGTATGTGTGTTTGTGTGTGTGTGTTTATTCCGGGCTGTTGTAGTTCTTTCTTTCGCTAGTCCTACTATAGTTCGCTGTATTACAACTAGGGATGCGCGGTATACCGGTACTGGAAAAATACCGGTATATATTTTATTTCAAACGGTACGATATCATGATTTTGCTCATTTCGGTATATGCTGCTGTTCCGAAGTACACCGCTAGGTGGCAGCGCGCTACCCAAACTGACGTGAAACCGGCAAATGTGGCAACAGAACAAGATGAATACAGCAGTTGAATCTCACTCAACACCTTAAGCGATAATGTTATTAAAGGTAGATAGCACACCACTGGACCAGCCTTTTTTTGTAATACCAAATAAGGTTCATGCATTTTGTTTGTTTTATTGTCATGTGTGACTATTGTGCATCTAATATGGTAAATGTGACATCCTATGAAAAAAACAACAATACTGGAAATGACCACCACATAATTAATTTCAGAAGGAGTGAAAAAAAATAAAAATTATTATATTAGTGAAATCCTGAGGTTGAGCTATGAGGAAGTGCAAGTTTACTAATACTTTGTTCAATTTGAATAAATTTATTTGCTTTGCAAGTAATTTTGTGATTCTGCATTTCCTTTGTACGTTTTTTTTTATTGTGTGATTATAGGTCTTAAATTTAATTCATAATGGTCTTAAAAAGTCTTACATTTTACTTGGTGAAACCTGCAGGAACCCTGTTATATAAGAGATGCACCGATCGACCAGCCAGGGACTGGAATCGGCCTATTTTCCGCATGAACGATCCGGACCGGTGACTTGCCGGTCAATCTCACGTCTTTCCGATTCTTTTTTTCTGTTTTCCGATTCACAGGCAATAACGTCAGCTGCGCGTTTCAGAACCTTCTTGAATCTGTGCCGCGAAGAATTAAGGCAGATCTAAATTTTAAATAAACTGTTTTCTATGTTAATATATTTTAATGTGTAAATTATTGATGACAAAGCAGAATTTTCAGCAGCCATTACTCCAGTCTTCAGTATCACGTGATCCTTCAGAAATCATTCTAATATGCTGATTTGCTGCTCAAAAAAACATTTATTATTATTATCAATAATGTTAATCAGTAATATTTCACTACATTGCAAATTTTACTGTATTTTCATTCAATTTACGAATGCATAGAGATAACTTTTTGCATTCATGTCTTGAAGCAAGTTTGTGAATTTTGTACCTTTTTTCTTTCTTTTAAAAAAGATTTTTAAAGAAGTACTGCCTGTCACACCACAGAACATGCCAACTTTTATGTCAGTAGGATTCAGTGAGACTGTTTTCTCACCTGACGCCAGAATCACCACCAGGCCTCTGAAATCCCATTTTAACCCTACACACAATTGCCGTCTAGTCTACAGACTCATCTGTCATCACTCTAGAGTCTCAGTCTGAGCTCAATGGCCTGTGCGCTTTTACGTTAATAGACCAACATCACTTTTAAGTTTTCCTGTCATCTCTGCATCACATTGCCTCGCTTTTTTGTTGCTCCGGCCTTCTATCTATGTGTGAAATAAAATGTAAGTGCAGCATTTCCACTATAAACAGCCTCCTCGCACAGCATACAGTCAGGTATTGTTTGCTCTATTGGCATCCAATTTTGTCTGTTGTTTAACACTGTTCTGGAATCATCAGCTGGAGTCTCTGGAGCCGTCAGAGTGTGGGGGTAGGTGTGATTCTGCATTAAACGCTTGTAAATGTCTTCATGGTAATGATGTAGTATGTGGGAGCTTGTTTTTGGTGATGTTATGGTGCCACTGTGCGCAGTGGCAGGCAGAATAACAAATCCCTAGGTCAGATGTAGACTCCAGAGAGGCTATTATTGCAACCTGGTCTTTAGTGGATGTGCAACCAATTGAATTTAGTCAACTGCAATTCTCCATCACACTCTCCATGTGAAGAAAAAACTTGGCGACTTGGTGCTTAGCTTTGATAATGCTCTATATGGAGTGCACTTTCCGTGCAATGTAACAGGGATTTGTATGCTTAGCCTTCGGTTTACTGTTGGCAAGATAAGCACAGGGAGCAGAAATTGAGAAAGAGCGCAAGACTTCATCGTTAGTCTAGGCATGCTGTTATCGCCTGACATGTTTTGGACACTTCATCGCAGGAGGGAATGTCATCACCAAGTAAGGGAGTAATCTTTAATTATTGTAATTCGTGTTATTCAGAAAAACACAGTACACAGGACAAGCACTCAGAAGCAATGACTTAATGTGCATTAATAAAAAGAGGTTGGAGAAGTGATTTGTGTTAGTAAAGGATATTTACAGGTACTGTACATCAACAGCAAAAGCAAAAAGAAAACCTTTTACAGTATCATATGGTCACTATCACTTTTTACACTATCAAGTCCTCCTGGGGAGTACATATTTATGAGTTGGGAAGTCAGGCTCAAATGACTTTGGTTGGAGCAAGTTCTAAAACCTTTTCTAAAAAAAAAAAAAAAAGCAAATATTTTTTACTATAGAAGGCAATCAAAAATCAAATCTTTTTGTCAAAACTCATATTGATCGACCACTATTATGAATAATGTTCATAATAATGTAAGTAGCTTTAATAAGCCCTCTAAACAGGAATTCAAGTTAGACCTAAAGAAAATGAAACAAAAAGTCAAAGAGCACTTAATCTAATGTACTATTTCTAATTATTTCTAATAATCATGCTTTCTTTCTTCTATATAGAACCTTAATGGGTTCTGGCAGGCACTTCCTATATTAATAGCCTTTTAGGGATTCCATCATGGGATAATTTTATGGATTTATTTTTAATTAATTAAAATTGTATGAATTAAACTGCTCATAAATTTACTTTATCACAAAAATAATAACCTGTTAAACATGAAAGTATTATGCAATATTTTAAGACATTTTTCCTTATATAATTGAACCTTTTTGGCATAAAGTCAAGAACACTATAGGGTTTTATAAAGCGTCCTTTTTTTTCTAAGGGTCAATTCACACTACACGAATTACCAGATTATAGTACGTCTCTTCTCAGACATTCCACAACCCAACTAGGCATCTGTTGGCACCTGTCAATGTAGTGTGAATTGACATTTAAGAGTGTGCAGTGAAGACCTCACCAATTTAAGTAATTTAGTTTAAAACATTACATTTAAAACATTGAATTACTTTCTTTTAAATATTGCTGTTTAATATCTGAGAAACCTGAAGCACTGGTTGCGTAATTTGTATCTTTCTTCCATTGTTTATCATTTGTTTCTTTGGTGTTTTTTTCTTTGTCCTTTGAACTATTACTTGAAGCATGTTATGAGTCAGCATGAAACAGATAGTCTTTAATCTATCTCTAGATAAAGTGATGTGAAACGTCTTCTTGAAGAAAAAAATGGAAGGTGGGACTTGATTTTGTCCATGAGGAATTGGATCGTTGGATAATTGTGATTTGCTACAGGTTGTCCCGCCCTCACTCCAGTAAACACGTCATCAGAAAAGAGAAGAGATGTCGCTGCATGATGGAAGGGAAGCTTTTTTGATTAAAGATTACGAGGGCACGAATTGTAAAAAAAAATAATGATGTGCACAGATAAATCATTTATAATACTCTAAATACTGCAATATTCCAAAAAATATATATTAAATAAGAGTTGTCCATTTTGATTTCATGGTGACTTTAAAGCAATGTTTACTTAATTGGTTTTACTTTAAAAAATAACATCTACATGCCACAGTTTACATTTAATTTGAAAACACTTTTAATTAACTTGTTTTTAGTAACAGTATTCACTGTTTCCTGTAACATGTTGAAAGGTGAGACACAGGGTGTCAGCAGAGGCAGATCCTGGGCATTGTGTGTCTCTCCCTCTCCCTCCTATAGTGATAAAGTGTGCGAAAAGGGATAAAAACAGGCAACTGAAGATGTAAACAATTATCCCTGCACACGCATCCCAAGGGCTGCACTCCAATGGCAGGCAGGATGAGCAATTGGTGCCATTAATACCATCATTATTCCCCTGTCACTAATGGCCTCCCTTAGTGAATACACGCACGCACGCACACACGCACGTTCACACACACACACACACACACACACACACACACACACACACACACACACGACTATTACAGCTAAACGCAGATTCCAATGAAAGCACAAACACACTCAGACACATAGATCACCGGTCGTGATCAATAAGAGAGAAACTTTCTTACCCTTTTCCCCCTCATTTATCATTCCTCTAAAAAAAGAGCTCTAGAGTATGCCATGCTCTACAGTAATAGCCACATAAAACCATGAATTGCAGATTCTCTCACTGCTGAAATGTTACAGTGTAAAGTCTTATTCCTGTAACTGCGAGTCTGTAGCCCAGCAAATGTTAAATAATGCAGACTGCACACGACAGCCCAGTGAACATTAAAATAGATGCTACACTTTTATACATTTGGGTTAAAATTATTTGGTTTGCTTGGTTATAACAGGAATGTCATGTGCGCATTCTTGAGATGAAATATGAATGTGAAGAAAACGTCTCGGTTACGTATGTAACCATGGTTCCCTGAGAACAGGGAACGAGATGCTGCGTCAGAAAGACGCTACAGGGGAACGCCTCCAGCGTGACAGGTGTCTGAGCTACTATCGAATCACGGCAATCCTATTGACCGGCGACAGCCTATGATGTCATCAAGGTGCGACCAGGAAGTATATAAGGGTGCCTTGTAAACATGACACCGCTTTTCGTCTGAAGGGACGGTTTGGCAGGCAGGCCCCAAGGCATTGCAATGAGACACAGCGTCTCGTTCCCTGTTCTCAAGGAACCATGGTTACATATGTAACCGAGACATTCCCTTTCGAAAAGGAACTTGCGCTGCGTCAGAAAGACGCTACGGGGAACGGTATACCCACACCGCCATGCCGAGGGGAGTGCATGCCGTGACAACTGTCAGGACAAGCAAATTCCAGTGAAATGCCTGAACCACTCCCCTTCTGGTCACACAAGGCTGTCAGTGACAGCATTCCCTACGGTCATAGCCCAAGCTATAAACCTGAGTTGGAAGCTTCGAACAAAAGAAGTCCTACCCAGGCCGCTCAAAGGCCTGGATCCAACCAATTCAACAGAAGGGGCTCCTTTAAGGGAATGTGGCTAGAGGGCCCTAGGGTGCCCCAGCCAGCCACTAATGCACCAGGGAGGCCTGGCTTGGTGCCGCTTCCGTGGGACACTTCGGCCGGGCCATCCTTGTCTGTTTGAGAACAGAGCCTCTGGAAACTTGCCTCCTGGAGAGGCATCCAGGTACTGCAAACTGGCAGTGTCCTCCTCAGACCGGATCTCAGAGACGGGCATCCTGGAGATCAGCATAGCGCTTTCCACCCTTGCTAGCGAGGGGAGTTAATCTGCTCAATCCTAGGATCTGAGCTATTATCAAATAGAAACACTCGGGAGGCCAGACTTGCCTACAAGCTGATCTAATTGGGAGGCCTCACTAGGGGCCTACGACCATCTGATCAGGCTCAGGCAGCTTCGGGCTCACAGACGACCCTCAAAGAGAGGGGAGCCTAAAAGGGGCTGCCAGGTAGGTAAGCCAGGTTGTAGGCTAAATTCCCTCACTTGGGGACCAAGTAGCAGAAGTGACATCAGTCGCACTAGGGTAAGACCATACTCAGATGCTGCCGGCTAAGGGCCAGATCACTGATAGCAGGTCCCCACTAGCTGTCAGCGTTAGGCCAGTTAACAGTTCCCGAACTGAGAACAAAACCCCTTAGGGAGGCCTAGTGAGGCCCATTATATGATAGCAGTATATGCCAAATGCCCGAGAATCCAAACTCAGAAACTCGCCTAACGGGAGGCCTGGTGAGGCCTACTACCTGGTAGCAGCCAAAGCCTACTGTCAAAGTTGCTGGAAAACGGAAACTCGTTTTCTCAGAGAGGCCTAGTGAAGGCCTACTACCTGATAGTCGAGCTACGCCAGCTAGCCAAGCGTCCTGACTCGGGAACTCACCCTCAGGGAGGCCTAGTGAGGCCTACTACCTGATAGCAAGCCTTTAGGGAGGCCTGGAGAGGCCTACTACCTGATAGCAAGCTATGCTAGCTACCCGAGTATCCTAACTCAGGAACGGTTGCGGTCTGCTACCTGATAGCGACTCGTGCCAACTGTTTCTCAAGTGACTGAAGCCCAGGATCATGCCCTCGGGGGAGGCCTGGTGAGGCCTACTACCTCATGACAAGTGTTGGATAGGCCTAGAAAGTCCTACTGCCTGATAGCGGACCTTCAGGGAGGCCCGGCGAGGCCTACTACCTTACGACCAGTCTTCAGGGAGGCCTAGTGCCTAGGCCTACCACCCAGCAACAGCTTAGCAGTTCCCAGGGAGGCCTGATGGGGCCAACTACCCTATAGCAGGCCTGCAGGGACGGCTTCCTGGTGGCAGGTATGAAAAACTGGCTGCTATAACCTTGGGCTGACAGTAGCTTCTCTGCTGGCTGACAAAAGTAACATCCAACTGCTAACTAGGGTTATTAGTTGGGAAATTTTCTGCTACTTGAAGCCGACATCGTTGGGGAGCAATACATACCGCAATACACGAGGGGCCGAATTTGCAAGAGGCCTACTAAGGCTGACTGCCTATCCAGGTTGCAGCTAATAAATTGCTAACCTCCCCAAACGTCGGGACTCACTCGCAGAGAGGCCTGCTGAGGCCTACTACCTGACCTGGAGTCTACTGCCAAGACCGCCCAAGCTGGCTACTCACAGCCAGCTGGCCTTCAATCTGCCTGGGGTGACCCATCCCAGAGGCCTCCTTTTTTCTGGAGCCAACTGTATGATGGCGCAGTCTTAATGGCAGCGCCTACAAGCACTGGAACCTAATCACATTGTCCATAGCAGGGTACTCGGCAAACCAAACGCCCTCTAAGCGGGGAGGAGTACCACATACGCCACCCACCTCATGGAAGTCCTAGCTTTAATAGCGGCCTACCATACCATGCGAGGGCGTCAGCCATGGCAATGCTCTGGCTACAAGGGAGCTCACTACCAAACCTACATAACAATGGTTGCGAAGTGCTGCTCAACCCGAGCCATGGGTGAGGCAGAATGATACAGAGCTAGGAGTGGGGTACTCAAATCTACCCTGCCTTATCAGAGGAGCACTGCCCCCTGGCCAGGGCATATAAACAGGGCCAGAGCCTGCCAAAAAACTGGCGGCTTTTCTAAGAAACTAGCTCTGGAGGGCAGGGTTGAGCTACGCATATAATCTCTTCGTATTCGTACGAAAGTTGGCCTTAACCCTGCCCCACGAGCACTGGCTAAGTTGCTATCAATTCTGCACAGCACCAACCTGCATTACTAGTGAAAGCCCCAGAACGCAGAGAAGGGGGCGGGCCTTGGCCGGACGACTCTACATAAGAGGAGGCTAACATAAGAGGAGGCTAACATTAGAGATAATAAAAAAACTACATTCACTTATTGAATAGCTACCCGGAGTGCCAGCGCTTTTTAGCGGGCACCTCCGTAATCCCTAGAAAGCCTAGGCCAATCTAGATCTATACCCGAGGCCCAATAGGGCCACTTCTATTGCACCAGACAAAAAAGGAAATCGGGTAGAAGTGCCAGTCGTATACTAGATCTGGCTCTAGATCTAACTGTGGTTTTAGCGTAGTCTGATCCTGCATTCTCAAAAAACTTATACTGAGAGAAGATACAAACCGCCTTACCCCGAGGCGACTACCAGTTACCAGCTTAAAACTAGGAGAAATATACGCCTAACAATAAGCTACATACCCACAGGAATGAGCGACCTTTTGTTCTTTTTTTTCCTTTGCTGGCTCTCTACTAGCAACACTAGCTCACCATGGAGCCCAAGCAACTGGTGTATAATGTTTTAACCGTTCTAGCCATCCTAACAGTGGAACTACAGGCCCTAGAAATATTCCAACGATCCACAGTGATCTGCGAAGCCCTCTACAGGGAGCATAAGTCACAAAATATATTAATATTTTCCCTTGAATAGGGGACTTACCGGCTCGCCTGCGGCGCGCCATGATATCCACCCACAAGCTTTATTCACACATGAATGCTTAGGTGCACTACTACCATGGGCCTGAGGGAGGCGCACTCACAGACCAGCCAGGCGGGCCCTAGCACATCATCGCGGGCCCACCCCGGCCGGATGTCAGAAGCGCCTGGGGAGATGATGAAGAAGAGCAGTGAGGGTCAATGTAATTCTTAGCTCACCCTTAGGGAGAAGACCCATCATCAACGCTGACTGCGTTTTGTGATACGCAGCTCCTACTTCTCCCGGGAATCCGCCTCTCTGTGCCCCACCCTCGACCAAGGGGGCGCACGAGAGGCAATGCTGGCCCTCGGGCCCTGTCTCCGGTCCTCGGACCGTGACGCCTCCCGCCTGCCTGGGACCCGGATCTCAGTGGTATGCAGGTCCTCAGACGCTGCCAAATGCGCCTCCGCGATGCTGGGCCCAGTCTCCGCTTGTTGCGCAACCACCGCATCAGGGAAACATCCCCTGATCGAAATCCCTCAGCAAACCTGCCCGAAGCGCCTGAAACACTGCCATGGTGTAAAAAAGTAGCACCGGGCTGACCTGGCGCCGTGTATGCCCTGCCATTAAAGGGTAACTTCAGTGATTTAGCATTAGGCTTTGTATCAGTAGAAACCCGGTAGTATATTCAAATTATGGGACTTTCCCCCCTCATATCCCCCTGAGACGAGAGAATTATGCATTTTATTTCTGAAAAAATTCCTCAGATGACACAAATATCGTCATTTTGCGCCATCTGAGAATTTTTTGGCCAGAGGCGAAAACTACAGCCACTAGATGGAGCTGTTCCGCATGTTATCGACCCGCCCATAGGGGAGAGATCTCACGCACAGAATGTAAGACACAGACAGCCGCACGGACAATCATCATAACGCAGCGCGGTGCAGAGTAAAGTGAGTGTTTCAACTTTTCAATGAATTCCTGTGATAGTTTAGCTTCCATATGCGATCTGAAAACGTGCCAGACTGGCGCTTAACGTTATCTCAGCTCTTCATGATGAAGCAAATCTGACACTGCTGAGGAAATCTGACACTGTTGCGTCTGTGACGTGACTTTCGTTCGGCTCACTCACACTTTATTGGAAAGACACGTTCAGTTTTTAATTGTAGTGTTGAAATTATTTTATTACTATGAAGATCAAAACGACGGTGTACGGAGTGGCCTCGTAGGGCAGCGAAGCAAGTGCATTCTGGGAGTTGTTGTCTTTAATCCACATGAGACAAAAATAAATGTTCTGTCTTTTCTCAGTCTAGAAGGCACCAAATTCAAAAATAATTTCATACTGCATAAATGACCCAGTTTAAATGCAAAGCTTAATGCTAAATCACTGAAGTTACCCTTTAAAGCGACACCTCGCTTAGGTGGCAGGGTTGGAGCTCTCAGCTTCCCAGATACGGGATTGCAAACATCCCGTTAATCGGAGGCGACGACACATACCCATATTCTCCTATCCTCCCGCCATCAGTGACATACACTGATGTCATACCGCTGATGTCAGTTGATATGAGCCGAATATAGGTTATTCCATGCCCTCTCGATCTAAATAGGAAGATCAGGAAGGAATGAAAGCCCAACTGAGCCGATGATTATGGCTGGGGAGAAAACGATCGTTTAATCCAACACGAGCGATCTCTCCTCTAACGAGCCAACATGGCGGCCACAGCCCACCTGCAGTGCGTTTCATAACATTCAATGGCTCAGCATACACAGTCTGGATGGCTGAGAAGATTAACCCCCCTTCTCACAGCCATCCCTAGAGCACTTACAAATAAGTCTCGTCATCCTCCAGATCGTCAGAGGGAAGAATGCCTTCCCGTGACGATTTCAGCGAGCTCTATCCGAGAAACCCGTGACGTGCGTCCGTGCTCAGCCTCGGCATGAGCGGGACCGCATCATCAGTCTCGGATGCCAAACCCTCTTCCCTCAGGAAGAGAACCAGATGAGAGTAGAGGGATCTCGGATTGACAAATGCTCACATTATACAAACAAACAAACAACTCGATAAGAGCTGAATGTGTATGCTCTTGATCCCAGGCAGAAAACTAGAGCCTGACCGATAAAGGATTTTTAAGGCCAATACCGATACAAATATTTGGTGATTTAAAAATCCGATATTCCGATATATCAGCCGATATGTATTAAAAAAAATAAAAAAAAAAATAAAATAGTTATTTGTAGTTATTCATGATCCCTCAGCCTCTCTAAAATAATATGATAATGCAGTTTAAAAATAAACTTGTTTGTTTTATTGTCACAACAGAACAGATGAACATAAAAATATATTAAAGTTCTGATAAATAAAATGTATAAAAATACAAACTTAAGATATAAAACTTAAAGTCGTTTGGACGAAAACACAATAACAAAAACAGAACAAAAAAATCAAAGTTACCAGTATTAATCAAGCCTGTAGTACTCCTGTCAGAAATTGAAGCTTCCGCGCCTCGATCGCCCCCCGGTGGCCGGTCCCAGTATAGCTCCTAAACCCCGCCTCTCCATGTATTTGAATAGAGAGCGAGACACACTAAACAATTAAATTACACTTCAAATAATTGTTTCCTAAAGATGGTTTCTGTCATTTTAGGCAGTTTTTATTACGATAATTTCATTTCAAGTGTTCGTTTTTTAAATAAGTTTAGTTTTAGTGAGTTATTTGATGCTATAAAAATGGGGGGTGTGACGTCATGATTGACAGCTGAGATTGACGGCTTCTCTGAGTGAAGTTGTCACTGAGGCACTAACGGACTTTTTTCGGGATTTTTGGGAGGAGATTGGAGCTTTAGCTTTAATTTCTACATTTCCATAACTGTTTATTTCACACCAACACAATGAATTATTCTGCATCTGCGAGAGTGTGGGCGGGCTCTTGATAATCGCGCCTCAACTTCCTGTTCTCTACTGCGCAACTCCGGTCCCGAGATCGCTACTGCGCAGACTCGGTCCCAAGATGTCAGCTCCGTGAGCGGGCCTATGAAAGCTTCAACTATGGTCAACGGAAGTCAATGAAGTCGCGTCGTCCATATTTTTTTACGGTCTATGGTATTAATAGACGTGGTAAGCTTCATAAATATAACTGAGCAAGACTGGAAAAAAATATTCAGTTAATTTCTGATAAATAACAACAACAGCAAAATATAAACAATATACAGTATAAATATGAGCTACCTTATAATTACAATGTCAACTTGCTTATCCCTTTACATGCACTCTTTTAATTCTATCCATCAAGCTACAACAAACCATTTTCAATCATTATTTGTTGCCTGCCTTCTAAAATCTACTACTGATGATGCAGTAAATCCATTATGATAATGCTGCGTCTGAACGAAGTCAGCAACGCGCTTTCGTTCACTCTTCACAATCCTAACTTACGATTTACAATGCAGGGACTGGAACTACAAATATACTAGTTATAAATACAGTAATCATTACTTTATTTAGGCAGAATAAGTTTGTTGTGATTTCCAAGGCGCATTAATGTTAGCGGTCTTCCACTGATAGCCATGGCATTAGCTAGCTTTGTGGTTAGCGTCTATGATAAGTCATAATTTAGAAATGGACTGCAAAATATTGTATACTTTTTCAAAATAACGGGCAGGGGAGAGATGATACGTCTCATGCTGTCAAACTGTCACGCTATTAAAGAAATACATCTTATTCAGTCACTTTGTCCGAGTTAAACTGACAGTCAGTCAACTATACTGTAACAACCTAACGTAAGCTAATTCTGTTTCACTCTTGGCTTACATGTAACAGCAAAACTGGACTTGGCAGTCACCAATTTTGTCATGCTTATTTGAGGTAAAAGGACTGATTGGGATGTTCTTTTCAATGTTATTCAAGCAATGTATGTCTCGTTGCCAACTTACATGCACAGCTCTATTGTTCGTGGCGGCAGCATGTCATGACTCAGCTGGATCAGCTGGTGTTGCTGTATGGCACGTTGTAGAGTGCCATCTGGTGGACAAACTATGAAACGCCAAAACTCATAATGTGGTTGAGCGGTGTTTCGTCCGTTTTTATTATTTTTTTAAATATTAATTTACCGGCCATCATAAATGCCTATACTGATAGTTTGGAAAATGCCTAATATCGGCCCGCCGATATTTCGGTCGGGCTCTACAGAAAACACACGGCTCGTGTGTATACAATAATGAATTTGGATTACCTTAACTCGAAGCATTTCAGACAGAACAGTCCCTGAAGACGAAAAAGCGGTGTCATGTTTGCAAGGCGCCCTTATATACTTCCTGGTCGCACCTTGATGACATCATAGGATGTCGCCGATCAATAGGATTGCCGTGATTCGATAGTAGCTCAGACACCTTTCACGCTGAAGGTGTTCCCCTGTAGCGTCTTTCTGATGCAGCGAGAGTTCCCTTTTAAAAATGGAAATATGTGTGAATAAAATATTAGAAAAAATCTAATTAAATATCACAGAATGTGAGTTAATTGAGTAATATCCTATCAAGCTGTAAGTGTCAAATTATGCTTTAAACTGTGAAAATATATAATTGTGTGTATTTAGGATACATGTTATGCTAATGAAATTAACATGCATTAGCTTCTCTGATTTTTTTCAACGATTACCTTACCATTCATGACATTTACATGGCAGTTTTAATGCCTGTTTTAATTAAAAATGCGAACATGTGAACTTTCAATTGATTTAATCATGTGAATAATTGTACACATTGTACATGTTAACCGTTTTAACTGTAACGTGGCCTCAAAAAGTCAAACGATAGTATGGATCTATATGCAGATAAAAAGGTGTTTAATAATTCCAATCATAAGACATATTCTATAACTTGACCGTGAAACACATGGCATGAAGTATAAGCTCAAAACCTTGATCAGCAACCACATGGAAGGCACACATACGTACAAACAATAATCCATCCAGGGCAAGACAAAGCACCTGGTTAAATAGGCCGTTTCTCAATATGCATTCTTGTCTGTACATGTGTTCTCTTGGACTTGTGAAACATCATCAGTCGCTGCACAAGTACAGTTCCATTTCAAAGTTCACATCTAGCCAAGTTCAGTTCAAATCCCTGGATGTATCCTTGATCCGCCCCTTTTGTCAAGGAGAAGGTGACAGGTGACTTGTGTGGACTTGAGATAGACAGGTATCCCTGAGTGCATCTCGCACCGACCAACAAGTGTCAAAAGCGGATGAGAAAACCCGCGTAATTTCAAATTACTACTGTTCTTGTGTCATGAAATGTAGTTTTAAGACTTTTGCAGTCGAGAATGTAGTTGTTTAAAGCTCAAATCTGTGGTTTATTTATAAAGAGAGCACCTATTTGAAAATTTGATCTGCCGTTTTCAGAGTTGTGAGATCAAGTCAATCAGCGGGCACTCAGCGCTTGTTAACCCCGCCGAGAGCAACCTTTCCTCGGCTAGTCCTTCTGACGTCTGCCGCTGGCTCTGATGTCTCTGTAGTGGTTAAACACGAGATATAATTCATCTTGTGTATATCTAACGGGCTATCTTTGGTGTCATGAATCTATAATTTGTTCCCTGGCAAATAGTTTTGGCTGAGGGACTATTATATTTATTATATTATATTTTGGCTATTTTACTTTACCATTGTAGCCTACAAGTGCTGACTTTGTTTGACTGAATTGTTTGCTTTATTTCTTTTACTTATACTTTTATAATGGCTATTCTTGATCATTTAAACTGACATTTAACAAAAAGAGGGTTGTGTTTTGTCATATTTAATTTTAATACAGTGAAGATGAATATATATATGCGCACTTATTGCCTGAACCACATAATAAGGTATTTTTTAATAATGTAAATGAAAAGAGGAATGATTGTGTTTAATGTTTTATTTTGTTATAAATATACGTGCAGTGAAAGAAATCAATATAGCCCACGCATTGCCTGAACCACATTTTGTGTGGCTATTAATGTTTCAGTTTTTTTTTAAATGAAAATGAAAAGAGGCAGAGTGGTGTTTTATAACATATTTCGTTTTATTGTATCTGTATTGTATACAGAATCCCGACATTAACTCATTCATGTTTTATGAAAGGCACTCCTACACTTTTGTGAGGTAGATTCCAAGTTAAAACCTAAGTAGTGCGAGTAGTTCATTGGCCACTTGTCGCTCTAGATCATGTAGTGTTATTTCTTTCAAAGGCTTTGTGTGCAGAGGCTTTTAAAACAATAAATTTCAATGCACAATCAGGCGTTACTCATTTGCTCAATTTCTCTCATTTCCTTGCCAATTTGACAACACAAAGACCTCTTAAAAGGTGTAAAAATGACTTTTTTTCCACAGACATAAAAAGATAAGTGACTGTGATGTCTATAAAGCAATCAGTGTTTTGATTTACTGGGACCTTACGCCCTTCAGCGATGGATTCTGTCGTCAACGGCTTGTCCAGGAGCTCCACTAATTAGCGTCATTGCTGGAATTAGACGAGACTTGCTGTGGTGAAAATAAAAATTTAATTAGAATCCGTAATTAAAAGTTGATTTACGAGACAGATCATTCCCATTCAAAGATAGATGATATATCCATTTAAAAAGCCTCAGTGCAGAAAAGATCCATACAGAATCACATGTGAATGAGACCTTCACCAGCCTATTTTTATACAAACAATCAGGCCTTTCCAGATGGAGAGGAATGCGGACCATTAAACATTATTGATAACCTTGAAATCACTTTTGTCCCAGCCTGATAGCAAACTGAATTTAAATCAGATTTAAAAATATCCTGCTGATCCTTCATATAAAGGAACGGAGAGGTGGAATACTAATATCTAGTCTATTCTCATCAGTGACAACAAGGGTAAAAGGCCAGCCAATAATAAAGTCAAACAACCTTCGAAAGCATTTTAAGACTCACTATTCATCATTTGACAGTGCAGATCCCTCTGTAAAACCGTGATGTTGACATCTGAAGTGCCTTATCTCCCCGGTCTTTACTTTTGCTATAGTTAGATCCTTTCACTCTTGGAGGGATGAAGTGAAGAGCAGATCTGATTAGATCATATCTGATATGTAGATATTAGGTCTGTCGATTTAACGTGTTAATTGAATGAATTAGTTAAGGGAAAATAATGCGAATAAAGTGATTTATGCATTCAACACATTGAACATGATGCATAGCAACAACCAACTACAATATGTTACCTATAGAATGCAGTTAGAATTCCCTAAAGCCCCTAAAATTCAAGATATTGGGGAAAAAATGCCACTGTAAGAGTTTTTGTCTCATATTTATATCATATGATAGGCCTAGTTAAGCAATATCACACGAGTGCTGTTTTTCCCCCGAATAGCCGAGTGCAAATGAGATATTGGCTTTATACAACAGTTCAATAAATATTCAAGCATTCAATAAATATTGTGTTATATTTTAGACACAATATTGTAAGTACATTTTGCCAACGAAAAAATATTACGTGTAAAGCCAGAGCAGAAATGAAAGCTCTAGCGTAAAGTTCTGCCAGGAAGATTCAATGTTACGTCACTTATTACATTCAGACCTAACCAATCATGTCCTAATTCTCAGAGTATAAAAGATGGTCGCTCACACATGTTTGAGTTCACAGATGCTGACGCCAACATTTACCTCCATCCTCCCGACCACCACCAGGATGGTCCCTGCCTTTACCTCCAGGCAGGAAATACGGAGTCCGTTACCCCCGAGATGGGAGCTACAGACGCAAAGAAACTCTAAATATAATACTTGCTGGTCTGTTAATAAATGTGTTTCTTCATTGTACTTCATCTGGCCTCCCAAGTCTTTCTGGTAGAACTGTTGTGCATCTTCAAGCAACACGCGGCGGTGTTTCGTCTCTGAATAAATCCGTGTTTTGAGCGAATACATTGGGTGAACCAATAATTCAATGGCCTATTCATAAACAGATTCAATAAAGTGCGCACATCTGACAGGCAAAAAAAAACTCAATGAGGGTGCTCAACCACAAAAAAAAAAATTTAAAAGGAAGGAAAAGTTGGCACACCACAGCTCCAAAAATAGAAAAATATTTATTTCATGTTCCCACCATAGGTGCCGTTTCGAGCCCCGGCTCTTCATCAGACATTGTTGAATTATTAATTCAATAGATTAATTCTGAAACACTGATTCATTCTTGTCTGAAACAAATGACCGAATCATTGAATCATTTACTCAACCGATTTGTTCCTCAATGTATAGCTTCTTTCAGGGGGAAAAACACCGCTATTTTGACAGTGTGGCAAACTTTTATTTTGACGGTGTTGAGAAAGCCAGTGCCTGAGAATAGAACTGTTAAACAAAGAAAGTAAACAATATACGAAAAACATATTATATTGTTTGCTTTTATGTTATTAGTAATAGAAAGCCAAACTCTATACTTTATTCTCATTTACAAATACAACTAAATGCGGAGAGGAGTGTTCAGCTGTCACTGGACGTGCTAGATCAGTTTTGTTTGTTGTTGTTTTTTTTTCAAATCAAGAAGTTGCCATCTAAAGTATGTTTGTTTATTTTACCCATTTAAAAAAAAATCAATTTTCAAATTATTTATTTCTAATTTATTAAATAAGTAAAATAAATATAAATTATATATATTGGCCACCCTGCTCTCTAAGATATTGGCATCGGCCATCAAAAAATCTCTATCTTTTGACCACTACTGATGATATGATTAGTGAAATTATGTTAGCTGGTCATTTTGTGCCTGGGCAAAAAACAGTGAAATTTGGTTTTTAAAATAAATACTTTGAAGTCTTCTGCACAAACACTAATTGAAAAACCATGCACTTAAAATCCAGGATTCTGACAAGATATACTAGCAATAACTCCTATAGCCACAGCGTGTACAGCATCAAGCTATTTTATGTTTGGTAAAAGTTAATGAGTGTGCTTTAACGTCATTACTGTTGACAGTTTATTCAATGATAATCAGTCTCATATAATGGCAGTATAAATGTCACAATCAAGACTCCTGCTTTGATGCTCTTCGAGCCTCATTTGGATCTAGTGTTTTAAATGCCAGTTAGTGTGCTTAAAGGTGATGTAATTGTCCATTTTATCTGCATTCAGTCACTCTGGTTGATTAAGTGTGTGATGATGCTTATTTAATAGGCACTTGTACAGTGGACGACCCATTTGAGTGATGAGTTCCTCTCTCCTCACAATACCTCCATCCTCAATGGTTGGCCTGTTTTGACTACTGTTAGCCAACGGTCCCATGGGAGCAGCAGCACAATGTGATTTTTAAGAGTTTAGTGGTTTTATTATGTTGGCAATGTAGTGTTGAACGGGCCTTTGGGACATACTATAAACCCCCATGTATTGTAACATCTAATGGTTTGTTTCAGTGTTTCTATAGCCTGCAGGATACGTAGTGGTTTTGTGAGCTACACAGGTTAATAGGTAGGTAGAGGAAACATAGTGCAAGAGAAGATACAGAGTACACATTAATCTGACCTGCATCGTATCAAATGGTCTCGCTTCATTTACCTATAAAATAAAGGCCAGAAAACTCCTAAAGCTAATGACATTTAAGAGCTGTGGTACTCATTTGGGGGGACAGGTTTGAATCCAGCTTGCTCTATATGCAATTGTCCAATCTTTAATGTCTCCATTTTAATGTCTTGCTTCATTTACCTATCAAATAAAGGTAAAAAAAAAAAAAAAACCCAAAGGTTTCTGTCTTTTAGGAACTTGGGGTGCTTTTTGGGGCTACAGGTTTGAATCGACCTGCGTCATCCAGTTCTCCGATCTTTAACATTGCCATTTCTTTTCTTGCTTAATTTACTTTAAAATAAAGGTACAAAATTGATTTACCTCCAAAAAAAAGTTGTATAGTAATTTATAAAAAGTAAACACACAATTGAATAAAACACACAACAATGCAAACACATTGCTGCACATGCATTTCAGGATAGCATCAAGATGCACTAAGACAAGGACAATGCTGGTCATACCCTAACTGTCAGCCCTGGTATCCATGTACATTACATAATGCGTTTCATGCCCCGGCACGCGCTGCTGCTCACCATCGATTCCTCTAAAAGGGTCAGCAACTAAGCCAAGACTGGAAGATTGAATAGAACCTCGGCTGCAGCGGACCTCCACACTGCTCTGAGACTCATTCTGCAATGCCTTTAAAATGTCATTGCCTTGCGACAGATCTCCCTCTCTGATATTTTTACCCTGCGCTAGGATTCCATTTAGCTCTGGCAATTCCAGTTTCTTGCTTTGACATCTACATTTGTGACCGCGGATTGGGGACAAGAACAGAACCCTAGGGCTCAGCACAGGGCCAGTGTTTCCATTTGGCGGTCTTTGTTGTGAGATTTGGGGGTAAATGCTGGGAGAATTGCCCAGTTTGAGCTTTCTCCACTTGTGTTGTGGGAACAGCCTTTTGCTATCGGCTGTGACAGAGAAGAGGGGATGTGGGAAGATGATTTAGCTTAGTGTTGAAGATGGACAGTTTCCTGTATGGGTAGCCTGTACAGAAATTACAATCTTTTCTTGCAATCTTTTTCTTTTTTGTAGAGGATGACTATTTTAATGTAAATGAATAAATGCTGTAGTAATGCATTTCCCACGGACATTCACCATGACAGGTATTACGGATGAGAAAATGTCTGTAATTAATGTGACTTTGCCTCAAATGTGACAGTACATTAATTGATAAATGCTGTTTTGTTTTTGTTTTTTAATAGCTCCTGTACGTTTGTGGGAAAGACAAAAATCTATGTTTTCTACTTGCAGAACGCATTAGCTTAAATTGGACCCATGAATATAGTAATTTAATTGCTTTTTACCCAAAAGCACATTAAAATTGCAGTGTGTATCTTAACTGCCATCACTGCTCTGCCGCTAGCGAATACGTTTAATCTCATTTAAAACATACCGCGGATCTCCATTTACCATCTCTAAACAAACATCTCGATATTTATGGCAGTCTTAAGTGGATTGTTATTTATAATGCCCTTTTTAATAGGAGGACCCTTATGGCTGATTCAGTCTTGTTTGAATTAAACCATTAAAGCATTCTGAATCACAGCAGTTTAATTTATGAAATATGATTTTTTTTTCTCTTTATGACTGTACAGTCTAAGATAAAGAGGTGTGTGCTTACTTCCACTGCAATATTTATTAACAAGAGCATTAACTCTTCGAGCATGCTGTTCTTGTCAGGGTTTGAACTGGCATTGAAAAAAAAAATCTGTATAATCTTGCACAGTTCAATCATGTCACAAAATCACTGGAGAGCTAATTATGTGTTAGCTTAAAGAATGGTGGCAAAATAACCCATTTCAATATGCCAGCCTGGCAGGTAACAGAAATATCACAAGGATAGTTTGAAAATAGGTTGACATGACTCATCAAAAGTGACAGACGCTCACCTATAGTTGTGTTGATGTGATGTCAGGGGCTTGCATAAAGCTTTCTTTCTGCAGTTTTCTATTAAAAGCAGGACTTCTGTTATTGAACCAGTGTCAGACATAATTAGGCTTTACTCACGTCAAATATTACTGTGATAAAAATGTAAATGGTATTTGCTTTACATAGTGTAGATTTTAATATCCCTGAGCATCAGATACTGGCTGTGGCATATATTGTTGCTAAGCTTTCAGTCAACTCACCATGGACTAGTCATATTCAAAGCAGATTGAACATGATATGTCTTTACGGATGTGAGCATACTCACACTAATAGCCCCAGTGACTATAAACATAGTGCAAGGATATTGTCTATTTACTTTACAACATTTTGATAGAGTTATTCTATATGCTACGCAAGCAAAACAGCTATATGGAGCACTTGCGTCGATCTCATAACAAACCTGTCAAAGAACAGCATTAATCTTGTCTACTGTAAGCGAAGCGGAGAATGCGCTTTTAATATGCACACAAATCGACCCAGACACTCTTGTTCCTACATTCCCATGATTCCTCATTGTGTTGAATGATTTGTGTGGCTTCTTGAGGACTTAATATCTTTTGTCAGAGTTTTATTTGTCAGAATGTCTGTTTTTCTTACTTTCTGGGTCTCTCTCTGTCTCCTTGAACTATGTCCCAGCTGCCATTCTTGATGACCCAATGGAGTGTAGCCGCGGAGAGCGATTGGCCATCACTCTGGCGAAAGAAAGCATCAACCGTTCCAGCAACCGCTCCACTACAGGCAAACTGGAGGTGGACATCTTTGAGCTGCTCCGAGACAGTGAATACGAGACAGGAGAAACTAGTGAGTATTCATCTATATTATATCATTTCAGAGGTGCGCTCAGTAGTTTTACATTCAGTGTAATTCAGTATAATATTCATAAATTACACCTAAAGAAATGTATTATATTATATATAATATATTTTAATGTATAATATATATTTATATTACAGTATATATTCAGTTAAACAATATATTACATTTACATTTAAAAGAATGCATTTCTACAGTGAACAAGCAGTTATAAAACAAGTTGCATGTTGTATTGGTCTGATCAATGCTGTTAACCTCATAAATATGCAAATTAGAACATCTCACAACCTTTTGGCCCAGAATTAATTACTAACCCACGAGAAAGTATGAATAGTGGGAAATAGGGGTGAGCGATATGGCAAAAATATCATGAACGATTTTCTTCAGGCAGGATCACCATCCACAATCTTATTTTTAAGTCTTTTTCATGTTGGATTTTAAGACTGTTTTGCAAGTCACTGACCAATACAGCCAAACTAATTTCCCTATTTTAAAGGGGTGGTAAAACACATTCTTTCGAAGGCTTGATTGTGTTTGTGGGGTGCACTGTAACATGTGTTCATGCTTCGTTTTTTAAAAATTGCATTATTTTTCATATATTTTACCTTTATTCTACGCTGCTCTGTCCCTCCTTGTAAAAACGGTCTGATAGTTTCCGGGTTGTATGAAGCCAGTACCTCAAAAATACGCAATGGGCTCAGATTTGTTAGCTGGCCCAGTGTGTTGTGATTCGCTAACCGCCTAGTGCACGTTTGTCTGAAAGGTAGTTTGTCTGGTAGACTGTGCTTTGGGTAGTATTAGAAACAATGGCGTCAATAAAACCATACCAATTTGAGCCTGAATCAGACCCAGACAATTTTAGTGAAGATGATCGAGCAGAACCTGTTCAGTCCTCAAGAGTAAAGACTGCGGATCTATAGTGATCCCTACTGAATGGCACTGTTACTTTTGTATTTTTAGAACGATTATAGCCAAATATCTGTCGCAAAAAATATTAACCCAAAACGAACACTAAACATTGCCTTTACTAGTAGCCAAATCAAACACAGAACCATGTTTAGCATGCCTGTAGATAAACAAGCATGTAGATAAACAATACATAAAAGCTCTAATCAAAGAATCATTTACACTTAAGCCAAGTTTGCTGTTGAGATTTAAAAAAAAGTTTGTAACATTAGGTGTTTGTCGGATAACGTTAAGTATGAATGAGCATTTAACAAACTGGTTTACAGAGCCAAACAGTGTTGTCATCTGTGTACTTCCTTGCTACAACGTACAATTAACAATACAAACTATTACAGGAAAACACATAGACGAAAAATAACTTAAAACGAAAAATACTTACAGGTTGTGGCCCGTAAACAGCTTCTGTTTTAAAATCAGGACAAGCCGTTGTGTGAATCCTTCATTGAACTCACGAAGATTGTGGAAGCTTTCCTCCGTGAAATGTGCAGCGGGAGCCGCATGCGCCCGTTGTGCATTCACACTGGCAGTGTTTTTCTGAACCGCGGCTCGTGTATTGCAAATGCAGACGAATATTGTCCATTATGTCACATTTTCCGGTCTTCTCCTCCGACCCTTGTCTGTCTCGTGCTTTGATTTATGATGGTCAGCATATATCTGCTGCAAATGCGACCTGTTCCCCTCTGTCTCATACACACATGTATAAAACATGTTGTATGTTAAACGCACTGCAACACAACCCCGTCCCTAGGAAGGCTGAAAAAAGTGGACCTGCAATCCGGATGAAAATAACAGCGTTTCATCGGCATTGCGGCAACAACACTCCAGCCTACGAACTATACCACAACAACGCTTCCCCGCGGCGATACAAAATAGGCCTCGCCCCCCCTTATTTAATATTCTCGGAGGAGGGGTTTATGTAAATATTGAGCCTGGTGATGTCACCAACCCTGGAGGGATGTGTGTAGTCGCCTACTGGCCGTTTGCTGTAGTCCTTAGAAATTGATTTCTTTAAAAGCAAATATCTCCCTTTGCTTTAAACTTTGAACGTTGTAAATTTGCAGATGTTGTTTATGCTTAAACAGCAACATTACACACTAGCTAAAGTTAGAATAGTGAAATCATGGTTTACTACCCCTTTAAGAATTTAGCCTTACCATTTAGGTCAAAGTTAGGCTAATCTTATTTCACGTTATTTAATTTTATTATGTTATCTTTGTTATTAAAAATAAGAACAAAGATACAAATGACAAATAATATGACAAATACAATATAAGGTATAAATTAAATAAACAGTGCTTTAATTTTATTTTTTTCAGCTACAGTAGCTGTATTTAACAGGAGAATACAAGTAGTTAAATACATGTACAAATAAAACATTAAATTAGACCTCACTCTATGAATTAAATATACACTGATCCTTATTAAAGCTACAGAAGTTATTCAGTCAAGAGCAGTGAGTGATTCTCTCTTTGTATTTTGTTGTTTGAATCACATTAATGACACAGACAGCAGCAGGTTTATCAGACAGCTGTCACTTTAAGGCCAAATGTGCCGATGTAATATACTGGCACACATGCATATCATAATATACTGACATGCAAAACATCCAAACTATTTACATTCACTTAAGATAAGAATGACTGTTTATGTAAACCATGTGTGTATTTGACAGTAATTAAGAGTAATAAGATGCGAAAGAGAACTTAGTTCAGTACTCACGTGCTGTGAAAGGCTTTTAGGCCCGATTTCACAGACATGGCTTAGACTTAGCCAGGATTAGGCCTTAGTTCAATTAGGACATTTAAGTAACTTTTATAAACGTGCCATATAAAAAAAACATTGCTGGTGTGCATCTTGAGACAAAACAATGACACTGACATATTTTAAGATATCTCAGTGCAAGTTGCTTTCAATTAAAACTGCTCAAACATGCATTTTAGTCTAGGACTAGCTTAAGCCTTGTCTGTGAAACCGGGGGTTAGTGTGCGTGCGCATCGGGTGTACGTGCTCAGAAAAGCGTATGTAAAAACAGAGTGTGAATAAAAAGTTTAATATCACCCTACCCCTGCGTTGCTAAACATGTGATATGAACGTGTCGCGTATGTTGTGATAGAGCGCTGCTAGAATATGCGGTGTAGCACAATACTACGATCTCTCTTCAAAAACAGATCATGGAGACAATTTAATCATTCATGATCTAGTTT
Source organism: Gobio gobio (assembly GCF_949357685.1). Taxonomy (NCBI): domain Eukaryota; kingdom Metazoa; phylum Chordata; class Actinopteri; order Cypriniformes; family Gobionidae; genus Gobio; species Gobio gobio. Next base: position 33,056,353 of record NC_137114.1, on the reverse strand, counting down.
AAAGGGATAGTTCACCCAAAAATTTACATTCTGTCATCAATTACTCACCCTCATGTCATTTCAAACCTGTATAACTTTCTTTCTTCTGTGGAAAGTCAATGGAATCCAACATTCTTCAAAATGTCTTATTTTGTGTTTCATTAAAAGAAAGAAAGATACTCAGATTTTAAACATAATGAGGGTGAGTAAATTATGACAGAATTTGTGGGTGAACTGTCTCTTTAACCTATTGAATTCAGGTGCGTAATATAAGTGTGGTAGAAACTGTGATGCAGCCTTTTCTTACTTTTTCTTAGCCCTTTTACTTTAGTTTGAAAATTTTTGCAATGCTCTTTGGTTTTAAATTTCCCAGCTGCCCTTTAGCTTCACAACTTGAATAATGATCCCTTAACTGTGGGGGTTTTATTCAGAGATTGCAGGTATTATAATGATTCACAGGAAGAGGCAAATTGTGAAATAATTGTGTCCTCACGAGGGCATTTCTCCTCCAAAACATGCACTGAGTACTTACTAAAAGAGCAAAACTTATAAAGAAAATTCCTTTTATATATATATATATATATAACAAGAGCATTGTATATATATATGTATATGTTACTGGCAATGTGTGAAAAGCAGGTATTGTATAGAATGCCTAGGGAATATATAGAATGCCTGAAGTTTGTAGGCAAAGTATGAAATGTCTGTTTTTTGTGATTATGTTGCATACTTATCCTAGGCATTCTATACATTACCTAGGTATTATACAGAATGACAAGTACACTCTTTATTGGCATTGAACATGTTTTTGAAAATGAACGAAGAACCACAACATAAAGTAAAGGACGTTGAGCTACTTGTTGCAGCAAGGAAGGCTAGAATGGCATTTTGAATGGCACTACACTTTCTTCCTGTTCCGACATCGTGACACAACAACCGTCCGGGAACAATTAGGGGCGAGCCTCTGTGGCGGGAGTGGAAGCTCACATGTTTCGCTACCGGCACGCCACCGCCGAACAAAGACCCAAGCGTGAGTAGCAGGAGTATTCTATACTCTGCCGGCTGGCCCTTTGGCATTGTATAGAATGCCTAGGAAATGTGTGAAATATAAACCATTTCATACTTTGCCTACAAACTTCAGGCATTCTATATATTCCTTAGGCATTCTATACAATGCCAGATTTCACACATTGCCGGTAACATATATGTATATTTTCCAGCTTTTGTAATTGCCTATATACATGCGTAATTATTGTGTCTGTCAGTTTCATCTCTCCATATGTTCTTGGCTGGTAGCAGATGATGTATTCTCTGTTAAAAAGGGGGACCATTATGTGATGGCAATTCAATTAACAGATTTTAACTCGTCAGTTGTGCCGTCATAGTCATGATGTTTTCTGAGTCAATAGGTATGCAGGCATTTATTGGAGCAATTTTTGTTTCCTTGGTTACGGGGAAGTCATTCTCAAAGGCCAGCAAATACCCCATAAACAAATTAACACCTTAGATGATGGCTTAGTCAAACATTTTTTAACACAATTAAACTCCAATAAGAACTGATGTTCATTTGATCTGTATATGAGTTGCTTATTTCACAAATGTACTTACTTGATTAGTGACCTAGAAGTTTGAAAGCAGAATCTGAAATATTCTTTATTATTGTCATAACTTGTTTTTTTTTATTTAATTTTTTTTACAAAATCATTTATTTATTTTCACATCATAACATTTTAGTTTTACATTTTGTAAAATCATTGATTTATTTATTTTAATGATCAGCATGACAATTCAAAGGGAAAACATGATCAATGTCAAAAAGTATCTTTTTGATTAGTGACCTAACTGTGCCGAATCTCAAATATACTTTATTATACAACACAACATTTGGTTTTTACATTTTACAAAATAATACATCTTTCTGTTTATTTCCAGGTTTAAATTTCTTTTCGAATCCCTGCTAAGACTTTTGAACTTCACTCTGCCTTTAAAATGGAAACCGTCAGTCAACGGGTTTCAAACGAGTATTGCGACTTTTACTTTAACACCTGCCAGTCAATCTTTTTGTGCTTTTCTTACTCTTAGGCCCTAAATGTAATAATGCTTCCCTTGTGAATCCTGAATCAAATATTGCTGGAGAGAACAAAATAGAGTTGCTCACTCACAGAGGGATATTAAACATGAATGAGGTTCATTGTTGTCAATGAAAGTAGACGGCACTAAAATCAGGAGAAGACAAGCTGTAATTTAAACAATCAGAGCTGTTGAGACACAGGATGAAGAGCCACTCCTGGTTTCCCGGCATGGGCGTATGAGACAGCACCATTAAAACACCCCTCCTGATAGATATTAATAGCTGTCTCTGTATCTCTAACTCTATCTCTCTATCTATAAGGTAGGTTGCACAAACCAGCTAATTCAACATTGTAATAGAATGCAGTATGCAGGACTGAACTAGAAATGGATCAGTGACCCTCCCAAGAAGGGAGAAATGTCACACCGCCGCTACCTGCCCTACTATACTCCCGTCTAAAATCGCTGAAGCCTGCATCTTCCCACATCCCACATTGTGTGTGTTTGTGTGTGGTCTGCATACTAATGTGCATGATCTGAAGTGAACAGAGACGTTCTAAAACCAACCACAATCTACGGTGCTTACTCAATCCACATAGATTCATTGTCCTTTTCCTGACCAGCCGTGCAGGAGGGTCATGCTAAAAGATTCTCGGTCATAACTGTGAATCACCTGACCCTTGTGACTCATAGTACACACTAGGGTTAATAACTACTTGCCTTATGATCTCTGCATGTAAGACAACAGAACAGATGTGCATTGCTCAGACGGCTGTAAATTAGATTAAGATGGCAATGTTAACGGACTAACAGTTACATAATGCTTCATTTTGTTTCCAGAGAATGTTCAGAACATTCAGGACTTTTGCACAGGTGTCTGTGTTCAATAGTCAGACACAACAAACCATGGTGCTTTACTCAATGCCTCTAGATTATAAGTAAATGTTGGAGAAAGTGCTTCTTAATGCATAATGCAATCATATCTAGATATATTAATTAAAAAAAACTATTTAACTTAATAAAAAAAAAAAATATTGTTCAGTGGAGTTTAATTACCAGTGAAGCTTTATTTAATATTTCATCATCTGTCCTTCAAAGAGGATTTATTTTGATAAGATAATTTTAAAAATAAATAAAAAATATTAAAAAAAAAAACAAAGAAATTATATAACAAAATGATATTCATATTCTCCACTCTTTCTATGTCACTAATCAAATACAATACTTTGTGACATTGACATGTGACTTTTTGTCAATGTTTTTGCTACAATTGAAGCTCAAGATGCTCTTTGGATTATTCTTAAATCATGCTGGAAAACATGATCATCAGGTTTTACACTACCTTGTAGAGTTCATGGAGCTCAAGTTAATTTTCAATTCAGCTATTTACTAAAAATTATACTGATAAAATAAAAAATCTCAGTCTCAGACTCTTGAATACCACTATACTGTATGTATAAATAATTTTAACAAAAGAAGGGATGCACCGAATCCAGATTTTTAGGGTTCGGCCAAATACCGAATCCACTGGTTAAGATTCGTCCGAATCCGAAACCGAATACCGAATCCTTCTCCCATCCTCAGTCCATTATCACAGTAAACACATTAACGGGGTAAACAACGTCCACAGCAGTGTAGGGATGCTATTGACCATTTAACCGTTAACCGAAAGTAAGAACTTTGACCGATTAATACTACCAGTTAAACGGTTTAAATGTTTTTAAGGCTTTTTTGTTTGTTTGTTTTTTGATGCATGGTTAAGAAAAATATGCTGTATAGCGTTATTTGTTCACTCACGGAGCGCGTCGACATGTGCAACCGCAAACCAGATATATCTCGCAAAATGAAGCAATGGAAAAGCTTACTGTGTGTGACCATTTCGACAGAAAAATACAGCAGTAGTACAAGCTCCGGACTGGTGGAAAGAAATTGTACGGCGCTTCCCGAGGCTGGCCGCTCTAGCAAGGCGGGACATCAGTGCCATCTGAAGCCTTATTTAAGGCTTTTAATAGTGTGGTTTTGGTCAAGTTTACTAAAGTAAACATTGTCGCGTATGTTCTTCTCGCCGCTGTTTCCTGATGGTTTGTAGAAAAATTACCCCGAGTCGTCCTCTGTCGTTTCAAAGAACAGCACAACGGAGAGTGCAGGAGACGTGCGCTGTCAGCCGAGGCTTGCGCGCTGCGGAGACAGACAGATTGAGGTGGTTTTCTGCCGTGGGTTTAACTGTCAACAGGCTGTGCTCCAGACTAACCCACATCACTTAGACATGTTACTTAAGAAACAAACAAACAAACAAAAAACATACAAGGTGTGGATTGAGGTAGCCTAGGCCTTCTATTTTTATTTGACAAAAAAAAAAAACGATTCCGGTTCTTCAAAGCTTACGGATTCAGTGTATTTTCGTTTTGTCATCTTAATTTGGTAATTATTTAAGTGAAAAATATTTAGTGTAGGCCTATGTATTTTATCTGATCTATATGCGGCTGTTTGCACGGTAAAATAAAATACATTTTGGCTGCTGTCTGTAGATTCCTTCATGCACAACTCTCAGATGTATTCTCTCGGATGTTTCATACGCAAATGTTTTAACAGCGGCTGTTGTTTAGGTTCCTTGTCATCACGAGACAAATCAGCATTGCAAATTGAACATGATGCTCGACTTGAATCGCCTTCTTTTGACTTAAAGTACTGCCACGTTTTCTGTTCATGAGTTCCATTTTCACTTTCAACGGCGGCGTCATTACGTTCGACCAGCGGGGCGCGCATAGTGCAAGCCTAGGGTTCGGTGGAAAAAAATTCTGAGGTTCGGCAGAAACCGAACCCCGTCAAAAAGCCCAATATTCGGCCGAATCCAAACCCGAATCCTGGATTTGGTGCATCCCTAAACAAAAGTAAGTTATTTAGTAAGTTGTAAGTTGGGGCAGTCATGAACAAGGCACCTAACCCCCAATCGCTCCCCGGTCGCCACAGCAAAAATTGCTGCCCACTGCTCTGGGTGTGAGTGTCCACGGTTTTCAGTGGGTGTGTGTGTTCACTCACTCCTCCCAATGTCCTTGGATGGGTTAAATACAGAAGACAAATTCAGAGTATGGGTTACCATAGTCTCAGCCTCAGACGTCACACCCACGGACCGTTGACTGAACGTCTGATGTATATGGCACACTTTTCTGGAAACACTTCAGGAGTTTCAAAGTCTTCATCTGATTTGTTGAATTCTACAGGATGTCCGCGAGTCGGCCTAGAAACAAATGCTGTGACACCAAACCCCCTCGTGGAAGAACGCCATCGTGTTTACAACTGTGACAATGAGCGGTTACCAGGATCGATTAAACGCTGGATTTTCAAAAGTGTGATCAACTTTTTAATATATTTTCACGCCCATAAACATGACATGGAACAAAACAAACTGTGATTGGTTGCGTTACATGTCAGTCAAACGTCCTCTTGGGCGGTCCTTGACCAATGAAAGCTACAATAGAGACCAGACCTTCTACCGTCAGTCTGAAGGTCTGGCTACGCGAGACTACCTAACCCCCAATGGCGCCACAGCCAAAATGACTACCCACTGCTCCGGATGTGTGTGGCGTGTACACTAACTTGAATGGGTTAAATGCAGAGGACAAATTCCGAGTATGGGTTACCATGGGTTACTTTATTTGGAGTTTTAGCTGGAATTTGATTGGAAGCTGAGGGATAGTGGCAGATTCCACCACCCCCCCCCCCCCCTTTTTTGTGGTTGATTTGATTTAAATTGTATTTCCTTCAAAAGGTTAGGAAGAACTGAATGCATTAAAGTTTGATGTAATACATTTTGATAAGATGTACAGTACATTCTTAAAAATAAAGATTTTTTTATTGGCACCTATGGAAGGTGGCACCTATCAGAAAGACATAGCATGGTATTTATTCCGTGAAATAGTAACAGATGGTACTGAGCTACAATGATTTGTGTTTAGTTGTATAGAAAAGTTCTTTGGCGTAGGCCCCATCCTTCGTCTGAATCCTGGGGATGTAGATTCGGCTGATCCTGCCTGAAGACGAAGGCAGGGGAGGAGCCTACCCCCCATGAATGGACAAGGCCAACCTGGTGGTGTAGGGGAGGATGGAGGGGAATGTCAGCGTTGTCAACTGCGAACGTGAAACCGAGAGTTTAGTGCTTATATACTACAGGTGTGAAGCAGTGATTGGCCAGACCTATTAGTATGAACGAATGACGTGGCATTAGAGTCTTTCCATAGAACTTGCTCAGACGCTCTCATTTCCATGAAGAACCTTTAACAACTTTTCCAATGCATAAAATGTTATTTATTGTTGGGGAAAGTTTTAAATGATTATTAAAATGCTTTTCACACTAAGATGCAAAGGTTCTTTTAATAAATGTTCACTGAAAGGTTCTTCGGGGAACCCTAAAATTGTTCTTCTATGGCATCACTGCAAAAATTCCCTTTTGGAACCTTTATTTTATATTATGTGTATGTCTAGAGCAATAAAGTAATCATATTAATGACAATAAATCATTAAATTAATTATAATTCATTATTTTAACAAATTGAAAACCCTATTTAGAGGAATAACAATGCATCTGACTACACAGCAAGGATGCCAGGACTTCATGAGGGCATCTGTCCAGCTACATTTGATTGAGAGAACCGTTGACCTGCAAAATACTCTCTGTAGAAGTGTGTAGTGATACTAAAATGGCAGCTCAGCACCGTTCATGGCAGTGCGGAGATGTGCTTGCAATTTATTATGGGGGACGAGTAGCAGAGGTTTCCACAGGTGTCTTATTTGCATTGGTTACTACGGGATTGAGTTCAAGAAATCTCTGCGTCTTCTGGTGCTTTGTAATCACACTGTTTTCCGTATAGACCCCTCCTCTTTTCCCAGCATGCCCTGCTTAAGTGGTCAGAGTACCAATATCTGGCTTATACACTACCCACGGCATCATAATTAAAACAGAAAGAGATTATAAACCCATGTGAAATGCCCTGTGCGTGTGCTGGAGAGTCAGAAACAAATCTATCTCTCAATCCTCCTCCTGCACCTAATCGCAAATATAATTTCAGGACACACTTTACTCAAAGGTCAGTTGATAATAAAATGTAATTTTGTGTGAGAGACTGAAAAAGAGCAGATTAATAACAGTGCTAAGCCTCAGATTTTGATTATAGTGAGCTCTTTAAAAAGCTTCCTTAAAAGGGAATTATTTGAGTTTTGCTAGTAATTTTAGAACAGATTGAATGGACACCAAGGGGTCAGGTTTTGGCTGATTAGCAAGGCCCATTAGCCCCTGCTGGTAGATGCAGTAACTGCACCATCTGGACCCCAAAAAACATATTTCTCTATTGAAGGTTGTTTCGAAGTAGCCGTGTGTTTTAATGTAATATATCTGTTTGCAAGCCACATATAAACTGCAATTATATCATTATATTATAGTAGATGAGTGCCTAATTTTTTCTGGAGATTCCACATCATGTGCCAGCCAGGCAACTGGCATTGAGATGAATGGCTGGGTATGCTAAAAGACTCTTTGTACTCTTTGCTTTATATATTTAGGGCCCTATGAAATCCGTTTTATTTTTTCCCAAATTCCGTTTTATTTTTTCCCAAATTCCGTTTTTTCCGTTTTAATTTTTGCTAATTCCTTTTTTTTCCGTTTTAATTTTTGCAAATTCAGTTTTTTTTACCCTTAACTGTTATTTTAGTCGTAAAAAGAGTGTTTTTAATGTTAATATAATAGAACATAAAACATAAAATAGGAATGACAAACATCAAACAGGTAACAAACATCACATTTACTTTTCAGGACAAATACTGCAACATAACACTGCACTCTAAGCACTTCAAGTCACAACTAGATATTAGTGCTGTGAATTGATAATTAAAAAAAACCCAGAATTAATTGCATTTTTTCTGTAATTAATCATTATTAATTGCAATTAAAAACATTGGAGTTTTTAATATTTTGATATTGTAATAATTTCAGTTACTCTCCAAATTAATTTAGAAACAATTTAAAGACAGCATATTTTAAATGTGTGTTGTAATGGCATCTTTTTATGAATGAAGGCCAGTATCACTGATATTAATGTCTATATGAAACATTGATGACGTTACATTACAGTATAACTGAAAGCTACCGATTTCACCATTTATTAGGCTTTAAAAAATAACTTTTAATTTAATTGAACTTAAAACAATCTTTACATAAACCCATTATAATAAATGTTATATTTACCTGTGGCCTTCCCTGTCATAGTCTACACAGAAATTGAATAAAGTTATCAACACCTTTCTTAACTGCATAAATAATAAGTGAAATATAGATGAATCATCATTAAAACTACAATCTTCTGTTCCCGTTGTTCTTTGAACATCAATGACAGACATTATCAGTGCTCCTGTCACTTTAAGAACAGCCGCTTCTGAACATGATGTGGATAATGCTGCCTTCACGTGCTATCGGAAATTTGATGATTCCGACTTCTGAAGTCGTGATTACGAGCGCATTGCATTCAAGTTTCAAAATGTGAGGGCGTTCATGTGCAATGTTTACCTAGGAAACTCGTATATTACGATAATTCCGAGAGCACGTGAAGGCAGCATAAGACGCGCTGATCCGCGCATCTCATTTTCTCTCAAGTTCATTTAAGGCATTATTTTCCATACAGTACATTGAAGTGCATTAAAAACAAGGCAAAATACAGCAAGCACTACCTGAGGGAACTGCTCGGCTCTGTACTGAGGGCGGTGTGAACGGGGCTTTAGCGTTGAGTTTCTTAACTTTTCCGCTGATGAAAGCAGAGCCGTGGTGAGCCGCTTCACCATACTTTCATTGTTTTGAAGGCGGAGCTGAAATGACGGGAGGGGTTGAGTCGCCCAGATTTGCTTCCCCCGGTCTGCATTTCCCCAGACATGCGTTCTTCTCCCACACAAAACCGCATTTCATTCCAAATATGTCAAATTCCGGGAAATTCCGCGTTAACAATAGATTCCGCGTTAATATGCCAATTCCGCGATTCCGTCCGCGATTCGGTGATCGCGGAAATCATAGGGCCCTATATATTATAGACTTCCATCCTTGAATGAAAATGAGGCAGCAACACTCTTGGCATCTTGCATCTTTCTTTCCTTCTGCTCTCTGTCTGTAATAAATGACAGTTGGTCTTTCCCTTGCCTATTGACAGTGTGCCAGATCATGTCCAAGGGGGTTGTGGCGGTCCTGGGCCCCTCTGCCAGCCCGGCATCCAACTCTATCATCAGTAATATCTGCGGTGAGAAAGAGGTGAGTGCTGGCATTGGCTCTCTTTTGTCATCAGTGCAACATACCAAAGCCCAGATCATATTATCAAGTCATCATTCATATCATTACCGTAATGACCGGAGTGTTCAGCGACACGCTCTAAAAACGATCCCTAACCACAGCTGATGAACACAACGACCAAACAGCGAGTGTTATGCTGTGACTACAATGTGCAGCTCTAATGAATAAATACATAAATGATTATTGACAAATCGTGCTCACTGTTCTGAAGTCAAACTTTCCTACAAGCATTTGTTCTGCCGTCTGCAAACATGAAGAGGGATGCGAACAGACAAAGTAAATTACTAAGGGAAGAATTGAATAACAAAGAATTTATATTGATTAATTGTCGCCGGGACGCAGCCTGAATAGTTTGAAGCAGTTTCTCGCTCCGTCAGAGAGTAAAGGGAAACTTTTGAACACAGAGAACGAAAAGAAAGCTAGTAGAAGTGGAATATTTATTTTCAGCCACTTGAAACTGCTAATTGCTAACTGCAAATCACCCAAAAATGAAAATTATTCCATAATTCTTAAGCCAAACTCAAGCCATCCTAGGTGTTTATGACATTCTTCTTTCAGACAAATACAATAGGAGTTACATAGTTATATATAAAAAAATGGCTAATCCAAGCTTGTGAATGGCAGCCTGAAATTTGAAGCCAAAAAAAGGGCGTCCATCCATTATAAAAGTAATCCACATGGCTCCGGTGGGTTAATAAAGGCCTTCTGAAGTGAATCGATAAGTTTGTGTAGGAAAAATATTTAGAAACAATTTAAAACTTTATGAAGTAAAATATCTATCTTCCCGCAGACCGCCGTCCGTATTCAACTTACGAAGAAAGTGTAACGCCTCTAGCAGTTTAAAACACTTACACTGCATCTGACGTCATCGTCACATCGTGACGTCACCGGTCACGCTTTTTCCGTAAGTTGAATACACAAACCCATCGAATTGCTTCAGAAGGCCTTTATTAACCCCCCGGAGCCGTGGATGGATGGATGCACTTTTTTGGGCTTCAGATTTTGGGCTGCCATTATAAAGCTTGGAAGAGCCAGGACATGTTTTAATAACTTCAGTTGTATTCCTTTGTACACCTAGGATAGGTTGAGGGTAAGTAAATCATGTGGTAATTTTCATTTTTGGGTGAACTATCCCTTTAATTCAAGTTGTCATATGTATATGCTTCAATGTATACATTTGAATAGATTTATAGTCAACTTATAATGTTGTCACAAACCCCCAATTCTAAATAGTCTAGCACTGGGGCTGATGTGATATTATATGTGGATTTTCTTGCAAAGCAGCAGTCAGAGGAATACATTACTATCGCACAGGTAATGAATAATGCAGCTTGAAACAAGTTTACTGTGCGTACTCAACTGACTAAGCATCACTCCTTAATGTCTTCATAATTCATAATCAGTGGCAACTCGCCTTCCAAAGTGAGCAACGAGCATAAATATTCATAGTCACATCTTATAAATGACTGCTTAGGTCATAGATGAGGGCTTGTGTAATGAAAGTTTAAACGTTTACATCAGCTATAATATACCTTCGATGAATATTTATAATGCTGACATTTTATTTGTTTTCAGGAGCTGTTATTTGTCTTGTCCCTGTGTGATGCTGTAGGTCAGGTTTTGGTTAGTGCTGTGGAGGTTGTTAGCTGCTTTGGGATGATGAAATGGGAGGTCAGATACTCTCTGTCCACTGTCTATGGGGAAAGGTCATTGTGCTCCTGTTATGTATTTTAAAAAATGGTTTGTCTATCTCTAATGGTCTAAATGGACGAGGGGTCATTGTGTTTATGGTGGTGTTGTGTGTGTGTGTGTGTGTGTGTGTGTGTGTGTGTGTGTGTGTGTGTGTGTGTGTGTGTGTGTGTGTGTGTGTGTGTGTGTGTGTGTGTGTGTGTGTGTGTGTGTGTGTGTGTGTGTGTGCGTGTGTGTGTGTGTGTGTGTGTGTGTGTGTGTGTGTGTGTGAGAGAGAGAGAGAGAGAGACAGAGAGAGAGAGAGAGAGAGAGAGAGAGAGAGTGAGCATCACAGAAGTATGATGCATACTGTGAAGTATGAGCATCACAGAAGCATCACAAAATATCTCTCTCTCTCTCTCTCTCTCTCTCTCTCTCTCTCTCTCTCATTTCAGAGAGAGAGAGAGAGAGAGAGAGAGCAAAACAGGAAGGAGTTTGTAGTTTGGCCCTTTGCTTCTTTAGAATGTTTGAAGGGTTGATTTCAAATTTGGGTGAAACCAGGGTTACCAGATGTCTTTGACCAATATTTCAAACTATGGAATACAAATTCAACCTGCTGCAACAGTTAAAAAGTAGCCCGATTTTGCGATTTAAATACACAATTGTCAAATAATATTTTAAATAAAGGTTGTTAAAGACCATTAAGATTTTTTTGCATTATATCACTATTTTCATGGAAATTATTCTGATGCATCAGATGCCTTGGAGTATTCTGGTTTAATGTATATTTAAATTTTTCACAAAAATAGTTCGAGGCCTACCATAATGACTTTATTTTACTTTATTAGGGTAAAAATTACAATTACATTTATATTAATACAATTACAATTTTCGTAAAGTAATACAGTCATATATTTTTAATTAGCATAAAATAAAATAAAATATTATTATTATTATTATTAATGGGGAATGTAATGAATGAACTGACTGAATGTCACAATGCAAACTTAAAAGGATAGTTCATATGAAAACATTTTTAATTAGCCCATGATTTACTCACCCTCAAGCCATCATAGGTGTATATGACATTCTTCTTTTAGATGAATACAATGGGAGTTATATTAAAGTGCCCCTATTATGGCATTTGAAAGGTTCATATTTTTGTTTTGGGAGTCCCCCCAACCACAGGTGTACATGCATGCAAGGTCAAAAAACACTTTCTTTGTCTTATAGTATGCATTTATTTTTACCTTATTTGCTCAATGACTCCCAAATGATTCGCTCAACGATTCATTTTTCCAAACCCGTCCTTTGCGTGACGCTAATCTGCGTAATTGGTCATATAACCCAGTCAGTTGTGATTGGTCTACTGCGTGCAGCGCATGTCGGAAACTGAACGCCTATCATCATTACTGGATTACAGCTTGTCAAGTGTTGAAAATTTTATACAGTGTTTGAACAGACATGGCATCAATTTTGCCTTAGAAATTCGAGCCAGAGTTCGACGGTGAGCAGAGAACAGAGAACAAAACCTGTGTCACAGTAGCATGTTACTACCAGTGTTCACATACAAAATATTTCTGCTAGTTAACACGGCGTACAGTATACAGTGCCTGCATCACTTATATTGTATTATAATAATGATGGTGCTCCACTCTGTTCTAAATATAAATACTAGAGAGGAAATAAGCTGTTTTATGTTTATGTTAGCGAACCTAGCCCACAGCTTGGTGGTCATGATAACAGTCATGATATATGCGTTAGCCCAACGCAAAAACGTATTGATAAAACACTGCAGTTTTACCCCAATCTATTGCTCTATTCCTAAGTTATAACAACAACAAACATTTGCACACTTCTAGACAATTGCGAGCAAACATATATTGCGGTTAGCTGATTAGCCGGAGACCTACTAGCTGCGTGGAACATACACAACACACACAACTAAATACGTATTGTGCATTCTACAGAGAACATAAAAGAAACTATTACATTATCATCATCATCATCATTACAGGTTGTGATTCGGAGGAGGAAGAAGCTGTTCCAAATAAACTGGGTTCTGACCCATCCTTCAATAACAACCGGCTTACGAATCCATCGTTGGAAGCATTTAGGTTGAAGAAGCAATGTTTTATGACTATAAGTAATTTTCGTCAAATGTTATTGAGGTTAGAAATATAATTGCGAATATCGAACGTCCAACGTCAAGCCAACGTTATGCCAGTGAAGAAGCAATCGTCTGACGGGAACACAGCACAAGGTCCGGGCTATACTGCTGTGAGGTATCGATGTAAAGATGAGGTTTAACCACTGATTCTTCACATGCTCGTCATTGGGCAGGGGAAAAAAAATATTGTTCCATAATAGGGGCTCTTTAAAAAATGTCCTGGCTCTTCCAAGCTTTATAATGGCAGTAAATGGCAGCCCAAAATTTGAAGCCCAAAAAAGTGTATCCATCCATTGTAAAAGTAATCCACACGGCTCCGGGGGATTAATAAAGGTCTTCTAAAGCGAATCGATGGGTTTGTGTTAGGGCTGCTCGATTATGGAAAAAATCATTATCACGATTATTTTGGTCAATATTGAAATCACGATTATGTAACACGATTATTTCACATGACTTTGGGAATGTGTTGCATGTATTAAAAATACACCTTTCAACAATTCAATTGAAATTGTAACATTTGTTGTACTTTTTGAACTATTAAAATAAATAATATAACATATATTCAAATCAAAGTATTCACGTAAAAATGATAACCACAAATAAATAAGATCAACAATATGGTTCGGCTAGATATGCTTTTCAGGTATGTCTAACATTAGTTTTCAGGTACAGAAATGTATCAAATGTAAAATAACATTGCATATTTAAGTGCATAAATTAAAGATTAATCCTATTAAACTTACAAAAGCTATTCAATCAAGAGCGGTGAGTGATGTCCTTGTCTTTTGTTGTTTGACATTAAACAGACGGCAGTAAAGGCTACTGCCCCTTTAAGACCTAAAGCTTGGATATGCGTCGTCTTTCTCGACTGTATAAAGTTCACTTAAGGCATATACAGACTATGTCTGCTAGGATACTCATCAAGATGGACATGTTGACATACGTTTTGTGTGAGTTTGTCCGTTCAAGAGCAAGACTTGAAAGAGAACTCAATATTTGCGCGCTGTGAGACGTGTGAGACGCACATTTTCTCACAGCGCGCGCGTCTTCTGGCACTTCAACCCAGTGAAGATGGCGAAATGGCAGCACTCGCATGCATTGAACAAAGTTTACAAAGAGAGAATTATTTGAAAAATATGAAGGAAAAAAAGGACGTTTACACGGCATCCCTGCTCTCGTCAGTTTTTGTATCTATATTAGATTGTCATAGATCACCCTGTGTTTAATTTTCAAGTGGTTAAACAAATTCGTGATGTTCCCTTGCGTTGCAGCCACTACCATGTAGCAAATCTTGCACGTAGCATGTTTCTGCTCGTCGTCTGATTCCTCGAAGCCAAACTGTTGGTTGAGTTGGTTTTGCCTTTTTTGCTCACCAAACTGTAACTGCCCTCCTTCTGCCATCTTTACTCGCGCCGAGTTTTTAAATTCCAGCGGATGATATATGCACACGAGTCACGAGACTCACAAACTGAGAGATTGTGGCTTCGGGAGGGGCGGATGTGCGCGTGCGCGTTTCATTCAGAACGCAAGACAAAATAAGAGTGTTCTTGCAAAACTGAACATGGCAAAATAATCGTTTTTTCTCGATTGTACTATTTTGGTGATCGTTGGGAGGTAAAATCGAAATCGAAATTCGATTAATTGCACAGCCCTAGTTTGTGTAAGAAAAATATCCATATCTAACACGTTATAAAGTAAAATATATAGCTTCCGACAGACCACCTTCCGTATTCAACTTACGAAAAAAGCGTAACTGGCACGACGATGACGTCAGGCGTAGCACAAGCATTTTGAACTGCTAGAGGCGTTACACTTTCTTCTCCGATTGTATTCGTCTGAAAGAAGAATGTCATATACTCCTAGGATGGCTTGAGGGTGAATAAATCATGGGGTAATTTTCCTTTTTGGGTGAACTATCCCTTTCATGTTTTTTCATATAGATTTAATGTGTTTCTTTAAGCAAAATATAACCTATTTCTTCTTTTGGGGTAGAATATGACATTTTCTTGACAGGTTTCGTGAGATTAACCCATGTACAATTTCATTGACTTGTTCCGTGTGCACATTTCCCCCTGTGTGTGCATTCATGCCTGTGTGTTTGCACTGCCCAGATTGCAAGCTTGCATGTTTGTAGAATGTGAGAGGCCTATATTGTTCAGTTTGTATCATTAGTTTTTCTGTACGCAGCTGCTCTGAGACTGACAGTTCGGCCTGAAGATATAAGTAAATACAAGATGAATCTGTACTCGCTTTATTGTCAAGACTGCTCAAGATGCTCTTTCACTCATGTAATACAATGATGGAGTTTCCCATCTGGCTTAAAAAGAAAAGACAAATCTGCTGTGAGGGTCTGGAGTGTGGCTTTTGACTTCACTCATTATTACTGATAAATGTTCGTTCACAGCCTGCTGTCGCTTTCCCTTCTTGCAGAACTTATTTTATCCAACATCAAGTGATGGTTCTTGTAAAAACAGATAATGTAAACAGTCTAAGTGATTTCTAAGTGGTTTCTTGTGAGTCAAGTAGAGTACAGGAACCTTTCGGCAAACAAGAGTTGTTGTTGACTGTAGTCCAAATGTTTTCCCAGGGACCTTGGGGTTCTGCTATAAAATTACATTGTTATTCAAGTCAGTCACTACAGAAAAATATATACTTGTAGGACAAATAAGGTGAGCGGGAAAGAGGTTTTCCTCTAATTTCTCATAAATATGAATGGTGTGTTTGTAGTACTGAGAGCGTGGCAGATGAGAGAGGCAGGAGCCTTTGAGAGCTTCAGGAGCCACTAGAGTAGCAGCACAGCTGCGCTAAAGGCTGAGGCCTTTGAACCTGAATGACACGCATGTGGAAACCAGGTGAGGGAGAAAGGCCCGGCCTGAAACCCCAGAGCACAACAGAGAGAACTTCCTGTGGAGCCTGAGACCTCTGCTGAATACATTAATATAAAAAATTCTATTCACGTGTTGAAATTCAAGTCAAGTTTTTGCTACTCTGTGCCACAGTAGTGAAGCTGATTTTATGCATTATTTATTGTGTAGTATTTTTGTATTTTAAATTTATAACAAAAGTTGTTATATCAAGCTTAGCGTTTGTTCTGGCAGGTCACATTAGTCAAGCTCGCATAAGCTGACTCTTAGCTGATCTACCTGTAGGAATACAACACCTATCACAGCATCTCTATATATAAGATCTATTCAGTATTATCAGCAGCTTTATCTATTGAATTCAACACAAGAAAGATTTTCTTCATACACAGTAGGACTGCACAAATTGGGGGGGAAAATTTCAAAAATACATATATAAGAAAACTCGGTTTGTTGTGCTTGCTTGTAGTGCTTCACAATTTGGCCCAAAATGTTGTGCTTATATAATATTATCTAATAATATAATAATTAGCATGATCATTATTATTGATAAATGAAAATATTAAACAAAATAACACTTTCATTATTTTTAAAAAAATTATAATAAATAGAGTATTTAAGTACAAATATATCAATATAATAAGAAGAAAATAATAAATGTTTATTTTACAGAAAACATGTTATGTATGAAAAACTGCAGTTTTCCTATGCAGTTTTCCTATGGGTTTTCCTGTTATTCCTATGCTGTTAATATGCAGGAAGACTATGAATATAAATCATTAGAAAGGTCTAAAAATTTCTTATAAAATATTATATTTTTATGATTAGAATTTGTAACAATAATTTCTTCATTTTTGTCAGGAGGTATGAGTTCATGTCTTTAATATGAAATATTAGCCACATATGCATCCACTGTGTATAAACTCCTGTACACTGGAAAAAAACATGGATTATCATATACATTTCCTTAGAGTGAAGTTTTCCTATTTTTTTTACCGAAAATAGGAAGGAGTGAGCATTACTGAGCGCTAAATACACATCTATTTTATTCATACTGGAAACCGGAGGGCGCTCTCATGCAGAAACTCTGCATATGCCTCAGAGAAGTAATATAACTTATGATGCTCCAGGAAATCCCTAATGTAGACTAAAGCTATCACTAATTAAGACAATAAACACACGACTGCCGCAATATATTGCATACTTGAGTCCTTCAAGCTTTCTCGGGTATTTAGAATGCAATGCTAATCGACATAGCCTTTACTAGAGCCCGACCGATATGGGTTTTGGGGAGCCGATAACGATATTAGGGAGTAAAAAAAATGTGATACCGATATACTGGCCGATATTCTTTATGTGTATATTATAGTACAGTACCAGCCAAAAGTTTGGACACACTTTCCCATTGGTGTCCAAACTTTTGACTGGTACTGTTTATATAATATGAGTAGTATGTACATAATATACATACATTGGGCCTCATTCATGAAATGTTCTTAAATACATGAGCAAATTCTGAGTAATCATTCATGCTCATTCATAATTAGCATAATCCCCACCCATGAGTTACAACTGCAAATGACGTGTCCAGGAACGCTGTGGAATCTTCTGGAAGCCTTCTTTCTCAGGTTTGGCTCCAGTATTTTGCATAAATGCTAAAGAGACTAATTAACCATATGCCTAGCAATGAATATTCAATTATCGTGTGTCCACCAAAACATTTTTAGCCAGCCTGGTGCTCTTCTGAAAACGGCCAGCTGGTGGCGCTTGAAAGTGCTTTGCAAGGGCAGCGTTTTTCCAGCTGAGATACTATGATTGCTATGAATATGATACAGAATATCCATGGCAGTTATGTATTACTAGTATCTCATTTTGAAGAATATTACTGAATATAAAAAATGCAGTAAAAATCAGTATTAACTTCTCCATTATTGTTGTTCAGTCGGTGTACAAGTAGGATGATTGGTCGGTGTAGTATTTGTCCTGCCCCTCCTCCACTGTGATTGGACGGCTTGGTAAAAAAGGACACTGACTAGCACTGTCTATTACCCAACGTTGAACAGTAAAAAAACAACAAAAAACAAAGACAGGGCTAATCAACTCTTAAAACATTATTCTGGTACATTGTGCATCAAAATGCAATGTCATCAGTTTGCCTAAATTAGAACATAGAACGTTCAAATGTTTTACGCACCATTTACACATGGTAGGGAGCAGGTGTACATTTTTTTCATACCAAAATAGCATCTATAGCATTCATAGCATCTCCTGAATGAGTGCAGAATCTCCTGATCAAAACACGCAAGAAATGCAGAAATGCGCAATCTCATATAAGCAGATGCATATGTAAAATAACGCGATCATCAACATTAAACCGCTTATAAATCAAAACTAATGTTATTGAATGAAATGTCGACCCAGGACTGTGAAGCTTTGATGGACTCAATCTGTTACTCCATCTGTGTTTTGATCACCGATCTGAATCCCTTCTGTATGTAAGTTAGTCTTTGTTAAAAACATGATTTTCTCAGCTTTTTCCTCAAAATGTTGCTTTTTTTCATGAAACGTACCCAAATTCTTGTGTTGATGAAAAAGAATGCATGAAGCTAGAATAAAACAGGCTCTGTTCTTTCTTTTGATAGATGTTTAGATATTCAACAAGATATTCTGTGGGCCATGAAACTTAAACGCGGTGCAAATTTCATGTTTACGTTCACTGAAGACACAACAGACTATGTTTACGATGATAAACAATTAATTCTTTGTGAATATTCGCGCGCTGTAAGATGCGTCGACATGCTTGGGCGCTTGTTCATATCGGTGGCATATCTGCGTCATATATGCCGATGGCGATATACCTGCGACAGGCTCATATCGGACGATAAAATAAGGGTTGTTCCGATTCCGATACTAGTATCGGAAACATAACCGATACCACAACAAATTCTGACATCGGTATCAGCGAATACTTGAACCCATGCACCGATCCAATACCATTTTCTTAAACAAGACCTAGTTATTATGACCGCTAGCTTTGCCTAACCACTGCATGGTTCTTCTTCGCTAGCGAAGAAGAAATGAGAACACGCTAGCAGTTTGTTGGCTGTTTGGCAGCATTTCAGAGTGGACCAACCAGCCAGTAAAACGGTGACATGTCTCATATGCCAGGCTGCAATTTCGAGGGGTGGCACAAGTATTAGAAACTTTAACACAAGTAACTTAATAAAGCATTTGAAGACGCGTCACCCCGAAGAACACGGCGGTTGCACCCCGGTACAGTTTGCCTGGTAGCAAATACATCTCTGAACCCGCCTCAATGAGATGCGTGAACACCTTTCATGCAAAGTAAAAGATGTTGTTCTTGAAATTGTGAGCAATACTAAGTTCCCACAGCAGTGTGTAACCTAGTTTAAGTTACTTAAAATATGTATATTTTCATTCTGGGTTTTGCTCTTGTTGAATCTTGTTCAGTTGAGGTTTATTTGTGTACTCTTATTTCACTACACTGTGACTGCACTTAGTATTTTTAAAGGACTACTTAGATGGAGTATTTTTAAAGGACTACTTAGATTGAGTATGTTACTGTTGCACTGTTTTTGTACTTTTGTTTTGTATTTAAAAACTGAAATGCCTTTTATTTAACAAAATTGTTTCTGGACTGTGTTTTTTAAACAGTTATATTGTAAAACTAAAATACCTTTTTCAGTTTGCAGTGTTAGATTTATGGCTGCATTTGAAGTTCTTTTTCACTTAAGAAAAAAAATATTACTGTCAAATGCATGTCAGATAATAAAAAATACTGTAATAAATACAGTAGTTCATTATGTATTTGTTTTATTAAGGGATAAGTCTGAAGTACACCATAAAATAATTCTAGCAATTCATACAGGGCTAGTAGTATATACAGCACACAGATACACACCCAGGTATCGGATCGGAATCGTTGTCGGGGAAGGGAAAAAGGGTATCGGAACATCTCTAGATAAAATCGGCAGACCTATAAATCGGTCGGGCTCTAGCCTTTACTACTGCATAGAACTTTATAAAATAAGATATTGTCTGCCCCATTCTTTGATAAGAAGCCACATCAGCTCACAAAAGGTAGTTTTTTCAAACACTCGACTGACATTATGAAGTGAGTTTGGAGTAAAAAGTAAAAGTTTGATGCATGTTGTTTTTTTCAAATGCACGTTATAAGCGGCTCAAACTCCCAGTGCTTTCAGAGATGGAGTGTTTAATACTGATCACAGAGCCACTCTTCACTGACACGCTGAAATCGCAGCCTTTCATAATCGCACTAAGCCATTTCGATTAATCATGCAGCCCTAACACACAGAATGAGTTGCAGTCTGACACGTTTTTCCACCCCCTTTTGATTGACAGGTAATAATCGTCCCTGATCACTGGCTGTCCGACCGATGGCCAATAGTAAAAATACTTGCTTTTATTGGCTGATACATTGGTGCATAACAACATTTTTTTGTATTTGCACACATTAAACATGCTACATAACAATGTCATGCCAAATTAACTTTTTACTCAAAATTGTTATGCTGATCATTTCATTTGTTATGGAAAAAAGTTTAAATTAAATTAAACTGAGAAAAACGCACTAGTGGCCTCAGCTTTTTGGACCCCACTGTATAATCAAATTGGGGTAAGCGGTCATCTCGGTTTGCTGCAGTCTCTTAGGTTATCACTGATTACATATTCAATTAGGATTAATCCAGTTGGTCAAGCATGAATAATGAAGTATAAGCAGCGGTCCACAACAGGGAGACACACAGGAGCACCGGTGTGAGATTAAGCCAACAGACTCGACCTGGAAGCACTTTATTTGTAACTAGGTGTCTTTTTTTGGCAGGCTATTTTGGGCCAGACTTTGTTCTAGGCTTGCCAGCGTATGAAAGTGGACCTAGCATGCTGTGTTTGATCGTGAATGCTGTAATTTTGCTTGCTATCAAAGCTTCAGCCCAGCAGGAGTCTTCATTTACAGCAGTCACTCTGCAAGAGCTGTTTTTCACAGCCCATCCCTTCCTTCTCTTCTCACTTCTCCCATGCACATCCTGCACATCTTCCCATATTTCCTTTGCAGCGTGTTTGGAGAATCGCCAGTGATGTGATTTGTGCCAGTAACTTGCCATTAACGTGATTTGTGTACCGTATTGTAAGTCGCTCGAGTAAGTAAGCATCTGTTCGAAAACGTAAATGTATGTAAATGTAAAACACCCGAATCAGTCTTCGCTTCAGGTTGGCTGTGGTTCCTGGCTGATGAATCCGACAGAAGAGGGGTGAGAGGTCAGTCGTGGTGATTAAGCTATGAAAACTTTATTGGACCGTATAAGGTGGCGAGACTCTTAATGGCAGATCTCTTCAGACCTCATTGGATTAAATGATGTATAACTACAGCACTGCTGATCCCTCAGCGTTAAGTGCTGTGAGCGCTAATGTTGTGCTCTATGGACAGATGAGCACTGACAGGAGAACAGGCGATATGTTTGACAAAGCACTCCAGATTTGCTGTCAAATACCCTTCTTTCTATCATAATGGCGCTGATTCTTATGGCTGTGCTTAGGGATGTGAACCTTAAATCTGTGAGTCTTATGGGTTTTTTGACTTCTTTAACATCCAAAGTAATTCAATTCAGCTTCTTTAAGCCATTGTGAGCTGCTTTTGATGCAGTGGTCAAACTGATTAAAATTAATACAATTCATAGCAATCACTTCATTAACAGTGACCCCAAAATAATTTGTGCATTAGATAACAAAATATCAAACCTAGTAAACAGCGTAGGGGAAGAGTGTACATCGATATATCACTTCAAAGGAAGTAGAAATTTACTTGCCAGTCATTTTGCATCATCTGAGTACTTGAATTATGACTTAAATGAATGTGAATCCTTTCCACCCCCCAGCTCAATTTTTGCCAAGTGTGGTTCCTACACAGTTGTTTGCGGGTTTAAAATGCATGAGATGAGATTGTTACAGTTATCATCACCATGCGTCACATAAGTTAAGTAGACTTTCAGTACAAACAAATCACGTTTCACGACTCAGTTTAGATATTTTGAGAATGGCAAGTTATATTAATTTAAATATGCAAAAATAATTGTGTGTATGCATATATATATATATATATATATATATATATATATATATATATATATATATATATATATATATATATATATATATATATATATATATATATATATATATATAGTGAGGAAAATAAGTATTTGTGCACCCTGCTATTTTGCAAGTTCTCCCACTTAGAAATCATGGAGGGGTCTGAAATTGTCATCGTAGGTGCAGGTCCACTGGGAGAGACATAATCTAAAAAAAAAAATCCAGAAATCACAATGTATTTTTAACTATTTATTTGTATGATACAGCTGCAAATAAGTATTTGAACACCTGTCTATCAGCTTGAATTCTGACCCTCCAAGAACTGTTAGTCTGCCTTTAAAATGTCCACCTCCTCTCCATTTATTATCCTAAATTAGATGCACCTGTTTGAGGTCATTAGCTGCATAAATACACCTGTCCACCCCATACAATCAGTAAGAATCCAACTACTAACATGGCCAAGACCAAAGAGCTGTCCAAAGAAACTAGAGACAAAATTGTACACCTCCACAAGGCTGGAAAGGGCTACGGGGAAATTGCCAAGCAGCTTGGTGAAAAAAGGTCCACTGTTGGAGCAATCATTAGAAAATGGAAGAAGCTAAACATGACTGTCAATCTCCCTCGGACTGGGGCTCCATGCAAGATCTCACCTCGTGGGGTCTCAATGATCCTAAGAAAGGTGAGAAATCAGCCCAGAACTACACGGGAGGAGCTGGTCAATGACCTGAAAAGAGCTGGGACCACCGTTTCCAAGGTTACTGTTGGTAATACACTAAGACGTCATGGTTTGTATTCATGCATGGCACAGAAGGTTCCCCTGCTTAAACCAGCACATGTCCAGGCCCGTCTTAAGTTTGCCAATGACCATTTGGATGATCCAGAGGAGTCATGGGAGAAAGTCATGTGGTCAGATGAGACCAAAATATAACTTTTTGGTCATAATTCCACTAAACGTGTTTGGAGGAAGAAGAATGATGAGTACCATCCCAAGAACACCATCCCTACTGTGAAGCATGGGGGTGGTAGCATCATGCTTTGGGGGTGTTTTTCTGCACATGGGACAGGGCGACTGCACTGTATTAAGGAGAGGATGACCGGGACCATGTATTGCGAGATTTTGGGGAACAACCTCCTTCCCTCAGTTAGAGCATTGAAGATGGGTCGAGGCTGGGTCTTCAAACATAACAATGACCCGAAGCACACAGCCAGGATAAAAAAGGAGTGGCTCTGTAAGAAGCATCTTAAGGTTCTGGCGTGGCCTAGCCAGTCTCCAGACCTAAACCCAATAGAGAATCTTTGGAGGGAGCTCAAACTCTGTGTTTCTCAGCGACAGGCCAGAAACCTGACTGATCTAGAGAAGATCTGTGTGGAGGAGTGGGCCAAAATCCTTCCTGCAGTGTGTGCAAACCTGGTGAAAAACTACAGGAAACGTTTGACCTCTGTAATTGCAAACAAAGGCTACTGTACCAAATATTAACATTGATTTTCTCAGATGTTCACATACTTATTTGCAGCTGTATCATACAAATAAATAGTTAAAAAAATCATACATTGTGATTTCTGGATTTTTTTTTTAGATTATGTCTCTCACAGTGGACATGCACCTACGATGACAATTTCAGACCCCTCCATGATTTCTATGTGGGAGAACTTGCAAAATAGCAGGGTGTTCAAATACTTATTTTCCTCACTGTATATATATACATATATATATATATATATATATATATATATATATATATATATATATATATATATATATATATATATATATATATATATATATATATATATATATATATATATATATATATTATTATTATTATTTTTTTTATTTTTTTTTGCGTGAAAATATAGTAATTTGTTAGTTTTATACATAACCCATGTATTTACACATATTACTTTAAGTATGTCATCATTCTCGAAATCCCTAATCTGTGCATTTTCTTCTGTAGATATTCCCTGCTCAGTGTGTAGGGAGCAGTGCGTACTGCACAGGGACCCTGTGAATCAGATCACAGCTTGTGTGAACTTGAAAGAAACCGACTTCTTACATACCCTAAAAATGACCTTGGAACCAGATGGTTAAAAGTAACGTTTCGGTTACTAACGTAACCTCGGTTCCCTAAGATGAGGGAACGAGTATTGCGTTTTGCTAAAACGCTATGGGGGAATTCCTTTCCTCGAGATATTGAAGCAAATTTTTATCCAAAAATACCTTTTATACGCAGTGCAGCTGCACAACTCTCAGCAGGAAGCAGCTGCGTGCTGATTG
This sequence comes from Gobio gobio, assembly GCF_949357685.1. Taxonomy (NCBI): domain Eukaryota; kingdom Metazoa; phylum Chordata; class Actinopteri; order Cypriniformes; family Gobionidae; genus Gobio; species Gobio gobio. Next base: position 33,031,877 of record NC_137114.1, on the reverse strand, counting down.
GCTGTGCCGTTGCAACTGCAGCAACCTATAGCGAGACCTTGGGGCGGGACGGACCAATCAGGTCCTTCCAAACTCCCGCCACAAGGGGCAACATAATTTGCATAGCCTAGGGTATATAAGACCCACTCTCGCAAGGTTAGTCAGGTTAATCGACTGAAGCGACTCCTGAGCAAGTGAGCAAGCACGGCAAGCAAAACGCAATACTCGTTCCCTCATCTTAGGGAACCGAGGTTACGTTAGTAACCGAAACGTTCCCTTACGAGAGTACTCTCGTATTGCGTTTTGCTAAAACGCTATGGGGGACCAATGCAAAACGCCGTGCTTGCTTAACGGCTCTAAAGCCGACGACACCAAACCCAGGCCAACCTAGGTGGGCCTGTAGTATGATATCAATAATTCAGAATGGGCCAGACCTGAGTCGGGCCCTCATGAGAATGAACACGATATTCGTGCAATAAGTATAGACCGGACATAATCGGGTCAGGAATAAAGAGTGGCCAGACACTTCGGGCCGTAAGGAATATGCTTATGACTTATACAATATTAAACCCAGGCCGGACTTATCGAGCCTCAAGGGGTTAATCTGTTCATACAGCAAGAAGCCCAGCTTGTAAAGCCGGAACATCTAAATTATAGAATCTGATAAAAGTGGACGGGGAGGCCCAGCCTGCCGCCGCACAGATATCATTCAGAGAAATGCCAGTAGACCAAGCCCACGAAGAGGCCATGCCTCTAGTAGAATGGGCTTTAATGCCCAAAGGGCAGCCGAGATCTTTAGACTCATAGGCCAGTGAGATAGCATCCACTATCCACCGTGACAGGGTCTGCTTTGTAACCGCGCACCCTCGGGTGCGTCCGCCAAAGCATACAAAGAGCTGTTCAGTTTGCCTGTAAACAGCGGAACGCTCTATGTATATTCTCAGCGCTCTGACAGGACAGAGCAAATTAGCATCTATTTCATCTGACTGTGATGAAAGTGCCGAAAGTGAAATAACCTGTGCTCTGAACGGAGTTGAAAGCACTTTAGGTACATATCCATGTCTTGGTTTGAGGACGACTTTGGAGTCGTTTGGCCCAAATTCCAGACACGAGGCGCTCACAGAGAGCGCGTGCAGATCACCCACTCGCTTAACTGATGCAATCGCTAGCAGAAAAGCGGTCTTTAGTGACAGGAGCTTTAAGCTCACAGAATGCAGAGGCTCAAATGCAGAGCTCTTCATGGCATCCAGGACCGTGGACAGGTCCCATATAGGGACTGAAGGGGGACGAGGTGGGTGAAGCCTTCTAGCCCCTTTAAGGAAGCGAACAATGAGATCGCTCTTTCCTAGTGACAGTCCGTTCACTTTAATGTGATACGCTGCTATAGCAGCCACATAAACTTTGAGCGTGGAGGGGGAACGACCCGCGTCCAGAAGCTCTTGTAAAAATGTAAGCACCTCTGACACTGCACAATCATGTGGGGTCAGACTTCGCGCTTTACACCAGTCTGAAAAGACTGACCATTTGCCTGAATAGAGCCGCCTAGTAGTGGGGGCTCTAGCTTCAGTAATAGTGTTCATTATGCTTTCAGAAAGGTTCTCATGTACCCGTTGATGGACCAAACATGAAGCGCCCATAGATCGGGACGGGGATGCCAGATCTGCCGTTCCGCCTGCATGAGAAGATCTCTCCTCAGCGGGATCGGCCACGGAGCTGCATCTGACATCTGACTCAGCAGTGAGAACCAAGGTTGTTTTCTCCAAAGCGGGGCTATTAAAAGCACAGCGCATTTGCTCTCCCTGATCCTCTCTATGACCTGAGGTAACATTGAGATTGGGGGAAACGCATAAAGAGGAAGGTTGGGCCATTCGTGGGCCAACGCATCCTCGTGCTTGGAGAAATATATTCGGCATTGAGCATTGTCTTTTGAGGCGAAAAGATCCACTTTTGCCTCTCCAAACTTGCCCCAAATTATCTGAATTATATTTGGGTGAAGAGACCACTCTGCCGGGGACACTTTGCCCCTGGACAGCATGTCCGGACCCAAATTCAGAATGCCTGGCACGTGAGTCGCTCTCAGCGAGCTCAGATTGTGCTCTGCCCATATTAGGGCTTCTTCCGCCATTGAGTGCAGATCGATAGATCTCAGACCGCCTTGGCGATTTATATAGGCTACCACCGACCTGCTGTCCGTTCGGATCAGGACATGGTGGTATTTTATGTACGGAAGGAAAGCTCTTAGCGATATCGTGACCGCTTTCATCTCTAGACAGTTTATATGAAGGCTCTTCTCCGAGTCTGACCAGAGACCGGAGATCGGCCTGCCCTCGTGAAGGGCTCCCCAACCTAGGTTGGATGCATCTGTCGAGATAACTTTCCACTTCGTAACAGTGCCCAAACTCACGCCCGTCTTGTACCAGACGGGATTTTTCCAAGGAGCCAGAGCTAACACACAGCTGTGGTCTACCTTGATTTGCAATCGGCCCGAAAGCCATGCGTGAGCTGGAACGCGGCGATTCAGCCAGTGCTGTAGGGGGCGCATGCGCAACAGACCCAGTCTGAGAACTGGCGCCGCCGAGGCCATGAAACCCAACATCCTCTGAAAGTGTTTGAGAGGAATGTGTGCACCGGACCTGAGGGAAACCGCTCGGTTCCGAACAGAGAGCGCGCGCTGTGACGTCAGCCGCCCGCTCATCTGCATTGAGTCCAATACTGTTCCCAGAAACGAAACTTTCTGTGTGGGAGACAATAAACTCTTTGCCACATTGATTCTGAGTCCCAAGCATTGTAAATGGTTGAGAAGCCAAGATCTGTGGTTTAATAACTGTATCTCTGACTGAGCTATTATGAGCCAGTCGTCGAGATAGTTGAGAATTCTCATTCCCCGAAGCCTCAGCGGGGTTAGCGCCGCTTCCATGCACTTTGTAAACGTGCGAGGGGCTAGAGATAGACCAAAAGGTAGCACCTTGTATTGGTATGCTTTCCCCTCGAAGGCGAATCTCAAGAATGGCCTGTGATGGGGGGCTATTTGTATGTGAAAATAGGCATCCTCTAGATCCACAGTGAAAAACCAATCTCCCGGGCGAATGTGCGCGAGGATTTGTTTCATTCTCAACATTCTGAACGGGCGCTTCATAAGGGCTTTGTTCAGATGTCTGAGATCTAGGATGGGTCTTAGACCACCGTCCTTTTTTGGTACAAGGAAGTAACGGCTGTAAAAGCCTGACTCGCTCTGTGAGGGGTGTACGGCTTCTACCGCTCCCTTTATTAACAGTTTTGATATCTCGGTTCGAAGCACGTGACTTTTGTCGCTTCTCACCGTTGTCTCTTCCACGGCGCGAAAGCGCGGTGGTCTGCGAGCAAACTGTAGCGAGTAACCTCGTTCTATTATGTTCAACACCCATTTCGAAATGCCGGGAATGGCCCGCCAGGCCTCGGCCTTCGAAGCCAGGGGCTGAATTAATCTGTGGGGCGAGTCGCTGAGTAACAGGGACTCGGTGGCCCGATAACCTTGCGCTAAGCTGGCGCTTATGAGGGAATTGTTTCCCGCCGCCTGAGTGCAGGGGGCCGGGGGACATAGAGGATTGGTGCTTGTGTACAGGCGAGCGCGCTTGAGTGCGGGCTCGTTGACTGTGAGAATAATGTTTCCAGCCACCTGAGTGCAGGGGGCTGGGGAACATGGGGGAGTGCTTGAGTGTAGGGGTACATGCTTTAATGCTGGCACACTGCCTACAGAGAAAAAGCTCTTTTTGTGACTCATATGGGTCGCCGTGAAAACGGCGTTTGTGTACAGGCGAGCACGCTTGCTTGCGGGCTCGTTGGCTGTGAATGTGGCGTTCCCAGCCGCCTTGAAGGGAGCTGGGGAACGTTTTGGAAGAGAGCGAGGCGGTGCACCGGCCGAAGCGGGCACTATCCGCCTTCTCTTCATACCTCTGGCTAGGACGGCTTCGGAGGCTCAGGTTTCGACACATTGCTGGGTCGTGGACCTCGACGCTCCGGCGGTCTGCTGCGGCTCGTAGAGCGGGAACGCTGACCGGGCTTGGAAGCCGCGTGAGGCTGGCGAGCTGAAGGCGGCGCCTTGGCGGGCTGGGCTGGTCCAGCCTTAGCTTGACGGCTAGCGGAGGAGCTGGAACGCTTGGGCAGGAAATGTCGCATTGCCTGCGAAGTTTTCTGTGCCTCAGTGAAGCGCTCTGTGAACCCAACCACGGCGGAACCAAACAATCCTGAAGGCGAAATGGGCGCGTCCAGGAAAGCGGTCTTGTCCGCGTCCTTCATCTCCGTTAAGTTAAGCCATAAATGGCGCTCCAACACCGTCAGGCTGGCCATGCATCTGCCGATCGCCTGAGCATTGGCCTTGGTGGCGCGCAGGGCCAAGTCAGTGGCGCCGCGCAGATCCTTCAGAGCCTCGTTATCAGGAACAGACTCGTCCAGGGAACGGAGGAGTTTGGCCTGGAAGACTTGAAGAACCGCCATGGAGTGTAGCGCTGACGCTGCCTGGCCGGCGGAGGCGAATGCTCGACCGGCGAGGCTGGACGTAGTGCGGCAGGCCTTGGAAGGGTGCACGGTCTTTGACTGCCATCCTCTGGCGGAGGGCGGGCAAAGGTGTGCAGCGACAGCCTCCTCGAGGGGAGGAAGGGCTTGATATCCTTTTTTCTGAGCGCCATCGACTACCGAGAGCGCTGGAGAAAAAGAGGATCTGGCGCGTGATGAAAATGGCGCCTTCCACGATTTTGTTAGCTCCTCGTGGACTTCTGGGAAGAAGGGAGCGGGTCTTTGAGCGGTAGGTTGACGGCGGTTCTCGAAATACCACTCATCCAGACGGCTTCTCGTGGGCTCCTCGGGCTGAGACCAGTCAATGCCGAGGTCGTCCACGGCCTTGGTGAGCAAGCGCATAAGCTCAGCGTCGACTGAGGTTATGACGCCGCTAGCCGTCCGCGTCGAAGTGGCGTGCTCCGAGGCGGCGTCCGACCACCCGCTCCCGGATGCAGCAAGGGAAAGGCTGTCATCCTCTTCCTCCTCCGGTCCGCCGAACGAAACAGCAGCAGCCGCCATGCGAGGGGAGCTGTGCTGCTCGTCGGCGAACAACACGGGCGATGGCGAGGCACGCGGGGACATGCCCGGCGTGTGCTCGTCAGAGCGCTCCGGTGGCCTCTGGTCGCGACGTTTTTTCTTCCGTGGCTCTAGAGGCTGGGAGCACGGGACGGGATCCGAGTCGAAGCTGGCGAGCCGAGCCCGAAGGGTCTGCAGCGCCAGCTCGTCGCACTCAGGGCAGCCGCCCTGGTTGAGTGCAGCCTGCGTGTGGTCTCGTCCGAGACATGACACGCAGATGATGTGCCGATCCTCGTCCGCGATGAAACCTCTGCACGAGGCGCAGGAACGAGACATTTGTATCAACGTCTCGGCTCTTTTTGAATGTTTTAGAAAAACAGAAGGTATAAAGGATATGGTGCCGGATGGCGCAGCTGGAAGGCAGGCTGAAGGCGGAGAATCCGACGTCCTCAGGCTGCGTGTTCCGCTGGGTGCGTGTCGACGGCAGGCTTCGATCCGGAGCTCAACGATTGCAAGTCGCTGAAGAAGAATTAATCTGACTAACCTTGCGAGAGTGGGTCTTATATACCCTAGGCTATGCAAATTATGTTGCCCCTTGTGGCGGGAGTTTGGAAGGACCTGATTGGTCCGTCCCGCCCCAAGGTCTCGCTATAGGTTGCTGCAGTTGCAACGGCACAGCCAATCAGCACGCAGCTGCTTCCTGCTGAGAGTTGTGCAGCTGCACTGCGTATAAAAGGTATTTTTGGATAAAAATTTGCTTCAATATCTCGAGGAAAGGAATTCCCCCATAGCGTTTTAGCAAAACGCAATACGAGAGTACTCTCGTAAGGGAACTGAACCTTTCTCAGAAATGTGAAGTTATGCTGCCTTCACATCCAATTGGAAGTATCTTAAATGCGAGTTTCCTAGTCAGAAATTGGACATAAACGCCCTGTCAAGTCATATTTACTACTGGGAAACTGAGTTAATTTTGATACCAGAGTTTTCGAGTTGGGCATGCCATAAATATTAAACATGGAGGGGAGAATGATTGCGTCTGTGACTGGTATTGTTTATTAGTTTTTTCCTCCTTGTCTTGTCCTTACAGTGCTGCATATTATTTGAAGCATATGTTTTATACACAGTGAAAACAGAATGTGATAGAATAGAATTTGACCAGAATTCCAGAATAGTCAGCAAGCTGACTATCTAGATAGTGAATGTTTATATGTTGGTCTACAAATGGGACGTTACATTATATTTTAAATGAAATATCTTCAATACATTCTGGCTTAAATAAGATAGGCAAGAATAAACCTGGTGTCCTCCATGATTCTTATTCTTTCCAACAACCAAGCCCTTGGTTCAACATCAGAAGTGGGAAGTAGGAAATTCTTCCCTGGCCCTCCACACTCTTAGAAAAAAAAGGTACTGAAGCTGTCACTGGGATACCATTTCAAAAGGTTCTAATATGTACCATTTAGGTACAAAGGTTTACCTTTTGAAAGGCTACCTCCCTAGTTACAGCTTTTGTACCTTTTTTTCAGAGAGTGCAGGAGCAGGATTGAATAGCCCTGTTTTAAGTGATAAGCTATTATACCCCTAAATGTAAATTCTTTGCAAATTTTTCTGACAGTGTAGAAAATCTAACCTCATTTGTTTGCCACTTGGTTTGATATTTTTATGTAATGCAATGACATTTAGACATTGTACTGTATATGTACTGTAAATAAATAATTTTAACTGAGGAAAAAATAACAACATCCACCCATTGCATTGGACATTTTAACTGTGTGACAGTGTTGATTATGTATACTTTTGTGCCGGAAAGGTTCCAGATTGGCACCAGCAGCACGTCGTTGGAAAAAGGCTAAAAAGTCCCTCCGGTACTGTCACAAAGGGGGAGGAGGTGACATTTCCAGAAGAGAGGGCCTTGTGAAAGTGGATGATTGTGTCACGGTATTCCTGTACCACTCTTCTTTCGTTGTGCAAACAAAATACAGGTGCTGCGTCCTCATTCACCTGATGATAATTAGGGTAGCACAGCTGTCTGCGGCACCTCTGCTCACCTCTCTTTTTCTGTGCAATTGATCTGTCATGCCGAGGGACACCAGCGCTACTGAATTTACACTAACCGACCTGAGTTCTCTTTATTCCTTGCTAAATGGTTGTGCGCAGTGGCACTATGCCACTCAAGACCCCTCCTGGCTTCTAAGAGCCTTTTCAAATTCAATTCATCCTTTTGTTTCTAATATGATTAATGTGCAAAAGACACCTGACCAGTATTCCATTGTCTCTTTGTTCTGTGGTCATCCATGGTGCAGTGCTGTCTTTTTGTGGAGGTGTGAATGGAACAGGCTTTTCCGCCCCAGTTGAGCCCGTCGGCACAGCAGAGTGGAATTATTCATGGGCTTCATCAAGTCTGCAAACAAATCCCTGGGCAGCCATGAGCGCTCTCTTAACGAGTCATGCATTTTGTTGTGTTATTACAGCACACATCCCTGTTAAATATTTAAGTGTTCACAATGTTCTCTAGTTTATGGAAGCCTGTTTCTTACTCAGATTAAAGAAGTAAAAAGGGAATTGTGCCTTGTGTATCTCACAGTTTGCAATTGTGACTTTTTCTCGTAATTGTGATTGTTTTTCTCTCAATTGCAAATGTTTTTATCCCTCAATTGTGACTTTATATTTCACAGTTGTGGCCCTGAATTGCATATACATTTCACTCTTAAAGGGGTCATGAATTGAGAAATCAAAATTTGACATAAGAGATCACTGTACTATAAAAATATCCTGTAAGTTTCAAAACTCAAAACTTCCTCATTAGTCTGAAAACGACTCGTTTTGGATTTGGTCTCAGTATGAAGTCGTAGTGTGATGAAAGACCATCTCTGCAAAGGAAAATCAACACCTACTTCTACATCATTGCCTCTTTAGCCCCGCCCACCGATTTGCCCATGTCATGTTGTCATAAATATGAGAAAATGGATTACAACAGGATTACTTGAGCAACAAATTGATAGAGATGCTTCTGAGGATTACAAGACGTTTTGCATTTGATTTCCTTGTGATCCCCTCCTTGTGTGAAAACCTTATCCCAAGATGTTTTTGGACACAGAATGTAGCGGAACCCATCTGAATGATGGCCAAACTTAACTGATGGTTTATGAAGTTTATTACATCGTATTTCGGTCCAAAAAATCACCGTAAGAGTTGAACAAACAAAGCAGAAGTGCGCACTAACGTCTCATTCACAAACTCTCTCCCTCTCCGTTATATTATCATTAACAAACACAGCAAATTACACAAAAACACTCATACAACTAACAGTAAACAAACATATACAGACCGTATGCCTTTTCGGGGGTGCTAATAAACTGTATCAAAATAATACCCATCAAAATAGGAGTCCTCCTTAGTAAGACAGATAATGTAGTCCTTAAACATATCTAAACTCACAGAAATATCAAAAATATATACAAAAACAAATTAGACGATAAATCACAATAAAGTCTTTGACACAGTAGGACCACCTCTCGTTGAGGAGCATTCAAGTGGGACTTAAATATATAATAGATTTTAAACTAAATATGGTGGGAGATTAATTTTGGAAGCGAGGGTAATTGTTAAGGTTTACAGATCACAATCCAAACGGGAGAAGCCTCATTACGGTCGTCATGATCACAGATGATAACATCCAGGACCAACACTGTTCATGTACTGCAGGGTAAAATTAAATTCTTTTACATTTAACCAGTTTAATATGGAGAGGCACTGAAATGTAGACTTTAGTTTATGTTTTTGACCTACACTGTTAACGTTACATGACATAAGAACAGTTAGTTATATCGGTTGGTATGTTAGCAGGGACTCATGAACTTTAATCGTAACTTAATGAGAGTATGACAACCATAAAATCCTCTCAGGATACCTGGAATCAGTGTTACAGTACCCCAGACGCATCGTTTTACCATTTTTGTAGCATAAACACCATCAAACCGATGAGAGCTTCGGATTTTCCAATTTCATTTCAAAAGGGAACTCGCGCTGACGCCGAGGCTGAACGGCGACGAAGGTCCTGGGGTTCCCAGACGGACTTGGCTCGTCGTCTGGAGGAGGGTGTAGTCCTCACAGACGACCAGCCAGGTCGCGAGGGGCGGCTGACGGGGGAGGAGTCGGATTTCTCCTCCTCGTCAGCCGATGCTCTTCCATTCGAGCAGAGGATGGCTGGGCAGGGTGGTGATGAATCGGTTGAGGCCGAACCCTCTCAGCCATCTTGCCCCGTGTATGCGGAGTTGATGGAGGTTATGGCGCGCGCCACCAACAGGCTGGAGTTACAATGACAGCGTGCTAGGAGAGAACCCGAGCGTCCCGGTCGCCTGGATGATCGCTTTTTCTCTCCGGCCATAACCCCTCACCTCTGGGGAGCCTTCCATTCCTCCCCGATCTGCACGACCAGATCTCGGGTGCATGAAAGAACCCATACTCGGCCCGGATAATTCGGCATCAGCGTGGAAACTTTGCTGATGTCGAGGGATTGGCCGAGTCTGGGTATGTGTCGATGCCTCCTATTGACGAGACGTTTGCGAACTATCTCGCATCAGGGAGGCCATCGACACTTAGAGCTCCCACCCTGCCGTCTAAAGCGCTGAAAAACACCTCGCGCTTAAATGGCAGGGCGTACACGTCAGCAGGTCAGGCTGCTGCAGCACTGCATATCACTGCGGTGCTGCAGGCGTACCAGGCCGACTTGCTGAAGGATCTCGACCAGGGGGAGGGCCTACCCCCTGACCAGATGGCTGAGCTCCGCCTCACCACAGACTTGGCTCTCCGTGCTTCCAAACAGACAGCGGTCACCATCGGCCGTGCGATGGCGGCTATGGTAGCTACGGGGAGACATCTGTGGCTGAACCTTGCGGACATCGGGGCGAAAGAGAAAGCCTTTCTCCTCTATGCCCCGGTTTCGCCCTCTGAGTTCTTCGGCACCTCCGTTGAGGCGGTGGTGGGAAGATTCAGAGAGGCGAGGGCGCGCTCAGCGGCATTCAGATCATGCATTCCGCGGAGATCCGGGGCCGCGGCCAGGCAAGCGAGGGGCCCTGGTCCGTCGCGGCCCGAGGGCCAGCGACAGGACCAGCAAGCCAGTGTCGCCTCTCGTGCACCCCCTCAGTGGCGGAGTAGGGGGCAGAAGAGGCGGGACTCCAGCACTAGGAATCGGAAGGACGCCGGGGCGCAAGGCCGGTTCCAGCGAAGAAGACCACGCTGGGACAAGTCTCCTCCCCCAAGGGCATGCTGAGACTAGTGAGGCGTCCTTCTCCTAGTTTTTTCTCCCCAGGCGCTTTTTATACCAGGCCGGGCGGGCCCATGATGAGCGGAGAAAGAGATATGTCAGACTCTGACGGCCTGCCTGGCTTGGCTTGTGAGTGCGCCCCCCTCAGCCCCGTGGTAGTAGTACACCTAAGCATTCATGTGGGAATAAAGCTTGTGGGTGGATATCATGGTGTGCCGCAGGCGAGCGGGTAAGTCCCCAATATAAGGGAAATTATTACATATTTTCTGTCTTACGCTCCCTGTTGAGGGCTTCGGGGATTGCTGGATATATGTTCTAAAAGGGCCTGTAGTTCCCCTGTTAGGTTGGTTAGAACGATAAAATATTATTTATCAGTTGCTTAAGCTCGGTATAAGTGAGCTAGTATTGCTAGTGGAAGCCAGCAAACACTTTATATGGTACATGCGGTGAGAGCTGTACAGCCTTTTTTATTCCCAGACCTAAAAAGCTAAGATGCGTTAGAATTAGTGCTGGGAATGCCGCTCATTCCTGCGGGTGTGTAGCGGTTGTAAAAAAAAAAAAGGGGGGGGGGGGGGGGTTTGTTTTTTTTTTGTTGAGGGAAGGCTAGGCATTTTTTCTCCTAGTATTAAGCTGCTAACTGGTAGCCGCCTCAGAGTAAGGCGGTCTGTATCTTCTCTCAGTGTGAATTTCTGGAGAATGCAGGATCAGACTATGCTAGAACTACAGTTAGATCTAGAGCCAGATCTATTTAACGACTGGCACTTCTACCCGAGTGCCCCTTTTGCGTGGTGCAATAGTAGTGGCCCTTTTTGGACCTCGGGTATAGATCTAGATTGGCCTAGGCTTTCTAGGGATTACGGAGATGCACGCCAAGAAGCGGTCGCGCTCCGGGTAGCTGTTCCATTTTTTGAACTTAGCTTTATTATTTGTCCCTAATGTAGCCTCCTCTTATGCAGAGTAGTCCGGCCAAGGCCCGCCCCCTTACCTGCATTCTGGGGCTTTTTCTAGTAATGCAGGTTGGTGCTGCGCAGAATTGATAGCGACTTAGCCAGTAGTCGTGGGGCGGGGTTAAGGCATTTTTCATGCAAGTACGAAAATTCCGTATGCATAAGCTCAGCCCGGCCCTCCAGAGCTAGTTTTTAGAAGCCGCCAGTTTTTTGGCAGGTGCTGGCCCTTCTTATATATGCCCTGGCCAGTTGGTAGTACTCCCCTGACAAGGCAGGGTAGATTTGAGTACGTCCACTCCTAGCTCTGTATCATTCTGCCTCACCCATGGCTCGGGTTGAGCAGCACTTCGCAACCTTTTGGTTTATGTAGGTTTGGTCGTGAGCTCCCTTGTAGCCAGAGCATTGCCATGGCTGACACCCTCACACGGTATGGTAGGCCGCTATTAAAGCTAGGACCTTCATGAGGTGGGTGGCGTATGTGGTACTCCCCCCGCTTAGGGGGTACAGGGCGTTTGGTTTGCCGAGTACCCTGCTATGGACAATGTGATTAGGTTCCAGTGCTTGTAGGCACTGCCGATAAGACTGCACCATTATACAGTTGGCCCCAGAAGGAATTGGAGGCCTCCGGGATAGGTCAACCAGCTAGGCTGGGATGGATTGTAGGCCAGCTGGCTGTGAGTAGCCAGCTGGGGCAGTCTTGGCAGTAGACTCCAGGTCAGGGAGTAGGCCTCAGAGATAGGCCTCCTTGCGAGTGAGTCCCGACGTTTGGGGAGGTTGCCAATTTATTAGCTGCAACCTGGAAAATAGGTAGTCAGCCTTGGTAGGCCTCTGCAAAGTTCGGCCCCATGTGTATTGCGGTATATATTGCTCCCCAACGATGTCGGCTTCAAGTAGCAGAATTTCCCTAATAACTAATAACTAATAACCCTAGTTAGCAGTTGGATGTTAATTTTTGTCAGCCAGCAGAGAAGCTACTGTCAGCCCAAGGTTATAACAGCACAGTTTTTCCCTCCTGCCACCAGGAAGCCGTCCCTGCAGGCCTGCTGTGAGGTGGTGGGCCCCATTGGGCCTCCCTGAAGGCAGGCTCCCATTCGCCAGTCGCTGTGTCAGCTAGCATGGGCTGCTAAGCTGTTGATGGGTGGTAGGCCGCACCAGGCCTCCCTGGGGACTCGGCATGAGGTAGCAGGCCTCACCGGGCCTCCCTTGAGGACGCAGGGTTGGGCTCAGTCACTTGGTGGGTTGTGATAAACCGTTGGCAGGTAGTAGGCCTCACCAGGCCTCCCTGAAGGAGGGCTCCTGTTTGCCAGTCGCCGTGCCAGCTAGCACACGAACGGCTTGGCTGCTGCTGGGTAGTAGGCCGCACTGGGCCTCCCTGAAGACTGGTCACAAGGTAGTAGGTCTCGCCAGGCCTCCCTGGAGGAGAGCTCCTGTTTGCCTGTCGCCGTGCCAGCTAGCACAGGAACTGCTAGGCTGCTGCTGGGTAGTAGGCCGCACTAGGCCTCCCTGAAGACTGGTCATAAGGCTTTGCTGGGCCTCTCTGAGGGCCCGTTATCAGGTTGTAGGCCTTACTAGGCCTCCCTGAGGATGAGTTCCTGGGTCAGGATGCTCAGGCAGTTAGCAAAGCTTGCTATCAGGTAGTAGGCCTCACTAGGCCTCCCTGAGGGTTACTTCCCAAGTCAGGATGCTCGGTTAACTGATGTAGCTTGACTCTCAGGTAGTAGGCCTTCATCAGGCCTCCCTGAAAAAACAAGCTTTCGTTTTTCAGCTACTTTGACAGTCGGCTTCAACTGCTATCAGGTAGTAGGCCTCACCAGGCCTCCCTCTAAGCGAGTTCCTGAGCATGGTTTCTCAGGCTTCTCTGGCATATATTCCTATTATACAATGGGCCTCACTAGGCCTCCCTAACGGGTCTTTTGTTCTCAGTGCGAGGACTGTTAACTGGCATAACGCTGACAGCTAGTGGTGACCTGCTATCAGTGATCCGGCCCTTAGCCGGCAGCATCTAGTGAAGTCTTACCCTGGCGCGACTGGTGTCGCTTCTGCTATTTGGTCCCCAAGGAGGGGATTTCAGCCTGCAACCTGGTTTACCTACCGGGCAGCCCCCTTTAAGCTCCCCTCTTTTCGGAGGGTCGTATGTGAGCCCGAAGCTGCCTGGGCCTGATCAGATGGTCGTAGGCCCCTAGGGTGGCCTCCCAATTAGATCAGTTTTTAGGCCAGTCTGGCCTCCTGAGTGTTTCTATCTGATAATAGCTCAGTAGATCCTAGGATCGAGCAGATTAACTCCCCTCGCTGGCAAGGGTAGAAAGCGCTATGCTGAGTACTGCACTCCGGAATTCCCGTCTCTGAGATCCGGTCTGAGGAGGACATTGCCATTCTGCAGTCCCTTGGACTGGATGCCTCTCCAAGAGGCGAGTATCCAGAGGCTCTGTTATCAAACAGACAGGGATGGCCCGGCTGAAGCGCCCGTTAAAGAAAAAAGGGGCACCAAGCTAGGCCTCCTTGGTGGCGGTAGTGGCTGGCTGGGGCGCCCTAGGGCCTCCTAGCCACATTCCCCTAAAGGAGCCCCCTTCTTTCGAATGGGTTGGATCCAGGCCTTTGAGCAGCCTGGGTAGAACTTCTCTAAGTGTTCGAAGCTTCCTACTCAGGCTTATAGCTTGGGCTATGACCGAAGGGAATGCTGTCACTGACAGCCTCTGTGACCAGAGGGGGGGTGGTTCAGGCATTTCAATTGAATTTGCTTGTCCTGACAGTTGTCACTACCAGTAGGCATGCATTCCCCTCGGCATGGCGGCGTGGGTATATCGTTCCCTGTAGCGTCAAACTGACGCAGCGCAAGTTCCCTTTCGAAAGGGAATGTCTCCGGTTACGCATGTAACCTAGGTTCCCTGAGAACAGGGAATGAGACGCTGCGTCGCTTTGCCATGCCTCAGGGCTTGCCTGCTAAACAGTCCCTGAAGACGAAGGGCAGTGTCATGTTGGCAAAGGCGCCCTTTTATACTTCCTGGTCGCACCCTGATGACATCATCGGCTGCCGGTCAGTAGGACTGATGTGATTCGATTGTAATTCAGACACCTGTCACGCCGGAGGCGTTCTCGTTCTCAGAGAACGAGAGTCTCGTTCCCTGTTCTCAGGGAACCTAGGTTACATACGTAACCGGAGACGGTTTCTCTATGGAGCTGAAACCTAAAGATGTCCAAGTTCCGGTCTCGGCGCGTCTGATACTCAACTGCAATTGGCTCATCTGTGTTGGAGGGGCGGGGTGTAAGTTAAGGTGCAAGTTATAGATCATTTGATAAGTACTCACTTTACTGAAATGATGAATATAAGAATGACAGTGCGACAAACATTGGTACATTCATTCATGATTCATTTACACAAAACACTTTAAGTTATCCTGTCAACTATAACTTTGGTAACTCTAAGCTCTTAAACTTTATTTGCTACAGCCAAGACTGATAAAGCATAAGTAAAATGCATACAGTAAATGTTTCACAGTAGGTGACAGTAGGTTTCAACTAACAAGATAAACACCTTTCTCTAGTGTCTTTGTCAACACTAATGTAATAAAATACAATGCTAGTTCATAAAAACAAGGAATAAATATAAATAAACATGATTAATTACCAACAAGCTGTCACAGATTGGAGTGTCCTTGGTATTTGAGGTGTATGTTAGTTGTCTTCTGATTCAAGATCAGACTCTGGCAATATGTATGGCTGAATCTTACAGGTTGCCATTTTCCAACATATTAAGTTTTCAGATATTCCACACGTGTAATGGCAGGAAATTATTTTAATATGCACAACTTTGTAACACCCTTATACAAACGAAGGCCTTAAAAAGGTCTTAAATCAGAGAAGTCTTAGAATACATGGCATTAAACCATGCATGCACTGCAAAAACAAATCTTCAGTGTTTTTGTCCTTATTTCCAATACAAATGTCCAAATTCAATACAAATAAAAAAGTATTTAAATCAAGATACATTTACTTGACATGCAAATTTAAAATTAACCCATTGGCAGATATTTGTTCTTGTTTTAATCATCAACTCACTTAAAGGTAGGGTAGGCAATTTCGGAGCAGCTAGCAATAGCAAGCTAGCTTTGAAAGCATAAGATCCCACCATCCCTTCAGAAAGTCTCCAAAGCCACGCCTCCTTCAAAACACATGAACGCTGCACAGAGAATCTGTAAAGCATCATGAGATATGCCATTAATTTACCTCAAAAAAAGACAAATACTGAGGAAGAACATCACTTTTTTGTTGTGTGAAGGTACACACAGTAAAAGTAAAATAAGTTACAGTAAAAATTA
Organism: Gobio gobio; assembly: GCF_949357685.1. Lineage (NCBI taxonomy): Eukaryota > Metazoa > Chordata > Actinopteri > Cypriniformes > Gobionidae > Gobio > Gobio gobio. The sequence goes on along the minus strand of NC_137114.1, from coordinate 33,016,320 downwards.
TTTCCATATTCTAGTTCATAATCATAATTTCCATAATCAAGTTACTTTTTTGCTAAATTAATTAAAAAGTAATGGATGTCTGTTGAAAGTTGTATTTTCAAACTCTGAAGTGTTGCTGATACAACTTACTGTGTTTCTCCCTAGAGAACATATTGATGTATTGTGTTCCCTACAACTTATTTCTTAAATTTTCTTTTCTTGATCTTAAAAAGTCTTAAATTTACCATCATAAAACCTGCAGAAATCCTGATAAAAAATTTTTTTGGTATCACCTCAAAGAACATTATACAGTTTTTACAAAATGCTGTTCATGACCTCTTTTATTGACTTTTTATCCCTCACTTGGGACTTTATATCTCACAATTTTGGCTTCTTCATAATTGCTTCTTTATATATCACATTTGTAACTTCATGACTTTATCATTCTGTTGCAAATTTCTCGTAATTGTGACTATAGTCCCTACTTGTGACTTTATATTTCACAGTTGCAACTGTCTAATAATTGTCTTATCTTAATTGCAATTCTTCTTCCCATAATTGCGATCAACCTTTATTTCTTTATTTCAATGTATTACTTTTTTTCATAATATATGTTATAAATCAGAATTGCTATTTTATTAATTATGTATAAGACTTTCTCACACATGCAAACTTTTCTCATTACTGTGACATTATATCTCACAATTGTGACTCACAATGATGGATTTCGTATTAAATATATTTCTTATTTAACTTTATCTCATAGTAACCTGTTTAATTTTAACTTTATCCCACAAGTACAACACCACGGCTTCACCTTTTCACCTGCACCACCGCTGGTAGCCACAGTGCAGTCTAAATGAACACCCGCAGCTTTAAAACGTTAGGATCTTTTACAGGATTTCTATGTTCTGGGGAACCAGTAGCGATGCTTGCGAAACAGAGATTGAGGGAGGATTTTTTTTTCTTTCTTTCTTTCATGAGCATGGTGATCAATGAGATTGTGGTCAATGCTGAGCTTTCTCTCAAGGCCTCAGTGGCCTTTTCTTCCCTTTGCTCTCTCCACCAGAGACTATCGAGGCTCACATAGCCTCCAAAACATGATTACTCCACTTAGTGCTTGAGTGTGTGTGTTTTTCCCCAAGCAGCTGACTTCCCATGGTCCATTGCACCACATTAGAGAGGTGTGCAATGTCACGATCATTCACAATACCCCTCCAGCCACTCTGCCATCCCCATATGGCTGATCTCCATGTCTTTGAGTAATGGCGCTGCTTTCTGCCTGCGTCCGCCCCCACCAACCTGTGAGGCAACCTAGCATGGCTTTGTCACTCGTTGCCAATCTTGAGTGTGACAACAGACAAATATGGCCGACTTTACAGTACAACAGTGTGTCCAGCTGTATCATTTGACACTGTTGCCCTGGTAAAAGTTCTGTGATCTTTTATTAAACATGATTTTGTTCCTCTGGCACATAAGGGAACAGATGTAAGATCTCATTATACTTTACCTTGCCATATGGCATGAAATCCCCTGAGTTTCCCTTGAGACCGTCCACCCTTATGGATGTGTTTTTTCGTTCAGAGCTACAGGTAGAAAGCAGTTGGCCGGCTGTCGACAGTAAAGCCAGGCCTAACTTTCATACCGGATGGTAAAAAAAGGCCAATGTGACGTACCCTTACCTTTTTTTTTCAGCACAGCATCACAATAATCTGCACAATTTCATGGTTAAGTGAGAAACTCGTATTTGTGCCAAACGACTTCTCAAATGGCACTTTGTGAAAGCAACCCATTTCCCTATGAGGTTTAAATTGATTATTTAAATAAGCCAAGGAACATTTTAAGTAACGTTCATGATGTCGCAACAGCCTTTGTTATTCAGAGTTGAATATTTTATTCTGGCATTCTCGCAGTAATGTCCTTTCCTTATTGTAGTTTAAAACCCTTATTAAGATGACTTCACAAAAATGATTGGGTAATTTTTGGGAATGTCCATTTAGATAAAGACTAACAAAGAGCTCAATTTGCACAAAAACTGTGTACAAGCATAATAATTCAATAAACTGAATTGTAAGACTGTTACTGTGGCGAACAGCGAGGCCGAGGGACCGTGAGGGCGGGACGAGGCGGCGCTCATCAGGGAGGATGAGCGCCAGCTGCGCGCCGCAGCGATCTCGGCCCTCGCGGAGGAGTGAGGGACTATAAAGGAGGAGCGACGACAGTGAGGGACGAGAGAGGACCAGGCCTGGATTTTATGTTGTATTTTATTTATGTTTTGTTATGTGTTGCTGCAGTCGACCGTGAGGGGCTGCAGCTTATTATTTTCATTTTGTGTTTATTTGTATGTAGGCGACAGTCGTCCGCGAGTTCGCCATTTTAGTTTGTGTTTGTTTAATTAAAAGTTATTTTGAATGTCCGCCGGTTCCCGCCTCCTTCTTCCCGTACAAACAACGTTTACTACAGTTACATTATAATATTTATTACAAAACCATCCAGTTACACTGGTCTGCATTACAAATGTCTAAAATGCAGCATCTGTTAAGTGCCTCAATATTCAATTGTTCCAGGTCAGCATGTTCCCGCTGGTTTACATGAAATGTTAGGCACATGTACTTATACTGCAGTGTTTCATGGCTGTTTGCCTGACTTCAGTGAGCTGCTTTTGGCCTGCACCAGGCCCCTCATTAAAAGCTTGTCAGCAGTGCATCTGTAGGCCTGACAGCCACTCTGTCAACCCGCAGGAGCACACAGCACACGGACAGACAGATATTACCCTCATACACAAATCTCCCTCTGGCCCACAATTCCAATGCTGAAGCCCAGATTGGCTCCACCAGGGCAAGAGTTTCTATTTACGCCCCAGAAAATGAAGCTGATGCATATGCAGTGTGCTGTAACCACAAGAAAATGGCTTTCAAACCCCTTTCAGCGTTATCCTCCATTTCCTGTTCATACATCATGGATATTTACTATGTATATTTGAGCATGCAATGAGACATCACATTCTGACATCTGTACAAATTTGAGTCTTAAAGGGATAGTCCACACAAAAATTCAAATACTGCCATTATTTATTCACTCTATTGTTGTTCCAGACCAGTAAGACTTTTTTAAAGTCGAAAACAAAAGGAGGATTTCGAAGAATACTCTGATCAACCTTGTTTTCCCAATGCATTTGCACTGAACAGGGACTGATGTTTTTCAACTTTAAAGGATGCAAAACCACCATAAAAGTTTTCCATACAACATGCACTTTATTCCATAAAGAAGCTTTGCATACATAACAGACGAAACTTCTGTTGAACTGAGAAATGTAGTGTTATGCAGTTTGTAAAAGAACAAACAAATAAATCTTTTTCAGTTAATCTATTGATCCAATTCAAAACACCAATCTGAATTATTTGTTTATGAATCAGATTTGTTCTCAAGTTCAACTCACTGATTCAGGGTTTCTCCTTTTCACTCAAGCACTCTAATATTAAATACTTTTTACAAAGCTTTTCTGCAAGTATTCATAATAATGATGACTTACTCTTTTTTGCATACCTCCCAGGTTTGCTGGAGTCTGAATGAAAGGGCAGCTCATTAAAACCTTTGTGAAGTTCATTTTGTTGCCCAGGATTGTTACCCAGGAGCTCCACTTGAAGCTCTAGGTCTAGAAAAATCCAAAGGTGTCTTTTTGTACTATAAATAAATAAATGTTGTTTGTCTTTTCTCACTGAGTGAAATGTCACTCTGTTGAATTCACTCTGAATGATAAGAGCTTATGCACACAGGAGGAAGTCAGACTTTAGCCGCTATTTACAAGTTAGCACAGGAGCTTTGGACAGATGGGATGTTGTGTGGAAGCCGGTGTGGGGAATAGAGGAAAGCATCTTCCCCGAGAAAGAGAGAGAAGGTCAGAGACTTGTACATGTCTCTCCACTGCAGCGAGCCCATTACTGGCCTCTCTCCGAACCCTCCATCTCCAAGAATCCCAGTTGTCCCCCGAGTGTCGGAGAGCCCATGCGCCCCATCCATCCACACTGGCGGAGACTCTATTTCGCCCTGATAGAAAGCGATGGAAAACCAATTGGGGATACAGGGCCGTGCAAGTACGATGCATGGTCACACGGCCCGCCACAGACAGGCAATCTGCTGTGATGAAGAGGCCCTTTGCACAGCCCGCCTGCGTCCTCTAGGATCCCCTTCAAGCCCCACTGCCCACTGAGTCCAACACCCACTTTTCCCGAGCCCGACGGACCCACATATCAGCAGACATCAAATTAGAGAGCAGCCGATGCTGGGGTCTCCACGGATATAGAGACATTTTGCGTTGTGTGCTATTTCTGTTCAAAGACTGTTTGAGATGTCAAAGGTCATTGCACATGCCCTCTGTGTGAATAAACATCTCACTTGGCATTTATATGCATACAAATTTTTCCTCAGTCATCGCTGGAGTTCAAAAAAATCTGTATTTATTTCATCTAATACAGCTGAGTTTTTATTGTTAATTTACATGCCTTCAGAGAGGGGCTTTTGAAATTATTCAAATTAGTTTTTATTAGTTTTAGGCGAAAAGTGGATCTAATTAGTCTGATGAGAATGCCGTGATTCTGTTTCACAGCCACTCTTGAGACCCTCATCACAGTGCAGTAAACAAAACGCCCTCCTGCAATTTTCTTTCATCCAATTTACCTGCGGTTACCGCCTAACAAGAGGGGTCCTGCAGGGCTGATTTTCTCTGTCCTGTTCTGCGTCCCTGTGCAGGTGCCGTACGTGAAGGTGGCTCCGGAGGACATATTGAAGGTGCAGTTCCCTCGCTTTACCACGCTGGACCTCAGGCCCACTAACACAGACATCAGCATGGCTGTAGCCGGACTGCTAACGTTCTTTAACAGCAGCACGTCGTGTCTCATATGTGCTCAGGCCGATTGTGAGTATCACATATGGTTTCTATTGTAATGAGGCTTTCATTTGACTTTTTGCATTGTGTGTTATGTACAACACACACACACACACATATACATTACATGTGTGTGTAATGTGTGTATATATAGACTGCATTTATTTGATCAAAGATACAGTCAAAAACAGTGAAAGTCTGAACTATTATTACAATTTAAAATCTGTGGTGGCAAAGCTTCATTTACCCAAGTTCATTGTTACATGATACTTAATATAAATGTTTATAAATGTGTGTTGGCAGTGTGTGTACACAACCACCCTATAATGGTAAAAATCCACCCACCCCTTTATTTTAAATTTCCATAAATCATAAGCAGTGTCTCAGAACAAGCCGTTTGCAGATTCTGGGCAATGTGAGGTCACATTTTACAAGCCCCGCCCACGAGTGTTGATAGATACTGCCGTATTAGCATATACCCCGCCCTCAGAGAGCTGTACAAAATCCGCCATGTTTATCTCCTTGCCAGAGCATTTAACAGCAGCATTCAAGTAAGAAATGTGTTCTTAATAAAGCTACTAAAGTTATTCAGTCAAGAGGGATTTTCTGTTTATCTTTTGTTGTTTGATTCATATTAACAGCAGATAAAGCAGTAGGTTCTGTGCATTGCGTTTACTTTAATACATCGATCTAATATACACACAGGATTTCTGTACTTGCTGCATACGTGCACAGACATAACCAACTGTTTTCATGTGAACTTTATGTGTTTCTGACATAACCTTGTGTGCATTTGACAGTTTAATCGCAATAACAGATAAAAAGAGAACTAGTCTAATAGCCTACTCACGGACGCACCGACATCCGGCTCTCTGTGTGCATGCGTCGGGTGTCTGTGCTCAAGTTGAGAGTGAAATGGCTTGAAAACGCATGCAGATGATAATATTTAATGATGATGAAGAACTGCAATGTAACGTAAGCGTGTCCGCGATAGAGATGGTCATCAAAACCAAACAGATGTTATCATGTTTCAGTTTGTGAAGGCTCCGACCTCTGGGGTGGGGAGCAGCAGCTCATTTGCATGTAAAGGAGACACACACAAAACAGCTCATTTTTCTCAAACCCATAAATTGGTATATTAAATGATCTGTTAGGAATTTTGATCTGAATCTTCACGGACCCACTCTTGGGACACCTGAGACTTATATTACATCTTGTAATAAGGGGCATAATAGGTGCCCTTTAAGAAATAATTTTAATGTGCTGATTTTGAGCTCAATAATCCTTTCTTCTTATTATTATTAGTTGAAAATGGTTGTTGCTTAATGAAGTGTGGGAGAGCTTTTTTGCAGAATTCTTTGGTGAACAGAAAGTTAGAGAAGGAAAAATAGAATTGTTTTATTTTATATTTTAATAGTTTATTGATATAAAGTATTAAGTATATGTTTATGTGTGTAATGTAAAAAATATATATACAGCTCTTAAAGGGATAGTTCACCCAAAAAATTCTGTCATCATTTAGTCACGCTCAAGTGGTTCCAAACCTGTATACATTTCTTTCTTCTGCTGAACACAAAGGAAGATATTTGGAAGAATGTTAACTGATCTCGGCAGCAATTGACTACTATAGTGTGAAGGGGAAAAAAATACTACATTCTTCCAACATAAAAAATACAAACATTCTTCCAAATATCTTCCTTTGTGTTCAGCAGAAGAAAGAAATTCATACAGGTTTGGAACAACTTGAGGGTGAGTAAATGATGATAGAATTTTCATTGTTGGGTAAACTATCCCTTTTTGCATTGAAAACAATGTCTAAGATGTGAGGGGAAATTCTGAAATAAACAACTCAATTAATACATTTTATATTAATCTCTCTCGCCCACCTCGGTTGGTGACCCCGCATTAGAGCCATAATTACATTGTGCCATAATTGCATGTTCTGCTCTACCCTTTCCTGAATGGCACATATAGAATTGCTTGCATCTGTGAAGCAGCAGATGTCATCTCGTATAGATTGTTACAGCTGCATTCTGACTTATGCATTCTCTACAAAGCAAACATAGCGTTTCATAGAGGTACATGCACTCTCTGTATGCACTCTCCATTGTATGCCTTTGTACAAGTTCACAAACTCAAATACTCCATTACACTCTGCTGGTTATTTGGCAATAACAACTGCTTATTAAATCTAACATGTCCACACTGTTTTGATGATGACACTGAATTCATTTCATGCTGTTTGACTGTACTGCACTGATAGATAAATCCAAATGTGTTGTTCATTCTTTCTCTTGTCCATCTGTGTCCTTCAGGCATTCATCATTTGTCATATCCCATTCATATACCATCAAACACCCACCCTGCCACTAATGTCAACGCACTCTGCAGAAACAGAGATGTCCATGGAAATTAATGGCTGAAGGTTTAAATCAAACCCACTGTTGTCAAAGAAAAGGTGATGGATGACCCTTCACAAGTCTCCTTATTAGACACACATTGAGTTCAGCTTTGCAGAGGATTAAAGTTTAGTATTCTGCCTTTCCATCTCAGAGCAAGGATGCCACAAATTACCCAGAGAATCCAAACAAAGTCACATTGCCCCTTCAGACAGTGGCTACCTTTCTTCGTAATCAGCTTAAGGCCTTCAAGTGGAACAGCTATAATTCCCACTAAGACGTCAGAGAGGGGTGTAGAGAGATGGCAAACTACCAATATGGACTTGAACAGGGTCAAAACTGTACCAAACCAATAATTAAAATAGCTTTGTTTCAGTTCTAAAATCACATTGAAAAACTGACATGGGCAAAATCAAGGATTTAAGAATTTGATCCCTTTCAGTTCTTGAGTTGGCTTTTGAATTACATTGGCATAAAATTATACACAATCACACAACATTTTTGAGACAAAGAGTAAATAATTATATTATTTTGACCGTTGAATGTTATAGTCAATATTTTTGTATGATTACAGATATTTCAAAATGTACATATTAAGTTCAGTACTGTTAAAAATTTACATTTTGCCATACAGTACCAAAAAATGTAATGTATTAAATATGATTAAATATGCACTACCTTTCAAAAGTTTGGGGTCAGTAAGATTTTGTAAATTGTCTTATGCTCACCAAAGCTGCATTTATTTGATCAAAAATACACAGTAAAATTATAACATAAGAAAATTACTGTTTACTATTTGAATATATTTCAAAATGTCATTTATTTCTGTGATGGCAAAGCTGAAATTTCATATCACATGATCCTTCAGAAATCATGCTAAAATGCTGATTTGCTGCTCAAGAAACATTTTTGTGATTTTTCTAGGATTTTTTTGAAAATAGAAAGTTCAAAAGAACAGCATGTATTTGAAATAGAAATATTTTGTAACATTATAATTATATTCAAATTACATTTACAATTCAGAATCCTGTTTAGGAATTCTCAATTCAGTTCTGAATGGCGCACAACCCTGGTGCTCTGATGGAAAGACTCTCTTGAGTCTTGAGTGTGAATGATTCGTATGCCATTGTGATCTTATCTTCAATTGCGAAATCTGATGTTTATCTCAGTTCTAAAAAGTCCTAAAGAGACCCCAATGTTTTGCTCATTCTGCCACAAAAAGATAAAAGCAGACAGCGTTGCAGGTAACTTGGAAAGTTTGGCTTGTGGTACACTCTAAAGTTAACCATTTCACGCTCATGCCAACACTATTGCTCAAATGTTTTCCCTTTGTACCTTTAGAGCAAAAGCCCAGCTTTCTACACAGAGCAAAACAAAATAACATTGTTTTTCAGCTAATAATGAGTGCATGCACTCCCTGAAGATTTTTGTAGGAAAATAAAAGAGATTCACAGCAGCGACAGGCCATACTTAAAATATGTTGTGACAAAAAACTTTCAGAAAACTGTACCAAGGTGCTTTTGTCTCCCATAAAAATCCCTTAGAGCAATGCTAAACTTAGCAAGCTTCCAATAATATTTCATGTGTGTCAGTCAGTCAGTGTATGTATATATTAAAATTCATTCTTTTACAATTAAGTTATATTTGCATTTATATTCTTGACATAAACCCTTTTCCTCAGGGAACTTGTGTATTGTACAAAGGAAACGTGCATTGGGAAAGTTCTATTGTAAGAAAGTAAAGAAAGTTCTATTGTGAAAGTTTAATTCAACTGAACACAAATCTTTTGAATCTTTAAAACACTTTAAGCAACAGCCTTTCCAAGGTTTTTGACTTTAACGTAGGGTAGGCAATTTCAGAGAGGCTAGCAATAGCAAGCTAGCTTTGAAAGCATAAGATCTTCAGAGCGTCTCCAAAGCCACGCATCCTCACATGAACACGCACAGCAGAATCTGCAAATCGTCATGAGAGACAACGTTAAATATTCTTGTGTCTAAAAGCACATAACATTGTAATAATAATGAATGTAAACAACTTACAGAGCTCTTACTTGTACCACCTGACTGCTGCAGAGTGGGGTGGTGAGGCCCGGTGGGATTTTTGATGCTTAAATTACGTTCTAAATAATGAATCGGTCAAACCACTGAAACCACTCGCATTTGTTTGGACTGCTGTCTCACTGAATCATCTGATGCGATTTCTTAGTCAGTAAAACAAACAGACAGTATCAAGAGAACAACCAGCGCTGTTTTTCAGTTGTTTTCCTCTGTGAACATGCGCTAAATGTATGTCTGACAATTTCAGTTTTCAGATTTAAAAAAGGTTTAAAACGTCTAGAGATAGTAGGCTACACTCATTCTGTGGTAACGTTGCTCTTGTTGATGGTCCAAAAGGTGCGTAATAGTTAGGCTATATATGCTTATTTAACTTTTTAGTGTTAAAAAAACCCCTTTGTGCGTACCATCAAATGGCATCCTGCCAGCGTCCATGCATTTTCCGTCCATGCAATAAATGCACATCCTTGAATGAGCGATATTGTAAGTTACTGCATAATACATTTTTAACAAGCAGAATATTACAGTATCACAATACACATAGTCTCATTGTTATATGTCTTTTAACTATAATAGGATTTTGACATGTACTTGAACTATTGGTTTTACATCATCAAGTCAGCTGTGACTTTACTTTGGTGTGAGGCCCTGGGGAGGCGCGACGCCCTGTGCGGTCACACACTTGGCACAGCCCTTGCGACAACTCTAAGCTTGTTCTTTTGGTTCAGGAGGAACTGTAAGGCGGATGCTGTTTGTTCGGACCCGAAGGCAATGATTGGACGAAACTTTTTTAGTCCTGAGACTTCCACAGAAGATATATGTACCTTTATTAATATTTAGACCACTTCTATTATTGATTGTTATCAGTTTCACAAAAATAGTTTAACAAAAAAGTGTTTATGAAAAACCTTTCTTACGTTGCCTTTACGGCCCATTTACACAAGGAATGATAAATGGTAACTGTAATGATAACTATATTAACATTTACACCAATGGACGATAGCATTGTTTATTCTTAGCCAGACCTGGGCATTGTACGGCCCGCGGGCCACATCTGGCCCTCTGGCTATCTTTGATCGGCTCACGTGAGGAAATTCAGGGTTTGACAGTAAGGACTGGCCCGCTTGGCCGACGCTTGGAACGCAGCTGTCACTTGCCCGATCGGACCAGTGCTGCATTGTAGGTGTGTGATACTGTCTACGATAATATCATACGTGTTGTTTTAATGATCTGACATTATCGAGTATGTCCCTCACTTTACAAAAGCCAAACAGAAACACACCTATAGAGAGCATGCATACGCTCTGCGATGTACTCCAGCATGTTAGACTCGTGCACATGCATATTTATTAGTGCATGTTTTCACTGCGTGATTTCTATTAAAATGCATTTAGAATACCACCAAAATTCAAGAGGGGCAAAAAAATGCCTGTATGTTTTTTATATTTATATAATTTAAAATAGTTAACCAATATCACACAAATAGTTCAGTTTTGCTCCAAATATCAGCATGATTAAAAATTATATTCTTTTTATACAACATTTCAATAAACAAGAAGTTAATATTAGGATACTTACTTTTTGACACCATATTGCCTGTTTTGCTCTATTTCGCCAACGAAAGTACTTCCAAACTGTTTTGAGTAGGGGTGCACCTATCCGACTTTTTCAGTCCCGATACCGATGCCTGGGCTTTGTGTATCTGTTGATACCCAATACCGGTCCGAAACTTTTGTTGAATTAATAATAAACTTTATACCTTCCACCTTATACCTTCCTTGAAGAGACTAAAGGCACCGGACTTTACTAACTAAACATAACTAAGACAAAATAACAGATGTATGTAAAGTGTTGAATTCTTATTTATTTAAAAAACAATTGTGCATTGAAATCTAAAATAGAATGTAATCAAACTTCTTTAAATAAATAAAATGTAGTAGTGGAAACAAAAAACAGTGTATTGCTAAACTGTGTTCGCAAACTTTTTTGTACAGTTCTGGCGTGCCCCCGGCTCGAGCGTGAAAGAGAATTACAGAATTATTAAAAATGATTTTATTTACAACACGGAAACGCCTGGAACTCAAGGAAGTGTTGTGACGCATGACACAAATAAAAAATAAAAGACTGACAGTAGGGGTGTAACGGTACACAAAACTGATGGTTCGGTACGTACCTCGGTTTTGAAATCACGGTTCGGTACGAGTTCGGTATTGCAGCTTTACAAAATTGCTTTTTATTTATTATTTAACAGTGGTTTACTGAAGAAGAAAAAAAGTGCCTGTCCTTGAAAATTATATCTAAAAGTTTATTGAAGATATTTCTGTCAATTATATAGGGAGCCCTTACTTGCACATTAATATTAAAGGTTAAAAACAGAGCCCAAACTAATAGCCTAAATTCAGTTGCTATTTATTTTTAGGTATAATTCAACACTCAAATAACACAGTACGTAAACATGTAAACTTCACATTAGACAGTTTTTGCATTAACTTCTAAATCTAATTATAAAATAGTTTTTTCTCCAATTTGTTGTTGAAATATAATAATTTATACACAGTGTCTGTCATTTTCATGACAGATTTATTTAACATGCATGAAATAATAAGTGATGCTAAGTTACATGACATTGTTTAGTTTACTAGCAGTTATATTGAGGTCATTCCGCCGTTGAAACACTGATTGAGCGATTACACCACATATGATACGTGACAGTAAGTTGTAATGTATCCTCAGCATACCTTCAGATGGTCATTCATGTTTATTCTTTAGTAAGAGATGATCGATCGGCTTCACAGATGATCGCGTTCACGCGCTTGCGCGTCGCGCGGCCGCTTGAACTGTGATCAGTGATCAGTCACGCCACATAGAGCGTCAAAACGGCATTTATCATTTGAGTTTCGTGATAAAATGGACTGAATACTTAATATGTTTGTGTGGGAACTCGGATTGAAGTGTTTTCCGCGCTTGAAACAAGCCGACTGTGAACTGAAAGATTGCACTCGGTTACACGCGTGCACCGAACCTACACATGTAAGGCTGACGAATGACGTAGGTTCTGCTGCGACGAACAAAAAAAAACAACCTGGATCGGCCCGTGGATCTGTTAATTTTTCCGATCCCCGATCCAGCTATTTTGTCAGTATCGTGGCCGATATCCGATCCTAATATCGGATTGGTGCACCCCTAGTTTTGCGTCTTTGAGCAACACGCGACAGTGAAAGACTGCAATCTCAATCACCCACTTATTAACGCAGTCAAACGTTTCGTTCCGGAATAAATCAGCCGTTTGAATGAATCGGTTGAATCTCACTGACTCACTCTTTAACAGCGACTTGCTGCCACCTACTGGCGGTTTAATTTCACATTTAAAGTAACTGTTCATTTTAAATAACTTCAAATATCAATATTCAACATTTTATGTTTAAAACAACAAAACAGAGCTAATAGAAAAAAGCCTCAGCGTTGAGCCCTGTAATTGGTCAATTAAAAGTCAAACGCAAATAGGTGTAATTAGGTGCACGCAATAGGCCTACAACCGCACTGCTTTTATTTTTTTATTACAGAAACTGTATGCACCTTCACTCAGATGTGTTAATGATCATGTAGGACAGCTTTAAAGAAAGCTTTGCCATTAGCCCTTAACCCTCTGAAGTCTGAGCTGTTTTGGGGCATTTTATGTTGCAGCAGGATTCATATTTAAACGCTCTTTTTGCGTTTAATATTCACAGACAATAACAGAATAAACTTACCTTAGAAATAAACAGCTTTTCATGAGGTTAATTATTCCAGGATTATTCCACAACACGTCTCAAAATGATGTAATGCACATATGTGGTGATGATGTGACTTGATGTGTTTATTTGAGTTGATGTGGGCGTTGACTCTGCTCTCATGGATCTTGTAGTATTTGAATATCAAAAGAATGCGCGCTCCTTGGCCGTGGCACATTAGCGGATAATGAGATACTCGCGAATGACTGACATGTCTCTCTTTTCAAACAGATTACATAAACAGAGAATAATTGATTTCGTTTTGATTTACATTATTTAAATCATTTAATGTTTCTTTAGACATATGTCTCATGTTTGTGTGATAAGCATTCACTAAGTTACAACTCTTTTTCTGAAGAGAATCAGATTAGACGTCAATGAGAGAGAGGCTGCAGATCGCGCATCATGTTTGTTTTCTTTATTTTGCAAAAAGCACAACATTTTGTTTTTATTGTGACTGTACACAGATAAATGTAAAAACTTAACAGATTAAAATGATGTATAACACTTGCCTGAATGATAAAAATCGACAGTTATTTGAGTCTCTTTGGCACTGATAAGAAAAAAAGCGAGTTCATCACTCCGGCGTGACCGCCGACTCGAGGGGGTTAAATATGTTAGCTAACATTAAAAAAAATGTATGCAGAATGTGGAGTTTTTAACCAGGCATGAACTTTCAAGTATTTATTTACTGAAGTCAATTGGTCTGGCCCTCTACCACTGCCCCAGTTTCTCATATGGCCGCTTGGGAAAATTAATTGCCCACCCTTGTTCTAAGCATTCTGTTAATATAATTGTAGCGCATGCTTTAAAGTCGAATTTAATTGACTTTCAATGATTTTAATATTCACCAGCTAGAAAAATGGCTGTGAAATTGCTATGCGATAATCATTACTTGTGGTATGGATTTTTAGCGTTCACATCAAAGAAGATAAAAATTAAATTGTTATAATCATTCTAATTCTGAGAATAGCTGAGTCCATACCACAACTTTAACAATAACTGTATTGTCGAAATCACTTTCAAATACATTTTACAGCTAATTACCAATAAAAACATTGACAACATTTGAGAATCCACCCAACTTTAAAGCGGCAGACGACATAACTGCAGCACACTCTCATAACAATGTTATCGGTGGTAATTATCATTATAGTTATCGCTTTAGTTGCTTCTCTTGGTGTGAACAGTCCTTTAGAATGAAATTTTAACATTATTTGTTTATTGTTGTAGTTATTTTTGGTTTAAACAGACATTTAATTGACTCTTGCACATAATTTCCTTCATTACAATATCACTTCCCCAATTTATTTTCCTTCGTATAATACACGAGAGAACACATAATTGCCGTTTACAATCTTAAAGATCCCCATTCCCACATAAAGTAAATCATTCTCATGAAATCATTCAATATGCAAAATACTGTAAGCTAATTACCATTTGAGAAAAATTTCACGGTAGAGCAGCTGATATCAGTAATGCTTGAAATATGAAAATGTATGTGTCAATTAAACAGACATTTTCTGCCATTACAAGTATTTTCTCAAACCGCTGTTAAAGGAGCACATCCATGCTATTGTTGTTGTGTTTGTAGACCTGGAACAAATATGCATGCACCATTGGCTAGCTGCTCCGCACAGTGGCAGGTCTGGGGCCCATTGTGTCTAATAGTCACTTCTGCTTTAGCTGACAAACATTACAGGGTTCCAAAGTGGGTGTGCGAGCTGGAGGGTTGAGAGGAAATGCCGCGGGCTGTAGTAACTGCCCTTCAATACGTTTCTATAAGAAGCAGATGATGATTCCCCGTGCTGCCAGTGTAATAACCCTGTTCACCTGCGCCTCTGTGTTTGCTTGTCGTTTTCCGTTACTGTTTCTTTTTCTCTCATGCTCAGTCTCACAGGATGTACAGCTCTCATTAATCACTTAGCACACTGACAGCTTAATAGAGCATGGCCCACTCATGAATACTTCACAGACCTGGCCTGCTGAGATGACACAGTACAAGGACAGATATTCGTTCAGCTAACCTATACAGCACTGATAGCCAGGAGGCCATTGCATATGGTTTTATCTATAAACAACAAATTGTGATCGTTTCAATTTTTAATATACTGTCAGGACTTGACATTAATACCCACCAACCTGCCAAATGTGGGTTGATTTCAGCAGTGGCGTGTAACGCAGTCACTCCTACTAGCCACTTTGGCAGATTGCATATATATATATATATATATATATATATATATATATATATATATATATATATATATATATATATATATATATATATATATATATATATATATATATATATATATATATATATATATATATATATATATATATATATATATATATATAATATATAGGCTATACATGGGATACTGAAATAACGCTTCCAATACTCAATACATGATGCCAGCTGCACTTTCTCGCTCTCTCTTTTCTCTGATGGCGATTTGACACACAAACCTGCCTCCCCTCACTCACTCGTTTAATTTGCTCCGTGTGAATATTGTTGGTGTAACAGGGCTTGAATTTCATAATAGGATTGCCCGTATTGTGCATAATTTTACTCATTCCTGCAGATTTTGTGCTCACTCCCAAAGTGCGTGCACATAAAGCCGCCTCATACAAAATGTTGTTATTTTTCGCTGCTTATATATTGTGCTTAAACAGTAAAACACACACAAAATAATGACAAAATGCCGGTCTTGGCGGGTATTCACGTAAAAACCGTCAGTTATGTTTTAAGTGAACGTAAATACGCATGTGTAACAGTATAATGGATCCGTGTGTCAGGTCTTAAAGTGAAAATATTATAAGATGATGTTATAAATATCTATATGGCAGTACCTATGGTATCGATGTCAAAATTGTGGTCAGTGAAAAAGCTGAGTGGCTAGTAACTTTAGAAAACCACTAGACACAGTGGCTGGTGATCAAGTAAATGTCAAGCCCTGCTGTATATATTTTATATATAAGATATATTTTCATTTTGATATGTGTAGCACCTGTGTTTTAATTATGCTGTGCTTTAGCTATTAGTTTAATGGTATAACCCTGAAAAAGCTAAATTTCCTTCAAAAGGGTTCAACTTTTTAACTGGACTGATAAAATGTATAATTTGAATGAAATGTCACTGCCAGATGCATAAATAGAAATGTAATTGGCTAATATTGTGGGCTTTTGCCTTAATTTGACAATATACTGCAGAAGCAACAAGAAAGAAAGGGAGATCAGATCTGGAACAAAAACAGGCGGGAAACGCAACAAAGTCCAACTTTTAAAAACATGTCTCGAGACCTTAGCAAAATCAGCATTCTTCATTAGTGGACTTTCGAGAGTAGCCATGTAAAAAGTTTTTTTTTACTGTTTTTATGCTTCTTGTGGTACCATCAGCCAATCAGAGTTGTCGTGATGTCATTTGCTTATGGCTCAGGTGACTGATAACTTTTGCTATTGACATGAATGGAAACGCTAACCAATAGCTTTTACCACGGAAATGAATAGAAATGCTAACCGATAACGTTTGCCTTTGAGAATGAGATGAATGGAATGATGTCCTATAAAAATATGTAGTTTTTTCTCATTCCCTATACCACAGTATAAACCTCCTTTGGATAAGGCACTTGGTTTCATCTGGCTGCACAGGGCCGTACCATGTAGTGAGGTGCTTTAAGGTCTCATTAGTGAACAAAATTAGCCGACCTGTACTATCCAGTCAGGAGACCCAGAAGATCACCCAGACTCTGTCTTCGTCAGGTATTACCCAAATTATTCTGAACGGGGTCAGCTAGGTGAGCGCTACGATCTCTTTCAAGTTTGTCCTCTTGAACTAAAGGAGCTCTCGGATTTAATTGAAAGGAACAGAGCTTTGGTGCCCAGATTGAACACGGTGAATCAAATATACACACTTCAAAGAGGTTTCCCACCTGTCAAGTTTACTGCGCCTCTCCGCTCAGAACAGAAATATTGTACTACTTGTTTGCCCGACATTCTTCTCACTTGAAGTGATCTGTAATTAAAGATGATTAAATGAAAAATTGCAGCCTACGTCCCACAGAGAGACGAGAACCGAAACGTGGGTGAAGTGGGATGATCTAATTCTCCTGCCTCTACAAGAAGAATATGATAAATGTGTAGATAAAATAATGATGGTACTGTAAAATCAAACAAAAAGACTTCTTTTAGCCTCTGAAATGAAAAGTCAAAGTCACGGAAGTCATAGAGAAAGGATCGCATTTCTAGAAAAGGGCACTTGATATGAAGCAGGACGGTTGGAAACTCTTTTGTCTGGGTGTGTTTATTTCTGAAGTTCTCTCCTTTGTGCTGGAAGACATTCATTTAATGTGATAAGGAGCGTAATGGGATTCTGACATGCGTTGTTAAAGGAGGAAGACAAAAGCTTTTTTTCTCTCTCTCAGCACACACCCCTTCAGCTTTCCCTTTTTTCTGTCTAATGAGAAGAAAAGAGGGCAGGAATGGTTGTCTGGCCTCAGGCAGGATGAGATGTGACTGAAACTCCTTTTAGCAGGAACTGATATAAAAGGTTTCTGAACTCTTCAACTTGCTTATTTTGAAAAACTACCAGATGACCAGAACTTAATGAAGCTTGACTTGTAATGCTAGTTTGTATTGACACCCCATATCAAAGAAAGACAGTAAGAGAGTTTTTTTAAGTGATATTAAATCATATTTTTTATTGATTTATTGTAACAGGATACATTTCTTTTATTTTTTTAAAATAAAATATTTTGTTTTTAATCAAAATCCAGTGAAACTGCAGACTTTTCTTTGTTGACAAATGCAGGACTTAACCACTCGTTTTGGATTAATTTTTTGAGTGCAAAGCCCACAATGAATGGTCCTTTGGTAGAAATAAGGAAGGCTTGTTGGCATGATGGGACACACTGGGTTGAAGCATCTCAAAATCAAATCAATTACCGATGTATAGAACCAAGTCTCCATTTTTTTCCCCGATAATCGGTTTACTCAGATGTACTGTATGTCACAATACAGAAGAAAAGATGTCACTACTTTGTATTAAAGTTTCATCGCAACTTTAATACAAACTATAAATATACAGTACCTACTAGAGAGCAGGTGTGTGGTTGATGGAACACCTGTTGAAAAAAAAAAAAAACATTCCAAAACCATCTGGTCTGGCTCGCTGGTCTTGCCAGTCTTCCAGACTGGCCAAGATGCTGTTCAGCTGGTTTAGCTTGCTGACGAGTTCCCAAAACCTCTTTAAGACCTGCCTAACAAGGCTGGGAGACTATATTATACCAGCAAACCAGCTTAGGATGGTTTTGGATATTCTTTTGTTTTTTTTGTTTTCTGCAGGGATGGTGGTTAAAGTCACCATGAAATCAAAATTTTATATGGAATACTGCAGTATGTATTATAAAAGATTCATCTGCGCACATTTTTTTTTCAAATTCATGTGCCCTCAAAATCTCGTCTTTCGCCGCAAGGGTGGACAAACTGTCACTCACATGAGATCGCAGCAATAGCAAACCACAACAATCCAATCAATCCAAAGACAAAATCAAGTCCTGCCCTACATTTTTTTCTTGTTCTAGAAGCCATTTCACTCGGATATACTTCACAATAGCAAAGAAAAGACTATCGCAACATCTGTTTCATGCCGACTTTAACCACAGGTCTAGCAGAAGTTAGCAAAACAGTTGACATCACCTCAGATTTTCATCAAAGTGTTTACGCATTGTAGTGCAGTCAAATCCAGTCCTCTTGTGCATGTCCATGTACTTCTGTTATGTACCTGTGCAAATAGTCTCCTGCTATGTTTGCATTGTGCTACTCTGAGCTTTTAAGCATGTGTGTATTTTTAGCTGTACCATGTACATGATGTGTGTGTGCTTTAAAGATAAATGAACTTGGCGCTTTGTAAAAGCCCAGTGGAAAGTGATAGCTGAGGAAATGACTGGCTGCTCAGAATGAATGGAGGCTAAGCCTTTATCACTGTCTTTGTGTGGGAAGCGGCTTTGTGCTTTTCTCTTGCCAATGCTAGAAACACCTTACCCACTGTGCTAACTTAACCCTACACACTTTCATCTTCCCATTTACCATCAGTCTATCCTCACATTTTGCCCAGTTAGCCAATCCTCCCTAATTCAAAGTTATTAATGCCAAACAGAAAGTTAGCAGAATTATATCAAAAACTCAAATAGTGTGTGTTTTGCTTTTCTCACAAGTTCCTGTCCAACTTGATCGGCGAAGTCAGGGCATGCGTTAGCTAGCAATGCTGTAGCGCAGTGTTAAATGTAGTGCACTAAATGTGAAATTGCATGAGATGTGCAGTGAGCGAAAGACAGAAACCAAATGCTTATGGATAATCAAATATATGCTGAGTAACTCGGCAGGAAATGGAGATGACAGCTTTGAGCAATGGCATCGGCCACGTTATGAGTGAAGTCAGCAGCTTAAGCCTTTCAAATTTAACGAGTCAGATCATAATAAACCGATGCCACGTTCTGTTGCAATACTGTGTTGTGCATTTCGCAAGTCCTGTTTTCCCCTGGGCCTCATAATTGCCAAAGGAACCGAGATTAAACACTTGGGTGATTATGATTTCACTAATTAAATTAGTTGCGGACATACAGGACAGCAAAAAAATAAGCTTTGTTATCTTTATTGAATTCAATTAGAAAAATATTGGCAGATAATTTAGTGGAAATTTGTCTGACAAATATAATAGCATCATATTCATATGCACAGAAAATCGACTCTAACCCCTTTAAAAGGGTTGATCCCATGGTATCATAATTGCTGTGAAAAGAGAGGGAGGACATATTTCCTGTTGTGAGAGAAAGTGACATAAGTCAGCACGCTGAAGTGTTATGTGTGTGCCCCTTTTCAACAGGCCTATTAAACCTGGAGGTGTTACTGCGACAGTTTCTCATCTCCAAGGAAACCCTCTCTGTTCGCATGCTGGATGACAGCCAGGATCCCACCCCCCTTCTCAAGGAGATCCGCGATGACAAGACTGCCACCATCATAGTGGATGCCAACGCCACCATGTCGCACATTATTTTGGAAAGGGTACGTCTCAGCCTAACAGTTGGCCTGCTGTGGAAAAAAAAAAAAAGTATTTGAACACCCTGCTATTTTGCAAGTTCTCCCACTTAGAAATCATGGAGGGGTCTGAAATTGTCATCGTAGGTGCATGTCCACTGTGAGAGACATAATCTAAAAAAAAAAATCCAGAAATCACAATGTATGATTTTTTAACTATTTATTTGTATGATACAGCTGCAAATAAGTATTTTAACACCTGAGAAAATCAATGTTAATATTTGGTACAGTAGCCTTTGTTTGCAATTACAGAGGTCAAACGTTTCCTATAGTTTTTCACCAGGTTTGCACACACTGCAGAAGGGATTTTGGCCCACTCCTCCACACAGATCTTCTCTAGATCAGTCAGGTTTCTGGCCTGTCGCTGAGAAACACAGAGTTTGAGCTCCCTCCGAATATTCTCTATTGGGTTTAGGTCTGGAGACTGGCTTGGCCACGCCAGAACCTTGATATGCTTCTTACAGAGCCACTTCTTGGTTATCCTGGCTGTGTGCTTCGGGTCATTGTCATGTTGGAAGACCCAGCCTCGACCCATCTTCAATGCTCTAACTGAGGGAAGGAGGTTGTTCTCCAAAATCTCGCAATACATGGCCCCGGCCATCCTCTCCTTAATAAAGTGCAGTCGCCCTTTCCCATGTGCAGAAAAACACCCCCAAAGCATGATTCTACCACCCCCATGCTTCACAGTAGGGATGGTGTTCTTGGGATGGTACTCATCATTCTTCTTCCTCCAAACACGTTTAGTGGAATTATGACCAAAAAGTTCTATTTTGGTCTCATCTGACCACATGACTTTCTCCCATGACTCCTCTGGATCATCCAAATGGTCTTTGGCAAACTTAAGACGGGCCTGGACATTTAAGCAGGGGAACCTTCCGTGCCATGTATGATTTCAAACCATGACGTCTTAGTGTATTACCAACAGTAACCTTGGAAACGGTGGTCCCAGCTCTTTTCAGGTCATTGACCAGCTCCTCCCGTGTAGTTCTGGGCTGATTTCTCACCTTTCTTAGGATCATTGAGACCCCACGAGGTGAGATCTTGCATGGAGCCCCAGTCCGAGGGAGATT
This sequence comes from Gobio gobio, assembly GCF_949357685.1. Taxonomy (NCBI): domain Eukaryota; kingdom Metazoa; phylum Chordata; class Actinopteri; order Cypriniformes; family Gobionidae; genus Gobio; species Gobio gobio. The sequence goes on along the minus strand of NC_137114.1, from coordinate 32,995,065 downwards.
GACAGTCATGTTTAGCTTCTTCCATTTTCTAATGATTGCTCCAACAGTGGACCTTTTTTTACCAAGCTGCTTGGCAATTTCCCTGTAGCCATTTCCAGCCTTGTGGAGGTGTACAATTTTGTCTCTAGTGTCTTTGGACAGCTCTTTGGTCTTCACTGCATGAAAAGTGGGATTTTCGACCCCATAAACGCCTGTATACTCCTGGAAATCTCCCTAATTTTCGGCAGCTTTCGACAATTTAGAGGCAGCGAACGTCGCGTTCGTCTGTGCCACAAATTGTCGTAAACGAACCATGACGTAGGTGGAGAGCCCCCCGCTGAGAGACCGCGCGGAGGTGCGACGCCTCTAATTTGCATATGAATAGCAGCGAAACCAGAGAGTCAACGGCCAGACTTGAATTTACTCACTCACTATTGGCTGAAGCCACTACATTTAAAAAAGAAAAATCCCTCGTGATTGGTTGGCAGATCACTGCAAACCAATCATTATTGGTCCCCCTGGCTCATTATAAATGTAAACCCCAATAATAATAATAAATATATAATTTATGTTGTAATAATTTGTTTCATATTAATGTTATTGTGCTATGAAGTATTCATACCATCAAGGAATATATGGGCAAATTATACGGACCGTGCCGTTTATTCAAACAAGGGGCTTCATTTATAAGCATACAGCTGTTCATTCAAAGAAAGGGCTTAATTTATAAAACACAGCGGTTGACTCAAAGAAAGAGCTTTATTGTTAAACACACAACTATGTACAGTGCAGCAGTAATGTCTCGTAATGTAATGTAAAGTTCGTCGAGCTCCAGGCTGCGAGAGGGCGGTGGCCGCACAATCCATCCAGAAACCCCGTCAACAAAGCCGTCTTCCTCGTCAGATATGAGTTCAATGGTCGCAGACTTCCAAACGTCCACCTCATCCAGCACACTCTCGCTTCCAGCAACTGTAATACAATCCATAAAGACAATAAGCAACCTGAAAAATACTCACATTGACAAAAAACGGATCTAATATAATAAATCTTACCCTTTTTCTTCTTGATCGACTCCGAGCTAAACTTCGCAGTTTCAGGTTGTTTGTATCTGAAGCTCCGGCGTGTCGATTCATAATACGTCTTACATGCAGCTGGAAAACAATTACATGAGACTGGTATTAATAAAAACAGTCACGGTAAAATTAAACAAGGAATGAGAAACACATTAGAAGTTACTTACACACAATTTCGTCATGATCAGCGGTTAAATCTGGACTCGCGGTAATCGCTCCAAGCAGATAAGAGCTCACGGCTTCGTTATGAGGCGAGGATAGTCTGTGTAAACAAAATGTGCAGTTTTAAGCTCGGATCTATTAACACATCCATTTCCTTATACAGCTGAATAAAAGCATATTCTTTATATCGTAACGTTACATTACCCATGCTGTGGTTCATAGCGACTGCAGTTTGCCTCAGAGTTATGAAGACGAAGACAGCCTCCTGAAAATGAGTCCAAAAAGTTCGTCGCGTCCATGCAGAGATTGAGTTGAAGACGGTGTCCTGTCATTGTTGATCACGAAAAAGGAAAGCAGCAAAAAACATAAAAAAATAGTTTAAAGCTCGTCTTCTACGCGTCATGGCCATGACCTCGACCTCGCACCCCATTGGACTAGGGCTCTGATATGGAACGCGCCCGGGGCCAAATCTCTTTATACGAAACGCGTGACTTATGATCGTTTCAACCTTCAACACGCCCTGTTTTCCGCTTCACGCACAGTTTTAACATGTTAAGAAGACACATTTGAACGTGTTTCTTAACGCGCACATTCTGTACATGTCGAAGTGTAATATTTTTTTTTTTAAAGCAGACTTACCTTTGTAGCCTAGGCTACATACATATTAATATAAGATATTAATTAATTGCTTAACTGACTACTGTGCTAGAGTAAAGTAGCCTAATGTTACAATGTATATTAAGTAAATGCTTAATATTATACAATTATTATAATTTATCTATATGGGTTATTGTTTGTTTTTTAAAGTTAGGCTATATATAATTTCTAAAAGTATAGGCTAATTTACACAGCACATATTTATAACTGAAAACACACACCACTTTATTCACTTTCACATAATAATGTTTTTGTAATTTGGTGTTTAGTTTGTTGTATAGTTTGTTTATACTGTTCTGTCTCTGTTTTGTTTCCAGGAACATCTGATGAGTGCTATAATAAAATGACTTCATTATATTTAAAATATGTTTTGATATTCATTTTATTTATATTATTAATATTTTATTTACCCATAAACGTGTCTTTAGGAAGCCATAAGTTATAGAGACAAGAATAACTTTTGCCATTTAAATGCCACATTCATTTACTGAGGACCCATACAGCCAATGATCATGTGTGAAAACACATACATAAATTGATCACTTAGAAATCAAAACTAAGGTTTGAGAAAGAAAGAATATGCATACAACAAAATATATTGTTTCATAGCAGCTTCAGTAACAAGTTCAAAACAAATTCTGCTGTAAACCGGCTCTAACAAGCCAATATACAGCTCAAGTGACTTCAGTGTTGATTCAGTTCAGTTGATTTCAGTTCAACTGTAAATTCCTCAGTTGTGCATTGTGTGTAGTTAGATATATGCAAAAACAACATTTTTGGAAATAGTTAAAATAGTTTTGCACAAAGTGTTGCTTTTGCAAGAGATGTCTGATGTTTTGTGTGTAGAGTTACAAGAAATGGAGCCATATTTTCAGAAATTGTGTGTAAGCAATTAGATAAAACTGTAAATGAATCCAGTTTATTTTAGTTCAGGACTCATAGTCCAGGTGTTAGTAATCTGTGCTTAATCTTTGTTCCAGGCAACAATTTTTTAACTCACGATTAAATAGATTAAGGCCTACTCTTGGCATAATTTAAACCCTGTCCAGGAAACCACCTCTTGAAAATCTGCATTGATAATTCATAAAATGTGGTGTGAGCTCAATTTAAATGACAATTACAGAAAAACACAATCTGACTTAACTATAAACACACAAACTTGTACTTTTCACATTTATGATTAATAGCCATTTAAAAAATCATTCACAGTGCAGGGTGGAAAAATTAATGTTGGTATGTAAACTGTATGCTTTACTTGATTTATTTGTGTGCTTTGGTTCATTGTCTTGTTGCATCACATAACCTCTCTAAAGGTTGAAGACATGAACTGCTGTCCTGTATTTTTTAATTTTTTTTACATAACATTGGTTATTGCTAATGACATACAGAGTAATTAATCTACACTGTGAGCCCGGACAAGTTGAATCTACTTAAAAAATTGGAGCAAACTGGTTGCCCTAAAAATTTAGTAATGTGTACTAAAACGAGTACATTTAACTTAAATTTAAGTTAACATTTTAACTTAAACTTTAAACTTGTTTTAGTCAAAAAAATTCAGAACCTAGATAAAACTCCCCCTGCTGCTACTCTGATTTGCATTTGTGTAGCTCACAGCATGTTCATTTACATGATAAAGCCTCCCCTAGAATTAAGGGGAGGGGGGGGAAACTGCCAAGCAAGGCCCACGTCAATTTCCGACAATTTACGGCAGTTTTCGGTGTTGCCTGCAAATTGCCGTGCACAGTCGTAAACCTGAAGTTTCACGGCAATCTACAGTGTCACATACTGACGAAAATCCCACTTTTCATGCAGTGCTTGGTCATGTTAGTAGTTGGATTCTTACTGATTGTATGGGGTGGACAGGTGTCTGTATGCAGCTAACGGGAGAAACAGGTGCATCTAATTTAGGATAATAAATGGAGTGGAGGTGGACATTTTAAAGGTCTTTGAGGGTCAGAATTCTAGCTGATAGACAGGTGTTCAAATACTTATTTGCAGCTGTATCATACAAATAAATAGTTAAAAAATCATACATTGTGATTTCTGGATTTTTTTTTTTAGATTATGTCTCTCACAGTGGACCTGCACCTACGATGACAATTTCAGACCCCTCCATGATTTCTAAGTGGGAGAACTTGCAAAATAGCAGGGTGTTCAAATACTTATTTTCCTCACTGTATGTATATATGTTAAATACCCCTAAAACAAGACCAATTGAACTGCATTAAAAGCTAAAAGCACATTTGTGTAAGGCAATTCGTTTGAGATATATATATATATATTTTTATATCTTTGCCAATGAGGTGCAAACTGGAAGATATATTCTCAAATAACAAATTGTAATATTTTGTGCAAAAGTAAACTTATCTTGTTTAAGGGTGTTTATAGGCTATATTATTTTACTGGAAAAGAAGACAAAAATACTGATTAAGAAAAAGATTGTAGTTTATCTCTCTCAAACCATTGCTAGATCCGCATACATCCAGGGGTTGAAAAGTTTGCGGAAATATAAGGGTAAAAAGGCCATCATTATGTAATTATAAGCTGAAAATAGTTTTTAAGACTATTTGCATGAGATAGATCTGAATGTCAATGGCCATGACCTTGAGTCTCAGAATAAAATTAACAATCGCTCATAAAAATGGAAGATTTTAATGATGCCATTAAACTATATAAGTGTTTCACAGTGTAGCATTATTCTCATGATCCTTTTGTTCATGTGTCTTTTAAGTGTAAGAGTGAAATGTTGCTCCTCGTTTGTATGAGCTGTAGTAAATATATCTCTTTCTGACACATTCAATCAATGCGAATGAACATACACATACATGTATGCCTCCTCATGACGGAATAATTCAATATAGATGACTGATTGGACATACACAAAAACCTCTGCAGCATATGTGCGAGCTATAATTAAACATGAATCATTATTTTCAGGAAGGAGAAATTAATGGCTCTGCAAGAGAGGCTGATTGCAGGAACTGATGAAAAGAGTGAAGGTGATCGATGGAGAGAAAATTATGTAAACATGCATTAGACAAACAGGTCTTTTGCAGTGTTTTGAGCATGACACAATGTTCTAAAAATGTGGTGTCCCAGTAAAAAGAAGTTAAACAACTTCTAAACATCTGGTGATTATTTGTTCACTGCACTGCCCAGGGTCCCACTTTTTTTACACGCAAAAACGTATTCTATGCCAATGGCCCCTTATAGTGCTCTTAAGGTACTGTCACGTTTACTGTTGTTCAGTGAGTTTTCTCTGGCAAAGTGTAGTCATTTGAATAAGGATTCACACGATTGGGAACTTTGCCTGAGGGTGAAATAATTCCCCATGCAGATTTCGCAATGGGTTCAAGCTGCTTTTGTGGATTCACCACTTTGACCAAAATAAAAGCTTGGTTTGAAAGTGACTTCTGTGTGGGCTGTGCTTCATACATCGCTGCACTATTGGTAGTAGACAAAGGACTTTCATTCTATTTTGCAGATTACATGGAAAAGTGCTTGAGTTTATAGAGAGGTCAAATGTCTTCTCATAACAACCATCAGCCCCCTTCCCTTCCCTTCCCTTCCCTTCCCTTCCCTTCCCTTCCCTTCCCTTCCCTTCCCTTCCCTTCCCTTCCCTTCCCTTCCCTTCCCTTCCCTTCCCTTCCCTTCCCTTCCCTTCCCTTCCCTTCCCTTCCCTTCCCTTCCCTTCCCTTCCCTTCCCTTCCCTTCCCTTTCTCCTACCTTCCCTTTTCCATACCTTAACAGTCCCTTTCCCTTCCCCTTCTCTTTCTTTTTTTCTTACCTTAAGTCCCTTCCCTTAACAGTCCCTTCCCTTTCCCCTTCTCTTTCTTTTATTCTTACCTTAATTCCCTTAACAGTCCCTTTCCTTTTCCTTAACAGTCCCTTTTTCTTCCCTTATGCTGCATTAACACCGAATGCGAATTGAGCATCTGGAGCGAGTGATTTCCATGTTAAGTCAATGTAAAGAAGCATTGACGCGCGTCTGGAGGTACGAATGTGTCAAGTGTCTTGCGCGATACATGTATTACACACGAGTGATTTTATTTGGTGCTTTTTGTGCATTGATGCGTTTGAAGCAAATTCGCGTCTGACACCCGAGTTGAAAAATCTGAAATTTGGCATCTGTTCGCACCGCGTTAACCAATCAGGAGCCTGCTTGCTGCTGTCATGTGGTAAAGTGACGTAATAAACGGGGGCAGGCACGCCTGGAGTCACTCATTCAACATTGTGGACTGGAAAAAAGTTTGGTTATTGCCACATAAATATCTTATTGTAGATAAAGTTAGAGAATTTTCTTTTAAATTAATTCACAGATTCGATCCAGCAAAAAGTTATCTTAGAAAGTTTAAACCTGACATTGACATAAAATGTGTTTTCTGTAATGCTAAAGATGAGACCACTGTACATTTGTTTTGGGATTGTTACTATACAAAAATTTCATGCAGGTATATTATTGATTCTGTCGCTAAACGCATCTATCGCACCGCAGGACCTCCAGACGCGCATCAATGCTTATTTACATTGACTTAAAATGGAAATCACTCGCTCCAGACACTCAATTCATGTTCAGTGTTCCAAAATTTTATTCTTTTTGGAAATATGTTCTATTTATTTTTGTTAATACAGAGAAAAACTTTGAAAAATAATTGTACCTTATAAATCTATTACTTCTCTTGAAATTTCATATTCATAAATGTACATTTTCTAATCATAAGCCATTTTTCAAAGTTTTTCTCATTGAATTTCACCAATATCTTCAAACGCTTTCTGTATCGAAGAATGCCAACGCAAGGAAAACATTTCTTTTTAAAATCCCCCTTTAATTTGGTCTCTTCTTCTTGGCTTAACATGCTCCAATTACTCTAATTTTACCTGTTTTCTTTCCTTTTATATAGTTTTCTTTGCTTGTTTTTTGTTTGGTTGTTCCTGTTCTTGTTCTCCCTATTGGTGCTATTTGTTATCTATCTCTTGTATATTTCTTTCTTAAATGTATGTTTCTCTCTTTATCTGTAATGCTTCATTGTTCTTAATAAAACATATATATTTTTTAAATCACTCATTCAACATGGAGGAACGACTGATATTGGCAGTGAGCAGTCATACGGAGCTATTTGGACGTGGGACAGAAGGAAGTACTGCTGAAAGTGGCCGTCATCCAGGCGCAGCTCCTGGAGCGCCTCGAACGCACGTCTATTTGGCTTCAAACGCTCTCTTTGTACGTGTGTCCAATTCGCTTTGGACCCGTGAGTGGATTCAAAATGTTCAAGCGTCCAACTAGACGCGATAGAAGCGAATTTGATGCTCAATTCATGTTCGGTGTGAACGCAGCATTACCCTCCCCTCCCCTTTCCCCTACCTTACCAGTCCATTCCCTACTCTCTTATTCTCATTGTCTCATCTCATGTTATCTTGACTCTTCTGTGCTCTTCTCATGACATCTTGTGCTTTCTTGCCATTTTAGCCAATGGTTCTCCACCGTTATTCCTCCCTATTCACTCCATTGCTCTTTAATCAAAGTGTCTCATGACAATCACAAGCCTTTCCTTGGCTGTTCCTGTTGCTATGGAGACACAGGGACAAACACCTCCACTGTTACTCCGGTGGGTTGTGCGGTTCACAGTGGTTTCTTTGTCAGTTTGTCACCCTTACTGTGTTTCACAAACCCATACCCCCTTGAACCTATTTCTCCCTCTCTCTTTCTGTATATCTCACTGTCTCTGTTTTATCCACACACATTTCCTCTTCATGTTTCTCTGTTCTCTCTCTCTCTCTCTCTCTCTCTCTCTCTCTCTCTCTCTCTCTCTCTCTCTCTCTCTCTCTCTGGATCTATTTGGAGCAAGCATGCGGCAGAGCAGTGAAAAGTTGGCACTCGTTCAGCTTCCTAAGGAGCGAGTATAGGGCAAGCATGTTAGGGCTGTTTGCCCATGTTCACCGCATGGCTCACAAACCTGCTTGAGTTACAGGATTCAATTACATGGGCAATTGCAGGGAAAATCTTTCATTATAAAATACTTTACGCAAGGACAAAATTATCATAACCTGGAAAAACTCTCCTCTCCCATGGTCCATTTTCTCCCTCTCTTTCTCTTTTCAACACAACACTGGTCAAACGAAATGCGGATGGGCATTATGGAAAGCTAGGCAGGGAGTCTGGGGTGTGTACCAGACAGAGTATAAGTGCCTCAATACAGATGCTGTTTTGAACCATATTGCAATCACAAGAAAACAGGTGCCCAGGAGTGCTGTGTTAGCATGACTTATGCTCTAAAATGTAGGAACAAAGCCGGGAGTTTAGGAAGTTAAGACCTGGTACTTCCGCCACCGTCAGCAAATCTAAGGCACCTACAAATTATACTCTGCCACATAAGTTGTACATGTCACACAGGTCGGAAAGAACACAACTTTGGGGCTGTACCATTAATAATGTTGAAACAAAAAGTATAGAGGGCATATTTTAAAGTCGGGATGAGCAAAACTGCCTGTTTTCAAAGTTTAAAAAAACTGCTCATTGGGTTGCCTGAATGACTAGTTAATTAATCAGCTGTAAGGACACCATGTACACTACTGTTCAAAAGTTTAGGGTCAGCACTCAGTAATATTTTTAAATGTTTTTGAAAGTCTGTAATGCTCATCAATTCTGCATTTATTTGATCAAACATACAGTAAAAGAGTGTAATATGGTGAAATATTGTTACAATTTAAAATAACCTTCTTTTTTTTTACTTAAAGTATTCCTGTGATGGTAAAGCTGGTCTTCAGTGTCACATGATCCTTCACATATCAACCATAATATGCTGATTTGCTGCTCACGTATTTCTTATTATTATCAGTGTTGAAAACTGTTGTGCTGTCCAGGTTTTTCAGGTTTCTTTGATATAGAAAGTTCAAAAGAACAGCTTTTATTTGGAGTAGGAATCTTTTGTGACATTGTAAATGTCTTAATTGTCACTTTTGATACATTTAATCGAGCCTTGCCAAAGAAAAGTATTCTTTCTTTCAAAAAATACTAACACCAAACTTTTGAACGGTAGTGTATAATTACTTTTAACTACTTTTAACTTGATACGATGTCTGAAAAAATGCAAGATGCATCTCAGCAGTCAAAGTCATGCATTCAGTTAAGTAATAATAACAAAAAAATTGTATCAGTGTTGGGGAAGCTACTCTGAAACTGTAGTTTGACAATCTATACAAGCTATTCAAAAATGAAAGTAGATAAACTACAGTCAAGCTACCCTTCTGAAAACGTACTTAGCTACACTACAAGTGACTATCAAAAAGTAGCGAGCTACATTGAAACTACGTTGATTTTTTCTTTTTACAATTACTTTGTTGATTACAAATAACTTGAATAATTGTTACTGACAAATGTTTTAATTAAATTTTTGGGGGTTTAAAGCAATGCTCTCAACGGCCACCAGGACTTATACAGTTTTATAAAAGCTATTTATTTTGTTGTAAAGTGTAAGAATCATCTCAGAAAAATAAATTCTTCTGTCAGAAGTAAAAAGTGCCTGGGACAAATGCTGTCAAGATGAGATGGTGTAGCCAGGCTATGTCTGTGTCATTATTCCAATATTATCTTCATAACTTGTTACGAAATAAAAAGTTAAACACCTCAGAAAAATGTACTTTCCTCTCTTGTCAACATTATAGCCTGGTGTGAGCACGTCGTGCACTCTTCAGTTGTGGAGGCGCGCGCTGTATATCATGTCACAGAAGGACGTACACTCACAGTAATCGGATCAGGTCGTTTTCATGGTGGAATTTTTCGTTTGATCGGTTCATGAAAAAGTTTATCCCACCCCTCTTAAACCGATTACAATTTAATTCAGTTTGGGCATTTTTAGACCGATTGAGGTGTTTATATGGAGCATTTTCATTCAGATTGGACTTTTAAACCGATTACAGTGCTCCATGTCAATGCACCTATTGCTACAAATGTCACATCAATGCAAGAACAAAATATATACAACTTAAATTGGAGACACAGGACAGAAGTAGACAAAAATGTTGCTCTGAGACACGACTCATGTGCTACTTGCGTGAACACAGTGCGCTCCGTTCTGAAACCTGCTCAACCTTTTTAATTAGATCACAGCCTTTGCCATGTGATAAGTGCACTAAGCATATCACAATTTAGTTTTCTGTTAAATTGACAGATGCTTTGCCAATACAATGATGAAAAACACCATGCGGGACAGACATTGGTTGGACAGACTATGGCAGGTCACCACTGTAATAAAATTAGAAGCAGACATTTGATATAGAGTGCAATAAAGCAGGATAATCAATTTTAAAAAGCTATTAATCACCTGTATGTGCTTGGAGTCTTCGATGCAGACAGCGTTTTAATCTTTTGTTTGTATAAATCAAGTAACCTTTACTAGTCAATTCGTGTGAAGCATCAACCCACTGTACGTCCTTTACATAGTCATCAGACTATCTCTTCTCGTGAACTGTAAAGCCGCAAGATGTATGTGTGATGAAACAATAGATGCCATTAATACACGATTTTAGTTTTTTAGATTTTTGTGCTGCTTCAATGCATTACAGGTGCATCAAAACACAACCCGGAATGTAGCTTCTTTTGATGGAAAAAAGTAGTTAGCTACTAGAAAAGCTACACTGATTCAAAAGCAACTGAGCTACTGTCAAGCTACTGAAAAATGTTGTTAAGTTAGGAGCATTGCTTCTTGTAAGCTAATCCCCAGCACTGATAATAATAATAAAAGTTTAAAAAAAAAATCCCAATAGGTAATTCCTATTCTAAAGTGGCCAATTACTAAATAGAAATCACTGTGTGTTCTGTTAGGGCTTGGTTATACAGGGAGTGCAGAATTATTAGGCACGTTGATTTTCTGATCATATTTTTTTTCCAGGCACATTTGACCAATTCCAAACCATAGTAATCCTAATAACTACTATTGGGTGATGGGTGAAATCATCAGGAACCCTTTAGTCTCCAGCGCCACCATTTTCCAGAGCTGCAACCTACCTGGAGTCTCCAGAAGTGCAAGGTGTCAGGATCTCAGAGACTTCAGTTAGGTAAAGAATCCTAAAAAATGACCCTCACTAGATAAGAATCACAAGCTGAAGTGTTGTAAAATACATGAAGCCTGCTTTTTTATAGGCTTTATAGGTTTTATAGGTTGAGAATGACTCTTGAAGGACCAGCACCACATCCTCTAGTACCACTGTTTGAAGAATTCATCTTCCAGAATCTGGCAGTACGTTTTGGGAGTTCATTTTAGTCCATCCTGAAGTCCGTTTTGCAGAGATGGACTAAAAATGAACTCCCAAAACGTACTGCCAGATTCTGGAAGATGAATTCTTCAAACAGTGGTACTAGAGGATGTGGTGCTGGTCCTTCAAGAGTCACTCTCAACCTATCTGTCCATAAAGCCTATAAAAAAACCTTCTTCATGTATTTTACAACACTTCAGCTTGTGATTCTTATCTAGTGGGGGTCATTTTTTAGGATTCTTTACCTAACTGAAGTCTCTGAGATCCTGACACCTTGCACTTCTGGAGACTCCAGGTAGGTTGCAGCTCTGGAAAATGGTGGCGCTGGAGACTAAAGGGTTCCTGATGGTTTCACCCTTAATTCTTCACCTTAATTCTTAATTCTTTTGCAGTTAACAGGTGTCTTTTCTTCACCACCTGTTTTTGTCTGACCCTGCTGACCCAACGAGCATTTCACTGTCCAATGGTCATGCCTTAACTGCAATGTCTAGTTTTGCATTAGTATTGCATCCTTCTCATGGGCATTTAATACTTTTTGACTTTTCAGTCTGAGTTAAATCTCTTTTTTGGCTCAATTTATCTGTAAAAGAAAACATGCCTAATAATTCTGCACACCTGAATATAAGGTGATTTTCATTTCCAGCCTTCATGAACAATTATATATCACTTATACATTATTAAATACTAAATCAATAGTAGTTATTAGGATTACTGTGGTTTGGAATTGTTCAAATGTGCCTGGAAAAAAAATATGATCAGAAAATCAACGTGCCTAATAATTCTGCACTCCCTGTAGATTACGGCTGCAAGGTGAAAAGATCTGCAAGAGCAGTTTTGGAGAAATTTTTTGTGAAAAATATGATAATTACTAAGTTACTGTAGTGTTCTGGTTGTTCTTGGAAATGTGATATTTCACTGCAGGTTATTTTTGATCAATATATTTTTAATTCATTATTTAACAAGAAGACAAACACCCACCACTGTTCAATCTCGTTCCCTCTTTTGCATTTCTTGTACTCTAAACGGTCCCCTTTACTCAGTTTTCTCCCCGCTTCCATAGAAATAATTGTTGGAAGTGTTTTCACCCCTGACATTTGATTGACATATTGTATTTGCTTGGTTTCCTTGGAGACAGTGGAGAATTGATAAATAGAATGGCAATGACAGTCAGTGTCGGGAATGTTGTCTGTCTTTTGTTAGCTTTCATCCAGTTCTGAACAGGTTTTACAAAGCAGTGAACCTTGCCTTTTGCTTCTCAATGGCAGCAATGACGTGCACAGATTCAGTCTATGTAACTGTTTAAATTATTAAATTAGCCTAGCATTGTCAAAAGTGTTTAATGTACCTCTCTTTTCTCTCTTCTCCAGGCATCAGAGTTGGGGATGCTGTCAGTGTACTACACCTACATCCTGACTTCCTTGGTGAGAGAATTTATGGGTTATGCTTGCTAATGCAGAAGTTATTCAAGGCCATGCCTATAAAGTAAAGAAGCTGTTTCATTTTTCCTCCCGCGTGAAAATACTATTATACATTATTTATATTATACTCCTGGGCAAAAAAAAAAATAGGGCTACGCCCAAAATGGTTAAACAATAAGCTTTTAATTGCCTTAACCGCAAATTATTGGTCAGGAATAAGCTAAATTTAAGCAAATGCACTACTTAAAAATCCATTGCTGTCTCAGAAAAACATCAAAGACAGAATAACGTTTTTTGGCAGAATATGGGAAGTTGTGTGTGGAGTGATACATCACAGTGAAACGAGTTGCATGGTGAAGCTCCAGAGCGGCGTCTTCAAGTATCTGCTGAAAAATATAATAATAAATGCTCTACCACAGTGAATTATCAATGTTGAAAACAGATGTGCTGCTTACATTTTTTTGTGGAAACTGAGATACATTTTTCTCCATGATTCATTGATGAATAGAAAGTTGAAAAGAACACAATTTATTTGGATTATAAATATATATTAAGAAATATTTTGTAGCATTATCAATGTCTTTACTGTAACTTTTGATCAGTTAAATGCTTCTTAATATAAGTATCCCTTTCTGTAAAAAAAAAATCTTACTGAATATTAATATTATTTTGGCTTTCATTTCCCAGGTTGAACTTTTTTGTATTTCACATCGGCTTTTTATTGCATAAAAGTGCACAAAATTTTCCCCCAGTTGATTCAAGTACCATATAAACAGCATCTTTGATGTTTCTGTTTCAACCTTTCTGTTTCACGCTGATGTGTACTAGAAATAACAAACCAGGATGGATTTTTCTAAACTTTTTCATCTGATATGGCTTTAACTTCAGAGCGCTTTAAGAGCAGCTACTCGGCGTGGAACAAACCGACACACTTCAGCACACTCCAACCCAATTTAAAGAAGCCACTTCATTTCCCCACACTGCTTTCCTTCACTTATTTAGTCTCTCCTGCCGCCATCGTTCATGCGTCCAACACACCAATACAGCACCGTCATCCCATCCGTATGCTAGTGTTTCATTACGCCATTATCACAGTGTGAAAAAGGCTTGTCAAAAGCACACTACATCCATCTCAAACCCAGTAATCAGTATATGACTCAGAGAGAGCTTTTCAGCTTCTGCTCAGGCCACGCTTTGGGGAGTAATGAAGCACTTAGTGATCCAGGTACATGGAGGAATTGTTGAAACCCTTCCTATGGTGAGATGGGCTACTTTGGTTATAGCTGCCTTGTTGCAAAGTGTCTTTTAGGGACCGTTCACACAGAACCTTTCTTTGCGTCTAAAAACGAGACGCAGCGCTCAAAATGTTTTTTTTAAAAAGCACAGCATAGAGCGTGAGGGTCTTGAAACACACTTTTGAGACATGATGCAATACCGGAAATAACAGAAATAGCCAAACAGCAGAATAGATAGCTACTATTTTTGATATGGAAAAAAGATAATTGCACTTCCGATGGCATTTGACATTGATAAAAACTGTGTCGCTGCCCAGAGAACGACAGGACAGAGATCTGTTTGGGTTCACCCCATCCTCCAAATAAAATAGTTGCCACTCCAACTTGCTACTGTAAACAAAAGCTTGTAACCCGTGTCCCGGTCTTCTGATTGGTTCACTGTTTTGGAACTGACATTAATGAGCAGCATTGCATGTAAAAGTTGGAATTCTTTTAACTTGACACGTCTTTTAACTTGTCCCAAACAGAAACAAGATAATTTTTCTTACCCCATTGGCAGATAATTTAACTTGTTTTAAATAAAAACTCACTTCATTTAGATTTTTTTTCCCCAGAAAACATTTGTCATTTTACTTATTTAGTAAAAGTGTCATGATTTTAAGAATTGTTTGATATTTGGACTGTAAACATTTGAAAGGCCCCTTACACCAGAGACGGAACACTCGTTGAAAAATGGGTGAAATCATGTCACTCAATATGGTGTCCTGCTTTCAGTTAAAATAACCAATTTAAAATAACCTAGAGCAAGAACATTAACTGGACCAGCCTGAAAAAAAAAACAGCATGATTTGAGTTAAAGTTGGCATGAACCGTAAGCTGCAATAGTCTTTTCTTCTCTATTGTGATATATAACCAGGTGAAACGCATTCTCTTTTTTTGGACAGCTTTTTTGGGCACTTTGAAGTCCCGATTTACATTCACTTTGAGAGAAACGCTGCAGTTGCTGTAATGTACAGAAACAATAAATCTGACCGGCGATCCCATGGGGACTTAATGACAGATGGGAATAGTTGTCAATTTTGACTTGAATTATTCCCATGACAGATGGGAATAATTGTCAATTTTGATTTTAAAGAAGTCAAAGAAGTGAAATATATGATATTGTTGTCAAAATGTATTGCTGATTTAACATAGCTGTACTTTTTGTCCATTACCTAGAAAGTAGCTCCCTGGAGCCCTTACCAAGATGGCCGCCAAATTGACTTGCCTCCATTTTTAAACACACCCATGGAAGAACCAGATGGATAGATTGATGGCCTCTTTAGATGTAGAGGAGTCCTTGGGCACTTTAAGAGATGGAATCGGTTTGCTGATAAGCGAGTCCAATTTATGACTGTGCTGGGGGCGGGGCATTTTTCAGAGGCAATTTCTGATCGAGCTGCGAGTCGAGGCCAAAACATTACACCCACACATGGCTTTACATCTTTGTCATCTCACCTGAATCCATCTGTCATGGGAATAATTCAAGTCCCCATGGGAACTCGGCTCAGATATATTGTTTCTGTACATTACAGCAACTGCAGTGTTTCTCTCGCAGTGAATGTAAATTAGGACTTCACAGTGTCCAAACAAGCTGTGAATCACGCTCACCTGCTGCTTGTGAATCAATTTGAGGAATCAATCATTAGTTGTGACAGCATACCTACATACAAACCTTTCCCTAAGTCCACAGTTATTCATCAAGTGCCCTGTTCTTTGCTATCATTTTTTAAAGGGATATTCCACTCAAAAAACCTAAAAAAATATCTGTCATTTACTCACTCTCGTTCCAAACTTGTATGACTTAAATTATTCTTTGGAACATGAGGATATTTTTTGTAAATGTCTTGTTTTAATATAAAGTGTTCTTTTAATACAATGAAAGTTCATGGGTACAAATGTCGTTTGGTTTCCAACATTCTTCAAAATAAAATAAAAAACTAAAGTCATATGGGTTTGAAAGGACATGAGAGTGAGGCCAATTGGAGATCTTGGCAGCTCCAGACAGCTATTTTCTTTAGGTATTAGGCATATAAGTACATATCCTACCTGATGGTAAAAGGACACGATCTCGAAAAAAACTGTTGGTTAAGAGTATGTTACAATAATATATTTCAAATGATCATTTAGGTATCATTTAGCACCTTAAGCTACAATAATGCTAAAAAAAGCTGCTAATGCGTGTCAGGCATGGAGTCTTCAGTGTAAACGCCCACTGCTGTGGTTGGCTAACATATGTGCATATGACATAGCTAAGTATTACATGTTTAGCTCTCTCGAAAACTTTTAGCACGTTTTTACTATTACAGCTCTCTTTCACTAATCGTGAAAAGTGTTGATTTAGCATTATATTTAGATCTTTGGCATTATATTCAGATCGATTGAACATTGGTCTGGGCAGTCTGCTCTGTATTTTCTACTGCACAAGAGGCATGATAAACGAGCATAATTCAAATGGCTCTGTACACAATTGGATAGTCCTTCAACCAATCAGACCCCAAGAGGCGTGATCAACGGGCATCGATCCATCGCTTCTCTATCCGTCATCGTGTTAAACCCACCAATAGCGCGGCAGGTGATTAAGCCAGTCTGTGATTGGTTCCCTGCAAAAGTTCGTCAGAAGCAGGATAAATGAATGTACAGGTTTCCAGCCTGAGCTGATCAGGCTTGGTTTACCCAGTCTAAACTAATAGTGCAAACACAATGTAAGTAAGAGATTTATTGATTATTACAGAAGTTTTGGCACAAGTCTAGAACTCAGTCACTGATAAACTTGCGCTGTTTGATTGACAGCTCCAGTGAATGTTCTTTGATCATTTTCTATATGTAATTCAATCAGTTTAAATAACAGATTATTTTCATCCTACTAAGTAAAATAATGTGAAGTTGACCGTTCACTGGTTTGATTTTCTGACACATAGACAAAGAACATTTGACTGTACATGAATCATTACTTATCAGAATTCACTGGTCACAGATCAGGCATTAGAATTAACATGGTTACTTACATGTTGTTGTGGCAACATCGTAAAAATATGCGTCCACATCGTAAAACTCTGTTTGCCAAGCCTGTGCCGAAATTGCGACTAATTTACCAAAGCATCTACAGTGAAATGTACCGAATACAAATAAATAATGCTCAACTGAGACATTCACCTTGTTGAAAATAAATGAAATAACCACATTCCTAGCATTAGGATCCTTTGGAAGGCAATGTTATTTGTACTCCATCCTGTATCGCTCTTCTCTCCTCGTCATCTCACTAACATGCCAGTGGGCGGGGCCAAAGTTGCAATGATGAAGTAGGCGTTGATTTTCATCTGCAGAGGCGGTCTTTCACCTATATAGGCACATTCCACAATGAGTCGTTCGCTGGGCTTGGTAACAATAAAAGCTGTTTTTAGACTAACAAGGAAGTTTTCAGTTCTGAAACTTACAGGATATTCTTATAGTATGATAAAAATGTGAAATCTACCACGTGTTCTATACATTTCTACCATTTTCTTTCAAGGGGTCCGTTACCTCCATCTCCGGCTTCATCCAGTGCAGTTTTTGGCTTGCTCTTTTCAGAAACTTCAGTTTTCAGACATTACATGTCAACTTCAGTCTCGTCCTCATTATCATGCAGGAAAAGCAAGAGCTACCGCTGATATGAAACATCCCTGTAATTTGATACAACATCCTTCCCCCTTCGTTAGAGATCAGGTTCTGTAGGTTAATTGCAATAATGAAAGGAAAGGAGCAAAGCCATTTTGCTCTAATTACTAGATGTATTCTCTATTGGTGACTGCCATGCAGGTGAGCGGTAAAGGGATTGTTGCTTTGTGATTTGTGCAGGCAATAACTCCGCTTTGCCAAGTGAAGAACGTTTTCATCTGTGTTTGACTGTCACCCAGGGATTCGCCCTTTGTGCTGCGTTTAAATGAAAGAGGTGTGCCAACGAGACCAGTGTGCCTGAGAGATCTGGTTTTGTTAAACAGTTTCTGGAGAACAGAAAGTTCACACTGCCATATCTAATGTTCCTGTGTAAGTTCTCAGTAAGTTGTTTTTCACAAATGCATTAACGCATCCTTGACACATCTGTTGAAACACATGGCACATGGCGTTGTGGAGCATGTGATCAGAAAACTGAAAATTTGATGAGGGTTCCTCAGACTTGGCTGACAGGAGTAATTATAGTCTTCCTTATGGAGAAGACATTAGGAATGGGGTTTAGATTATTTGCGTATTAACCACAAGCATTACAAATAAATAATTTTTCTTGTTTTTTCTGCCTTAACAGGGATTATGAAGAAGATGATTTTATAGACTAATATAGTATTTTTTCTGCTCTGGATTTACAAAACTGTACTTTAAGTATAAATATTTTACAGAGTGTACTGAAATGAGAAGTCAGGGGTCATTAGTACAGGATACATTCTGTACATACAAAGGTCCAGTTTGCGCTTTTTAATTAAAATTTTTTTCTTGGCTCTAGACAGACTTCTTTTTTCAGTTGTGATGCATCTCGCTGTTTATACCATGAGTGCCATGTTTTTGAGATGACGTCGAGTTAAAGAGATTGTTCACCCAAAATAATTACAATTTTGTCATCATTGACTAACCCAGATGTTGTTTCAAACCTACATGACTTTCTTTCACAACCCAAAATAATTCGTTTTTTGACTCTAGAATGAAAGTCAATGGGGACCAGTGTTGTTTTGGACCCCATGCACTGACTTTCATTGTATGGACAAAAATAGTTGAACCAATCTTGAAAATATTTTGTTTTTGTTGTTCTGCAGGAGAAGGAAAGTTATACAGTTTTGTAACAACATGAAAGTGAGTAAATAATGACAGTATGGGAGAACTATCCCATTAAAAACAGTCATAAATGTGTCTGAAGACTGTTTACGTTACGCTCCATTTATCTTTTATTAAACACAAGAGCGTGTCGTGTGTGTACAGCCCCTAAAAGTGTTGATTTAACAAAGTATGCTACTACCTGTCATGTTAAACGTACTCTAAGTGATAATTACTGGTTTCCTAAACATTCCCCTCGCCTTTCATTATTTAACCAAATAACCTCAACTCACAAGTGTACTCCATTGCCAGAGATTTGCCTCCAAATCCTCTGATAAGTTTTTTACACAGTAGTTTACAAAGTGTAGGTGTCACAGAAACAAGTGATATTTCTCAGGACACGTATTTCAATGGTATCTGACAGGTAGTAAGGGTATTTATTTACATTTACATTTACATTTAGTCATTTAGCAGACGCTTTTATCCAAAGCGACTTACAAATGAGAGCAATAGAAGCAACTAGAACGGTCAAGGGCTACAGTATGCAAGTGCTGTAACAAGTCTCAGTTAATCTAACACAGAACACACGACTTTTTTTTTTTTTTTTTTTTTTTTTTTTTTTTTTTTTAAATAAATTAGACAGACAGAAAATGAATCGAATGGAATGTTAAGTGCTATTCTTGATTGGTTAGGTGCTGCTGGAAAAGACGTGTCTTTAGCCGTTTTTTGAAAATGGCTACAGACTCGGCGGCTCGAATTGAGATAGGCAGGTTATTCCACCAGGTGGGGGCAGTCCAGGAAAAGGTCCGTGAGAGTGATTTCATGCCTCTTTGGTATGGCACTACAAGGCGTCGTTCACTGGCAGACCGTAAGCTCCTGGAGGGTGTGTAAGTCTGAACAAGCGAGTTTAGGTATATTGGTGCAGAGCCAGTGGTTGCTTTGAAGGCGAGCACCAGTGACTTGAATTTGATGCGAGCAGCTATTGGCAGCCAGTGGAGACTGATGAAGAGAGGCGTGACGTGCGCTCTCTTCGGCTCGTTAAAGACCACCCTTGCCGCTGCATTCTGGATCAGTTGCAAGGGTTTGATAGTGCATGCCGAAAGGCCCGCTAGAAGAGCATTACAATAGTCCAGTCTGGAGAGAACAAGAGCTTGGACCAGGAGTTGTGTGGCCTGCTCTGATAGGAAGGGTCTGATCCTCCTAATATTGTATAACGCAAATCTGCAGGACCGGGATGTTGCAGTAATGTGGTCAGTGAATTTTAGCTGATCATCAATCACAACTCCAAGATTCCTGGCTGTCCTGGACGGAGTTATGGTTGATGATCCTAGCTGAATGGAGAGATTATGATGAAGTGCTGGGTTGGCTGAGACCACAAGCAGTTCTGTCTTTGGAAGGTTGAGTTGCAGGTGATGTTCCTTCATCCAGGCAGAAATGTCTGTTAGGCAGGCAGCGATACGACCACCAACCGTGGGATCATCTGGTTGAAATGAGAAGTAGAGTTGAGTGTCATTTATGTGTTTAATTCCAAAAAAGAAGCCGCTTACTGCAGATTTTTAACTTTGACAGAGATGGACAAAATGTTGTAGCATTGTGATGAGAAAAAAACATTTTTACAGCCACAATAAAACAACAAAAGGGATGTAGCTTATTTAAAGGTATAAAACACGAACACACTATCTTTTTGGACCAGGTTTTTGACAGGCCATACTGCTAAATCACATATGATTCTGTTTATAGCTCTTTCAAACACTGAAGTCTTTGCTAGTCCAAATGTAATAAGCAAGAGCAGTTTCTCTTTCAATTATTTGTTCCACCGTTTAAATTTTGGAGCATTAGCCAGCAGGAAGGAATTACAGAGAAGACTTTTTTTGTCAAAGATAAGTGCAGAAACGGAAGGTTTCTTCACGGTTTGTAAACAGCAGGAGCCATTGTTAAAGAGGCTATTGAAGTCGTACGCACGGAGAGCAAACATTGGCTGGTGTTCAGAGGTAAAGCAGAGGACACAAGGTAACAGGCTTTGAGCTGGGCTCGGGTGGGACCCGAGACTAGACGGAAGAGGGTGACAGGAAGGGGAAAAAGGGAGGAAATAAACAAGATCATCTTTGGGTGCTTTTGCATAAGTAGACTGTATAAAGAGTTGGTCAGCGTCGCCTAGCAGTTGTATTTCTATGGAGCATGGTTTTGTCATTACTGGCCGCTTTCGAAGACTTCAACAGCCCCACGATGCCCAACCTCAAATGACACTGATGAATGGGCTGCCATGCCACTCGCCTGTGTAATTTGTTTTTTAATCATTTCAAGTTGCTGGTAGGGGACAAGGGACAAAGTCGCATACATCTTGTCACCAAACTGATATTTTGGTTACCACTGACATCAAACCGTGTTTTTGTAGTATTTACCAAGGTTTTTTATTTGTTATCTTAGAGTGAGCTAATACAGGGATGTCCAATAAAAATTATATGTATATTATGTAGGGTACAGCGGGACTAAAGGCCAACCATATTAAACGTGTGCTTTTTACTACTCCCATAGTGTATGATTGCAGAAGAAAAAAATAATAATAATAAAATAGACCTTTATTTGTATTGAACATTAATGGAGCAACAGATTTTGTGTGAAAATAAATCATAAAAGGGGTTTATTTTGTTTAAAAATCTTATAAATGTATGAGGTGGTGAGGGGGGCCTTTTACCTCACACGGGGTAAAAGGCTCGGCAGCATGGGGCATGAGAATGAATGAGAGCATGACGCTCGTATTACTATCTTTAGAAGGTACCGACGGTTTTCATATTCATAACTCCTGACACATATTAACAAATTACGGTCACTATATGTCTTTGATAATAAAACAGAGGTCAAAACTGGAAGCTTGAGTCTTAGATCTTTTAAATGATGTATAGTTTGTCTAGGTAATTACTTACATCTGACAGTAATTTTGAGCTAATTTAAACAAAGAAAGCTTCAGTGCGCCTCGTTGCACGATGTGTTTGTTTGAGCTGATGTGTGTGTGGGCGTCGCCTCAGTATTTGAATCTCAATAGAGCGCGCGCTTAGTGGGCGTTGTCGCATTAGTCTATAATGAGCCGCTCAGGAACGACTAACATCGCTCTGCTTTCAAACGGATTACATAAACACAGAATATTTGTTTTTTGATTTGGTTTACAGTGTTTAAAACCTGACATTTGAGCGTTTCTTCAGACACCTTTCTCTTGTTTGTAAGACAGGAATTCACTAAGCTAGAGTTCATTTTCTGAAGACTATCTGAATGAATGTCTTTGACAGAGAGGCTGCAGATCGCGCATCATGTTAGTTTTCTTTATTTTGCAAAAAGCAAAACAATTTGTTTTTATTGTGACTGTACTAAAAAAATAATAGAAACTTAGATTATAATGATGTATAACACTTGCCTGAATGATAAAAAACGACACAGTTATTTGAGTCTCTTTGGCACTGATAAGGAAAAAAGCAAGCCAATCACGCCGGCGTGATTGCCGACTCCAGAGGGTTAAAACCAAGTCTAGATCCCACTGTGGAACCACAGGCTTATGACTGGGTCGAAGTCGACTAACACCTTTAAGAAACATCTTAATTAAATTATGTGTGCCTACTGACACACCTTCTACTAGTCCTCTGTGTGCAGAAAATGCTGCCACATAAACTTCAATTGTTGAGCTAGACAAACCCTGTTCTAACAGGTTCTGTAGAAATTCCAAGATGTTACTTACAGTGCAAGCATGAGGATCAATTTTTCCTTTTTCACACCACTGACAAAAAGCTCTCCATTTGTCTGCATACACCTGCCTCGTAGAAGGTGCCCTTGCATTCAGTAGTGTGTGCTCGAACCCTTGTGAGCACTACAATATGCCTGGTTTGCTCCTAGAGGCCAAACCCATAACTTCAATGTGTGGGGCCTTTTGTGCCACAACGTCCCGTTCATCTGAGATAGCAGATCTGGTCTCATTGGCAGTGGGCATGGCCTGCCTGTCAGTAAAAGTAGCAAAAGATGAAACCACGGCCTGCTTGGCCAGAATGGGGCTATCAGCAGAACTGGTTGCCTTGTCTCCTGAATTTGCCGCCATGTCATCCAACTAACGGCAGGGGTGGGAATGCATATAGGAGAACTTGCGGCCAATTGTGTGCCAATGCATCCTGGCCCAGAGCTTCAGGCTCGTCCTTGTCTGAAAACCACCTTGGACTGTGAGTTGTCTGTCTGTCCGCAAATAAGTCCACTTCGGCCCTGCCGTAGGTGTTCCAAATTAAATGGACAACCTCCTGGTGAATCTTCCAATCCCACGGGGTGGGATTGGCCCGGGATGGCAAGTCCGCTATCTGATTGTAACGACCAGGAAGATATATGGCTCTCAACGAGCGGAGATGGACATCTGCCCATTTCCAAAGTCTGTGTGCTAACCTTTGCAGGCTCTGAGATCTTGTCCCTCCTTGGTGGTTGATGTAAAAAACCACTGTGGTATTGTCTGTTCTTACCAAGACGTGCTTGGCTTCTAGCTGATGTTGGAAATGCTGCAGTGCTAGCCACACTGCCTTCAACTCGAGTACATTGATGTGCTGAGATGTGCTCTGCCACACACCCCTCTCTTTCCGGTGCCTCCACACAGCTCCCCAGCCTAACAGGGATGCATCTGTAGTTACCTCTTCCCTCTTTACAGGAATGGTTCCCAAGGACACACCTCTGAGGAGAAATTGTGTGCGGGACCAGTGCCTCAAGGTGTGAGTACACGCCACAGTTACAGTCACCAAAACATTTACCTGGGTCATGGCCGACAACCGTCTCAAATTTAGCCAACGCTGAAATGGCCTTAGGTGCAACATACCACTGGTGTTTCTGCAACCAACATCCCCGCTAGACTCAGAAATTCTGCATACGGTAGGCATCTGCCTATTCGAAACTTTGCTGCCGTCTTTACAATTGCCTGGGCTCTGACTTCTGTCAACGTAGCTTGCATGACACGGGAGTCGAGCCTCATACCGATAAACTGAATGGTCTGAGCTGGAATTAGACAGCTCTTCTTGTAATTTATCCTCACACCTAATGCCTTTACATGCAATATCAATAATCTTGTCTGTTCTTGCACCTGGTGCAGAGACTGGCCGCACAGTAGCCAGTCGTCGAGATAAGGTAGAATACTTATGCCTTGGCTCTGTAAGGGCTCTAGAGCGACTCGTACACATTTGGTAAAAGTTCTGGGTGCCAGGGCTAACCCGAAAGGAAGAACTCTGAACTGGTATGTCACTCCATTGACATGAAAACGAAGGAACCTCCTGTGATGTTCTGCAATTGGAATGTGGTAATATGCGTCCTTCAGGTCCACAGTAACGAACCAAACGTTTCTGTTTACTGCACTTACAAGCTCTGTTACTCGTAGCATGTGAAATGGTAGACGCTTCAGAAAGACATTGAGGTCCCTTAGGTCCAGAATGGGTCGAATTCCCCCATCCTTTTTTGGAATCAGGAAATATCTCGAGAAAAAAACTTTCAACTGGTCTGAACCATGCACAATTTCTATGGCTTGTTTTTCTAGTAATGACTCTATTTCTGATGTCAGTGTGATCAGATGTTTTGGATTCCGCACCAATGTAGGGCGGACTCCGGTATTTGGGGGTGGTCGACGGCAGAACTGTAATTTGTATCCTATTGACAGGGTGTTTAATAGCCATGTATCTGATGTTATTGTCCCCCAGCGTGCCATGTGCTGAGGGAGGAAACAGCCCACCGTCGACCGTGTACCTTCAGGTACGACGCTGAAAAAACCCAGCACTGGTTGCAGGCTGTGCCCTAGAGGTGTAGTTGGGTTTTGATGACGCATGACCTCGTGACATTGCTCTGGACTGGCGCGGTGGTGCTAACACCTCCTGCATTCTGCCCTGCACAAAGCCAGTATTAGGTTGTTGATGCTGAGGATAAGAGCCTCTGTGAAAATACTGTGCAGGACGCCTAAAGGTAGTTTGCCTCCTTAAATGCTTTGAACGCATTTCTGATGCGGGGAAGACGTCTGTCTAGTACTTCCTGGGCCTGTGCTCCAAACACCTGTCCCGGGACAAGGGGAAGCTGACGAAAGGTGTTTTTTAACCAGCTTCTGGTAATGGAGTCTGGGCCAACCACACCTGCTTTCTCAACTGTGTCAGAAGACCAAGAGACCTACCACATGCTGACGCAGCTACTCCAACTGCTTGGAGAGATGCTTGCAATATATATATTGCAATATCACATCATAAATTGTCAGGTGAAGGAAGTGAAACATTAAGTGCCAATAGTAACTGTGCCAGTGTATTAGATATGCGACCGACGTTTGCTACAGCACCATACGTCTTACACACAAGTGCATCAGTTCGTTTATATTCTGGCTGTGGACAGCGCGGTTCAGAATGCAACGCCTCATCAGCCTGCACAGCAAGGGACGCCACTACAGCTTCTACTGGCGGCATTGAATCCAACCCAATTGACCATGCATCTGCCATATTAACCAGCATGCGTGTTACCTTATCAGGTAGTATGGTCAATGCGCTTTTAAAGCCAAATGATAATTCTTTAATGAAATCACCACACTGTGGAATAACTAACTCATTAACCTGACCAGAAGCCCGACCAAACAGGCTAGGAGCCTAATCATCTGCAATAGTTGGAGCATCAATGTTAAGTTTTGCCATAGCCACTTTTAATTTAGCACGCAGAGAGCTCGCTGCTGATGTCATCTCACCTTCATGATCTGAACTCTGTATACTGCTTGAATGCAATGAAACTGGGCTTCCAGCTCTTCCTGCCATGCCAGGCTGTTCATCGGATGCAGACATCCGAAATTACATCAAAATCTCTGTCCACACAAGGAGCAGCTATATTAGGTTCTGGCAAACGCTGCCCTTCATTATGCTGCTTCATAGAAGCCAGCATTGCCTGGATCTGGCTCATACCTTCAGTCAACTGATCCACCCTGCGCTCTAACGCAGACGAAGTTTAGCGTTGACAGTTAACGTTACTGCCCTCCTTTTAACTCCATGTTCTGAAGGAGCTGCACCCCTCTTAGGCAACGAATAGCCCGATTCAGCATTCACACGTGCAATGCGAGCTTCACGAATTGCTAATGGCATAATACTACAATTAGGACAGGGATCTGAAAGAGCTCTTTCAAGGTGCTCAGGTCCCAAACAAAACAGACAACAGTCGTGACCATCATCTAATTCCATAGGCGAATCACACAGTGTGCAGCTTGCCATTAGAGCAGAAAATGGAAATAATATCTTCAATGCTACACTCGAAATGAACTAAACAGTTTAATCAAATTATCTCTACAAAATTAATTAATGTTCAGCTGCGCCAACGCTGCTTGCCACATGTAAACAAATCGAGATTCGGCGAACAGTAAACACTTAACGTTACCGCTTACCTCTCAGACGTTCAAATAGTGGCAAAAAGGCAGTAATGATTGGAATACTCGCCAACGAGCATCTCCTGCAACTTCACTTTCGAAAAACTTTTCCGCAAAGACGAGAATCAGAAAGAGAACGGACATGACGTAATGGCGTGCTTTTATAGGCTATACGCCTGAGCGCCATGGTCACGGGGTGACGACTTTGACATTTATACTCGGCAAAGACAAGAGCACCAGGGGAGACTAGAGAACTAGATAAGCTAGGATACCGCTCTGGCGGTTCGGAATGAAAGGAAGTAGAACCACTCTCTGCTAATGCTGTTAATTATACAGTGCAGTGTTGTAGACTGAATTAAACTAGTAACTCGTATTTTTGAACTACTCACTAAAATGTGTCACTCATTTTGTGATTTGTGCTACAGTAAATGTTTTTGATTCACTAAAAATATATATATATATATATATGTATGTATGAGTAAAGGTACAGTCACATTTGGGAAATTTCGCTGGCGGAAAGGTTCCATTGTCCGTTGTCAAAAGTGTCAGTTAAACCAATAGGTCAATTGGTCTCCTGACCAATTTTGCAAGGACCAAATGTCCCCACAAGAATAGTAAAATTTTAAATTACTTACTATCAGCCTATGATAAAAATGGCACAATAAAAGGACTTTATAATTTCTTCATTAGAATCTAAAAATGAAGAAAAAAAAAGCTTTGTGTAAAGGTTAGGCCGATTAAAATGCAATTAGCTCAATTTAAAATCAATAGAAGTTAATGGATAGTACCGAGCATAATATAAAACAAACGTTTGTTGGTCTATGGATATGAGTGTGTGTGTGTGTGTGTGTGTGTGTGTGTGTGTGTGTGTGTGTGTGTGTGTGTGTGTGTGTGTGTGTGTGTGTGTGTGTGTGTGTGTGTGTGTGTGTGTGTGTGTGTGTGTGTGTGTGTGTGTGTGTGTGTGTGTGTGTGTGTGTGTGTGTGTGTGTGTGTGTGTGTGTGTGTGTGTACTGTATTTGTGTGACCATCTGCCATTCTTCATTTATGCATGCACTGTGATCTCCCTCTGCATAAAACAGCCTCATTTTGGAGTGTCTTTTCCACTGAGAGTGCTGACTGGCCTTTTATGTGCTGTCTACATTTTTGTATGTGTATGTGTGAAAGAGAGAGAGAATTATGCAGGGTCAGTGGTAAGCCTGCTGGGGTCTCCTCATAGTCAGATCTCCTCACAGTAGCTGATAGAGAGGAAATGAAAAAAGACAGACCGGACCAGGGCAGCTGACCAAGGCCGTCTACTCCCATCAGCCCGAGCCGTCTACACTGTTTACCCCCTATAATTCAGCTCTGCGCCCAGCCCTGGGTAGAGGGGAGAGATGTACAGCTGACCTGGTAAAGAGGCCTAATCAGCTGTTCTGCAGCATTAGCTTCCTCCACTCTTCCCATCAGGAAACAGCCTCTTTCTCTTGCCAGCTTGCTTGCTAGTTCTTTCTTTAATGTGTGCTTGTATTTGCCCTATTCACTTTTGATGCACATGTAAGGTGGTCCACGCAAGGGCCCTCAGAGACTAATGAGCAATTATGCTCGTCATTTGGTCATCATTAAATGGATTGCATGGAGATGTGCACAGGCCTCAAGGGACAAATGAATTCCTTTCTTACAAATCTATCTTCACCAGATTTGGCTGATAAGGGCTTATGAGATAGACCATGTGCTCCTGGATACATTAATTCGGCAAACCAGCTGCAGGGAAGGGCCTCGTAGAGGAGAAGGTCATGAATAATCAAGAAACAATCGCTCAATTCGGATAATGGCACCGTCTGAATTAGCCGTGATCGCGCAATCATCAGAAAAACTTCCAATTTACTGTGAAGCACCGCAAGGAGCTTTTTTGATACACCATGTCGAGCACCCTACCAATCTGTCCTATTAGCGAGAGTGGATGTAAATACAGCTATATCAGTTGATATTTATGGAGAAAGAGATGTCATAGGGCTGGATAGATTTCCTAAAGCATCTGTGATTTCATATGTGGAGAACTGCACAGCATCAAGTTCGTCTCATCTGAGCTGCCCCAGCAGTCTTGTCACCGCTTGTCAATGTCAAAATATTTGAGATGGCCAATCAAATCTAAGTAGGCGGGATTTATGTTCACAGAAGCTGCTGATCGCAAATTAAAGCGAGGCGCTTCAGTTAACGGTCATAAAGTGCAAGATAAGATGTAAGTAGCTAGACTAAACATTTCTAGCCTGACAAGCCAGACCCACATCAAGATGTTGGGTCTGGGAACAGACCATTGGCAGGGCTCAATCCGAGGGGCGGGATAAATGGTTGTCTTTCAAATTCCCTCTGCACGCAATAGGATAGCGCTACAACCAACCAGAGCAACGAAGAAGGTGAAGCGGAGCTAGTTGATAGATTAAACTTTTGCCAAACGTATTTATTCGTAGCCTTCAGTAAATTAATTTGTCTTTAAGGTAAGTATCAGTTG
Organism: Gobio gobio; assembly: GCF_949357685.1. Lineage (NCBI taxonomy): Eukaryota > Metazoa > Chordata > Actinopteri > Cypriniformes > Gobionidae > Gobio > Gobio gobio. Next base: position 32,966,596 of record NC_137114.1, on the reverse strand, counting down.
ACCTTATGTTTACTTTCTTCACTGACACAGATGAAAATGAAAAGACTGTGAGTAAGCTCAGCTTGGAGGGGAAGAGACAGGGCAAGATAAGGAAACTAAGAGAAAAAGAATGAGTGATGGATTGGATGAGAGAGGAGGTATTGACAAATAATCTACTGCCCACTAACACAGTTTTAAATCTATTTCTTAACCATTTTTTGGCATTCAAACATCTTAAAATGCACATAAGTTTGTCCCCGAACCCCCCTAACTACCTCATATTTGGGACCTCTGTGATAATATTATATATAACCTTAAAAGGTTCTGTGTTGTTTTATGTCTAATTAACTTAAGAGAACTCAGATTGTGTTTGTTGCTCACACCCTGACGAAGGCTCATTAGCCACAAAGCGTAGGTGTGAAGTACTTGTCATCTGTTTTTTAAATATTAAAGCCATGATGAAATAAAGGTTTTTTATATTTTTTCAATAATATTCAAGTGCCTTGGATTATTGATTTTTATCAACTCTTAACATGTCCAAACAGGGGCGTAGCCATCATTGCAAAAGTGAGGGGGACAGAATGTCAAGTGTTTGTTTTTGTCCAGTTTTTTCCTGACCTTTGTGTAATTGATTGGTTTGCTTTTAATCTTACATCTGTTTGCTTAATTGGCTTAATATGCTATTTATGTAAACTATATGGGTCTTTTTGACCCCTAATGATGTTTGTTGAAATAAAAAATAATCTAAAATGGCATGCGACTTGATGTGGGGGTTGACATTTGTTAGCTCTACAAACAGAAAAATTATTTGGAATGATACTGGTTGTATTGTTAGCATGAAAAATTATTAAACAAATGTTAAATTACTCACTGTAATAATGTTTTACTATAATGTTTAACGTGTGTGCAGTGTTGGGGGGATTTAAGCATTTTTTAATCAATTGTAGACTATAAAAATTACTTTTTGTTACATAATTTGTCAAACATCAGCTCCAATGCACAACCCAGCCGTCCAATCACAGTGGAGGAGGGGCGGGACAAATACAACACTAACCAACCGCCACATTTTGCTTGTACAACGTCAGCAGATGACAACAACAAGCATAAAAACAGAGCAAAATTATTGAAAACAAGAGCCAGAGCAAATATTTGACATTGTATCAACATTTTTATATAGAATCAATACAGAAACAAACTATCTGTGAACACAGATACTGGTAACACTTCCGCTGATATTCCGTATATCACACACTCACACAAAACGCTACGCTGCCGAAACATTCACAGTTAGGTGTCTTCAGCAAAACGGGCTAATTATTCAACAAGAGAAATAGACAGTTATTCATCATTGTTGCAACACAATTCGGATACCACATGTCAACTTACAGTGCTGGACGTTTTCGTAGTGAAGAGTTTTATTTTTTTGCCATTTTGAACTCATCGCGACCTCTTTGTATGAAAATGATGGATACAGTGCGGGTGCGACCAGAGGCGTGCCGTGACCCTTAAGTGACTGATTACCATGGAAACTTGAAATTCACATAATCCTGGTACCCAAACTTAATTATTCTTGGCATAGCGCCTTCCATATTCAGTCACGACTGTCAATGCTCTTATGTTAGCTCTGTCTGCTTGCCTGCTGCGTCACGTGTTTGAGTTGTGGTGCATTTAAAAACAGATATTTAACCAAAAGACAAGTTATTTCGAGTCATTTAACTCAAGTCCGAGTCAAGTCTCAAGTCATGAATATCAAGTCAAAGTCAAGTCAAATCTTTTATTAATATTTGTCAAGCAAGTCTCAAGTCCTAAAATTTGCAACTAAAGTCTGACTAAGTCCCCACCTCTGATAAATATAACCTTAAAAGGTTCTGTGAGCCGCTTCATTTATAGAACCTATAGGGGTTCCCATTGGGGGATAATTTTATGGATTTAGTTTAAATTAAATTTTAGTTTTGATTAGTTTTCAGTCTAAATATACTTTATCAATAGAAAATAGAACTAGAATAAAAACATTTCTCCTTATATACAGAACCTTTTTGTCATAAAGCGTTCTTTAAAATTCAAGAGTCAAGAACTCTAGGGTTCTATAAACTGTTGAATCTTTTCTTCTAAGTGTGCAAGACACAAAATAAGATATTTGGAGAATGTTTTAACTGTTTTTGTCCATATTTTGAAAGTCAGTGGAACCCAAACTCAATCAAAACATTGGCATGAACTTCAAATATCAACTAAATGTTAAAAAAAAACTAATTGTTTCTCGCACGTCCCTGTGGCACTTAAAAATTCTGGACCCTGTTGTCTTTCATTGTATCGAGCTGAAATGTTATTCAAAATATCTTCTTTTGCATGTGAACTATTCATTTAAGTAGAGGATTTATGTTTTGTGGTAGCCATTTCGCTTTGAAAAAAGGTTGAGAGTTTCACATTGTACAGTATGTGTATGTGGCACATATTTATTTTGACAGCCGTGTTAGCAGGGTCACACTGCCCATGTAAGCAGTGTCTATTTTTGCCATCTGCAGAAGTGCTGAAGTGAAAATACTCTGTAAATTTACTTACAGATACAATATTGTACAATTCAGGCTTTGGTAATATATACATTTATGTGTTTGGCAGTATCTATAGTATATCTATAGTAATTTATTTCATTGCATCCACGGTATACATTTTCTTTTTTCTTCTACATTTTTCTTTTTTGTGGAGCAACATAATAAATGGGCTAAACTACTCACCCATTGTTTGAGAAAAAGACATCTTTTGTGCTTACACGTGCTGTCACGGGCACACAAAAACTATTCAGTAAATCTGACTCAATCCAGACTATTTAATAAGCTTATAATTGCACTGGGATTTGGGTTCCGTTCTGAGTAGATTAATTACCATTTGAATGTAAATATGACCCCCTTCCTCATGTATTATTAGATTTCATTATGATGACGTTTGTATTAATTCTCAATGGCCAACTCCTGATAACACTTTGTATAATTTACAGCACACAGCAAGTCAGAAATAATGTTTTTTTTTTTTTTTTTCTGTTTAAAGCGACAGTTACGCAGCAGAAACACAGCATTCAGCAGAGCTATGTGAAACAGGCCTGACTCTCTCTCTCTCTTTCTCTCCACTTCTACTCCTCCGTCATGAATTCCATCAAAGTGATTTGTTCTCCTTAGTTCCAAACTACTTGGCTGGATTAAATAAATCACATCAGCTTAGCTGCTGGGGGGATCTCATGTCATTTGAAGGTTGTGTGAATGGGAGATCGCCGCTGATTCTCATCAGGGCTCTGTATGCGCTGCCTCGCGACATATTATGGCCGTCGTCAGCTGCCACTCTGTCTCTCTTTCTCCGTCTCTGGCTGCCCTCTGTTTGTTTTGTTCTTCGTGTTTAATTTCCCTGCCACACGGTCCTGATGCGCCCTGTCAGACATGTCATTACCACAGTGCTTCAAGCAGGGATCAGAGCAGAATCATACATACAGGCACAAGCAGGGTGGTCCAGCCGCTGACTGCTGAGAATATCGGGCTGATCGTTTACATATTCATTCATGTATTATTACCATATTATCTGTTTTTGCTAAGATCACTTTGCTCCGCATCATCTGGTCCATAAGCATGCGTTGCTTGCATTGCTGTCCTCTATCTACACAAACTCCTTATAAGGCAGCATCATAATTCATCCTCACATTGAATTGATTTGAAGTCTCTACACTCTAAACAAAAAATAGTGCTAAATAGCACTAAAAGTGGTTAATTTGCTTGTAATCATAGGGGAACCACTTTAAGTGCTATATATAGAACCTATCTTTTAAGGTGCGACACAGCACCTTTGTCAAATGGTGCTATGTAGAACCACAGAACCACCCCATTCATAGATTTTAGATCTGTTACTCCACTCTCATATGTTTGCTATGAATGGGAATTTACTACAATGGCAAAAGCTGTTTTGAATCACTTTAAAAAAGTCGTGTGTGGAGGCCCTGGAATATATCCTTATAGGGGGGCCTTGGGGGCAAAATGTATTATATTGAAGATAACATGGTTCCCAACACTGTATTTTAAATGTTGTTTTCTCCAACTAAACTAAGAGAGTTGGAGAACCTTTAAAGAACTATACAGGGGCTTAAAGGGTTAATTCACCCAAAAATTAAAATTCTGTCATTAATTACTTACCCTCATGTCGTTCGACACCCGTTAGACCTCCGTTCATCTTCGGAACAGAAATTAAGATATTTTAGTTGAAATCTGATGCCTCTGAAAGTCCTCCATTGGCACAATGCACGGTTCACTCTCAAGACCCTTAAAAGGTACTAAAGACGTCGTTACAAAGTCCATCTCACTACAGTGGTTCTAAAATAACTTTATGAATCGGCGACAATAGTTTTTGTGCGCAAAAAAACCCTAAATAATGACTTACATAGTGATGACGATTTCAAAACAAAGCATCATGAAGCTTCGAAGCGTTATGAATCACTGAGTCGATTCAGCGGTTTGAATCGCCAAATTTCAGCAGTTTGGCGGTTTGACACGCGATCCGAATCATCATTCGGCTCAGTGATTCATAACGCTTCGAAGCTTCATGATGCTTTGTTTTGAAATCGTCATCACTATGTAAGTCGTTATTTAGGGTTTTTTTGCGCACAAAAACTATTGTCGCCGATTCATAAAGTTATTTTAGAACCACTGTAGTGAGATGGACTTTGTAACGACGTCTTTAGTACCTTTTAAGGGTCTTGAGAGTGTAGAGTACCATTGAGCCAATGGAGGACTTTCAGAGGCATCAGATTTCAACTAAAATATTTTAATTTCTGTTCCGAAGATGAACGGAGGTCTGACGGGTGTCGAACGACATGAGGGTAAGTAATTAATGACAGAATTTTCATTTTTGGGTGAACTAACCCTTTAACAGGTTCTTTGTATGGCAGTGGTTCTATATAGCACCTTAACCACCCCAAAGAACCGCTGAAGAACCACATTTTTTAGTGTGTGTATATTGTGCTTGTTGAAGCTGGATTACTAAATTCAGAATTGAAGAATTGGCACCCATACAATTATTGAGTTCTATCTGTCATTCTGTCTATCATTTTATATATCCTTTTGTCCCTTTTTATAGCTCTTTCATTCTATCCGTTTCTCTATTGTTCTATCTGTCCGTCTGTCATGTATGTCTGACGATTTTTGGATTGAAAAAGTAGATTTTTAATTAGCTGGCGTTTCCTTTTTTTTCCCGTAACCATTCATCCTTTCCTATTCACTGACCTCATTTACCACCAACTTAGCCCCCCCCCCCCAAATGCAATGACATGGTGGAACTCATATACATCAAGAGTGATCAGGTTCACAACACATGGATCCATGACAACTGAGCAAAGCTGTTTGCACTGACTTATGGAAGCCAGTGTCTGTATCATGCTTGTCAATACACAAAAATCATTATTCAGGCGCGAGGACCTCTCATGGTTTCTGCCTCTCTGTTTAGATGTAAAGCTTAGCAGTCAATAGTGTGTGTAATGAAAGAAACGCTGTAATAGTACGTGATCAGAAAGACTGTAAATTTCCCCTGATATTTGCAGCTGTCTTGCCTTTTAAGCAGTAATGAACGCTTATGAGTAATGCTGTAATATTAGGCGACCATTAAGCATATATGTACTATTGTAATCATTTGCTTTAAGCACAAATCCAATAGCCATATCGAAATGTTTGCTAAAAATAGTCATTTGGTTTAGTGGCAAACTTCATTGGCTCTGCTTAACTTTACGTTACATGTCTAAAGCCTTGTTGCATATTGATTAGTTTCTGTCAGCTTGATTGAAGTCTTACTTCCTCTGTGGCCTTGATTACTCCCTGTTGACAAATGTATTGAGCTGATAGTGCTCGCTGAAAGTTCCTGCCGTCGCCCCTGATGCACAGATAAGCACGGTCTACATTCATTCTTCCCAGAAAAATTTCCGTTTATGTCCCTCAGGCAATAAGCAAATGATTTACAACTCCCCTGTTTTATAATTATGTAAAGTGTTTGAGACACCTCCTTATCCACGCCTGCACTAATTACACATTTGGGGGATTCATCTCAGTGAAAGTACCAAAAGATCAATCTTTTATTTTTCAGCTGTGAAAAACATGAAGCAGTGCCTGATCTTTGACACCTGCTATATTGAGTTCATTAGATGCAAGCAATGCCAGTGCCCGCTCTCCACCATCAATGATTGAGAGTTTGCTTGATTCACTCTGCGTGTCCAGTTTTGTCTCAGACGATCGGTAATGAGGATAAATGGATCTGAAATTATATTCTATTACTCCGAAATTATCAATTAGCTGTGCTCAGGCTGCCATATTATCTAGTTTTCTTTTATTATTACACGGCTCTTTGAAATACTTGATTCTGATTGGTCATGCGGTACATTATGCAATTAAATATTTTGTGTGTAATGACTGTATTTCTACTATTTTTATGTTTTACGTAACTCTGCCATCTCTGAATTTTCCTATGAACAAGTAGACGAAACCTTGTGACACAAGCAGTTGGAGTTAAAATGGAGTTTAAAACAACATGTTGCATTATGGCTGCATATGTTAGTTTGCAGGTAAGTAATTTGTATAAATTCAGTTAGTTGCAGTGTTCGTGTTGTTGCTAGGCGGATTGTGATTATGTACAGTACACATTACATGTTATAATGAATTATTATTCCTGGTGGAAAAGCTTAAAAAATATAAACATGATGTTAAATTCATTTATGGTACTGCTGTATTTATTTATGGCAAGTAGCAGTGTTGTAAGTGGCATAATGTACAGGCATTATTATTATTATTGCACAGTAATTTTGTTATTATTTAAAGGGTACATAACACACAGTTTCTGTCAATCTCATGTTAATCTTGAGTACCTATAGAGTAGTATTGCATCCTTCATATTTTCGAAGAGTCTTAAGTATTATAATATTTATTAGGGCTGCAGCTATCGATTCTTTTTGTAATCGATTAATCTAGCACTTAATCGATCGATTAATTGGATAAAAAATGTTTGTGTGTTTTTAAGCAACCAAAACAAATATTGCATAACGAAAATGAAGAGGAAAATCAATTGAATTTATTAATATGCACGACAGGTTTCATGCTGTAATCTAGCCCTGACATCAAAGTAAATATCTTTTAATGTAGATTTCTACACCTGCAGCATTTACCATTAGGCTACTAACAAATAATATATAATTTCTGGTGTTAGCCTATTTGCTATGGTAACCTAGAAAGGGACGCCCCAGTCAGACCAGTTGCTTCAATGCAGTTTGGTACGGCAGAAATACATACATTCATTTTCAATAGAACGCATTTGGCTTGCATCACTTGCATTGCGGTGCATTTAGGTGAAGCATCCATTTGAAAAATCGCGTCACAACATCACGTCCCGGTGTATACAGTGAATGCATGCTGAAATTATTGTTGCGTGGCTACATAAAAGTTTAAGCATATGTGATGCATTGCCGCCATTGGTCTGACTGGCGCGTGAGAGAAACGAAGGTGCGTGTGTGTGTGTGTGTTGTGTTTTTTAGGCTATACTCTCCTGCAATTGAACGTGAATACGTTTACTACTTAAAAACATCAAAGCTAAACATCATATCTAGTCAAAGCGCATCACAACATCGCTACAAATACAGTATGGGATTAAAATCAGCGAACATCAATGTATAGGCTTAGGCTACGTTACCATTGAAGTCGTACTGCTGTGGAATGCCAGGTCTACTTTGCAGTAGACACATTGCACCTTGTTCTCTTCTTTTTTAAGTGTAATGATCCCAAACTTTAGACATTCTCTGCCGTTTATGGACATCTTTACTCTTCGCCATCGCGCCAACTAAATTCAAAATGTATCACGCGCTATGGTGTGCTTCCTGAACATTGAACAACGGTCCGTGTGAATCAGATCCCTGTGCGTATAGTGCGCATTATAGGAATTTAACGAGGCTTCGAGGCAGAATTTTTGCCTCGAGGAATTTTTGTAACCGAGTTAATCGAGTAACTCAATTAATCGTTTCAGCCCTAATATTTATAAAACACAGATACACATACCGATTCTTTCCGAAAACAGCCAAACTCGTGGAGGCATGCAGTGGGCGGAGCTAAAGAGTCACAAGCACACACACGCACACAAAAAAATACATCATGGCATTATCCCTGGATAACTTTCGATTCACTATATGTCCATGTTGTTTACATTATCTGCACTTACGCGCCGATTGCCAACAAAACAGACATTTGATGCAGTTTCACTCACCACCGGCAGTTACGACCAGGTTTCAACTCGTGACCGGGAATAAACAAACAAACTTTTGCTGCGCCGGAAAAACAAACTGCATCCACTGTTTCCTTAATGCTGACAAAATGACAGTGCTGCCAATGGCTACCGTAACCCACTGAAACTTGTTGATGGGCGCGATCTTGCTCTCGCTCTGGTTAATGTGCGCACGTAGAAGTGCCCGTACAAGGAATTTCGCCCTTTATGATGTCAAAATGTTTTGGAAAAAAACTTATTCAGAAGGAGTGTATTTGGCACAAAAATACTCTGTCATATGTCCTACTTGTTTTTGTTTTGTTTTTTTGACCATGTTTATTTATACTTTAACAGTGTAAACAAGTCAGAATGCATGAAACAGCAATAGACATCCACCCCCCACCCCCCCTGCCCTTATTTTATTTGTATTTTTTTAGATTTGCTTCACATTGTCACCTCAATATTTTTTAATGCGAGGATCGACAAAAAATATTTGGCACAAAAAAATGCACATTGATTTCATACATGACCAAATTTATTTATTTATAGTTTATTGTCAAACCTGTAACCACTGTAAAAAAAAAAAGAAATGTCCCATCTAGATTTGGCAAGTGATTAGGGACAGATACAGTAAACATAGATTATCTTTTTTAAGCAATCCCATGTCAGTATCATAGTATTTATAGCCAAAGGCTAATCCGCAAAAAAATCTGAATGAATATCATGCATAAATTTACAGTCAACACAATGTGTGTTTCAGAGACTAGTGTTGTAAAATAAAAAGTGAGCTCTGCAGAGATCTCAGAGTCTGTCTGCACTTCAGTAGTGAGAACTTCATGTCTTTGTCATAGTGATAGTGAGAGAAAGAGAAAGAGCTGTTCTGTCCAATTGTGATTTAATCTCAGGTGTTGGACAGCATGCAAGACAGACCATTATTTCTGATGAAAGGTGAGGTGAATCTGGTCCAGCTGCATTGAGAAGAGATTTGGAGATAACAGCTTGGGATCAATCGCCGATCCCTGGGGAACCCCTGAACAGGTTGGCTGCTGTTTTCATACAGTATATGGCCAGTATAGAACATTCACTACACTGTGGGGGAGAGACAAAACGAATAATTGGACGCTGTTGTTTTCACACGAAACATAGTAGCAGAATAATTTGTTTTTCTGTTGTCATTAACACGTTATATTTGCATATCTTCATGTGTTCCATCTCTTTTTGTAACACCTAAATATCACTGTCAGTTTCACTCCACTGTTCACATGGAACATCTGTCAACAGATTCGTTTTCGCTGAATAAATGAAGGGAAAGTGTAAAATAACCAGCTTGTGCTACTTGAGTTGTCCGTGATGCTGAACGTCAGCTCTGTTGTCGATTAGAAGCTTGTTTGACAAAGAGACATATGCCAGACCCAGACTTTATTGCTTCAAGACACAATCTATCGGGATGGAATGGCATAAAGCCAGTGGTTTACCCAAGATATAGGTTATACAATGCAGTTTGCACTCGGAAACTTGATTTGTTGTGCACAGAAAAACCAACAACGAAAATAATCTGAGGACAAAGAAGTCAACACATCGGAGGATAGAGTTGGATTTCTGCCACTTTTACATGTGTGTTGTATTCTTTGTAAAACTACATCAAAAATAGTTGCCTTTCTTTCACCAAATTACCTATAGGGTACATGCACACTCAAGCTCGTTCAATAATGTCTGCAATAATTAGTTACACTAGTTCATCCAAAAATGAAAGTTTTATCATCAATTACTCTCCATCATCTCAGATTTCATTAAAGGTGAGTGGGTTGCCAGATTGAGGACACGCAACAGGAACGAGCGCAATTGACAATTAAAGGCGATGAGTCTGTCAATTTTTCCACATTTTAATATTGCTCTGGTCAAAGACCTTTTTAGATGGATGCCAAGGCTCTTAGGTCGGTTAGAATCTGCGATCTCTGACCCAGTTTGTTTGTTGGCGTCCATGACTGCACCAACTGGAAACCCAGGGTGTCAAAATATTATTGGTAAATTGGCAGTGGGCGGGATCACAGAGACCAAAACAAAAAGTTCATGGGTTTGGAACGATATGAGAGTAATTGATGACAGAATTTTCATTTTTGCGCGAACTAGCCCATTAAGTTTTAAAGAGCACCTATCATGGAATTTTGAAATTTACCTTTCATGTAGTGTGTAACATAGATCTAAGTGAACAAAAACATCCTGTGATAGCTTGAAATATGACAGTGCACCGTATATATAGTTATTTTCTTTCAAAAGTAAGAGTCGACTCGGAGTCATTTTTAAGAATCGTTAGAAGACCGAAGCTTTTTCTCTGACTAGTTGACGTCAACTTGTCAAGTTATTTGAATACGATACGCCCACTTATTGCGCTCCAAGACGCCAGTGAAAACTAGAAAACATCATGGCCACGAGACGCTGTGTTCTGAAGTGCGACTCAAAAGCAAACTTTTTTCATCTGCCCAAGGATGAGCATTTGAAGACTAGGTGGCTTGAAGACAAACCATACATCGTCGCGATTGAGTGTTTATTATTAGTCGTCAAATGTATGTTTCGCGATCTCAGGAAGCTTTTATTATGGACTTTTATTATGGCACATGGTATCTTCTTCGTCTGTCTGTACCATATATGGATTACATGTGCACAGAGCGCCCTCTGGCTGCCAGTATGAATTGAAAACAACACACAAGAGACTCAATCGCTCATGATTAGGCTATTTCTGCCCATTTTGAGGAAGTATTGAATAAAAAATACTCCTCTGTTTAGAAATTTGACACAGACATATGAGAATCTATCAATATGTCTCCTCATCTGCACACTTTTGAACTAAAAGCCCTGAGGGATGTTGATTTGTCGCGAGTCTTCGTGAGGAGTTTTTTTATGAATGAGATCAGCTGAGGCTCATATTACAATCAAACAGTACCGACGCGGTTTTCATATTCATAACTCCTGACACATATTAACAAATTACTGTCAATATAAGACTTTGATGGGCGTTCCGTTTCCGAAAATATCTGCACAGACTATACCAATCACAACTGACTGGGTCATCTGACCAATCACCGCAGATTAGCGTCACGTAAAGGCGGGGTTTTGAAAAGTGAATCACTAAAGGAATCATTTGAGAATCGCTGTCAAAACAATTAAAAATAAATGCATATTATAAGAAAACTAAAGTCTTTTTTGTCATTGCATGCATGCAAAACTGTTGTTGGGGACTTCTAAAACAATATTTGGAACATTTTAAATGCCATGATAGGTGCTCTTTAAAGGACAAAACAGAAAACAGGACGAAAAAGGACATACTTATTTGAATTCCTAACATTTAAGCAAATTTTACACTGACGAAACCATCAAACACTTTACACAAGTCACACATTAACACATTATCCCCCAGTTTCACAGACAAGGCTTAAGCTAGTCCTAGACTAAAATGCATTTTTGAGTTGTGTTAACTGAAAGAAACTTGCACTGATGTATCTTAAAATATGTCAGTTCCATTGTTTTGTCTTAAGATACACACCAGTAATGTTTTTTTTTAGGGCACATTTATAAAAGTTACTGAAATGTACTAATTGAACTAATGCCTAATCCTAGTTTAGCCTAAGCCCTGTTTGTGAAACCGGGCCTATGAGTCTATTTGAAGTGTTTAAATGGATAGTTCACCCAAAAATGAAAATTGTCATCATTTACTCACCCTCAAGTTGTTCCAAACCTGTATGAGTTTCTTTGTTCTGCTGAACACAAAATGAGTTATTTTGAAGAATGTTTGTAACCAAGCAGAGAGAGCAACCATTAACTACCATAGAATTTTTTTCACTACTATGGTAGTCAATGGTTGCTCTATTTGCTTGGTTACAAAAATTATTCTAAATATCTTCTTTTGTGTTTAGCAGAACAAAGAAACTCGTACAGGTTTGGAACAACTTGAGGGTGAGTAAATGATGACAGAATTTTCATTTTTGGGTGAACTATCCCTTTAACACAAATTACTGTCATGTTTTGGATCATGTGCTTTTTTGATGTAGCAGCTCACTCTCATGGAACTGGCACAAACTCGACTAATCGATAATGAATTTGTTTGCGATTATTTTAATTAAAGATCAATTAGTTGTTGCAGACATGCAAGAGAGATTACGTCATCTGACTTTGGAAAGTTCAAAATTGTGGGTGGGCAGGTGATTGACAGAGAATGGCTTGGCCTCTAAAGATTGATAAGAAAATGCCAAGGGCTAACCAAAGTGATAAAACCAGGTTCATTTCTGTCAACTCAGACAGATCACCTTCCCTCGCAAACCTGCGGCCTTGTCTCATTTCTTTGTGCTCACACACACATATGCACACTCATTTTCACAAAGGTATGCATCCATTTTTCAGAGTGCTGACATATTATAAGTGGTTATGCATTCTGTTATTATACCTCAGAGTTTTTCCATGCCATCAGAGGTCATTCATTTGTCATTTGTGAATAATTTAAAGCGCAAATGCTATTTTGCTTCCTGTTCCTGTTCAGGTTGGGATTTAAAGCAAGTGCAGACAGTGTTAGCAGTTATTTATGAAGTCCTTTGTGGACACTGGATTAATCAAGTGCACTAGATTAGTCCGTTGGCAACATATTTTTTGACTGCTGCTGTTGTGGCAGGGAGGTCTATAATGTGAGAAATAAATTGAAGTAATATGCTCTATCATTTTGAGTTGTGAGACACGATCCGTTTGTAGAAAAAAAAGTGATTTATATATATATATATGATAAAACAAAAACTTTCTAATTATGTTAATGTTATCACAAAGTTCAAACAATAAATGCTGTTTGGTCTTCAATGTGGCGTGACAGATTGCTGTAGCCACCCCAGTTCAAACGGGAGCATAGTGCATGTGAATCGATTATCTCTTCTGCTTTTTGCTAGAACACGAAACAAACATGAATGTATATCAGAGGGTATACAGTACAACTTATTGAAATGTATTATCTTTCATGTAATCGCACAATCAGTGTTTCAACCACAGAAAAATGTCAATAAAACAGTATGTAACATTTACCTCCCGAAAGTCATTCAGTGACCATAACTTGTTAGCAAACTAGAAAAGAACCGAAGAGAAGAACATATTGCTAAACATATGCAAATATGTTGTATATGGATGTTTGATTAGATCTGCTAATTCTGTCCAAAATATTTGAAAATTGTTTAGACTATTTAGAGGCCATCTTCTCAAAAACAAGTATCAGGTGTGTCTAGTTAGTTTGTCCCTTCCTCTGATAAGCCCTCATTTGGGTACGTCTCAATCAGTTCCCTAGCTCGTGAATCAGTATATCGTGTACACGAGTTTGGGCACTGGTAAGGACAGTAAATGACACTGGCGCACTACACATTGGGACACTGATGACTATTTCCGGTGACGTGACAACGTCCTCGTTGAACAACATCATTACTGGTATTTATGAACAACAGCAGAGCTGATATCTTTCTGACATTACTTGTAATGTTATTTAATGTACATTATGATAAATACTTTGCTTGTTACATATATGTGCAACATTTCAGCCGTAAATAAATTATAAATGTTAGATAGATTATGTTCATTACCTGTCTAACGATGTATGTTTATGATGCAATATAATAAAATAATGCTTTCTATTTTTAAAAACATATCGCGTGTTGTTACTGGTCGTTATGTGTAGTGAGTTGGATCACGTGATTTAAGTTTTGCGCTTCAGAACTTCCATTAAGGGAACATAGTGAGCATTGATGCACCCTGGGGTTTGTGGTGCATTTTTAGGGAACGAACGTTTCAGTGCACTTGAAGGATTCTGTGATTGAGACAGCCCTTAAAATGAGACGCACCCTTAGTCTTTGTTCTACTAAAAATTAGTTGTTGTTTAGAGCTCTCTCCTAGGAATTCCTGTATTTTAGTTGGTGAATTACAATAAACTTTCTTTGGATTTTGATTCCTGCTTTCTGCAAGTGTCTGAACTACATAGTGTGACAGAATACCGGAACCAAACAAAGACACAAGGAAGAACCCAACAAGGACTCAAGGATGGACTTGCCAGCAGTCCGATTAGGATAGGACCACACATGGGATTTTTTATATCTGGTTTCGGTTTCCCGACCGCTTATTACGAGTTTTTTTTTTTATCATGCCAGCCTTAATGAGCAGAAAACGTTGATTGTCCTTGGGGGACCTTTGCAGACTTTGTGGAGTGGGTGCTGGCCATCTGTGAATCTAAGTTCACCGTCAGGATAGCAAATGAGACCAACGCCAGCCCCACTCCCCCTGACTCAGAATAGAAGAAAATCTCTCCGATCCTCATGTCCTAAATCCATTCCAGAGAAAATAATTCCTGAGTCTGTTCCAGTGAGTGAAATTCCAGGGTCCGTTCCAGAGAGTGAAATTCCTGAGTCCGTACCAGTGAGAGAAATTCCAGAGAGAAATTCCCCAGTCTGATCGAGTGAGGGAAACTCCTAAGTCCGTTCCAGTGAATTAAATTTCTGAGTCTGCTGCAGAGAGTAAAATCCCAGAATCCGCTCCAGTATGTTTTCCAGAGTCTGCCTCAGCCGCTGAGCTCAGCCCAGATAGCGTTGCATTGCCCATAATGGTGCTAACATTTGTGTGTGTTTGGGCACAAAAATTGGCTTCAGCCCCTGGCCAGAGTCCAGTGATGGCTCCAGCCCCTGACCAGTGTCCGCTCCAGCCCATGAACCCGCTCCAGAGTCCGCTCCACCTCACAACCCCATAGCTCCTCCTATACATCCCCCGGCCATAGCGGCCGAGCCAAGCTCCCATGGCAATTCCACGAATGCCAATCCTCCCTGGTTCCCTGAACTGCCAGTGCCTCACAGGCTGCCTGCAATGCTGGCACCTCCCTGGCTTCCTGTATTGCCGCCGGCACCGCCGAGGAGGCTTCCAGTCCCGCCTAAGCCACCTTGGCCTCCCGCTTCTCCAGCCCTTCGTCAGACTTGTGGGCACCCTCCCTACCTACCTAGGTGTGTCTAATTAGTTTCTCCCTTTCTCTACTGTGTATATAAGCCTTCAGTTTGAGTCCAGTTTGTTCAAGTCTTTGTTCCGGTATTAGTAGTGTGTTGTTGTTGTTTTAGTAGTAGTAGTCGTTGTTTTGTTTTTTTTTTGTATTTTGCATTTTTGGTCTAGTTAGATTTTTTTTCTATCTAAACTATTTTATTGTGAACAATGGGTTTTGTTTCCTGCTACTTTTGTTTCATTGTGACTTTAAGACATTATTTTGCTAGATGTAATTGACATTGCAATATTCCATGGGCTATATATACTGTGCATGTGTGTGCTGGTATATGTTATATTGCATAGATTTGTTAATGTCAGTGTGTGAATCCAATCTCACAGTCTAAGCAATGAGATGACTGCAAAATACAGGCTCACATATAGTAATCCTATCACATGTTCAGCCATCTAGTGTGTAAGAGCGAGAGAGATGGAGAAAGAGAGGGAGAACTCTTTCCACAATGTACTAAACACTGTCAACAACTATAATCATTAGCAGTCAGCAGGGATCCCTTTCTCTGAGTCTTGCCATGAATTTACATGCCAGTTAATACAAGTGTAAAATTACTTATATCTGCCAAAAACACTATGAACGATTCAGCTGTTCAGATAATCACTCTCAGAGATTTTATTGCGCCGGTTTAAATCGGCATTCATTACCTCTTTAGTTCACGGAGTAAAAAGATGCCGCTTAACTGATGTTATCATTGAGCAAATCAATATCCTATTCATTAGTTTGTAGCTCAAGCCAAGAATACAGTTCTCCATAGAGCCTAAAATGTTGCTTTTTTGCTGTTTATATGTTAATAGTTGTTTATATGAGATAGTTCATCCCAAAATGAAAATTCACCTTTGATGCCATTTCAAACCCATATGACTTTCATTCCTCTGTGCAGTACAAAAGTATATTCAAAACAGTGTTGATCACTCTTTTCCAAGCAATTACAATGAATGTGCACTGGAGCTTTAAATCTTTAAAAAGAACCAAAAAAAACCATACAAGTAGTTAATACAACTTATTAGTAATATGATAGCTTTGTGTTAAAAAAAAGACCCACATTTTGTGTGAAATTGCCTTCAAGTTCTCACAGAAGACGTTTTGTAAGTGTCTTTTCTTTGACACATTACTAAGCCAGTTTGTCCTGTAAACAATGCTGAAAGGGGGCCTGTACTGGTACTTATATGTTTTATTCTGTAGCGTACCCTCAATTTTTCTTGCGTACTCTAACCGCCCGGCCCCGAGGTGGACCCCCATGCCACGAATGCGATTTTCCCACTTTTTTCTCACTTGGAGCACTGGCTGTAAATGGAGTGTATTTTTACGTTTTGGCAGAAAAATAATGATTCAATTTTTTTATTTATATATATATATATATATATATATATATATATATATATATATATATATATATATATATATATATATATATATATATATATATATATATATATATATATACACTCACCTAAAGGATTATTGGGAACACCATACTAATACTGTGTTTGACCCCCTTTCGCCTTCAGAACTGCCTTAATTCTACGTGGCATTGATTCAACAAGGTGCTGAAAGCATTGTTTAGAAATGTTGGCCCATATTGATAGGATAGCATCTTGCAGTTGATGGAGATTTGTGGGATGCACATCCAGGGCACGAAGCTCCCGTTCCACCACATCCCAAAGATGCTCTATTGGGTTGAGATCTGGTGACTGTGGGGGCCATTTTAGTACAGTGAACTCATTGTCATGTTCAAGAAACCAATTTGAAATGATTCGAGCTTTGTGACATGGTGCATTATCCTGCTGGAAGTAGCCATCAGAGGATGGGTACATGGTGGTCATAAAGGGATTAACATGGTCAAAAACAATGCTCAGGTAGGCCGTGGCATTTAAACGATGCCCAATTGGCACTAAGGGGCCTAAAGTCTGCCAAGAAAATATCCCCCACACCATTACACCACCACCAGCCTGCACAGTGGTAACAAGGCATGATGGATCCATGTTCTCATTCTGTTTACGCCAAATTCTGACTCTACCATCTGAATGTCTCAACAGAAATTGAGACTCATCAGACCAGGCAACATTTTTCCAGTCTTCAACTGTCCAGTTTTGGTGAGCTCGTGCAAATTGTAGCCTCTTTTTCCTATTTGTAGTGGAGATGAGTGGTACCCGGTGGGGTATTCTGCTGTTGTAGCCCATCCGCCTCAAGGTTGTGCGTGTTGTGGCTTCACAAATGCTTTGCTGCATACCTCGGTTGTAACGAGTGGTTATTTCAGTCAAAGTTGCTCTTCTATCAGCTTGAATCAGTCGGCCCATTCTCCTCTGACCTCTAGCATCAACAAGGCATTTTCGCCCACAGGACTGCCGCATACTGGATGTGTTTCCCTTTTCACACCATTCTTTGTAAACCCTAGAAATGGTTGTGCGTGAAAATCCCAGTAACTGAGCAGATTGTGAAATACTCAGACCGGCCCGTCTGGCACCAACAACCATGCCACGCTCAAAATTGCTTAAATCACCTTTCTTTCCCATTCTGACATTCAGTTTGGAGTTCAGGAGATTGTCTTGACCAGGACCACACCCCTAAATACATTGAAACAACTGCCATGTGATTGGTTGATTAGATAATTGCATTAATGAGAAATTGAACAGGTGTTCCTAATAATCCTTTAGGTGAGTGTATATTATGCCTGAACACTCAGTTCTGCAGGAAAGACTCGGGAGAATTATATCGACAATAGTGCATTTAATAATAGCTCAGCAAGCTTATAATATACAAAGTCAATTTGGCGTAGGCCCCGTCCGTAGGCATAATCCGAGGGTATCGGATCTGCAATTCCTGCCTGAAGACAAGGGCAGGGGCGCAGCCGACCCCCCGGGAGGTATCAGAGATGTATAAAGTACTAGAGACACATACTTGAGTAAAAGTACAAGTTCCTTATCAAAAAAGTGACTTGAGTAGAAGTTGAAGTGCTCTTTAAGCACCACACTTAAGTAGAAGTACTAAAGTATTCAACATTTTTTGTACGTAAGTATTGCAAGTAGTTTATTTTAAAATGTACTACTCAAGTACTGAAAGTAAAAGTACAAGTATTGTGTTATGTAGTTATTAAAGAAAGTAGTCAAAAGTTTGAACATCATATTGTTTTTATTATTTCAAATGATTAAGCTAAAGGACAATCACAATGTTGGTAGGTAATTTTTCTACATATTGTCATAAATAACCTGAAAATACTGTAGTTCATTAAGATTATATCTTACTATAACCACTCTTAAAAAAAATGGGGTAAGCACACTTATATTCTCATTTCAAGAGGTGTTCTGAGTAAATGATTTGTTTGTAACACTTTACAATATGGTTTGATTTGTTAACATTAAACAAACACTAATAACTAACATGAACTAACCATGATCAATACATTTGTTACTGTATTTATTAATCTTTGTTAATCTTAGTTAATAAAAATACAGCTGTTCATTGTTTGTATATGTTACTTCACAGTGCACATTAACTATGTAAACAAATAGAGAGCAATTTGAGCGCAAGACGCTCGTGTTGTTTTAAAGACAGTGAATGCGCGCTCGCGGGGCTCTCTCACGCGCTCTTTCTCTCGCGCTCTGTCTCTCTCTCGCGCGCGCTCTCTCTCTCTCTCTCTCTCATGCGCGGTAATGTGGGTTTGGAATGGAATGATTCGTAACATTTTATAATTGTAACGAGTAACGATGCAGCACATAAAAAATATCGGAGTAAAAGTATTAAACTCATCAAAAATATGTACTGAAGTAAAAGTGGAAGTAGGAGAAAAAAATAATACTCTAGTAAAGTACAGATACTGCCTTTTAGTACTTAAGTACAGTAGTGAAGTAGTTCTACTTCGTTACTATACATATCTGGGAGGTATGGACAGGACCATCCTGGTGGTGGTGGGGAGGATGGGGGTAATCGTCGCTTCAGATCTGCGTAATCGTCGCTTCAGATCTGCGTAATCGTCACTTCAGTATCTGCGAACTCAAACATGTGTAAGTACCGGGCTTTTATACGGTGAGCATGAGAATATAATTGGGTTAGAATGAAGGCAATAAGTGACGTAGTAATTGAGTCTCCCCAGCAGAACTTATGCTAGAGCTTTCATTTCAATTGATTGAGCATTATCGAGCGAACAAACTAATGTCAGTAATACTGTGCATCAGTGAGTAAATCTCTGAATGAATGAGTGATTCAGTGAGTGAAAGATACTGTCTCTTCTTGTCTACAAGAAAAAAGACAAGTCTGTTTTATTCTCTCTTGGCACTTTTCCACCGACACCATGAAGGATGTTCACAGCAAGCAACTTATGAACATCATAACACCGGACTCTCCTACATAATCACAGCACTCAGTGCTAGGAATCAATTAACACCCACAACAGAACACCTAAATCACGGTTTCTACATGGGACATTTGAGTACATTTGAGACATGCTGCCATTCACAAATCTTCATCCGTGGCCTCATGGGATAGTAAAATGTCCACATTTCCAGGATTCTCAGAAGCAGAAGTTGCCATGGTTGGTCAAACTTCTAGTGGTCTAGGAAATTACAATAAATCTAATTTTTTCATTCATGTTGTAGCGAATTAGCTCAGAGGGGAAATATTAATAATTATTCATAACTCATTATGATTATTCATTATGATTAATTATGAATATTTGAATCAGTTAATTCTCTTAAAGGGTTAGTTCACCCAAAAATGAAAATTCTGTCATTAATTACTTACCCTCATGTTGTTCGACACCCATAAGACCTCCGTTCATCTTCGGAACAGAAATTAAGATATTTTAGTTGAAATCTGATGGCTCTGAAAGTCCTCCATTGGCTCAGTGGCACCCTTCACTCTCAAGACCCTTAAAAGGTACTAAAGACGTCTTTACAAAGTCCATCTCACTACAGTGGTTCTAAAATAACTTTAATCGGCGACAATAGTTTTTGTGCGCAAAAAAAACCTAAATAACGACTTGCATAGTGATGACGATTTCAAAACAAAGCATCATGAAGCTTCGAAGCGTTATGAATCACTGAGTCGATTCAGCGGTTTGAATCGTCAAATTTCAGCAGTTTGGCGGTTTGACACGCGATCCGAATCATCATTCGGCTCAGTGATTCATAACGCTTCGAAGCTTCATGATGCTTTGTTTTGAAATTGTCATCACTATGCAAGTCGTTATTTAGGGTTTTTTTGCGCACAAAAACTATTGTCGCCGATTCATAAAGTTATTTTAGAACCACTGTAGTGAGATGGACTTTGTAACGACGTCTTTAGTACCTTTTAAGGGTCTTGAGAGTGAAGGGTGCCATTGAGCCAATGGAGGACTTTCAGAGGCATCAGATTTCAACTAAAACATCTTAATTTCTGTTCCGAAGATGAACGGAGGTCTGACGGGTGTCGAACGACATGAGGGTAAGTAATTAATGACAGAATTTTCATTTTTGGGTGAACTAGCCCTTTAAGCTTTTGGGAGAAATCCCGCCTTGAAGGTCAGTGAGCCAATCTTATTCAGGCTCTTGGAGGGAAAGTTTTACGACCCTTTGTCTCAAGGAGATTGTTTGCAGATTAGTTGTTTATGAAGGAACTATTGAAGATTCCTGTAATACTAATCTGTTGCACAAGGATTGACATACCATATACACAATCATTCAGATCTTTAAATTTCAACTTCGTAGACACCAAACATGCCATACACATGATTTTCGTTAACCATAGTATGCAATTCTGAAACATAAATCTAACAGAGATTGAATTAACACATAGACCAAACTCTATAAAAACAAATCATGAGATGGATATATGTTTATATATTTCTCAAGTGGTTATATATAGGCTATATGAGTTTAAGATGGTTTATTTGTCCTTTTCAGAAAGACTGTGAGAGTCTCGGCTCTCTGCACATTCCTTTGAGTCGTAAACTAAGTGTTATTTGATGGTAACCCTGGTAACAGAGTATCCTGGTATCCTGTGCTATTGGGGGAAGGTCTGCTACTAAGCATAGAGCATTTGCAACATATTTGTTAATGTAACAGGCAATTATGTGTCTGATTCGCCTCAGTAGCTACACTGTTTACTTCAGTAGCAAAAGAGGAAAAAAATCAATGATGGTAATTATATGACTTTACAAAAGAGGAAAAAAAATATTGTTAGATTGATTGCACTGGTCAGAAAAGAAATATGTCAAATTTGCAGTCACCGTTGTATTACTTACGCAGAAGAGTTTACTAGTTTTCTGTGATTTAATGCCAAGGAAGTATAACACAACAGTGTTACAAATGTACATACAATTAAAATAAATATATCAAACTTTGCTAGATTTGGACATAATACTCTTTTCACATACTCTTTTTCACCTACTATATAAGGAAGTATGGATGTTTGGAAGAAGTCGTGGAGTTATTTTTGATAAACTTACTAGTTAATTTTAGTCCTCTTTTTAGTTCTGAAACCTGTGTGAATGCTGTTATTTGTCATATAATATTAGATTGTCAGATTCTTGTCCTCATTTGTCTCCTATAGACTGTAAAAAGAAAGCAGAAAAAAGTTTTTAGAGGTTGAATTGGTTTGGTTTGGGGTCCAGACCTGTGGTCTATCTGGGTTTAGCATTTCTCCCAGGAGCTAATTATTCCAAACTCTATATGGCTGTGCCACAACAAACAGTGAGTGTGAGTGTGTGTTTGTGTGTGTGTGTGTGTGTGTGTGTGTGTGTGTGTGTGTGTGTGTGTGTGTGTGTGTGTGTGTGTGTGTGTGTGTGTGTGTGTGTGTGTGTGTGTGTGTGTGTGTGTGTGTGTGTGTGTGTGTGTGTGTGTGTGTGTGTGTGTGTGTGTGTGTGTGTGTGTGTGTGTGTGTGTGTGTGTGTGTGTGAGAGAGAGAGAGAGAGAGAGAGAGAGAGAGAGAGAGAGAGATTTTGAGTTTTCAACACACTTTATTTATATCACTACAACATCAGCAAAACATCACATTATCCAGAAAAAAAAAGAAAAAAAACACAGGCACAAAAAAGCAAGACTTATTGTAACATGATAGTAAAGACCAACATTTCATCATCGACTGTACAAATAACTCCGTTAAAACACCATTTGGGCAAAAAACTTTCTAAGTCATTCATCAGTTTATAGAACTTGAAATCAAACAAAACCCTTGCTTTTACCATATTTTTAAATACAGTAACCACACATTGTCCTTCTCTACCTTCTATTTTGTTTTTCCTAGTTAAATAAACAGCAAGTTTAGCTTGCCCAATTAAAAAATTCAACAATTGACTTTTTACTCTTTGCGCCACACTATATTTGGGTCCAAGAATCCAAATCTTAGAAGAAAATGTCTCCCCAAAATTCATGAAAAGAACATCCAGAAAACAAAACATATCACGCAGTCTTGAACATTCTAAAAAACAATGAAAAATGGTCTCCCTCATTGTACAAAAAGGACAATCACTTGATACATTGGGATTAATTAAACTCACAAATGCATTTACAGCAACTGCGTCGTGTAAAACTCTCCACTGAATATCACCTGTACGTTTTTCAATTGGTGGTTTGTATAAAACTCTCCAAACAGGTTTATCTCCATCATTCATTCCCAATTTCTCTCTCCACACTGTATCACTGCGCTCTTTTAATTTAGCTTTATTTAAAACTTTTACAAGACAATGTATACAAAACTTTACCCTGAATATCCTGCAAACTTAAACCTTCTAGTCCCCTCAGGCTCAGAAAGGGTCCAGACAGTCCTTTGAGATTGGGACTAAGAGAAATATTTGGAAAGGGATCTGTACTATTAGGAACCAGTTCCCCATTATAATAATCAAATAACAATTTGTTTTCTACCTCTGCGAATTTCTTTTTAAAAAAATCCAGAACTTTTCTTACATGCCGTACTGAATGCACACCTAGATGTGACGCCATGGACTGAGCATCATTCAAGCCAGAACCAGCAACATCCAACAACTGGTGCAGTTTTAAAGTCTTAGTGGAAATTAAACAATGAATCAGTCCAGGTGTAACTTCACAAGTAACATCAAACCGGGCTCCATTTATAAGCGGTTCCTCCAGAAGCCAGTACAACGAGGACGTCGGCTCCAGCCTCCTCTTTTCGAACAAGTCCCATACTTTAAAAAGTCCCTTATAAAAAGGAGTCAGTCCGTTGCACTGCAGCTTACTTGAGTCCATCAGAAACAAACCAGAGTTCAATCCCAGTCTGCCAGCTTGATTAAAGATAACATCAGCCACTTTTCTCCAGACTAGATCCTTAGGTCCTGTAAGATACCTTTGAATAAACAGAAGTCGAAAGGCTGCCCCCCTGCTGGGCAAATGGATAAGTCCTTGTCCTCCTTCATCTCTGGGTAAAAAAAGTATGCTCTGCGGAATCCAGTGAAAAGTACTCCAAAAAAAGTCCACCATACTGGCTTGAATTTTACTCAAAAGTCCATTTGGAGGGTCAATGCAGGCCAAACGATGCCACAAAAGTGAAGCGACCAGGTTATTAATTATTATAACCCTCCCTCTAAAAGAAATTTTTGGCAAAAGCCATTTCCATTTGTCCAATCGCCCCTTTAGTTTTTCTAAAACTCCTTCCCAATTTTTGCTTATCATTGAGTCATTGCCAACATATACTCCTAAATACTTTAACCCATCTCTCTTCCAGGACAAACCACCTGGTAATTTAGGAAGACCATGAGACCATTTACCACTCACTATGGCTTCACTTTTGGACCAATTAACTTTGGCTGAGGAAATTGTACCAAACTTGTTTAAAATGTCTTTAAGAAGGTCAACATCATTTTGCCCTTTAACCAAAACAATAATATCGTCTGCATATGCAGATACCTTACAATTGGCTCCAGAGCAAGGTATGGTCCAACCTTCAATGCTCTCTCTGATCTTAACAAGTAACGGTTCAATGGCAAGAGCATACAACATCCCTGAAAGTGCACAGCCTTGTCTAATACCCCTGTTGATTTGAAAAGGAGCAGTAAGACCACCATTCATTTTCAGTACACTCTCAACATCCCGGTACAAAACCCTAATCATGGCAATAAAACCAGAGCTGAACCCAAACTCCTCCAGCGTACGCCAGAGATAGCTGTGTTCAACCCGGTCAAATGCCTTTTCCTGGTCTAGAGAAATGAGACCAGTGTCTATGTCCAATAGCCTAGAGACGTCCAAAATATCCCGAATTAGATAAACATTATCATGAATAGACCTGTTAGGCACACAGTAAGTTTGATCATGATGAATAACGTGCCCAACTACCTCTTTCAACCTAATGGCCAAAACTTTAGAAAAGAGCTTTAAATCAGAGCACAAAAGTGAAACAGGGCGCCAGTTCTTTATTTCTTTTAAGTCACCTTTTTTGGGTAGCAGGGTAATGACCGCCCTCCTGCAGCTCAAAGGTAGCAACCCTCCAGCCAGACTATCATTGAGCACAGACAGCAAATCACCACCCAGTACTGACCAAAACGTTTGATAAAACTCAATTGGTAACCATCAATTCCTGGGGCCTTACCGCAATCCATGCTCCGCAGAGCAACATGCAGTTCAAATGCTGATAGCGGCCTCTCAAGCCAAGAATTGATCTCGTCTGGAACTTTAGGCAAACCCATATAAAAAGAGCTGTCCAGCTCACCTTCCTCTGTACGTTCACTTTTATAAAGCTCAGAATAAAATAAAACAGCTCTTTTTCTAATTTCCTTGGGCTCCACCATTTCTACACCCTCCAATGAGTATAAAGAATTTATAAGTCTGCTTTGACCATTCTTTTTTTCCAGGCCAAAATTTTTTTTAGTTGGGCCATCCATCTCTACCGCACTCTGAAAGCGCGAGCGGATCAAAGCTCCCTGTGCTCTGATACCCAACAGGTTATCCAGAGTTCTTTTTTTAACTTTGAGGAGCTCAATATGTCCTCGATTTCCTGTGGACTCTACCAAATTCTGAAGTTCCACTATTTCAATCTCTAAGGCTTTCATTGATTGGGAAATGTCCTTGGAAACGTTGAGAGTGTACTGACGACACAGTTGCTGTATTTCTTTTTTCCCATGATCCCACCATTGTTGTAGGGAAGAAAACTCTTTTTTCCTGGATCTAAACTGTTCCCAAAAAAATATAAAAACATCCTTAAAAAATTGTCTTGTAACAAAGAGGTGTTAAAATGCCAATAGGCACTCTTAGACCTTATATTACTAATAAAAACACTGCAGACTACTAGGCTGTGATCAGAAAACCCACTAGGCAGAATCTCACATTTCTTAATGACATTAAAATGGTATTTAAAACAATAGAACCTATCCAGTCTAGCCATGGAAATAGCATTTTGTCTTGTTTGCACCCATGTGTACTGCCTTTGTCCTTTATATAAAGTTCTCCATATATCACACAAATCATGCTCTTCTATAAGCTTTCTCATAGCATGTTGGGAAGCTAGATGTGGCTCTTTATGGTTCCTATCCATTCCATCATTTGCCGTACAATTATAGTCTCCTCCAACAAATATGAACTCTTCCTCTTTACAGTTTGACAAAATATTACTTAATTTATCAAAAAGAACAACCCTTTCAGGACCAACAACAGGAGCATACACGTTTATAAAAACTAAAACCATTTTTTCAAACTTTGCTGTTACTTTCATTAAATGTCCCTCAACAACATGTTCTGTCTCATATGGAACTGGTATAAAGTTTTTCTTAAAAAGTACAGCTAAAGCACCACTACAGTGATTTTTGTGGCTTAAAATAATCAACCCACCCCATTCCATTAACCATTCATTCTCATTCAAAGCATCGCTATGAGTTTCCTGAACTAGCATTACATCAATTTTCTTTTGTTTAATCAATTCATAAAGCATTGCTCTTTTCTTGCTGTCCCGTGCACCATTTAAGTTAAGAGTGCCCAATCGAATCCTACTCATAAAAAGGTAAATTGAGCAGACCAGTAACAAACATCTCAAAAAAAAAGAAGAGAAGCTAGACTGGTTCGAATTCATCATTTAATAATTTTAGCTTTAACTTCTGGACAATTTTCTTCAGCCTAAATACTTCTTGTTCAGTGAAAGCTCCACCCTCCTTCATTAAAGCCCTGGTAGAATCTATAAACAGCTCACGATCTGGGAAGTAATCCTCTACATTTACACCTTTCATGCCTTTCGTGGCCTGTAGAAATTTTTTTACTTTATCCAAAACGTAAGCACTGCGGCCAGCTCGCTTCTGTGAAGCTGAGCTCACCGAGTCTAATGATTCACAATCACTGTCCATAACAGAAGATCCATAACAGTCCTCAACATTACTGGACTCTGAGTCCACCTCGCTTGTATCAACAACAGCTGCTCCAGTGGCTTTCTTACTAGCCCTGTTTTCTTTATCTTTAGTCTTAGTTTTCCTTTTTAATGTCGGTGTTTTGAAAATACTCTGATCATCTGTCATGTCAACATCATCCACAGCAGACTATGACCTGCTCACTAACCTCAGAAATACCTTCATGCACGGTTTCATTTGAGGCCACACTCTTATCTTTATTGCTTTCAGAATCCTCACTTCCACTTTTGTCAACACAAGAAACTGTATCGCTAGTTTGTGCATGATCTGTATTATGCGTGTCGCTCGTATTGTGATTCTGATCTGCGTTTTTCTCAGGGCACACGCGTATCACGTGACCCTCTTGTCCACAACCAAAACACTTCATTGAATCTGACGTAGCAAAAATAACATAAAGAAAATCGTCAATCTTAAACTTCATGGCCAAATTAAACTCTTCATTCTGGTTATTTAAGATCATGTGCACCTGCCTCCGAAAAGATACAACGTGCTTCAGCTGTGGAGATTTACAACCGAGTGGGATTTTCTTCATTTTTGACACAACCTTTCCGTGTCTGGACAATTCCCTTTCAATCACTTCATTTTTAATAAACGGCGGGACATTTGACAATACTATTCTTTTCGCCGGTTGTACCAAAGGCATGACTGGAGTAAGGGAATCATTCACAACAATCCCAGTCTCTACAACTTCATTCACTTTATCAACTTTGTTCAAAAACATCACTATTGCGCTATTCATTCTTGATGCAGAAAGAATGCAATCATGACCAACAACAGCAGCAACAGCGAAGACGCAGTCCTCAACTGAACAACGCTCCGCGGGTACTACCTTAACACCGTGCCGGCGCGTTAAACTTTCCAAACCGCGTGCTGAGATGCCGCCATAGCGATCAGTGCACACTGACCGACGACGCTCCTCACAAACACCTACAAACTTTCCTCTATTTACCTCGCAACAAAAGATAGAAAAAAGATATAAAACTCACTCGTACAGTACAGCTCACTCCAACACACACTCACACTCCGACCACAAACTCCCAGCAGAGAGAGAGAGAGAGAGAGAGAGAGAGTCTGCCAGCTGTGAAGCGGCAAGCTGGCCGAGGTTCTGCTTTTCTGATTGATCTTCAGGTGATAGGCTGTGTCATGGGGCTCATCGCCTGCCTGTCAGCACCTCACCTCTCTTCTCTCTCCTCTATCCAGTCTCTTCCCTTGCTATCCTCTCTCTCTCCCCATCTCTTTCTTTCTTGTCCTCTCTTTTCCTCTCTCTTCTGTCATCCTGCCAGAGATCAAGAGCAGCTGCTGTCCCAGGGGCCCCAACTGTCTCCTAGATGTTCCTTCTCTTACACTGGCCAATGTGCATGTGTTTATGTTATATGTGGCATTTTGATGCAGAAACCTGCGTCTTGTTCACTAACTCTTTGCAAAATCTGAGCTCTCTCTCCTCCCCCATCGTGAATGTATACGCCCCTTGCTGCTGATTGGCAAGTGTGTTTGGTGCTTGGTCCGATCCACTTTTCAACAGCGTTTTTCAAAAATCACCCAATGTACATTTATGTGTACTGAAACAGCGATGCACTGTGAGTATTTAAATGAAGTCATTATAAATTTAAATATTAGGCTCATATAGATTATGCTTTAGTCACCATATTTGCATGGTCAGTGTGCTATTAAAATTAATTTAAAGATATTTTCGTCCAAAAAAATTTGTGGCAGCATTTGAAATAAATGGTACAGCAGAAGTTTAAAACAAATACTACTGTACAAATGATGGTCCCTTATGACAGTAATTGTTGATTTTTTTGTTTTGTTACTTTATTTACACTGTTCAATGACATTGAATTAAATTAAACAGCTTTACTAATAAGTACAATTAAATATTAAATCATTTTAGAAAAGTTTTAATTTTTTAAAATTATGTTCCTATATTTTTTTTTAGATTGTGATATATAATATAATATGAATATATCATTATCGATTAAAAATTTGTAGTAAGCGAAGGGCTTTGGTGAGGGGGATGGTGTCTGCGGTCTGGGGTGACGGGATGGGGGGCTTCTATGATATTAGACTGTGTAGCCTGTAATAAAAGATAATTAATTTCAAACCTGAACCAAACATATTTTTATTCAAAGATCAACAGTCTGTCATTAGTCTTTAGTCTGCCTCAAAAAAACAACATTAAAATCATGAACTCAAATGTCATTGTGAAAAGAAAAAACAACGACTGTTGTAATTAACAGTGCGTAAATCAGACCTTTCTCTATAGCCTAAAGCTAATAAGCTTAAACGAAAATAATGAAATAATTGTGTAGTGAAGTATTTTTTTGTACACAGTGCCGCGAACAATCAATCACTCCTATTACGCGTGCTTCACTGTCCTCCTCGCGGCTGCAGCAACTTGCGCTCTCTTCACTGCTGCAGCCAATGAGCAGCCGGCAGGGGCTGGTTGCAGGACGACTCACCCTCCGCAGACAGTTTTTAATGTTTATCAGACAATAACTACTCAAGATTTTGCTTTAGTACAATTTTTGGGAGAATTAGGGCCAGATTCGGGACAATAGTTTAGATTTCGGGACTGTCCCGAATTTTTCGGGACGTCTGGTCACCCTACCCCCCAACATAGATATCTATAATAAAGGCTAGATGTCTCATGCGCACTGCTGGCCAATGGAGGTCGACGTCTGTGTCATGACGGCCATCTTGTCACAGTCAGCTCGCTCACTTGTAACATTGTTTTCATGGTGCTTGCACTTTTTAAATAACCATAACTTGCTCAATTTTCTACCGATTTTCAAACTGTTTGGTTTGTTATAAACGTCAGAGATTAGAGATAGTTATGACACTGCCTACTTAGGAAAAATTATTCATAATTTGTTCAAGCATCCATAATTATAGCCACGTTAATAACGTTTGTAAGAAACCAAACCATTTGTAAATCCGTCAAGATATCAGTGAGATAAGAGTATTTGTGTTCATGCAGATCACTCGCCTTACATCAGGAGCCACAGAGCCCTGCCTGTGACAAGATGGCCGCCGGTGATGACGTTAGAGACTCCGCCGTGAGACATCTAGCCTTTATTATGGATGTCTATGCCCCCCAACACGCATGGCTGGTGCACGCGTACACGCAAACACACACGTTGCAGGTCTGACTGACAGAGAGCCTGTTCGGATGAAAACTGCTTCAGTGAGCTCAATTATAGTAACGCCGCATTTTTTTTTCTCAGTAACGCTAACGCCGTTGTAACGGGAGAAACATTAATTTGTTTGATTACTTGTTACTGTTTATCTATAACGCCGTTATTCCCATCGCTGATGTTTATAAATAATTTTAATTACTTTTTTTTGTATATTATGTGCTTTTGTGTTTTGTGCTTTTTATAATATCTCTATTTAGTATTTTTATTATAATTTTTATTTCAGTTAGTTGCGAAGGCAACATTTCTAATTTAACATTTTTCACCTAATATTTTATTTTATTTCAGCTTTATTTCAATTAACAACAAATATTTGAATAGTTTTATTTAACTATAACAACACTGCAATTAGGCGCTAAAACAGACTGCGCAAGCAAATGAACGTTTTTTAGTAAATGCTGAAGTGTCGGCTCAAACACACATGCACACATTCCACGTATGCTGCGGGATATTCGATGACCTTCCGTGTCGTGTATGAGTGTCCCTAAGTGCGCCACAGTTAATAACTGGCTCATTTACACTGTCTCTGTTTTAATGAAGTATTAACATGCGCTCGGAGAGTAATTACAGGTCCGTTCCCATCGGGCTTGTCAGACTGCACCTGGGAGTGCAGATGGAGGAAGGGTCAACTGTTCACACACTCTTATATGCTAATCAATATGAGTCCATTTACAATAAAGGTTCATTTGCAAAGCGACATTATGATTTGACAGCAGCATGACTCTGATGTTTATTTTTTATTTATTTTTTGGTTTACACCAGCAACAGATTGTAGCTTGCAGCATATAATATATAGCCTGACGTCGTCATACTCAGATTCTAGTCAGAATATGAGTCTGATTCTGCTCCATTGGGCTGTGATTATAGGGCGTTTCAACCGAACCAGGAAAGAAAATGCCTCTGCACTCAATTGGATAGACCTACAACCAATCGGAGCAATGGAGCAACGCATAGTTGTCAACAGAACTCAACTGTACGCACACTGGAAGAAGTAGAAGAAGGAGATGAGTGTAAACGATCTTT
The DNA here is from genome assembly GCF_949357685.1 of Gobio gobio. NCBI lineage: Eukaryota > Metazoa > Chordata > Actinopteri > Cypriniformes > Gobionidae > Gobio > Gobio gobio. Next base: position 32,935,773 of record NC_137114.1, on the reverse strand, counting down.
GCCGTGTTGTAAAAAAAAATTTTAAAGGGTAACTTCAGTGATTAAGCATTAGGCTTTGTATCAGTAGAAACCCAGTAGTATATTCAAATTGTGGTACTTTCCCCCCTCATATATACGTAATAACGGAGCGCGGTGCAGAGTAGTGAGTGTTTCAACTTTTCAATGAATTCCTGTGATAGTTTATCTTCCATATGCGATCTGAAAACGTGCCAGACTGGCGCTTAACGTTACCTCAGCTCTGCTCAGCTCTTCGTGAGGAATGAAATCTGACACTGCTGCATCTGTGCCGTGACTTTCGTTCGGCTCACTCACACTTTTTTGAAAAGACACGTTCAGTTTTTAATTGTAGTGTTTATTCTCTAACTGAACGAAATGATTGTATTACTATGAAGATCAAAACGACGGTGTACGGATTGGCCTCGTTGGGCAGCGAAGCAAGTGCATTCTGGGAGTTGTTGTCTTTCATCCACATGAGACAAAAATACATTTTCTGTCTTTTCTTAGTCTAGAAGGCACCAAATTCAAAAATAATTTCACATTTCTACTACATAAATGACCCAGTTTAAATACAAAGCTTAATGCTAAATCACTAAAGTTACCCTTTAAGGATACACGGAGTACTTACCAACACGATCATCATTTTACAGAGTAAAGGTGAATGCATATACTAACAAGTTCTCCGTTTAAGATTAGAACGAATTCAACCCAAGCGCTCTTTGGTGACATGATTTATTACGTTACTGTTGATCATCTGTCCATCATCGTATAAAGCCCTGCTCTGGTTCGAGCATAGTTGCTCCCAAACGGATGAAGTCCAGACCGAACTTCCCAACCTCAAATGTTGACATATTAAATATGTCTAAAAAAAAATTGCTTGCTAATGAAATGTATTATATTGTTCACTTTTTTTGTATTAAGTTTAATGTTTGAAGCTTTGCAGTGAGTGTGAGAGTTTTAAATAAAAGTTTTAGTGCTGGAGGTGCTATATTTACATATTTTGATTATGTCGTTTTGATATTTTTCATTTGTGTTGAATCCGTCTTGGATCTGTGAGCATGTTTGGACAGGGTTTTGCAGTATTGTGGTTGCCATCAGAGCAGGAGACGGGCCTTTATTTAAATCAAAAGCAGACATGGTCATCCTTTAGTGATTCAGAGAGGTCGTGCCACCTGCAAAATGAGAAAAAAGGAGCTTCTGTTCTCTACAAGAAGATTCAGCGGTCTTTCTCCCCCGAGTTTCCTCTGAAACAAATGTCTCCTGAAGCTCTGCAGTGCATTTTTGTCTCTGCACTCCCCTGACACTGCGCTCCCTCCTTTTCTTCCTGTCCTCTCGGCAGAGGCTTTAATCCCATGCAGTGTGCGCTAGCCATGGCCCGGGCGTCTGTCCTCATCTGGCTTTGTGTTTGTAATGAGAGGGCAAGATTGTGTTGTCTTTGATCTGAGGTGCTCCAGTCTTGCTGCATGCTACTTCATGTAAGGCTGGGGATTTGCTATTGTGTTTGTCGGGCTCATTTGCTCACCTTCCCTGACCCCTCCTGCACACTTTCCTGCTCTTTTTTTTTTACTATTTATCATTCTTTCTCAGTCTCATTTCATGTTTTTTTTATTTATTCTCATTTAGTCTCATTCTCGTCTCATTCTCTTCTCTGTCTTCTAGTCTCAAGTAATCCTGTGTCTTCTCATCGAGTTTCACTTCTATTCTCTTTAAGTTTTAGCTCATCATGTCTCTTCTCATCAAGTCTTATTTCATCTCATCTGTCGTATCTTGTTATCTAGTATCTTCTCATCATGTTCTGTCACCAGTCTCTGCTTTTGTCTTCTCATGTGGAGCTGTTTTCTATCATCTTCTTTTCTGTCTTCTATTCTGTTCATTCTGTCTCTTCTCATCTAGTCTCATCTCATTTCATCTAGTTTCATCTCTTCTCATCTAGTCTCCTCTTCTCTGTCTTCTATTATGTTCATTCTTTCTCTTCTAGTCTCATCTCATTTCATGTAGTTTCAGTTGATCTAGTCTCACCTCTTTGTCATATGTTCTTTTCAATTATGTAGTCTCATCTCATTTCATCTACAGTGTAAAGTATTTTGCTCTAGCTGTTGTTTTAAATTATTTTGTTTTGCTTGTTTTTTCATCTGTTGATGTTATTCATCTGTTGAAGCAGAATGGGACGGTTGGTCGGTGTCGTATTTGTCCCGACCCTGTGATTTGGACGGCTGGGTGAAATGTGACAGTGATGAGAGTTGCGTCAAAGTTGAACATTCTTCAACTCTCTGCGACCAGTAAAAAATGCTAAGCACTCAGCGATTGAGTGTGAAATACTCACTCAGCGCCTTGTTACGCTCATGGCATTCTAAAAACGCTGTGCTCCCATTGAAAACAATTGAATACGCCAGCCACGTGAAAAAAACGCTTTGGTGGACACACGGGCATAGTCTGTTCATTCTCCCATCTCATCTAGTCTTGTTTTATCTCATGTAGTCCTTTCTTCCTTTTTGTTGTCTACTCCCAGTTCATCTTTTCTCCTCTCATCTAGTCTCATTTCATTTTGTCTTTTTATCTAGGCTCACTTCATTGTGACTCGTCCCATCTAGTTCCAAGGAATTTCCTTCTCTTCTTTGTTGTCCAGTCTCAATTCATCCTTTCTCTTCTCATATAGTCTCATCTCATGTTTTCTCATTTTGTCTTCTCCTCTTCTTTGTCGTCTAGTTTCAGTTCATCCTGTCTCTTCTTATGTAGTGCCATCTAATTTTATTTCATTATCTCTGTTCTAATCTTCTCTTCTCTGTCTTCTAGTCTCAGTTTATCTTGTCTCTTCTTGTCATGTCTTTTCTTGTCTTGTCTCATCTCTTCTCTTCTCGTCTCGTCTCTTCTCATCTCATATTATCTGTGTCATGGGTCCAGTACTATAACTCCTCTTTTTCTTCACATCATCAGTGTCCCTTGAGCCACTGATGGTGGCAGAGTCATAGACTGTAATACTGTCAGCAGGAACTGCGGGGACATCTCTATTAACCTTCATCTGATGTACTGCATGCGCCGGGATGCGGACTGACAACAGCGCGGACCTTTTCTCACCCACTTTCACACAATCTCCAAAGTGGCCCTCATGGGATCTGAAGCACAATGGCTGCTGGGATTTGCTCTCCTAAGCATTAACTTTTGCTGAATTGAATTACTTACCCCAGGAATTGGCAGAATTACCTCAGTGCTTGTTAATGAGCCTGACGATATTGTTTTACTTCCTATGGGCATCATTAGGTTGTTTAGATTCGACAGGGGACCTGAGCTTGGCAATTTGATAAGAAGCACTCATGTTGGTGAATTAACATTTTCTCTTCCCTTGCAGGAATTCTCTCTGCTACAATTGGACGATTTAGCTGATCAACGAGTCAACATCATCGGGTTTTCAGTCTTCAACAGGACACATCCCTTCTTTCAGGACTTCCTTCTCAGCCTCAATCGATCCTGGCAGGAGAACTGTGATCATGCTCCTTTTGCAGGAACACCCGTAAGGCATAGGAACTCTGTTAAAGATGCTTTTGAATATGCATGGTTAAATCAATTTAAAGGGATAGTTCACCTAAAAATGAAATCTTGTTTTCTTAATTACTTTCTTTTGTGAAATACAAAAGGAGTGTCCAAGCAGCCTGTTTCCATATGATGTAAGTAGATGGTTTGTCACTATATAAACAGGGCTTGACATTAACACCTGCCAACCCACCATTTGCGGGTGGATTTCAGCTGTGGCGTGTAACACAGTCACTCCCACGAGCCACTTTGGCGGGTTGAATTTAATTGTAGTCTTCTAAAAAGGCATCTGTTATAATCTCGTTGCGCATTATAACCAATCACATGCGATTCTGTTGAGCTTATAAATGCAATGTCTAATAACCAGAGGCGTTCAGATTAGTTATCGCTGAAACGGCAGAGTTTTGTTCTCTCACTCACTAAAATCTGCACTCTCATCATAAACAACAAAGCAGAGATGTACGTATGAGATTCATTCATCATACAGTGATTGATTGTTTTTGTTCTATTTCTGCAGCGAAAATAGTTTCAAAGAAAGATCACATCAGAACCATAGTGCATCTGATGTGACTGGCATAAAGTTGGCTTGACATTGGACATTCAATATTCGCAAATTTAGGGACCGTCTCAAAAGTCACATGGTATACACATTTCTAACTTCAATAGCATTTGAAGAGAATGACTTACAGTTGTAAAACCAGCTGTAAAATGTTCATCTAGGTGTCAGGTATGATGCACACCTTTTAGATTTTTGATATTTAATAAAATAATTTGTCAAATCACTTGAAAGTATGGATATGTATTTCACTAGGCTACTGTATGGGCTTATACACAAAATATGCTAAATTTAAATATGTCATAGCTGATAGAACACTGCTGAGAATATTGTTTGAGAATATATTACATTTACACCAAAAAATCTTGCAACTGATAGTGTTTTTCTGTATAGATTAAGGAGCTTTACACACAACCCCTGTCATGTCATACATTCCATGACTTGATTTGGGTGTGTACAGTGGTCATTTACACATTGCCAAATTTCGGCCAGTTAAAATGTGGCTAGTAACTTTGGAAAACCACTAGCCACAGTGGCTAAAAAAGTTTATGTCAAGCCCTGATTATAAACTCCAAAAATGACCAAAAAAGAATCATCTATAAAAGTAGCCATATGTTTGCTTTGGGGCATTTTGGAGCTTGGCTTATAATTCCACTTTTATTTAAAGGAAAAGAGCAGCTTGAACCTCCATCCTCTCATTTGGGGTTTTACAGAAAAATGAGAGGTGGAACAACATGAGGGTGAGTTTTACATTTTGGGTGAACTATCTTTTAAATATAGTCCCTTTCCATGTTTATATCTAGTCCAGGGGTTTTCCAACTGTGGGTCGCAGAATGGGAAAAGTTGGGTCGCACAGAGTCACTTGGCTGTAGCTAAATTTGCGTTTCAGTGAATGACACACACAAACAGTTGACTTTAGGGCTGCACGATATACCAACATTAATTAGAAATCACGATATTGCTTAGTGCGATATTCAAACCGATTCGGCCACGATTTTATTATATATCTGTAAATATCCATTGCGTGTTTTGAAGCGTGCACGTGCAACTTGTAATAACAGTGAGGGTCTCAGAGCGACTCGTTTCATTATTAAGCGACTCAGGATGCATTACTAATGAGAAGAAACTGGTTCACTCCAATCACTGTATTCTGCATGAGATTGCATTACACCAGAGAATTCAAATGTCACAAAAGGCTGTTTCAGGTCTGTTCATTCTTCTCTGTCGTCTGTTCAACTCTGCGCTGTTGTCTTTCAGAGACATATAAAGAGTGCGTTGTTTATGTTCCTTTTTGTGCATTTGGCTACCAACCAACACATAAGGAAATTGTCTGTAAAAAGAATGTCACATGTGCACACACAAAACAAGCATAAAAGCACCATGACCACACTTGCAGAGCTGATTACAGTTCATATCCAGACTGGAGTGAGTGTGTTTCAAGTTTTTATGGACATACTGTATTTCATATACTCTTTAACGTCTGTAAATAAAGAAATTAAAATGAATGTAAATATTAGTATTTAAATTTTACAGTTGTACTATAAAACAAAAGTATTAATTTTGATTAAAAACTCAATTTCAACTTTTTATTAATATTAAGCTTACAGTAATGTCAATTATTTTCTAATCTTGAAATAGATTATACTTGTCTAGGTGGGTCCTGGAATGGGAAAGTTTGGGAACCCCTGATTTAGTCCATGTTCTGAAAAAAAGTAAATTATTTCTAACTTAAAGATGCTGTGTTAATTAGTTTGGTACAGTCTACTACCATGCCCTCTTGCTTACCTTGAAACCGAGGCTATGGCTCTATAATTCATCACACACAGTCCCACACTCACCCTGAGGAATACACACACCCTGCATGTTCACGTCAACCCAGTTATTTCCGTCACTTTGGAAATGAAAACATCTGTATAATGTATTATGCCTCATCTCAGTCTCCATCAAACATCCAGGGAAGCTTAAAAAGCCATCAAAGATCGATCTGTAACACATTACTTCATCTGATATGTGCAAGTAAGTTGTAATAATTCATTTGACATTTTTGTATTCTAATTAAAGCTACGGGGGGGCGACTTTTGAAAAATAAATGCCTACTGCTTTTAGAAACTAGATCTGGTTGCATTTTTCATTTAATTAGGTCTAATCTTTAATTAATCAGAAGATAGTTTGTAGTCTGGCAGACAGATGAGAGAGAGATCAGGTCTAAACCCCACAGTGAGATTCAGCTCTGTGTTACACACTGGCCTAGAAATGCAAAGCCTCAACTAGCTTAGTGTGCTTGATATGGAAGACACTAACCGAACAGATTTTTAAGCCCTGGACTTCATTAGCTAAAGTCTGGACTGGCTAGTCTGTGCAGAGATTAACCAGCGAACCTGCATATCTGCCTCAGCCGGCAGCGCACACATATTGTCATTCTGCATTCCCCTAATGAGAGCAGCCAGGACATTTCCCTGCATGTGACTAGAATAGTCACACTGTGTGTTTTTTTTCTTCAGAAAGGAGAGAAATGTAGGCAACGACATTTACACAGACTGCTATTTTAGTCACAAACACATTCAACCTTCCCTCACGACATGCACATCCCCACCTCCCTTAAACTGCTGTGCTGTTCTATTATGCAGCATAACATGTCTTCTTTTCAGAAAGCTTTAGCACCATAATGATGTCAGAGGTAAAGGAAACTCCACAGCCTTTGCTGCAGTACATTAACACACCATCTGATGTAATTAAAGTGGTCAGTAATCCAGTTCCAAGGGGCTGAGGGGGCAAAGGAAGTGGTGGTTGTATCAAAATGATCAACGATGAAGCATCCAAATGATATTCTAAATGGCCAAACATATGCAGACACCCAAAGACCCCTATTCATATGTGCTTTTAAATACTGTCATATGTATTTGAAATGTGCTTATGTGCATTTAATTTCACAACCACCAATCTTTCCAGTTGATATTTAAACATGGTTGCAGGAATTTACTCACATTCAGACAACAGCATCTATGAGATATAATGGAGTCACTCCAATTCATCCCAAATGTGTTCAAATTTCTAAATTGCTGGCTGCTTTGAACAGCTCAAATATCCACCATCTTGGAACAATCAACATTCCAGATGTAAAGTTTATATAATACAGTTTTTTGTTTAAATCAAATATCCACTGTATACACAATACATTATGAATATTTTTAATATATTATTACAATATGATATTATTCAAAATGTATATATTATGTGTACTTATTAACTGTGCAGACTATATTATACACATTATGAACTCAAAATAAATATATAAAAATATATTAAAAATAATTCTATATAATATATTTTGCTAGCTGTTAATGTGTCAAATATCCACTGTATTATGATGTACACTACCATTTAAACGTTTGGGGTCTTTTTTTTTTTTAATCACAGTATCACAGTTTTTCACAAAAAAATTAAGCAGCAGAACTCTTTTCAACACCGATAATAATAAGAAATATCAGAATGATTTCTGAAGGATCAAGTGTCACTGAAGACTAGAGTGATGGCTGCTGAAAATCCAGCTTTTTTTATCACAGAAATACAAATACATTTTAAAATGTCAGAAAATAGAAAACAGTTATTTTATAATCATTTTTGGCAGTATTGCTGTCCAGTGAATTACTGTGTTTTACTGTATTATTATTTATTTTTTTTAAATGCAGCCTTAATAAGTCAAAAACATCAGAAATCTTTCTGACCCAAAACTTTTGAATGGTATTATATTTTTAAATAAATACTAGTTTATGGTCCTTGGGGTTTGTGGTATATTTTCTTCTAAGTCAACTAGCGATCCCAAGATCATGGGTTTTATTCACGTACATCAAACTATATGTTTTTGCCAGTAAGTCGCTTTAAATAAAAGCATCTGCCAAATGTATAAATGTACATTTATATTCCACCTTAAGTATATATTTCTATGGCTTAACACTTGGCAACATACTTTTGATCATGAAGTGTAGGCTATATCTGTATAGCATCCTACAGTTGGGCTGTTTGCTCTGTCTATGTGTTTACGGTTGAGTGTGTGTGTTCCAGCTTTCGTCAGCGCTGCTGTTTGATGCGGTACACACAGTGGTGGCAGCCGTGCAGGAACTGAACCGTAGCCAGAATGTAGGAGCCACTCAGCTCTCCTGCAAGTCCTCTAAGATCTGGGAGCACGGCACAAGTCTGATGAACTACCTGAGGATGGTAAGAACCGCAGGGAGAGCCCACGAGCTGCCAATCATCTCACCTGCTGCCATTGCAGGCTCATTCATCATTTAGTTTTTGCTCTCTGTACCACTGCGGCCCACAAACCCTCGTCAGAACTGCAGCCTTCAGCAGAATGTGTGAAACTGAGACACTGTGTCTTACTCAGCCATTAAAGATTAACGACCATCAGCTTGTCATTACTGCATCATCCTAAGCGTGACGTACAGCGATCTATATTATGCATTCTGCATTGTGCAAACGCTTCCAGTGAGGAGCTCTGGTGTCCGTGTATCTCTATAAATCGGTACAGCACTGAAGGCTTGTGTGGCTGTGATCGCATGATGCCCCCAGGCGTTAACATGTCTCTCTCTCTCTCTCTCTCCGGATAGGTAGAGTTGGAAGGTCTAACAGGCCACATCGAGTTCAACAGTAAAGGCCAGCGCTCGAACTATGCCCTCCGGATCATGCAGAACAGCAGGGATGGCCTAAGGCAGGTAAAGTAACTCTCAGCCACACACACCAGCCCATCAGCAAGAGGTAAAACTCGACATTATCTGTGTTTACGCTTCTGTCTGCCAGGAACACAATGAGATTTCCTGTCCGTGGTCACACAGATGTGATGTAAAGCTGAAGAAATCCTCTAAAAGCACATTGTTTTTCCCCAGTCCTCGATCAGAGCACTTGATCGGAAATGTGTAGGAAAGAAACTCTGGATTTCATTGCGCCCAGAGGAGTCGGCCCAACCAATTGTGATGAAATTATTGTTAATTAGCACTTTCGTGCTCCTGTGATTTTTATTGGCAGGTTTGGATGTAGATTGAATTGTTATTGTGGCGTGAAGAGGGGGCTCTCGCAGGTGTGCCATCTGCCATTTGGACACAGCAAATCGGTGTGAAATTTAAAGGGATAGTTCCCACAAAAAGCACAATTCTGTCATCAATTATCATGTCGTTCCAAACCCATGTGACTTTCTTTCATCTTTGAAACACAAATGAAGATATTTTAATGAAACCTGAGACATTTCTGACCCTCCATTAAAAGTCATTTAAAAAAATCATAATTGTTTTATGTGATGAACAGATTTTATTAGCCTTTTTATTCACATATAAATGTGAACCGTGCTGGCAAAATGAGTCGGAATGCGCACAGGCTAATCACAAGCTATAGGTAAAAAATTTCGATTTTGGTCAAATTTGAGGTTTTCACTAAAATGAGTTAAATAAGCCCTCGCCTAGCAATACTAATGCTCCAAATAGTAATTAAACAAAAATTAAAAGTGATTTTCAAACTCATGCGGATGTAAAAAAAAATTATCTTACTCGCGCTGACTGACAGATCCGACGCGTGTGCACAAAGACGCCTCAGACAGTGCACAATCCCAATATACACACATACACAGAATTACAGTATTTCAAAATATTCACGCAAATATTATATGTTATGTCTTATGTGAACGTTTGGTTAACTGTTGTGGAAAAATATGTAATGTGTAACATTATATTAGATCCGTGCAGTGCAGTAGGTCTTAATATCTAGGCTGTCTGTTTCGTTAATATTAATCAAACAATTGTGGTATCATGGAAAAAAGTTGAATATATATTTTTCCTATAGATATGGGTTTTGACTTGGTATGGTTGCTTGGTAATTTTGTTTTGGACATCCAATGACATCCATTTGAGATAAAATACAAGACGGAAAACCATGTTAACTATAATGCATTTATATCTTCCTATTTTTTAAACAGGAGATTTAAATAATGAAATAATAATAATAATAATTAGGATATTATTTTCCTATTCATATATTACATATGAATTTATTCTTATGACATTTTATTTACAGCAAACAATCATGCGACTGACCACATGAGCAGCACAAAACGCACTCCTCCACCGTGAATAAATCCCCATACGAATGCACGAGTTTTATCACTGAGGTGGCAAGCAAATGTATTTTTACGGACATCCACATGAGACCATACAACAATTACAGTCCGAATAGGGCTATAGAATATAAATTACTCTGTGTTTCCATCCATTTTTACACACTGCAACCTCAACAAAGTTAAGTGAGTTTTCTTGTTTTGCCCCGAGCTATGTCCAACAGCATGGTTAGATCGCTTTCCAACTTTAAACAGCCATTTAGGATAAACCGAGTTGATGGCTGACTGTTGTTAGCTTTGCCTATTTCTATTTATGACAGAGGGAGAGAGAGAGCAGAAGGGTAGCGCTGTCAAACAGCAAGCTGGTTTCTGAGTGACACCACATTTCTTGAGCCTTTGTGACCGTCACCTTGTGTCACTCACACACACTTTTTATATTGCTCTTTTAACCTTTTGAAACAATGTCAACTTTCTCCGTGGACTGCTGTTGTACGGAGTGCTCTGTGATTTGTGATGGACAGATGGACAGTCGAAGGCCACTTTGTTCACTATTCCAGGCATAACAGCAGAGATTGGACTGGCAGCTGGTGCTCGCACACAACCTTATTAGTTTCACAAAGACGTCACTGTTTTTCTAGAGAGTAATATCCGCTGTCTCAATTTGTTGTAATGCATCTGTCGCTTCCCCGGCCCGGTTCTTTCAGCACGGCTGTGCGGTCCAGCTGGACAGCAAAGTTCATGCGAATGCCACCTCACTGTCTTAACATAGCTCCCCTCTGCCCATCATTTTCTGAATTTGTTGTGCACTTGTTGTTGTAAAAGACTGAGCGTTATGGCAGGGCTTACAATATTTGTTTCTCATAATGATAGACATTCACCCCCAAATCCAAGCAGAGGCTGTTTTCATTTAATGAGCATCAGTGTGAAAAATACAGCGGCTGTGTTTGGATGGAATACTAGTGTAATACTAACGCTTTCTATTGTATAATGTTGCACACATTACACATACTGCAAGAGTAGTATGCTATACCAAGCCAAACCAGAAACAGTAGCCAGGTACATGGAATAATTTTTCGTTTGTTAAGCCAATACATTGGAAATGTAAAACTTTGTAAAAAAAAAAAAAAAAAAATATATATATATATATATATATATATATATATATATATATATATATATATATATATATATATATATATATTTTTTTTTTTTTTTTTTTTTTTAAGAAATAAATACTTTTATTCAGCAAGGATGGATTAAATTGATGAAAAGATACTTCTAAGATACTTCTTTCCCCAATCTTTTGAATGGTAGTATATAAAATATATGTCTGTTTCTTAAACAGCTTCCTTTTTATCGTAATGATAATGCTAAATGATATACAGCATAATTTGAATTAAAATTAACATATCTGGTTTGGTGTCAATAAAGGGGTTTTTAAATTGTACTTTAGTAACTGTGGGAATACATCAATTAAATGTGAATGCTAATGCTAATGTTTTTTTTGTGTGATTTATGCCGTGAATAAACTGAAATATTTAAAGCAGAATGCTTCCTCAACGCTCTGTCTCAGATTAGCAGCTATTAGAGGTATATGGATGCCTTGGCAACAAGTCTTGAGTGAAGCTGCCAGGATTTATACAAAGACATGTGCACACATGCACACATCCACAAATGCACATGCTTTCCCTTTTCCACATCATATATTGACAGATGCTTGGGGCTCATATCAGTTTCGGGGGCTACATCAAAACCCTCCCTACTGGGAATCCATGAATCTTTACAAAATCGCAGGACAAACAGAAAAATGATGGAGCGTTGTGGCTAAAAGAAGAGAGGGACGGAAAGTAGTACAGCACTGAGAAAAGTGTTAAGGATTTATCCGTCATGTCCTGGAGCAGTTGGCAGAGCCGATTCTGCCCAGTGGGCATTGGACAGATTGGCCCACATGTGTACATATGCTTCCCTCTGGAAGCTGGTTTGGAGGGAGGAGAAGGGAGGTGGACATATGAGGTGGACCACCGCACACTATTGGCACATCTAAATTGAATTTCTCTGGCAATCGTCTCACATATGTGAACTGTACCACACTCAACCAGCACTGCAATTTCATCTCAGTTTCAGCTCGAAAGATGTATATCAAACCCAGCCTGGATGACAAGATGGCTGCACCGCTTTTCATGCAGGTGTCGTTAAACCAAGCATGGCTATAGCAGCATGTCGAGCCTATCTGCGTGCCGGTGCTTAAGTTCGACTGGTTAATGAGAGATTATGTAACATTTCGACACTTCGCTGATTATATTACACACTGCCAACACTCTCCGAGATGTTTTTGATGAAGTTTTAGGCACATGGATGGAAGGTGATGTGCTTATGGGTTAAAAATAAATACTCTAATTATTCAGTGATTTAGGCAATGACACATCACAAAAATAATTTAATCGAAAGAGCTGGTTCAAATATGAGTTATATTAATTGCTTTAAGACTACATTAGAGATATGGCAGCCGGAATGTAGCATGTTTAGTTTTTATCTATCTATCTATCTATCTATCTATCTATCTATCTATCTATCTATCTATCTATCTATCTATCTATCTATCTATCTATCTATCTATCTATCTATCTATCCGTCCGTCCGTCCGTCCGTCCGTCCGTCCGTCCGTCCGTCCGTCCGTCCGTCCGTCCGTCTGTCTGTTGTTCTTTCATTCTGTTTGTCTGTCTGTGTCTATCTATTGTTCTTTCATTCTGTCTGTCTATATATCTATCTGTCTGTCTGTCTGTCCGTTGTTCTTTCATTCTGTCTGTCTGTCTATCTATCGTTCTTTCATTCTGTCTGTCTATAGATCTATCTGTCTGTCTGTCTGTCGTTCTTTTATTCTGTCTGTCGTTCTTTCATTCTGTCTGTCTGTCTGTCTGTCTGTCTATCTATCGTTCTTTCATTCTGTCTGTCCATCTATCTATCGTTCTTTCATTCTGTCTGTCTATCTATCGTTCTTTCTTTAGTTCTTTCTGTCTTGCTTTTTGTTTGTTTTTTGTTTGATCTATTTATATATTGTGTTTAGTTGTTTTATCTATCGTTCGGTCTATATTGCTATGGTTTTGTCTCGCTTTGGTACATTTCTCAGATCACAACTGAAATTCTCAAAACTACTTGTTCAAACTCCACATCATACAAGCAATTTCTCATTGTTTTGAACAAATTGCAAATGCTTTGGTACAATCATGCAATTGATTATGTACAATTGTCTGCTGTTTCCTACATTATCAATTGCTTATGTCATGTTAATCAAAATGTATCATATCATACTGAATAGTATAGAATAGTCTTACCCCTCAAAACATATAGGCATTAGTTCCTTGCGTAAGTCATTAAATGAAAAATGGTTAAACTAGTTGTCATAATGCGTTGTGTGTTTTCTGTACATCCATTCTATTAGACTTTGTGTGTGTGTGTGTGTGTGTGTGTGTGTGTGTGTGTGTGTGTGTGTGTGTGTGTGTGTGTGTGTGTGTGTGTGTGTGTGTGTGTGTGTGTGTGTGTGTGTGTGTGTGTGTGTGTGTGTGTGTGTGTGTGTGTAAATGTGTGTGTGTGTAAATGTGTCCTGAATTGATGAATTGCGAAGGAGAATTTTGAATTTCAGTAATTATGGGGAAAGGAAATGTAAAGGGCTAGATCAACCAGTTCTCTAAAAGAGCTCTTTGAGATGCATCTCATTAACCTTCATTTGGCAAGCATATGTATACAGACAACAGCATAGTGTTACAATTTCTTATTACATTTACATATACATTTATTAATTTAGCAGATGCTTTTATCCAAAGCGACTTACAAATGTGGAATACAGCAAGCGATTTATCTAGAAGAGGCAGACAAACACGAGAAGTGCTCAAAATACAATGTTTCAGACAGTGCTAAGAGTAGCATACGCTAGAATAGGCAGGGATTAAATGAAAGTGAAAGCATAGATTTATTTTATTTTTTTCATGAGGTTAATTGCTCACAGAAGAGATGAGTTTTCAGATGTCGTTTGAATGTTATCAGTGTCCATCAGCGCCTCCACTTTTTACACAGACTGCGGTTGTTTGGTGTCAGTAAAAACATAATGTTAATTTTCTATAGGGCAGCAATAGAGTCTATTTTACGGTATGGTATCACCAGTTGGTTTGGTAATCTGAGTGTCAAACTTAAATCACAGATTCTCAACCTGGTCAGAGTAGCGGGCAGGATTATGGGTCTTATTGGATGTTTTATGTTTTATGTTGTCTATATGTTTTATGTCTGCCTATGCAGCAGTACCCTGTCTCTAAACCAAATTTCTCCCAAGGGAGACGAATAAATGAACTTGACTTGACTTGACTTGATGTAATCAGACAATGTTCACTATACTGCTTCATTACAGTAGTCAACTTGCATTTTACATTATACAGTAAATGTACTTTATAGAGACATAATGTAACACACACTCATGTACCTACAGTATATACAGGAGGACACTGATTAACACTGAATAACACTGATTATCTCTTCATCACGGCACCTGTTAGTGGGTGGGATATATTAGGCAGCAAGTGAACATTTTGTCCTCAAATTTGATGTGTTAGAAGCAGGAAAAATGGGCAAGCGTAAGGATTTGAGTGAGTTTGACAAGGATAAAATTGTGATGGCTAGAAAACTGCAGCTCTTGTGGGGTGTTCCTGGTCTGCAGTGGTCAGTATCTATCAAAAGTGGTCCAGGGATGGAACAGTGGTGAAACGGTGACAGGGTAATAGGCAGCCAAGGCTCATTGATGCACGTGGGGAGCGAAGACTGGCCTGTGTGGTCCGATCAAACAGACAAGCTACTGTAGCTCAAATTGCTCAAGAAGTTAATGCTGTTTCTGATAGAAAGGTGTCAGAATACACAGCGTATCGAAGTTTGTTGTGTATGGGGCTGCATAGCAGCAGACCAGCCAGTGTGACCATGCTCTGTCCACTGGCGAAAGCGGCACGTGAGCATCAGAACTGGACCACAGAGCAATAGAAGAAGGTGGCCTGGTCTGATGAATCACATTTTCTTTTACATCACGTGGACAGCCGGGCGTGTGTGTCGCTTACCTGGGGAACACATGGCACCAGGATGCACTATGGGAAGAAGAAAAGCCAGCGGAGGCAGTGTGATGCTTTGGGCAATGTTCTGCTGGGAAATAATGCGCATTGGCACAAAGCAAAAAATGGTTCAGGATCTCAAGAATGAGTTTGAGGTGTTGACTTGTCCATGAAATTCCCCAGATCTTAATCCAACGAGCATCTGAAAATACTGACAGAGTACACTGTTATATTGACAACACGACTACGCATTTTGACTATCATGTTTTTGAACAATGACACAAGGACTTGCCATTCTGATGGCACCGATATGTTCATTGACATAAATACTTTTGAGAGATGAACTAAGGATTTTGAGCCAGTTTCATGCTTTTGCAGGTAATCCATTGTGTGGTGCTGTTTGTACACATTGTTTTTGAGAAATGCACTGACTGGTTTGCAAATCTTAAGGATGTTTCAAGAAATCTTTCTCAATCGCTTTGGCACATTTTTCGAAATAGTCTTAACATTCTTTTAACTGTAAGTGCAATTGTCACAACTGTTTGCTGGAACATCAGAACTCTATTGCATGTCTGCAAAACACCCAAAACATTTAAGTCATGCTTCAAAACCTAGTTTGTGTCAAATAAAAAGTGTTTTTGTCATCGTGTGAGCCTCACTGGTCAAAATGTTTAGATGTTTTTTTTTCACCATGGAAATATTTGTTATATACAAATTTCATTTTTTTTCCTACTTTTTTTGTTGATACTAACTGCTTTCTATACTATACAAGAATGCCGGTTTTGTCTGTGTATCACACTGAGCATTTTAAATACAGATTCAGACAGTAGGTAAAACTGTGTGAAAGTGCAATACTGTAGCACACAAAAAGAAAATATTTGTATTTATACAGTACATTTGTTTTTGCTGAAATGTGTTGCATGTAAACTGAAAATTCTTGCTTGTTCATTTTTACACACTATTTTCTTTCTCTAACACATGCATATCTTCTTATAACAATAATTTTCAGTTTACTTGTAACACATTTCTACAAAAATAAATGTACTGTAAATATACAAATGTATTTAGATACAGTGCTGATGTAACTGCTGCTGTTCAGAGTTGTGATGTTCCTCCATGTTCAAAAATGTTGGTGATTGTGCTGTCAGCAAACTCCAAACGTGATTGGTTGATTGATAAGATTGTGATTCATATTTCAATGGCAGGCCATTGTAGCAGGCGTTACAAATATTCCATGTCATAAATATTTATGGAATAGAACATGTCTGACAGATTTTGATCACTGAATGGATCATTTTGCATATGAAGGCTCACACGATGAAAGAATGTTTACAAGTTTGTAAGAATGAAGAGTTTGACAGTTTTGATCAACAAGCCATGTGCATTTAGTCATTGTGCAAATTGTAGACAATTGTACTCACTCTTTTGCACACATATGCCAAAACACATTCAATTTGCTTAAATCAATAAGTAATTAAAATCTGATGTGGTCAAGAAACTAAAACCGGGGGAACTTTCCCCAGGAACTTTGGGGTCGTACTTGGTACGTTTCGACCGCATGCATTTCCCCCTCAAAATGAGGTCAAAGTTCAGGAACTTTCGGGGGTGGGACTTGGGCACTGAACATGCTTATTGGTTGAGCTCATGCAGCATTTTATTTCAACCAAAAAATCTGTTGTGGTGCGTGCAGTAAGAGATGTTTGCTATTCGAATCAACAATGGAGGTTTTGAAATACGGCCAATGGACAGACGACGAGGTTCAGGCCTTATTACGTTTATTTGTGGAGGATGAAATCCAGTTGGTTCTGGAAAGTCACGCACAGTCCTACGTCTCCGGATAAATCTTCAACGTACTTAAAACTGTGATGGAAATGCAGACAGCAGCAGGTCTGGGGGAAAAATTTTCCTGGGACAAATTGTTCCCGGTAATTTCGGGTGGAAACGGGGCTTAATTGTAAGGAGATCTGAACTTACTGTTTTGAGAAAAAAAAAATCTAATTTGAGAACTGAGCCAAAGCGATTGAGAAAAACTGTAAAGTGCAGTTGAAGTAGAGTTGTTTTTAGTGTTTCTGCATGAATATGTCTATAGTTGTCAGTGGATGCACGGCCCATAAAGCCTTTTTGAAGTTGTGCATCAGAGGGAATCTATGGCTTATATCTGGACACTTGATTTTAATGGAGCAAAGATCAATGTTCATTGGGCAAAAGGGTCTAAATATTATTGGACAGTGGGCTTTCAATCAATGTATTTTTGTCCCACCTGGCTTCTATATATAATGATCTGGAAAACTCTCAAATGAATGGGACTTTGCAACAAATAGTCAAAAACGGCGGTGTATGTGACTGACAGCATTTCAAATGTAAAACCACTGCTGTCAAAATCAGAGAGTTCATGCAGCCTCATAGATACAGGCAAAGTTACTGCAATCTGTCATAACAGATTTATTTTAGCTTTCATAAAGCTGTTTTTGCCTGTTAGCTTTTTAAACATTGCACTTCAGAGCCTGGTCAATAATTTTTTTCAAGTATTTTCACTATTTAGTTTATGGGCATTACTTAGCTTAAAGCCACAATATGTAATTTTTCGCCTCTAGAGGTTGTTTCTTCAAAACAAAAGCTTGATGCTTTTGCCCGGAGCTTTTATTAAGCCGCAGACGAGCGCTTCCGCACAGCGCTGTTTTATCATAATAGATACATTATTTGAGAGTGTTGAAAGTTATGTTATAATGCTTCTCTGTGTGTTTGCTTGGCAGCTACTATGAGACACTTGTTACACACTCTGTAGTAAGCTAGATCGATATTAGGCAGGTAAAACGTGGTACGTAAATTGAGAAAATTAGATTTAAACAATAAGACTAACTGTGTTGAACAATAATTTGTTTTCTGTCGATGAATGTATCCAAACAGTTGCTCACCTGTCTAATAAAACACATAATATATTAAAGCGTCTTTGGTGTTTCCATAGTTTCTACAAAATGTAAAATTGAGGGTAACACAGGTATGATGTCATTAATAGGCGATGCACGGACACGGTCCGTGTCCTGGTTAAAATTGCTTATTTCTCTGGATTTAAACATTCTTGGAAACATTTGGTATAATGTAAGTACACAAGTCAACAAAATATATAAGATTGTTCTAGTAGTTTTTAGATATTTTAATTTAAAAAAATTCTCACATATTGTGCCTTTAAAAATAGTAAAGGGAGGTTGTGATGTCACAAAATAGCGACGATTTAGCTCATGTGTATTTACACAAAATTCTTTTAATTTCTTTTACTTTTTGATTGATAAATATTCTATTATATACGATAATCTATATAATGTATGTGATAATCAATAGTTTTGCTTTTGTCAAAACTGAAATTTAAACACTAACATTGGATATTAAAAATGTCCAAAATCATCTGCATCTTTAAATGGCACAATGACTGCATATTTTTGTACAAAACAAGTTCTAATTAACTTGTTACACAGTGATTTGAGGGAGCGCTCATACTTGATAGCTAATTCAACTGCTCAAATTTACTTAATTTGATAACTTTATCCATCTTGGATTTTAGAGGACAGTGAATGAAACCAAGCATGACTTGTTGGTCCACTAATTTTGCTTCGAGTGTGAGAGGAAATGTGTTCTAATCAATTTATTTTATTTCGTCAAAATTGCAGTGGGAATTGCAACAAAAAAAAACAGTGGGAATTCATCGATTTGCATTTTCCTTTTAGATTTTACTGGAACGGATATTGAAGTTTCTGACAGTTTGGAAAAGTATGTGCTGGAGAGAACATTGCTTGTTGTTTTCTGCCACCGATACCAACCACAACAACTGCTGAACAAAACAAAATAACAAATTCCTCTCATTATAACACACACAAAGAAATAAACTCCTGCTCAAGAGCTAGACATGTTTTCTTCATGTTTTAGACAGCAATTGACGCATAGGAGCTAGTTACTGAAATTACGAGCCTATCTTCCACCTGTCCCCACCGTATATGATGCATATGGTTTATTAGTAGCTTTTGGGAGCAGTGATTTAAACATTTGTCTTGGTGCTGTCTAAAATAGTTAGCCCACTCAACAAATCATTGAAAGCCATAAGATGTGCGGCATGAAGAAGGTCACCTCAGCCTCGCCGTGTTCCTGGTTTCAGCAGGCCTGACGTTCCCCGTAGCTTTCCCTGTCTGATATGGCATGTTCTCTCCCACTGCTCTGCCATAAGCTCCACCAGTCATCTCCATAAAGAGACCCCATTAAACATGTCCACACCACACAGCGCTCAGCTTAGCAGCCTCTGACTGGCATTCTCACCCACGCGTTTCCTCTCTCTCCGCTAAACGCGTGATGAAAAGACTGTTCAGACTAGTAAATATTTTCAAGAGTATGTGCTTTAAATCAGGACACCCTACGTTTATCTTTTTATTAGACTGGGTAATGAGCGATATCAACCAAGGTAATAAGGAGTCGGTGCTTTGCAACCGTGGGCAGATGGTGTCCTTCATTGGCCTGTGATGTTTTCACTAAATGGACGATTTAATTCAGCCAGTTCTGGGATGACGATGTTGTAGAGAATGGAACGGATAGAATTATGATGGGACACCTTTTCAGTCTAAAATGGGCTCTGGCCAAGGACACGGTACACGGTATGGAGGGTTTTTTTTCCATTGTGAGCTACAGAGATGATGTGTTCTGATCTCATTGACTTTGCCGTGCTCCATACACTAGATAGTTTAGCCGCTTTGTCCCAGGGGGCAAGCCGAGCAGAAATGCCCTTCAGGATCCATGAGAATGGCGGCTGGTTTGTTTGGGCACCCCGCCAGCCTGTGTGCCCTTAGAGCAGCGATGCAGCGAAAGCATGTTTGCACCGTTGAAGCAGCAACCCACATATTTTTTATGCAAAAAACACACACACTTCCATCCCATTTGCCCAGCAGGTCTCAGCCCTGCATCTTTCGCCCTGGGTTTGCAAGAGGCGATTGTCAATTGTCTTTATTTCCCCCATCGATAGCATCGTGGGCTATTAATTAGCGTGAGCGCTGTGGAGCCTAATAGCAGTCAGAAACTGGCTGTCAGAGCAGCGCTGCTGTTTATTTGTTTGTCTCTCTTGCTGCAGGGGGTTGGTCTGCTCACGCCAGCGCAGGCCACTCTTGACGATTTAGTAATTAAGTTTGGTAATAGAAGTAGTTAATCAAGGCCTGAGATTATACCACCTGCAGCGGAGGCCTGCCAGCAGGGAGGAATAGCTCCTCTTCCCTGAAGGAGAGGCTTCAACTGTTGGATTATTCTCCTGCCGCGTGCAGGCTGCGTCTCCCGCCTCGCGTTTGTCCAACTTTGATTGTCCCCTCGGCGGCAGGCCCTGGACTTATCTCACATTCCCTTCATATTGTACACATCAGTTTTGGGGAAGCCAATTTAGAACATTTAGGAAAAAAATTTGTTATGGTTGTTGTTGTTTCTTTGACTACACACACTGCGACTCACTCAAAACGGATTTGCGACCCATCAGATGAGAAACTCTGATTTAAATGAACAAATCGAATTTGTCTGAAAGAAATCCTTCACTTCAATTATTACTTCAATTTGTTTGGCTCTAAAGCTGTGTGTAGAGTACATTGATTACAACTGATTGAAAGGTTTGTAGAAAGCCTACTATGTTTGATTATTGACTATGCGATTATTTCTAATAATCAGAGTAAGGTCTTAATCACAGTAAAATGTTTACACGACACAAGCAGAACTCTTCACTTCAGTTTATATGTAATTTTAATTATTCAAATGATTCGCTAATAAGTATGGTTATATACCACACTCAGATAGGCATACAGTATGCATGTTACAGGCCATTGTTTTAATCTACTAGCATCAAATTCAAAATACATTTTTTATTATAATATTATTCGCCGCTGTGATGAACATCGCAATGCGGGGTTTGGGGTTTGCTGCTGTCGCGTTCTTCACGCCGTCTGGATGAAGTGAGCGAGTGAGTGAAGTGACGTGTGGCCAAGTATGGTGACCCATACTTGGAATTTGTGCTCTGCATTTAACCCATCCAAGTGCACACACACAGTAGTAAACACACACACACCGTGAACACACACCCGGAGCAGTGGGCAGCCATATTGCTGCGGTACCCGGGGAGCAGTTGGGGGTTCGGTGCTTTGCTCAAGGGTCTCACCTCAGTCGTGGTATTGAGGGTGGAGGAGGGCACTGGTTATACACTCCCTCCAACGACAATTCCTGCCGGACCTGAGACTCGAACCCGCAACCTTCCGGTTACAAGTCCGACTCTAACCATTAGACTGCCCCGCATTATTAATCGCATTATTACCGTTAATGACATCTCCATATCTCCATATGAAGATATGGAGCAGAGACTGCTCAGCGAGTTGTGTTGACAGAGTTTAGCGATTTCCCAGCATTAATCTTGGAACACTTCAGAATAATGTCACGGAGTTCCTTCATGAAGTTGTGTCGGCAGCCGCATAGAACCGAGCACATGCACACTTTGGTCAGAACGGTAATAATGCGATTAAGGTGTTTACATGCCTGCTTATTGTGATTAAAATTGGCGTACACCCCATAGTTTAATGGGAATATTGTTACTACGGTTATGAGCTTAATCGCATTAGTTGGATCGAAGTATTACGTTTACTACTTTATACTTTACTTGATTTTGTTCAAGCAAATCAGGGTATCCTGTTATGCAGCTTTACATGTATTGCCCAAAACAAATATCCCTTATTTGACATTTGTTTTGGGCAATACATGTAAAGCTGCATAACAGGATACCCACATCAATAACAAGTTTAACAGCCTTGTGGCCAAAGGAACAAAATCATTTTTATATTAGCAGCCTAAACCTTGGGGTAAGAAAACGTCGACCAGATAAAAGTGGTTCGAATTCTGGATAAAGCACATTAGATGGGTCCTTGCCTATTTTGTTGAATATACAAAGGTACATAGCAATATTGCCAAAATCTCATTATAATTGCAGTATGAGGGTGCATGTAAACACACTCATTGTAAAGCTGTAATTGCCATACAGTGACAATTATACCTGGAGTTATCTCCCTTCCTATTGTACACATTAGTTTTGGGGAAACTAATTTAGAACATTTAGAAATGTTTTTTGTTGTGATTGTTGTTGTTTCTTTGGCTACACACAGCGTTTTACTGCTTTTTGCTGGAAAGGTTAGCTTTATTTTATAAAGGATAAGCTATATTTTTAAGAAACCAAACACTGTCATGTTCCAGATTAATGAAGCTGGTAGCATCACTAATTTTAGTTCAGTTTCTCCCCAACACTGATACAAACTCACAGCAGGTTGTTTTAATGCACACACAGCTATTTGAATTCGATTATGTTTGCCGGGCTCTGTTCACTTGCTCTTCCTTTCAACTGAATTTGTTTATTTACCCTCCCAGCACGAGACCTCATTTATTAAGCCCGTCTGTGCCTTATGTGTGTTTTTATCAGAGTGGCTGAAGACAACAGTAGTCGCTAAGCTCCGTCAAGTTTGCACCCCACGTAGAACATTGGAGAGGAGTCAACACTTCCCGACACGCTGGGAGTTAAACTATGAATTCGCTCCTTGTCTTAAAAGATATCATACCACACCAGCTGGTTTGGCAAGAGCCATGCAAATCAACTTGAGACCAGTAGATTTACACCATAAGGCACAAGTTCCTCACATTTTAAAGAATTTAAAGAGCTTCTCAGTGATATTTTTATTTCAAAAGTACCCATTTCTCACATACTATACAGTTTGGTGCCAGTATAAAAACATGTTTCTGACAGAATTTGGAGAAATGGAAGTTGAGGAGCATTTTGAGGACTTCAGCATTATCTCTGATAGAAATCATGAATTACCCGTTTATGTCTTCATCCGAGTGGCAATAAAACTGTCACAGAAGCCATAACATTCCTCTGTAATGTACGCAATTTGTGTCAGTGTGTGAGCCCGCCTGGGGAGAGCAATAACATGGATGTGATGAAATATGAAGGAGTGGGCTTGCGAATGCTGAATGATCAAAACCCTAGTACTGTAGGAGGTAAACGAATGAGAGGTATTTGTGAGAGTAGAAACACACCGTGTGATGTCAGGTCTCTTAAAGGCTCCTAAATACTTCAAGCGAAATTGAAGAACAAACTGGGGTGACGTCATTTCATACAAAATAAGGAAGTTTGCTGGAAAAGTTGGCAATTATGTAATAGGTAGGTGTGTTCTGAGACTCCGTCTTCTTTGACGTGGAAATCTTTTCCAGTTAATTTCTTCTGTTCAGTCCGTTGAGGTCAGACGCAAGTTAAAAAATGCCACACCCAGCAGTGTGGGCGGCGTCAGGATGTTTACGAACAGTATATCACTGCAGGTAGAAAAGTATTTCTAAGTTATTTTTACCCCTAAAGCCAGGATCAGACTACAGGAGGATCAGACTTTTAGGGCCGATTTATGCCCAACAATCGGAGAAAAAATCTTGTCCATGACATTGATCGGTTCTGATGTTCGGTCCAGATTATCTGGTAATGTGAGGCGTTTACAGATCAAATCTTTAACCTCCCGATCTACTCATGGACACAATGGGGCCACCCCGATTTTATAAAACATGTTTGATATTTAAGATTTTAGATCGGGATGATTACATCAGTTCTTTCACAATAGCCAATGAGAGAAGTGAATGAGAGCACTTATGAAAATATGGAATGGTGTGTGGAAGTGTCGCCACAACATGACTGCTTGTCTTTCGAAACATGACCTAGCCGGACAGACAAAGACAAGAGCTGGGGAGAAATCGTGTTGGTTTTGAACACACCGCGAGTGTAGAAAGCTGCTAGCAAACGTAAACATTACCTTTTGAGACGTCAATGACTATCTGCTAAGTACATGTTTTCATCCGCTTCCCCACGAGATCACGTGAGGTTCTCCTCCTGGCATGATAATCTGATCTTGCAGTGTGTCCATGTTTGAGATTTGAGAGAA
Organism: Gobio gobio; assembly: GCF_949357685.1. Lineage (NCBI taxonomy): Eukaryota > Metazoa > Chordata > Actinopteri > Cypriniformes > Gobionidae > Gobio > Gobio gobio. Next base: position 32,911,536 of record NC_137114.1, on the reverse strand, counting down.
AAAAATCTGTGAAGATTCTCTTTATGTGCATGATGCAACCAGATTTCATAATCAGTTAGGATTTAAAAACTCCTGTAGTCTGAGCCTGGCTTAAGCAAAGCACAAAAAAGAGCTTATCAGTGCCTTAAGAGTGTGGTTTTTCCCATGCTCCTCCTGGAGGGAGCTTTTACCTGGTCCATCATCTGGCCTACGAATCATCTTCTGACCTTGTTTTATGGCTAATTGCTTAACTCGGGTTCAATTTTTAACACTGCAGACTATGTGTTCTACTCCTGAGAAAATGAAGAGCGAGAGAAAAACAGATAGAGAGATGAGTGTCTGAAAAAAAGGCCAGAGGTCATCAGAGCCAGTAACTACGCTGACTTGAAAAGAAGCCGAAGAGGCACGCAAGACTCGTCTCCTTTTAGCAACTGACATTAAAGCCAATATGTTTGTATTCAGTGAGTGTTTTTGGTAATTAAAGTGAGGGGGTTGTGTGAACATGGACTTTCAGAGGACAGATAAAGACTGTTTGACTGTAGACCACAGTGGAGTCTTTCTTTATGTGTCTTTGCTTCTCTTTGTGGATATTGTGAAAATGTTCTTGAGAGTGATTTTGTGTCTTTCTGTGATGGTACCCAAGGCTCCGCTCACTTACAGACTGTAAGTGAGAGCACCTAAACTTGATGCAGACTAGGTGCAAAGCCCTTGGCCGTCCTGTAGGCCATTTTTTACTTTCTCTCTAACTTTTGCAAAGGCACCAAACGCCAGGGGACTCTATTCTATACTTAGCCCTTCCATTGTGTGTGAGAGAGTCTACCCCACACACTCTTCTGATTGGCTGTGATTTGTGATTGATTTTGTCACATCTTGTAGCCCTGTCATGTCTGGTGTGGACAGACAATTTGCTTGTCGCTGGAATCTTATCACATCACGTCTCCATGTCATGGTGTTAGAATTAAACAGGTTGTTTTTGCTTCTGCACCTTTAATATGTCATGTATAATGATGCGTGTTATGATTGGCTAATCACTTTGTATGTAAAATGCTGTAGTAATAAATCCAGTATTAAATGCTGATGGTTGTGAAATTGATACCATGACACATTTTTGCATCTGCATAGATGCAGGATTGGTTTTCAGGACATATTTGAATTTTCACTCTCACTCCCTTACTAACTTCCTCCTTTTAACTTCACGTCTTCTCTCAGCTCTAGTCTTAAAATCACTCTGAATGTACTTTTCTGTTTTACAACCCCATACAAATCATCCAATACCCATATAAATCCCATTTACTACTACATATAAACTATCCCAAAGGCATCACATAGTCCTTTCCTTCTCTTTTCATCTAATATGTACTAAAGAACTCTATGAAATTCTAGTTCAGTAACTCTTACATTAACTTTATTATGATCAAGGTCATGACACCTACATGCAACATCTTTACCATATAAAGAGTGATCTCACAAAAACAGTAAAAAAAAAAAAAGTAAATCTCATTCTCATTGACTAAAGTTTACTTGAGCCACTTGGAGAACCTGGTACAAGTAAAAGGCTAGACATGGGCATAAATTCATAGCTTTTTACCAGGATTTCAGTTCTCACAGGACTGGTTTGTTGTTATTTTTCCAAAGCATTTAAGGGAAAAGAGGTTGTAATCTGAAATGCACAGTCTGTAAAAAATCGAGGAAAATTTCTGACATGGCCAATTCAGGGATTAAAATCACAAAAAGCTCTGGTAATTATTACATCACCCCACTTCTGAGAAGGGAGCTTTGCTTTATGAAAGTCAGATTATCTCTAGTGCAATGAAAGAGTAGGGAAAATCCTGTTTTCCCTATGCCCTTCAAGGATATATTGAGACGTAAGTCTAGTGTGTTTTTGTATTTGCTGGATCCTCCTGGTAGAGCATCTACTGTAAGTATCACATGTAAATGCGTGTATATGTATTTATATAATAATATAAATGTTATCATTTTATTTATTTATTCATTTTCATTTTATTTACATTCATTTAATGAATTGATTAATATTATTATTATTAAGATTCCATTACTGGCACCTTATTTTATTTTTTGTTATCATTTAATACTTTTTTCTTTTTCTTTTATTTACTTGTCACTGGTTTTATATAACAAAAAAATATATATTTACATGATCTTTTTAAAATATTTTGTTTTGTTTAATGTTGTTATTATTATTTTTTTACATCTATTTTTTTTAAACTTTTTTTTCTTTTCTTTTCTTGTCACTGCTTTTGTTGTGGATATTGATGCCTTGCCAATTGTGTACATATAGCAATTATTCTGATAAAATGCTTAGAAATTGATTCTCCGTTCACCATTACCCATGCACAGCCAGTCAGGACCTTCATAGAGTTGAAGGAGGAAAGAGCCACAGTGTATCAGAGATAGAGAATAAATGAAGAATGATAAAAAGGGAACTTGGCAGTATGCAGAATTTGGTCTCAGCATATCTCCCATCCGGACAGTGGGAGCTTCGGCTGAGCATTGTTAAGTATGTGTGGGGGGGCGTCTGTAGAAAGCTTTGATGTGAGCTGCGCTTTGGGTGGAGCTTGACGGGCTCTGATCTCCAGTGTCTTCTCATTATGGCAATGGCCCTGCAGCAAGCGGATAATGTCAAATAATGAATGTTGAAATTGGCTCAGCTATTTGGGAATAACAAGAAATGTTTTTCTGTTGGCGGTTATGCGCTGCAAATTGATATTTTGATTGTAGTAAAAGGTCACGTCTTGAAAGGGAGTATACCCGCCTGACCTTTCCAACCAGCCTTTAACTCTTTATCCGTCGGCGTATGTTTCCTGCTAATGGCTGCAGGTGTGACATTCTCATCGTTCCACATGAGAGGAGGGAATTCTGGCCTCTGAATAAACGGCAATGGGCAGCCATCAAACGGGGCAATGTGGACTTGTTTTTGAGTTGCGGGTCACAGGGTCACCGGGTTTGTGAAGAACACTCACAGATTGGTGCGATGACACTTTGTAGTGTGGCAGCTTGGCAGTGCTCCACACGAAGATAGTGTCATTCAACCACTGTATACACCCACTTCACGTTCAAACACACTCTTGAGTCCCTGGACTCATGCACTGATAGTTTGATAGCTGGTTGACAAGTCACACACAGATACAGTTGCTTTTTTTCTATTAGTTTGAACTCCTTTCGAGAACTGACTGAATGGCTGTGGCGGCTCACAATAGGCATTCATGTTATCTCTGGAGCTGCAGTGCTTTCTAAGGTTTATCCGTCGCTCCTTCTTCCTCTCCTCCATCTTTCCCACACTACTGTATTGATCTGTGTGGACTCCTTCATGCCTCCATTCACAGAATTTACCAGACTCTGCCAGCCTGTTTCAGCAACCCCACTGGTTTCCATTAATGGGCAGATTTATAGCGAAGCATGGGAAAAGCAAAAAAAAAAGAGATGAGAGACCGATAAAGCGTGAAGGAGTGTGTCAGCACAGCTGAGGTGATAATTGCATATGTAGCAGGTATGGAGCTCTATGATTATTGCTGACAACCACTAACCTGACATTATCAGAAATCTAAAGCACATGCAGAGTTGTACAGTTGAACCTCTTCTTTACTTTTATCCTCTGCAACCTTAAACAGAACTTTTTTTTTTCCGCATTAGTGGGAAAAACTCTCCTAAGACATAAACCTACAACAACACCTCTGCAGACATAGGCAGACTGACTGATGTTGAACTTGAGAAGTCTGTCCCTGAGTACATTACGGGCTTTGATCAGGCGCACAGGATGCTGTAAGTACCATTTGTACAAGCAGTGGAGCTCAAATTTGACTTTGATATTGTGTACCTGTCAGCGGTAATTAATGACAAGCACTCAAAGCTCTTGATTAATCACGACTCGTTTAAATGAACAGGATATGGGTCCTGCTCAGCCAGTTACTTCCATTTACCTTGGCTTGTTGCTCTCATTTTACACACTTAATTACCACAACTGCTCCCTTATAGCCTCTTAGGGGCCCAGTGTACAAAATGAGTCACTTGCTGGGCATTTGTTGTGATTATTTATACCATAGGCAAGAAACTGACTAAAGACCTTTAAGGGTATTAAACCGTGCACTCCATTCACCTATAAATCAGAGGGAATCATGGTCAAACGCTCAAATGGTGTCACTTTAAGCTGTTTTCATTAGATTCTCTCAGGAAAAGCATGCATTTTTTGGTGTTTTTCACGAGTACTATTACTCGTACTTAAGGAGTAAAGTGTAAAACTTTAAAGGCCTGTTTATACCAAGTTTTGTTTATATAGCACATTTCCATAGCTCAAGGACGCTTAACAATGTAGATAAAGAAATAAAGAAAAATAGCACCAGTTGAGTAGACAATGATAACAGACAATACAAGCAATAGAATATTACAGGTGGTAGATAAGAAAAAACATAATACAAAGTCATAAAAGAGTATTAAGAGTAAAATAAATGTACACATAGAAAGGGTATCACATTGCAACATTTATTCAAGCACATAAACAAAACAGAACATTACTTAGGAATGATAACATTTAGAAAACAAATAGGTTTTAAGTTGCGAAATGAAGTCAGAAATATTATTAATGCAACAAAGTGATAACTATATTAGCGTCTACACTAACTGATCCAAAATCAGGTGGATTAGGATTGGCTGTCAATGTTTTTTTTATCATTCATCAGCTGGAAAAATCGTTCTGAAAGTGGTTCCAACAATATTGTTTCTACGTGCTGTTTTTGTTATAGTTTTGCTATAAACATCTCTTTTCTCAAAGAATTAGAACAATTATTACAACTTTATAGTTATCGTTATATTATTGTCCTTGGTGTGAACGGCCCTTACAAATTAAAGATGGACAATATATTATCTATGTAAATTATACTACACTGTAAAAAGATAATACGTTTAAATATAAGTCAATAAGTTATGACAACATATGTTTTTACATTTCTTTAAAGGAGTAGTTCACGCCAGAATTGAACATTTCCTGATAATTTACTCACCCCCATGTCATCCAAGATGTTCGTGTGTTTCTCTCTTCAGTCGAAAAGAAATTAAGGTTTTGAGGAAAACTTTCCAGGATTTTTCTTCTTTTAGTGGACTTCAATGGGGATCAACAGGTTGAAGGTCCAAATTGCAGTTTCAATTACATTTCAAATCGCTCAAAACAATCCCAGCCGAGGAATAAGGGTCATATAGCGAAACAATGTAATTTTCTTTAAAAAATTATAATAATAAAAATAAAAAAACACACATTTTTTACCACAAATGTTCATCTTGCACTAGTTCTTCGATGCCACGCATCTTCGATACATCTTGCACTAGTTCTTCGATACCACGACTTCACGCATTACGTAGTCACGTTGGAAAGGTCATGTGTAACGTAGGCGGAAGTACCAACCCAGTGTTTACAAGTGTGGAGAAGGAGGACCGTTCAAAAGTTGTTGTATGTTGAATGACACTTATTTATATGTCTTTGTGTCAGTTTATTGTTTAAAATGGTCCGTCCGTGTGCGCATCCTGCATGTTGTGTTTTTTGTTTTAGTTTTAGTTCTCAGTCCACATACAGGATGCGTGACTTTTCCAACGTGGTTTTTGAAGTGAACTAATCATTTAACTCATGTTAGGCAGCAACTTTTTTTACAGTGTAGCTGTGAATAAAAACAATAAAAGTATATTGAATGCCCCCATTTAAAGTCAAGTCAACTTTATTTATATAGCGCTTTATGCAGTGCAGATTTTTTCAATCAGCTTTACAGTGATAACAGGTAAATGATTCAGTGATGCAAACAGAGATCATTTCAGCTGTACAACAGTTTTAAAAGAAAATAGTGCCATTGTTCAGCTGAAGTCAGTTCAGTGTTGATTCAGTTCTGTTGCAAAGATCATCAATTATTAAATTAGTTCATTTAATCAATAAATCCGTTCTGCAGAAAACAGTTATATCATCATCCACACACTTAAATTTCAGTTTATATTTAAAGGCACACTATTTAACTTTTGGCCCTCTATCAGTTGAAAAACAGAACTGCATGCTTTTTGCGTGAGTACCTTGTTTTGTTGTGGATGAATAAGACCCTTCACAGATAATGCTTTACAAGGAACTCTGTTAGAGAGCTCTATATGACAATATATATATATATATATATATATATATATATATATATATATATATATATATATATATATATATATATATATATATATATATATATATATATATATATATATATATATATATATATATATATATATATATATATATGTGTGTCGTTCTCACTATCTCCAAAAAGCCAAGCCAATGTTGATTCTTGTTTTATCACGAACTCTGTTGTGTTCTCTTTTTGCCAGCAGACTCTCCTCTGTTCTGCTTTTTTTTCGGAGGTTGGAGAGTGCTCCTTTTGTCAACCTTTCTCACTCGTTGTCACAACTAACCGATGCCACTCCCACACCATACACGTCAAAGTAGCCGGAGCAATTTTTCTCTATTTTTTACGGATATGACGAGACACGACGGGCGAGTGATGTATGCATGCAATTTCCCGTGAAAACCACCTTGTCCAGTCTATAATAAAATATAAAATAGGCTTACCAAAGTGAATCAGGGTAGGACAAAAACATGTTGGAAGAAGGATGTATTGACTCATTTAAGTGTGTGTGTGTGTGTGTGTGCGTGCGTGCGTGTGTGTGTGCGCATGTATGCGTGCTTGTGTGTGTGTGTGTGTGTGTGTGTGTGTGTGTGTGTGTGTGTGTGTGTGTGTGTGTGTGTGTGTGTGTGTGTGTGTGTGTGTGTGTGAATGAGTGTGTTTCTGCTCTAGTTTGCCACTCTAGGCATGTTTTGTTCATGTTTGTCAAAGCTGTTTGTGCTGAGTAGATGGCTACTCTCCGAGCAGTTCCTCCCTATTGGACGATATCCAGACTCTCTTCCTGCCCACAGCTTTACTGCACAATCCCTCACTGTCCCTGACTGCACTCACTGCCTACACATCATCCTCCTCTCTTTTCTTAATGTCTCTCCTAATAAATCCTAATTGTTCTTGATATTGCACCCTCTCTCAGTTGAAATGGTTTGGAGCTGTGGGTTCTTTTTTAGCCCTGCTCCTCATCACATCCACGTGTTTCTGATTCCACAGAGCCATCAAGGCTGTTTGGCTGCCGCTGGATTTCATTTGTAAGAGTAAGGTTGTATCTCTACCACAGAGGCGAGGAGGCGAAATAGAAAGCTGGATCTTTTGATCATATACTCAGAGGAACTCTTTGATTCCGGGTGTTCTTGCATTCTTACTTTCTCTTTTCTACATTTCTTACTATGTTTACTGCTGTTAACTTTTTTCCTTATTCTCTACACAAGATTCATTTATTTCAGATACTGTTTATTATTATTATAATTAAGACTTGTTTTCAAATAATATATATATATATTTTTTTTTATCCCATTGGCAAATTGGTATTTCTTTCTAATTTATTTATTTGTTTTATTTTAATGTTACATAATGTTGATAGATTTGTGCTGTAAAAAGAAATGCCTTGATTTGTGACAGTATATTTTGAATTAAGTTTATTTTTGCTATCCCATTGTCAAATAGTTTTTATTTTATTTTAACACAACTATTACTAAATTTTGTTAGATTTATGTTTAATAAATAAATGCAAATGAATTGACAAAAACGTGTATCAGAGATGAGATTCTGAAAGCACATCTTAATATCTTCCATCCGTTTTGCTTCTCAAGAAAATATATCTTGTAGTCAGGATAATTCAACTGGAAAACAAGACAAAAGTAATGATTAAGAATTTTTTTTTCAATGTGCTTTGAGGAACAGGTTGAGCCATTTACAAAAGTTACAAAAGCTGAAAATTATCCTCAGCATTTTGCGATCTCATGAGGATCTCTTCTGTGCAACATTAAAGTCTAGCTAGAGCAGATGTATTTTGCCCTTGCTTTTAGGAATATTTCATGCAAGGTGACCCAGGATCTGGGGAAATGTTCCTGGTTCTCTGGCTGGAGCCTTCAAAAAAAGTCCTTAATAACACGTATAGATTCTTTTTGCTGCAATACATTCACATTGAACAAAAAAAAAACATCCTGTGGCGCACTTTCTCCCCTGTTTGTGACCCTTGACATATCTCAGATAGCAGGTAATTTTAGATCCAGCGCAGTGCTGCAGCATCCTCCCCTGTGCCGTTTGGGTCTACAGAAACGCTGGGGATCAGGTAGCGAAGGGAAGATAAATAGAGCGGCACCTCTGCAGAACACTTCGTGCAGGAGGCCCAATGAACCATGCAGCTTTGTAATTATAATAAAAAATAAAAATGATGGTTGATTTAGGACTGCCATGTGTGTTGGGTGGAGACTCAGCCTCCCATTAAAGACAGTGTGGCCCCTATATAGGCGGTCTAGCAGAGGGGTGCCAGCCAAAACTGGAATGATAATGAGGACATTGGCTCGCTTCAGAGAATTGGGGTGTAATTGAGTTAATGAATGCATTCTGTTGCATCTCTGATTGAGCGCGTGTCCCTTCGCCACTTCCTTTAAAGTGTCCTGACTGTTCTGTGTGTGTGTGTGTGTGTGTGTGTGTGTGTGTGTGTCAACAAGCTCTCTTCCGCATTCTCCTCCACCTGACATTGAGTCTTAAAGGAGTAGTTCTTGCAATAATTAAAATGGTCATTATTTAATCTCCCTTATGTCTTTGTTTCTTCCCCATATGACTTTATTTCTTCTGCATTTTTTTAACCATATCCTGGTCACTCTTTTTAATATGAAAGTGAATAGGAACTGGGAATGTTATGCTTCAAAGTGACAATCTTTGATCTGAATCTAGTCTATTTGTCTCATTTGTAGCATTAGAAATTAACAAGGACTGTGGCAAAAATGCCACCAAAATACTGGTCAAAAGTTTGTCATATGCACTGAATAAGGGTTGCACCATGCAATGAAAAGCTTAAATTAGAAGAAATAAGGAAAAAAGATACTTCAATTTAAAAAAAAAAAATACACTTTAAATATGTACATTACTATTAATACTACAAATACAACTCCAAAATCAACTCAACTAAATAATAATAGTGTGTCGTTGCTTTGCATATATGTCCTTGTTCAAGATTTTGTTTTCAATATCCTCATGTAGTATGCATAAGTCATTCCCTCTTCATGTAGCCTATATTTAGGTGGAATATTATAAAGTCTCACAGAGGCAGTTTTATGCAAAAACAAATTCAAGATAATGGGGCAAAAAATGCAACTACACAATTAAACCAAATCTATTATGATTGTTGCTAATGATGTGAAAATGAATGAAAAGTGTCGATTGTGGCATTTCATTTAGACATTTTTTTTTTTTTTTTTTTTTTTAAACATTGAGCATTATAACCAATCATACATGTTTCTGTTGAGCTTATGAATGCAATGGCCAATCAGAGGCATTTAGATTAGTCACTGCTGAAAACACCAGAGTTTTGTTTAGAGAGTGCACGCCCACATTTGCAAATTCTTGCATCATCCAACAAAGTACAGATACAATATAAGCAGTATAAGCAATATTTTAATTTTACAATGTAGAGAACTTCAGTGATTATAAGGGGTTATTTCAAACTGGGAATAAATTACATACCGAAGGCAAGCAAAGAACATTCCCCAATCACTAAAGAGATCCATGACACACTAGACTAAAGTCATGGATCACTTTAATTATTTTTTTTTAATGCTAATATGAAGTCTTGATTTTTTTTCTAATGCGTAAAAAACAATAAACCAATTCATAAATGGTTCTTAGCTTGTTTTGTCTGTGTAGCCTACAAGAATATGACTGTATCTCCCAACACAAAAAGCTTTTTTATGTATTCTATTAATCAACATTAATAATAATTTTTACAAGATGAAGAGCAAAAATCAACGATAAAAAATGCCCCTGGAAATCAAATATTGGCCCTTAATGAAAAATTTTATTCTGCTCATATTATTCCAAGTTTTCTGTATAGCCATATAAAAGTGATTTTCTAGGGAACAAGCGACATCTAACATATTAACTGGAAAATTTTATGTGCACATATTTAGAAACTGTTGCAGTAATGAGGTATGCAAGAACCAGTGTCGTTCAACATCATTGTCAAAACTAGCATGACACACTTTGAAGTGCATGTTTGAATATGTGCAAACGCAATATGGAGGGGACAAGTTTCAGTGAATAATGAATTAAAAGTTGGTCTGTGCCTCACAAGTGTGAAACTATGGTTTCAGAAGACATTAAATATAATGCATGGGTCATATGGACTTATTTTGTGATAATTTCATATAGTTTTTTTGTTGTTGTTGTTGTTGTTATTTATTTTGGGAGCTTTGCAGTCTAATATCGCTTTATGAAACAACTTGGTGGTAAATTATGACAGAACTCTCACTTTGGGTGAACTATCCCTTTAAGGCTTAATGTTTGCTCTTTTCATGTTATTGGATCTTCTACTACACATAGTTTGCTTGAAGGCTTAGAATAACTCTCAGTGTGTTTCTCCTACAGATCGGTCAGTGGCATTCAGAGCAGGGACTGTCTATGGAGAGGAAGCTTCCATCACTTAATGTGACAGACACACTATTCAACACCACTCTCACCATAACAACCATCCTGGTAAGTCCTGTCTTCTACTCTGGTCCACATACCTCATAGAGGACACACCCTAATGATTTAACCAAGAGATTTACACACACCCCCTAGGAATGGCTTGTAGTTGCTCCTTTTTGAGGGGGTCTCTCTTCAACTTCCAGAAACTGTCTGTCTAGTCTCTAATAACCTCAGGGTTCACCACTGATCTAAATAAAGCCTCTTCTCCTCTGAGATGAGTGGAAACTAACAAGTATGCGTGTGATAGCATGTCCTGGAGCAGCAACCACCAATTGAAGATGTAATCTGCTAGGCTGTTATCTGGGGGCAATTTTCTCATCTTCCTGTGCACTATATAGTGCTGAGGAAAAAAAGGCTCTCAGCAGCCTTAGGCCGGATGTTGCATATCTGGCAGGGTCATCCCTCACTAAAAAAGAGAGAGGAATAAAGCGATTGAGAATGAGAGGGGCCATGCAAGGTGAATAAGCACTCGAAAACCGATAAATAGCTGGTGTAAAATGGCCTTGAGAGAAATCTTTTTAAGTCACAATGTATACCTGACGAATGATATGATAAGCATTAAGAGCTGCTGAAAACACAAACATAATCATGCTGTCCCAGCAAAACTTTGCTAGTGGCATTGGGCGAGAAGTAGTCTTGGAACAGTATTCACCCCCCTCCAGAAACCTGTCACAGACAAATTGTCAATCAATTAACTCTTGATGGACAAAATCAAGTCCTGCCCTTCATAATTACTATCTTGTTTGAGAAGCCATTTCACTTGGATATACATTGCAATAGGGAAGAAAATATGATCACAATTTTAATTTCATGCCAACTTGAAGTTTGATTTAACTCAGAGTATTCCTTAGTTACAGTTTGTTTAAAAGTCTGGTGGGAACATTAGAGTACCAGCATCCAACACAACATATGGTGGTGTTTTCAGCAGGTTTTTTTAAAACAAACTGCTGTGCAGTAAGTGATATAGAGATGATTATATCGGGGAGAGTGTGCGTGTGTGTGTGTCTCACTAAAGGAACGAGTGGAATACAGGTGGAACAATTCGTTTCTCTTAGATCTTTTATTGTTAATGTACTTGGTGTTACAGCTAGGAGAACTGGGGAGACGTTTGACCATGTGTTTATTCGTCTTTAAAGATATACAAAGACTATGGCCGCATTAAAGAGCCACCGAAGAGCAATTTCAGCTCTATCACGGCCCATTCATCACTGGCTGATTGCAAAGTCTGCTTTATCTGAGTAAACGCAGCACAGCTGAAAACATGCTGCAGAACTCAGCACCTGTGGACCATTCCACCAGCGTTTTCATTACTGCTCTGAGCTTTTTGTCATTGCTCGAGTTACAGCACACACACAAACACACAGATTGAATTTTTACCCTGGTGATATGGGCTAGATCTAACAATTTTGTAAGGAGAGACAGTATATTAGAGCTGGTTCGGCTTGCAGTGGTAAAGCTGTCTAAACTGTACAAAGTGTTCCTTGGCTTTTTGTAGTTGCTCTTGATGTCTCTGGCTTTATATCATGTGTAGAGGGAGCCAGAGCTTCACTGCTTTGATTGAGAACACAAATATCTCATGTTTGTTTGTAACATTTTTACATTGCTTTCATACCTCAAATCTGTCTTTTGATTGAGAAAAAAATGTATTACTCCACCATTGATAGACTGGTTAATGGCCGTTGGTGGACTTGGTAAAGACATAATAATTGAATATGATATGATATGAACTCTCTTTACCTCACATAAACGAGAGAACTCCTATTAATAATGCTAAATAATTTCTGACCTTTATATGGCAATAATTCTTTTAGCTGTGTGGAATAATGTGTGTTTAAATGGGTCATTAATTATTTTATAATGTTAAAGTCCACTTTTAATGTTAGGATTATTACATTAAAAACCATAATTTAAAAATAAAAGCGCATTTTGTAGGCTGATTTTAGCCCTCTGTTTTTATAAAAAATATATAATTGTACTATTTATATGTGTACATACACTCTAAAAAAAAAAGGTGCTATATGGCACTAAAAGTGGTTCTTGCTCATAATCATAGGGGAACCACTTTTGGTGCTATATAGCACCATATCTTAACATGTTCTATATATGGTAGCGGTGCTGTATAGCACCTCAGCCAAAGAACCACTGAAGAACCACTGAAGCACCAAGCTTTGAATTTGAATCAGCACTTAAAGTGGTTCCCCTATTGTTACGAGCCAAAGAACCACTTTTAGTGCCATATAGCACCATTTTTTAGAGTGTATATATATATATATATATATATATATATATATATATATATATATATATATATATATATATACACACACACACACAGATCAGGCATAATTATGACCTAATATTGTGCCCCTTTTGCTGCCAAAACAATCCTGACCCATCGAGGCATGGACTCCACTAGACCCCTGAAGGTGTGCTGGTACCAATATGTTATCAGCAGAATCTTTAAAGGGATAGTTCACCCAAAAATGAAAATTAGCCCATGATTTACTCACCCTCAAGTCATCCTAGGTGTATATGATATTCTTCTTTCAGACGAATAAAATCGGAGATATATTACAAAAGTCCAGGCTGATCCAAGCATTAGAATTTGATTAATAGTTGCTCTGTTTTTGAAGTCCATAAAAAGTGCATCTGCCCATCAAATAACATGTTCCACGTGGCTCTGGGGTGTTAATAAAGGCCTTCTGAAGCGAATCAATGCATTTGTGTAAGAGAAATATCCATATTTAAAACTTTATCACGTAAACTTTCGGCCGACCGCCTTCCCTGTTCAATTTATGGAAAAATTGTTGAAAGTTCACCTGCCGATCGAAAGACTAACGCGACCAGGTAGGCTCGTCATGACGTCACGTACGCATCTTGAGTTTCACTTTCAACATTCAACACTTTTCCATGGAAGGTGGAGGCCGAAAGTTTACTTGGTAAAGTTTTGAATATGGATATTTTTCTTACACAAACGCGTTGATTCACTTCAGAAGGCCTTTATTAACACCCCTGAGCCGCGTGGAGCACGTTATTGGTGGACAGATGCACTTTTTATGGACTTCAAAAACAGAGCAACAACTAATCAAATTCTAATGCTTGGATCAGCCTGGACTTGTGTAATATAACTCCAATTTTTTGTCATATACACCTAGGATGAGTTGAGGGTGACTAAATTATGGGCTAATTTTCATTTTTGGGTGAACTATCCCTTGAAGTCCTGTAAGTTGAGAGGTGAGGCCTCCATGGATCGGACTTGTTTGTTCAGCACATCCCACAGATGCTCGATTGGATTGAGATCTGGGGAATTTGGAGGCCAAGTCAACACCTCAAACTCAATGTTGTGCTCCTCAAACTGTTCCTGAACCATTTTTGCTTTGTGGCAGGGCATATTGTCCTGCTGAAAGTGGCCACAGCCACCATAGTGTTTCCATGAAAGGGTGTACATGGTCTGCAACAATGCTTAGGTAATTGGTACGTGACACATGGATGGCAGGACCCAAGGTTTACCAGCAGAACATTGCCTAAAGCATCACACTGCCTCTGCCGGCTTGCCTTCTTCCCATAGTGCATCCTGGTGCCATGTGTTCCCCAGGTAAGAAACGCACACGCACCCGGCCATCCACATGACCAGGCCACCTTCTTCTTTTGCTCCGTGGTCCAGTTCTGATGCTCACGTGTCCACTGTTGGAGCTTTCGGTGGTGGACAGGGGTCAGCATGGGCACCCTGACTGGTCTGTGGCTATGCAGCCCCATACGCAACAAACAACGATGCACTGTATATTTTAACACCTCTCTATTAGAACCAGCATTAACTTCTTGAGCAATTTGAGCTACAGTAGCTTGTCTGTTTGATCGGATATATATATGAGCTGGTATAAGGTTTGCTCTGGGTACCTGACACAGTTAATGCCTGATTTGCATAATTCCCTTAGTGATTCTAATATTAAAACCACACACACAGTGTGTGCAAATACAGGAGGATGTTATTGTTTTATTTGTGTTTAATACTTTTTCAACCTTTGTTTGCTGTCATTTGATGTGGATTTGATATGCTTTCCCTTCAGATACCTCTTTCTTTCTCAGATAAAGCTCTCGCTAGGACCTTTTTTCTTTTCTAAGCTCAAATACAGTAAATATTGTTTTGTCTCTGAAACTGGGTTCACTTTCCGTTCACTCTATAAAATCATCTTTCTGTGATGCTATCTGCAGTGTTTTTCAAAAGCCACATTATGCTCGAATTGAATCCTCAAGAAAGTCATGTGAGCCTTTACCGACCCATACTGTCTCTGAGAGCACATCTTAGAGAAAAGGAAGAGCTAAGTATTATTAATCTGTATGGGTACAATATCAGCTCAATAATGTGATATGGAGTGGATACTGTATCATTGCATCTTAAAGAAAAGAGAGTCCTCACATTCAGCATCTGAATTCATGCTCACTGTAATCAATAATGGCGATAAAGTGCTCTTTCAAAAAACATGGAGAAATACGATTGCAGAAACAATTTCATGATGAAACCTCAGGCATGCCATCTTCAGTGGACAGACCACTTTTATTGTGTTCAAGAAGAAGCAGATAGCCTTTATTCGCACAGCAATTGGAAATGTTCATAAATATAAAATGTGAGGCGCTATCCTCGTGTAATGTGCCTCCTCTGTGACCAATTTCTGTTTCTGTGACCGCTATCAGGCAAAGCTGGTTCTGTCTGGGCTATCTTCATTCTCATTCACCCCCTGTAAGCCATAAAAAAAATCAAGAGAGACATAAATTAATCAAAGAGGAAGTAGTGGGCCAGTCAGTTGCCAAACTCACTCAGGTTTTTTGGGATTGTCTGAGAAATGCTAACACACCATTTCAATTTTTCTTCACTTTCTGAACAAAAAGCTTTGATATTTGATTTGAAGTAAGATTGACTTTAATGTGTTTGTTTTCCAAACACACCAAACCAGACTGCCGCCAAGTTATATTTGTAAAATGGATTTCATCAGCTGACAGCCTTCCAAGAAAACAAATAGAATCAAATCTTCTGCAGATCCCAGACTGGTGAGGAATGTTGCATTTGGCAGGCTTGACACTCAAAGTGCCCTTAATCTCACTGTCTGCGCTATTAAACGCAAAGTTTCTTTCTCTGATGTGACCCACAGATTTTATAGAACCATTCAAGCTCGGAAGAGAGGATTGCTTGGCCTGATAACAGCACTCACTCAGTTGATTGATGCCCGAGCTCCATTCCTGAGATTGATGGCGATACGCCAGGACCGGTCCTGTGTGTTCACAGTTAACCTCACTCCTTTTCCTCAATCGCTTTCTCCCTCTTTCCAAAAGTTTTGCTAATAATGAATTGTTAAATGTAAATATGTAGTCGCTGCGTTTTCTGTCTGTAATATTATGTGATATATAATTTTAAATATGTTAGCTTGCTTGCCGAAGTTAACTAAAGAAAATTAGTGAAAAAGTTTTTAAACATTTTTAGCTTTGGTATTGTAAGCTGGCATATGTCATTTAAAAGATTAAGCTATAGCTTGCTCACTGAAAACACAAAAGAAAACCGTTTAATTTCACCATTTTGTAGCTTTTGTAATATTATGTGATAAGTAATTTAAAGGGGTCATGAACTGCATTTATTTATTGTTTTATTTATTTATTTGTTTCCTGGGGTGCACTTATAATGTTAGAATGCTTTTTACATCAAAAATAGTCATAATTTATAAATAAAAGGCATTTTTCCTACCCTGATTTTAACCTTCTGGTCTGAACGCTTCTTTTTAAAGGGCACCTATTATGCAAAATCCACTTTTACATGATGTTTGAACATAAATGTGTGTTGACAGTGTGTGTAAACAACCACCCTATAACGATAAAAATCCACCCAGTATTTTTTTGGAATCCCAAAAAATCATAAGCAGTGTTTCAGAACAAGCTGTTCTCAGATTCTCTGCAGTGTGACATCAGTGGCCCGCCCGCAAGGTTTGACTGACACTGCCATTTTAACATAGACCCGCCCTGTGAGACCTGTATGCAATCTGCCATGCACAGGAGAGATGTATATGCTACGCCCTCTTCTACAGACGGGACGGGGATATGCAGCTAATTTACATTTAAAGCGGTACACACCAAAACATCGCTTTTAATAGACAGGCCTCAAAAAGACATTTTCAACACGTTATAATAAATTATCTGTGGGGTATTTTGTGCTGAAACTTCACAGACACATTTTGGGGACACCCAAGACCAATGTGACATCTTGTAAAAAGGGGCATAATAGGTGCCCTTTAAGGGGCGTGTCTGCTACTACTTTGAAATAGTATTACTGCCTTTTTTAGCTCGTTTTTACAATTACAGCTCTCATGGTTAACTAATCTTGAAAAGTGTTGCATTACATTCAAATCTATGGCATGAAAGGTTGCAGTGATGAGCATTGTAGCCGATCACACACACGCGGAGTGCATGAAAGCAGCAATCTCGTTATTGCAACTTAGTTTCTGTACACTAATGAATGCTTTCATCATCACTGACAGTGCAAACGTGATATATATATAGTCATTGATAAACGTGTCACTGATAAACTCTGTTTGATTGACAGGTTCAGTGCGCGCTGCTCAAACGATTGCAAAGGGAGCTTTCTTTGATCGCTTTCTTTATAGAATTTAATCACTGTTAAATAACAGGTATAATAGATATTAGATATAATGGATAAATAGAATAGAATTTTCATCCTACTAAGAGAAACAAAGTTGATGTTTAGGTCACTGGTCTGATTTACTGACACACAGACAAAGAACATCTGACTACATGAATCATTACATTTCAGATCAGGCATTAGAATGAACACAGTTACTTGCATTTTGCATTACTGTTGAACCCAGGGTTGCCATATTGGGCGGTTTCGCAATCTATTTTGCGGGCAAAAATGGGTTTGGGCGGGTGGATAAAAATTGGGCTGGTTTTGGATCAGTTCGGCGGGTTTTTTGTGGCCGAAACACCGGCACTTCAGATCCTTCTTCCTGCGACCCTCTGTTCAGCAGGCAGCAGTCTCACTCACTCACTCACTCACACACACACTACAGCTCTGGGCTGGCTGACGTGCCCTGACGTAAACTCACAACACACACGTTCTGCTTCTGCAAAGAGCGCACTGACACGTTCTATAAATAATATGTTCAACGCGATTTTCATGTAATGTTATTCATGTATATGCATGTTTCATGTGGCTATTTGAAATAATTTAAATGTTAAAGTGGGTTATTTTGTATGTCCATATAGGCCTATCCACTCAATGTTTTCATGTTAGGCTAATGCTTTTGTTCCAAGCGACTTTTATTGACAATAAACAGACTCATTGATCGCCTAAGTTGATCGCATTATTTTACATAAGCTTATAGTTTAATAGTATAATAGTCAGACTGAGGACGCTTTTGCGTCCATTCCGTTTTCCTTTTTTAAACCAGAAATGAAATATGGAAACGCGGTTTCTTCTTTTTTTATTTTAACACTGATTAATAGAATTAGCAGATACAAGGTAATTTTCCTAATACCTTATTATTATTTTATTAAAAATAATATAAATGATTTATAACTTTTTTTTTTTTTTTTCACATGTAAATATGCTCAATTAAATTTCTAGGGTTTTTGTGTCAATACACAGATTCTAATAGTGCCCATAGCAGTGCCTTTTCTTCTGGAATCAATAGAATGACTACGGACAGAGGCATAGAAGGTCCGTGTACTTTTTTGTTCATTCATTATTCTATTTCGGAATGAAAGATGAAATTTAAAAAAGGGTGCAGCTTGGTTTTTTGTTTAAAAGGA
The DNA here is from genome assembly GCF_949357685.1 of Gobio gobio. Lineage (NCBI taxonomy): Eukaryota > Metazoa > Chordata > Actinopteri > Cypriniformes > Gobionidae > Gobio > Gobio gobio. The sequence continues at coordinate 32,893,120 of NC_137114.1, read as the reverse complement.
AAAAAAGCAGAAATGGCTGTATTTTGTTTTCCAAATGTACTGTTGTCATCAAATAATAGTATTCGAAAATTGGACGACATTTCCGATCGTTTTATAATTTGTAATCATTATTTGTAAGTTTATTGTGTTTCATTTGACTGATCCTATCTTTACCTGGAAATAATTTTACAAAAGAACATTTGTAAATTTAGATTTTTTATATGAATCTGTTCGTTTTTAGTTTATAAAAATGCAAAACGTAATAAAAACGCAAAATTTTTGTGCGCATGGAATTTGTGTATAGCCTACGTTTTGATTTAAATTTCGTTATTCAACCAAGTATTTAAAAATACAACAACCATTCCATTTTTGTTTTTGTTTCCATGGTTAAAAACGAAAAAGGAATGGACGCAAAAGTACACAGACCGTTGTGTTCATTTCATTGAATGTTGTTTCTGAAATCGGATAGGCTAGTTGATAAATGGGTAATTTTAAAGCTTGTTAATGATTTCAATGTATTTTAACGAGAAACAAGCCAAAAAAATGTGGGCGGTTTTTTGGCGAAGTTTTGGGCTGGAAAACCCTGCTGGCATCTGGCAACCCTGGTTGAACCCAGTCACTGCACAATAATTGTAATCCTCAAGAGCATGTTTATTGCTTGTAGCTCGACATGCGCAAATCGGTGGGCGGGGCTAAACAGGCTGTGATGAAGTAGGCGTTGATCTTCTTCTTCAGAGGCGGTGCTTCACTACACTCAGACGTAATAGCCGGGCACATTCTGAGATCGATCATTTGCTGGGCCTGGTGTCAATAAAAGCTTTTCTTTGACTAACAAGGAAGTTTTCAGCTTACAAGATATTCTTATATTACCATGACCTTTTATATATCAAAAGCTCAAGGGTATGTTGATTTCTCAGTTCATCACCCATTTAAAAGGCTAAGCTGTTAGCTTGCTAACCAAAGACTAACTGAAAACATAATAAGGGGAAAATGTTTATTTTGACCATGATTAGCTTCAGTAATATAATGTGACATCATTTAAAAGTCTAAACAGTTTGCTTGCTAACTGAAAACATAAATAATGGGAAATATTTTTGACCATTTTTAGCTTTGGTATAATCGTGATTTATGCCGGAGCTCCATTTCTCAATGCCAGGTCCTGTGTGTGCACAGTTAACGTCCTCTTCCACAAATCCTTTTCCTCCATCTTTTCATAGATTCTGCTAATAATGGATTATGAAGCATAAATGTGTAATCACTCCCTTTTCTTTGACTCAATCATCAATCAGACCAGAGGCTAGTTGGCCATAATGGGCAACACGTAATGACCCGAAACCATTGATAACTTCTCTCGCCCAGTGCGTAGACCCATTAATTGAATCTAGAAGGTTTGTTTATTAGCTTGCCTCCGTTCTTTAAAACCGTCTGTCTAATATGCAACTAGCCCATGAAATGCTGCTCTTTAATAAGCCTAGCTTGAGAGAAAGTGTCCGGCTGCAATACTTGAGTGCCTCCAGCAGGCTGTAAGCGATGAAAATTTGCATTTATATTGTGCTTTTCTGCATAACCACCGCAGCGGTGTCAGTGCGGGGCATGACGGTAACATGCGTGGATGATTTAACGAGTTAATGAACAAAATGGAAGGATTTGCATTTATAGAGTGTCAGACTCTGGGCCAAAGCGGCTCCTCTTTGTGCCAATGCAATATGGGATTTCACCGTTTGCTCCGTCAGGTCCAAGGTGCGAACATCCATCTGCAAATACAGCGTGCAGCTTTTATGGACATACAAATGAGGTGAAAGGACGGTATCGTGTTATTTGGATGCATATGAACGGCTCGTATTAATAGGGTACAGGTTTATTTGAAGTGTCGGAACATGGCCATTGACGTTCCCCCTCGTCTGACAGGCCGCAAGACCCAGCTGTTGCTATACTCAGGCCAGCTGGAGCGTGGCCACTGGGCACATCAAAAATCAGGGATGCAGGACCAGACAAGCAGGTAAAAAAAGAAGAAAGTGTTGCCATGGCGATGCGAAAGACTGAAAAGTCTCGTCGGCTCTTCAGATTGCCACTCAAAGCATCAGAGTGGAGCGAGTCAGATTCACTGGTGAAAATGAAACACTTTCTCCAGTCGACCAGTCTGCGCTAGATAAATCTTAAGTACAACAGACCCATTTTAGTGTCTTTCTTGCCGCAACACATTAGACAAAGTGTTTTTTGTTTTTTTTGCAGTTATAACAAAAAGTGATTTTGAAAAGCTTTTATATGGCTGGTTTCATTCTGTTGTGTCTGTTGATGTCTGAGGTGACACTGTTCTGTTAAATTTATGCAAAGTGTTTGAAAATGGCAGTAACATACTCGACCAACATGCACACTGTCTCAATATATAATAGTGAGCACAGCAAATGTTTATTGAATGATGGTGGGATGAAATGTTTACGAAGCCTTTGTTTTGACCACAGACTGCCTCTTAAATCTGTTCAATCTTTGGGCAGCATGAGAAAACAAACCGTAAATTTGGAACTTGATCTTTTGGAGGGCTCACATTAATCACAGAGCCCAATGTGTCCAAACTGTAGCTATGTTTCCTTCCAATTTTGGGATATCGGACATTCTTTTCATCTTAAAATCTTAATCTTAAAAATATTTTTCGCTCAAGTGAAGAGGATCATTTTTAATAAGAATATATGCTCATAAAGTACAGTTTTACAAATAAATTCCTCATTTCACAACAAAAAACATGTGACTTTGCCTCAAAAGATCATATGATTGGATAACTGGGCTAACCAGCGGACCAATCTCATTGCACTCCATCTAAAATGTTGTTTTAGTCATTCTGAAAGGCCTGAGTCAAAGTCAGTCATCAAATTTGCTACAGTATAATTACCTTCCTGAACGGTCTCAAAAGATAGAATTCCCAAACATCAGGCATGAACCGCAAGATAATATGACAGCATTTGTTATTGCTTTTCATCTGCACGCAAGTAATTTATTGTGTAGGAAAAAAGAGCTTCAGTGTGTTCCAACTTTCATTTTTTATTTTTAATACTTTGTAACAATTTCCTGTGAAGTGGCGATTTTGTTCTCTTGAACACGAGATAGAAATGGTGCTTTATTCGCAGATGTTTTATGCAATATTCCAGTTTTTCATAACTTTTGATTGAAACAGGGTGACTAGCCAACTCAAACAAACTTTTGTCACACAAAATTGTGTGCCGATTGATATAGTGACTCCAATGATGTCTTTACAGGAGAATCCGTATGTAATGCTGAGAGCCAATCACCAGGAACTAGAAGGCAACGAGCGATACGAGGGCTTCTGCGTGGACATGCTAAAGGAGTTGGCAGATATCCTGAAGTTCAAGTACCGTCTTCGGCTAGTTGGGGATGGCGTGTACGGGGTGCCGGGCGCCAATGGCACCTGGACGGGTATGGTGGGAGAGCTCATCAGCAGGGTGAGTGACGTCACAAGGAAATGTTATACTCGGGGGTTAAATTGGAATCCGGTGTCATGCATTATCCTCCTTATTTACTGCCTAATCAAAACCATAGTGTGTAATTGTTAAATATTGTTGTAGCTAAACAAAAAAGCCTTTCTAATACACCATTCTATGATGTTTTGTAGTATAAATAAATAGTACTGTACTGAAAATTCTAAAAAGTGCACATACATACATACATATTTATGATGCACTTAATTAACCGAAAAAACAATGGCCGTATGCGAAATCGCCCCCTATACCCTTAAATAGGGCTCTATTTGAGGGGACAGCCATTTGTAATGGTGTCTGAAACCATAGTGGACGTTATTGAATGCACTCATTCAATCCCACAATGCACTGCAATAACAAGTGTACAACTGATGTGCGCTCAACGGCTAGAGAATACCCATAATGCACTGTTAGAGTCGCGCGCTGAATGAAATCCTGCGTCTCGCCTGGAGATGACGCCCACAGCTGAACCAATCATCCATCCATTTTCCAAACCATTCTGGTCCAGCGTAATATCATACAGGTATAAATTCCTTTTGAATTGCTTATTAAATTGTTTAATTATGGTTTTTATACATCCTAGTTTCCATGGCAGAGTTCAAGTTAAATCTTTTCATTACTACTGGAGCTGCCAGTTTACTATACATTTCAAATAATTATTAAACCGCAAGGAGAAACTATGCAAAAGTGGCAGCCCTTCCAGCGTACTACTACTCAGTGTCTGAATTCACTCACTTGTTTTCATTCACTCCTTCCAGTGGACTATATTAGTGGAGTAATATAGGGAATAGGGAATGAGGGTGTAGGGGGTGATTTCGAACACGGCAAAAGTGCACTCAACTGTCGCAGCTTTAATAGCGGATGGGGAGGGGCGACCAGACTGAATGAAAAAATAACCTTATAAAGTTAATACACTACATGGTTGAGCACATGGTGCATAAGTACATTGTGTATAAGTGCATAGTGTAGGGCCACAACTTTATTTTACCTTTCTTAGTTTTAACTGGTCGTATTTTGTGATGTTATTTAACATACACAGATAAAGGACCCACTTTATATTAGGTGGCCTTAACTACTATGTACTGACATTTTAAGTGATCATTTGATACAATGCACTTATTGTTAGGGTTGGGAATCGTGAGAAATTTTCCGGTTCCGGTTCCGGTTCCGCCTAACGATTCCGGTTCCGATTCCGGTTCCATTAAAATTATTAAACAAATAGTGGTAAAGGAAAAAGGCACAATACGCAACTCAAACAATCCATTTTGTGTTTATTACTTGCTCTAAAATTAATTTACAGGTTGGCAATGTCAAAAAAGTCCTGTACTGTACATATATTACAGTATTAATTAAGCCATTCTTGCAACACATTGTTTTTCAAATGAACACCTCTGAAATTGTCTTATTACATTTTATCTCTCTGTCTCTGAATAAAACCAAGTTATAAATTATATTTATTAGTTATATTTATTAATTAGTTGTATATTAATTTAATAGTAATTCAGTTATTCAGTGAACTTGTAAATAATAAATTGCAATTCAGCATTACAAAGGTAATTGTGCCTAAACGCTTACCTAAACCATGGTGACTCAACGGTTGACAAATATAAATATATATATATATATATATATATATATATATATATATATATATATATATATATATATATAGGCCTTTCACTATAAATCTGGTATAAGCCCTGAGGCACTCTCTGCTGTAGCAAATGTTTTGTCAAATTGCTAGTGCAGCCTCCTTTGCATGTTATGAACTTTTCACGTGTTACATTTTGCTTCATTCATCATTCATTCTTTGGAAATGAATCCATACTTGTGACTTTATCTTCGCCATGCTGGTGGTCAACGAGAAAATATCTGACGCAAAACCTTAAATGTGTAGCGCGAGGGCTTTCAGGCTGAACTGCGTTGCACTCCTGGAAGCGGCAGGCAACGTAATTAATATTCATGATGAGGTGAGCCAGGGTTGCCAGGTTTTTACAACAAAACCCGCACAATTGCACAATCGCTTCAACCCGCGGACATGAAACACAGCCCGCGGCAACAGTGGAAAACGGGAAACCACGGACTTGGCAACACTGGCTGTCACTCGGATACGCTTCCAGCGCTTCGCACACACATTGCACCAGAACCGTTTTCGGAACCGAAACTTAGGAATTTCGCGCGGTTCTGGTATTTTTCAAAAATCAGTTTCGGTTCTGCATAAGAACCGGTTCTCGGTTCCCAACCCTACTTATTGTGTACATACATGTTTTTACATTGTACTTTTTGTACATTTTAAAAAATACCTGCATGTAATTACATCTGTAATTAATTTCTGCAGTTACATTTGTAATTACACAGTTGACACTTCCCTTACACCTAACCCTACCCTTAAACTTACCCATACCACCACACCTGTCCCTAACCCTACCCGTATCCCACCTCAATATCAGCAAAAGTGTTTTGCAATGCAATTTGAACACAGTAAGTACATTGTACTTAAGGCCACCTAATATAAAGTGGGGCCCAGATTAACATTTCATGATCTTAACTTCATGATCAAATTAATATATATATATAGATAAAAGGATACGCTAGCCTAAGCTAGGAACCAAATGTTGAAAACACAAAGAAAGGGAAAATGTGAAAGTTTCGAGTGATTTGAAAAGCTAAATTAATTAGGCTTAACTATTAGCTTGCTAATTGTAGGATAATTTAAAAAGAAAGATATAACATTTTTAGCTTTTGACCACTTTTAGATTTGTTATTTAAATTAGTTTCGGGTCTGTAAGATTTTTTTGTGCTTGTTATATATTATAATTGCTGGTAATAATATAAAATATTATTGCAATTTGAAAGAACTGTTTTCTACTTGTATCTATATTATAAAATATAATTTATTCCTGTGATGCAAAGCTACATTTTCAGCATCATTACTCCAGTCTTAAGTGTCACGTGATCCTTCAGAAATCATTCTAATATACTGATTTGCTGCTTAATACTTTTTTTAAGGATTCAAAAGAACAGCATTTATTTGAAATAGAAATCTTTTGTAACAGCATAAATGTCTTTGATTTTTGATCAAACTTTGCTAAATAAAAGTATTCATTTTTTTTGTATTCACGTACTGACCCTAAACTTTTGAACAGTAGTGTACTCTAAAGGTGCCATTTGTAATCTATTTATATTTTTTTACTTTATTAAAGCATAAAATACTATAATATGTTTGCAGATATTGTGGAAACATGCTAAGTTAAAATACTTGTTTCTCTGAAAAACAATGCTACTGCCAGTTTTTCTTTTTTGAGATGTGCATTCCAGGTCAGAACGTCTGTTTTTGTTTTGGTCTGTGCGATCACCGCCTACTGCCAATTTATCCAATAGTATTTTGATGCCCCTGGTTGCCAGTTGGCTGAAAACACAGCATATTGCAGCCATGGAAGCCAGCAAACAAACTGGTTCAGAGATCACAGATTCTACCCGCTCTAAAAAGCCTCAGCAATAAAACCATAAAAAATGTATGTGTTAGCTGCATCTTACAATGTAAGGCTCGTCACTTCCCACTTTTGCGCTCATTCCTGTTGCGTGTCCTCAATCTGGCAACCCACGTGAGGGTCCAGTCTGAGGAGGAGGGGGCAGAGGAAATAACTCTCTCCAATATTTTGAATTTGGACTACAGTACCCATTTCAACCGCTAGCTGTTCATATTACATACTGCACCTTTAACATTTTTCATGATTAAGATTATATACAACTTATTTCAAGTTATTTCTAATCTGTCAATGTATACAGTACACATAAAAAGATGCTTCAGCCAGCGGAATGGCTTTGCTGAAACAGGGATAAATCATTATTGCCACTTTGTGTGTCCTAGTAGCATGTCATAGTTTACGTGGGGAACCAGAATTACCACCAGGTTTTAAAAGGTTCCCCTACTCCAATATCCCAATTTAACCCCTGGATATATTGCCACCTGGACAGTCGTTCCATTGAATTACATTCAAAGCACACCAGTTCTGCTGTTCAGAATACACAGAAAAAAACAATCAGCTTCCTCTTGTTTTGGCACGGAATTATTCATTCGCAAATGCTCATTTCAATAATTCATTAAGGGAAGGAAGCCTTAAAGCCAGACTAAAAGTTGTTTTACTTGCATCCAAACAGGTGATGCAGATTAACCAACAATATTCATGTTTATGCCTCCAACCCAGTTACAGTTCCCTCGTCCTAATGAATTTCAATTAGCCCATCTGATCCCATAACAGACACAAACAGATGTGTTTAAAAAGACTTGGTGAAGCGTAAAGAGTATTAGTCCCATTCTGACAGCCACTAACATTCTGTTGATGAGATGGAAATCTTGCCTGCTGCAAATTCTGTTTAGCTACAAACGCTTGCCCTTTTCGGTGGAAATGTTATTTATTTAAAAACAGTTGCAGCTTTACGGTGTGCTGCTGATTTATTTGTCAATTTTTTGGCAGGCACCGCAGGGAGTAAATTTTCGAAAATGAACAAAAAGGCCACGGCGATATTCATATATTTCCAGGGGGAAGGGTCATAAACCAGAACATTTCCCTTTAGCCTATGTTCTCGCATACAAAAACGAGACCGCTTTGAGAAGTTATCGGTCTTAATTCCACAAGCTAATGGAGGGCAAAGCCATTAGTGAAATAAAGAAAGAAGTGCCTAATCTTATTATTGTCTCAATTTGTTCTCTCAAAGTATGCTCTATACCGCTGACCTTGAGAGTGGCCAATGAGTCTAATTGTATGCTATAGTGTGTCTGTAGACAGTAGAGGGTGATGGGGGGGCAACTGAAGGAGATGAAGAGCGCTACTTTGTTCTGACAGCAGGCTCTTGGTTCTCATGAGGGACTTTTTTGTAATGCTTTAGCCTGTTATTTATTACTTAAAAACATGGGTGTAGATTTCAGTGGTGGACAAAAAATAAATGAATTTTTACTTCTTTACTGTACTTAAGTACATTTTTCAATTCATTTATTTTGTGAAACTTTTACTTTTACTCCACTACATCCCATAAAAACATATTGTTCCTCGTTATTTCCAACTGAAGAAATCTTCTTTGAAGATCCTTTCCAATGAACCTGATGAATTGGTTCACAAAACAAACTGGACGATTCATTCGTGAATCGGACTGATCCGATAGCAGCTGTTCTCACGTCGTCAACTCACTGATTCAATGATCCGGTCAAAATGAGCCAAGAAACATGATATCATCAGAGCTTTAAAGGGTACCTATTATGCCCCTTTATACAAGATGTAAAATAAGTCTCTGATGTCCCCAGAGTGTGTATGTGGAGTTTCAGCTCAAAATACCCCACAGATCATTTTTGACAGCATGTTAAAATTGCCACTTTGAGCAAAAACACACCATTTTTGTGTGTCCCTTTAAATGCAAATGAGCTGGTGCTCCCAGCCTCCTTTGCAGAAGAGGGTGGAGCTTCAAGAGCTCATGCTCTGGTGTTCTCACACATTAAAAATGTCAGAAACTATCAGTAAGCTGTTTTCAGCCTTAGGGACACACCAAATCGATGCCAGAGAACTAGCGCAGATGAAAGCCGATTGTGTTGTCGCCTCGTGTCGCTTGCTTACCGTTTTGAATATTAATCATGCTGATCACGTTCTTTATTCCTTTGAAAATGAAATTCAACCACAGTGTCCTCGGTGGCTTGGATGCTGGGAGTTTATGGAGACTCTTATGTTCATTGGTACATTGGGACAGCGAGTAAACAGAAGTGGCGGACTCTTTGCTTCTCACTCAGGGCTGTGTCTATGCTAATAGGGCAGATCTATTAGCACCAGTCGTGGGCGGCACTTCCCTACTCTTATGTTAATGATTTATGGGGATGTAAAAAGTATTGGGTTGATTTTTACCATTGTAGGATGGTTGTTTACACACACTGTGGACACACATCTGTGTCCAAACACCTTACAAAAGTGAATTTTGCATAATAGGCCCCCTTTAACGTCCGCACGACTGAAGTAAGTTACTAATGCCAAATTTTAATACTGATTATTGTAAATGAAAATCATATTTGGGTCACGACTGCCAGTTATTTGTGAAGCTGTAAAAGGGTGAGCTGTTTAAGCCCATTGTGACTGTAGGTACGCCGATTTTAGGTAAAATAACGCAAATAATATCCTTCCATCTTCCCCGCTGCTGTTGCAGTTTCAAATGATATAAAACTAGTATGTTTGTAAAATGTTGATCTTAAAATGTTAAGACAATTTTGCTCTGATGTGATGTCTGTACATTGTATTGTATTTATAGCCACATATTTAGCTACAAAATTAATTTCCTCATTTTTAAAATACTATATGGTATATTATTTCACTTGTTTGCACACTTGAATTGTCAGTAACTTAAACTGATATATAATAATAAATATAAAGTTTTTTTTTTGCAAATCAATACATATTAAATGTCTCCGCTAATCCTATTAGTGCTGAGTAACTAGTGCTGCTGTAATAAATAATAAACATTCATCGATCAGTACTTTTTACTTTTAGTACTTAAGTAGCATTACATTAGCATTAAAAGTGTACTTTTACTCAAGTACTTGATTTGTGTACTTCATCCACCGATGTTTGCATATGAATGATCAAAGACTACAAATATTTCCGTTGAATGTAGTACAAGTATCATGCATTTCATGTGTGATATTAAAAATGTTTTCCGTTATGAAATTAAATTAACTGTATGCAAGTGACTTTAAAATAATAAATATTTCAAATAATTAATGATCATTTCAAATCATTAATTTGTTAAAAGTTATAAATAACAAGCACTATATAATAACCTGGATTTAAAAATAAACAATAAATAAATAAAAGTAAAATCCTCAAACTCCAGTGTATTTTTGAACATTTTATTTCAGTTTACAATATAAATACTATCCTGACACGTCTTTATAAATACTGTAATTTCACGGTGTAAGCAAAAAACATGGTGAATCTTTAGTTTTATTTTAAAATGTTAACATATGTAAATGGTATGAAAACCAAACCTACTCCATAAATAACATCTGTGAATGAGTATAATATATTTGACACAGTTATTATGTTGAATTTAATGCAGGATCATTATTACCATATACCCTTTTACAACCGAACATCGTTATTGGATTAAAAGAGTCCTATGTAAATATGATGATAATAATATGAATATTATGAGTAATATGATACGTCCAACACTCAAAGTCTTCAATTTTATGTAGTAACATATATTTGGTATGCTAGTTCAGCCAGCTTATTATTTACATACTAACTTTAAGTAAAATATTTTGAGTTTACCATGTATAGCTTAAGATATACGTAGTGTTATAAAATGTAAATTTTGTTTGATTGATGTATTTTGATGGTTGTTTATTTCTAAACAGAAAAGCTAATTGAATAACTCTGCTAATAAATATTAATTTGGTGGTCCTTGCTTGCGGTTACAATTTTGATGGAGGATGGGATTTTGTACAAAAGCAGCTCACTTTCTGCCTGCAATTTGGACTCAGTCCCGAAGGGATGCCATGTTGGTCATGCTTTATAGTGTTGTGGAAACTCTTGTAAAACTAAAAGCGGTGGTAGTACACAAAGGTAGCGAATGAGCCAAACTGTCAGGGTTTTCTATCGCGTCAGATGAAGAATAGCCTACGCCTTTGAGAATTTGAAATGCCACACTGGGAACTTAAGTCAATGTATTATTCAGTAGTGATAGAGTTGACATTGCCTTCTTCTCTCATTTTTTGGGTGCATCACTTTTTGATTGAGTCAAAGCTGAAGGGGAGGATGGAGCTCAGGAAGAATATCATACTGCATTATTTATTATTTAGAGTCTCCGTCTCATAATTTCCCTCTCTGTGTAGACCAGTCATCAATATTAATACGTAACGAGATGTCAAATATTTGAGCGGCAGTTATTGTCCTTGTTTCTGTTACGCACGACATCTGTTTGAGGAATCTGTGTTCAGTGGGGACTGCGTAATTTCCTTGTTTGTGTGTCAGCGTGATGTTTTGTTGTGTGAAGTGAAGTGTGCACGAGTTCAAGAAGAGCTGTGGGCCACAGCTGAACTATGGAGAGCACTTGAAGATTAGTGCATCTGCAAGCTGTTATTGTGGAGGGAATCTTCAGGGAACGTGCAAGAGTTCCTCTTCTCCGCGCCACAGTCGCTTTTGCTACGGTGAATGTGAAGTACATGACGAGATAACGACATAACTGGCTTTATAATCAGGTGAGAGGAAGTAGACTGCTGCAGGCTTTATTGTAGTGAACTAAAGCTAAAACCATTAACAAAAACAAAAAACTTTTGTTACTCTACTTGAACTTAATTTTTTTTTTTAATTTCAGCTAGTTGCTCAATGATACTAAAATAACACTGGACTGTTGTCACAGTTTTTTTCCCCTCAGCCTTTCTCTGCTAATCCACTCTCTCATTAGCTGTGTGCTGAAAGATCTGCGCAAGCAACAGATCCAGTCGCCATCGCGCAAATGGCTGAAAATCTCACGCTTCTCGGATCTTGAAACGTGTCTAAAATTCCTAATTTGGCTTTCGGGGTTAACAAGCCTCTCCTGTCACTTTCAAGGTTTCAGGCTTGAGGCTAAAACATCACATTATAACCTGGTATCTGTTCTCTAGAGATTCTCTCTCATTTAAAGCAGAGCTCCAATATCCCATCATTCCTCCTCCTGGAGAGGACAAAGAGCAGTGGAGGGTAAGAGTGTATCCCGCAGGGGCGGAAAATTCCTTGCAGATGCACTTTTCGGTGTTGTTTGATTAGTGGGATCCGGCCACAGCATCATGCCCGGCAGCACTGGATGCTGTGTCAAGTGATTTGTCATGACAGTCTACCCGGTTTCTGTGTTCATGTTCCATCGCACACACACAACTCGGCTTTGCCCTTCAGTATTCCCCAAAATACAAGTATTTGGACTGTTCCCAGCTGTATAAAGCCAGGTCATGGCAGCTTAAGGTGGTTAAGCTGGTTTGTTGCTGGTTATTCAGCTTAATTAGGATGGACTACAGGGTTGTCATGCTCCTTTGAGGGGCTCCAGACCTGGCAGGTCCTTATACTGTATCTATTATTAAGCTTTGACATTTCAAAAACTGTTCTTTTTTTATTTATTTTTTAACCTAAATGTATATATTATTATTATTATTATTATTATATAAATTAGTATTATGATGATTTGACATTTTGATGACTTCTTTCATGTTCTAAAAGGACAAAAATTCGGTGACAGGAGGCTGGGTAAAAATGACAGTTTTATTTTTTTGCCACAGCATTTTAGAAATAACCTTTTTGCCTAAAATGTTAATAATTATATTATAATTATACAATTTCTAAACACAATACTAAATATATTTAACATGTTATTAAATTATACTAAAATAACACTGATTATAACGTATAACTGCAGTTATACGTTATAATCAGTGTTATATACGTTATAATCAGTGTTATTTTAGTATAATTTATAAACTATTATAGTATTTATTAGGGATGCAACAATACAGTTAGTCCACGGTTTTAATACATACCTTGGTTTTTAACCACGGTTTTCGGTTCGGTTCGGTTCTGATGACTTGTCACATCAGTTTTTTGCTATTCTATTCTTAAGCGACAAGAACAGCAAGAGGTTAAGGAGAAAAAAAGAAAAAAATTGTATTGCAATACTCTTTCTTTATTTTACTTAAAAGAATTTAAAAACCTTACATAAACTTAAAACTTTACATTTAAAAAAAAACCCTTGTACACATTCCTAGTGTACTGTATAATATAAAATAAATATATATAAAGATTTACACTGGCAGCTCAGAGCAGTACAGCAGCATTGAAGTATGAAACTGAATGAATAAATGTAAAAATAAAACACTACATAGACTTCACTATAAAATATACATTGATTCTTAGCTACTGTATTATTTTTTCAAGCGAGAGCAGTGAGTGATTTTCTCTTTGTCTTTTATTGCTGTATTAACATTAAAGGGATAGTTCACTCAAAAATGAAAATTTTGTCATCGAGAAATGAATACAGGTTTGGAACAATATTAGAGTTAGTAAATAATGACATCATTTTAGAGGTGAACTGTCCCTTTAAGGACAGCGTGTTCACTAGGCTGCGCTGCTGTCAATTTAAGACCTGCGTGCATCTAATATACAGACACACGCCGCTTTCACTTTAGACATAACCGACTGTGTTTATATTAACCATGTGTGTATTTGACAGTATTATTAGCGCAGTAAGACGACTACTTAGTCCAGTAGTCACGTGTTTGACAGGCGTTTAGTGCGCGCGCTCGGAAAAGCGCATGTTAAAACAGTGCATAAGCACGCGAATGAAATGTTTAACCGGCAAGGCTTTAAAACGCATGCAAATAATGAACTTTCGTGATTGTGAATAACTATAGTTTTCCGTGAGTATAACTGTGATGTGAATGTATGTATGCGTTGTTAAGTATTGGGATGGAGGCAAATGATAGAATTTGTAGAAAAATAATTAATTAAATGCAAAACCGAAAAAAACGCAATTCACAAGCGCGTATTGAACCGTGAATGTCGTACCGAACGGTTCAATATTATATTGAGAATTGTGGCATCCCTAGTATTTATAAATATTATCCTTTGGTTTAAAATTTTGAGTTTTCATATTCATTTTAGTTTGTCGTCATTTCTTTTGTTTTTATGTTTTAATTTCTGTTTTGTTTATTTTAATTTCAGTTTTAGTAATTTTATAACTTCACCTAAAACTTATATATAAGGTAAAAAAAGTAAATATTATATAGATATATTTTATTTCAGCTTCATTTTAGTTAACAAAACAATTTTTTATAGTTTTAGTTAACAATAACAATTAAACTTATAGATAAATAAGTTTAAAGTTCTCTATCTAAGGGGCCAGATGCCCTCTTACTTGAACCAGCAAGAACCAAGTGCCATTTTTATTTTTTGCACATTTTTGTCCAAGAAATGCCCTAACGGCTGCAATTATTTTGCATGTGTTTCAGAAGGCTGACTTGGCTGTGGCTGCCCTGACCATCACGGCTGAGAGGGAGAAGGTCATTGATTTCTCCAAACCCTACATGACTCTGGGAATCAGCATCATGTACCGAGTACACATAGTAAGTTCCTCTTCCATCCACTGCAGCCCGAGACTCCCGAACCATCCCCGTCCTCGCAGCATTAAAGATCAACAATCCTCAACAATTGGCAGCCTCTAATGGCCTGAGAGGGAGCGCGTGGGAAATAAATAGAGAAATACTTTGGGGCAGAGAGCTCTGAGCGTTACCCTTTCTGTAGCAGATGGTGTTCTGTGGTGTGAAAAGCTGATAAATGTAGTGCTTTCCTTCCCAATTTCAGATTCTCCTTATTGTGACTTGTATCTAATTCACACCAATAACACCCCGAGCTCTTGCACACAGCAACACTGAAAATCCAATAGCTCTTTTATTTTAAAGGCCTATGTGCCATTAATCAAAGCCCCTCCCCAAACCCAAGGTGACATGCTGATCTCTCTGTTGGCTAAGTGCCGGATAAAGCCGCTCGGTGCAGCGTGTGCAAACATTAATGTGGTTTCCCTATAGGGCATTTATACACACACACACACCATCAGATCACCCCCCCCCCCCCACTCTGATTATGCTGCTCAAAGTTGCTCCTGTGTGCATTTTCATTGGTTGAGTACAGTTTGGGGAATCAATAACACCAGGTGTGCTGTTAACTGAGAAAGAGCACTTCTGTAGCATATATTGGTTTTATTTTATTTTTTCATTTTTCATTTTACATTTAGATTATCTTTTCCACTTTATAAAACTCAGTTAAAGTTAATCTGTGAAAATATTAATCATTTAATTACACTTTTAAATGTTACTTTTAGCAAATCTCAAAATAAATATCAATTTTACTCTCTTACATTCATAATGTTGTGATGCCTAAGTTCATCATTTGCATTTTTGTTAAAAATTCCAGGAACAATTAAAATTTTACTATGTGCAGGCAGTAAATGCTAGATAGGAAGGCTGTTCCAGAACCAACAATGGATGTTGATCCAGGAACATCTCAGGTAAATTACATTGTGCTCTACATTGAGCTCATTGAGCACTTCACCTTTGAATGCTAAGCTACAACTATCCAAGGATTGCTGAGAACGTAAGAAAAAAAGTGAAAATTGATTGAGAAAGGCACAGAGACAGACATGCCGAGTGACTCCGAGACTGTCAGACAGAGAGAACAGTGACAGAAGACAAAAGAGGAGTGTTAAATGAGTTCACAAAGGTAAAGAGGATAAAAGGCTGTTGTACAGTGTAGAGCTGTTCTCAGGCTGGAAAGCACTCTCTGTCTCTGTCTGTCTGTCTCCCCCTGGCCCTTTCTGCCCTTGTCTGACCCAGAATAAGGCCCACTATAACTTTTACAGTGGGGGAGTGGCTGAAAATAGACAGATTGTGATGTCACTACATGGAAGAAGGCTGGGCTCATGAATATTAATTAGCCCATGCTAATGCTGCTGATGCTTCACATTTATTTGCCAGAGACAATATGAAACTGATTTTATGTTTGCTAAAATATTTGTATATATATATTTCTAAATATTTTTTCTAAACAATTTTATTAATTCACTCCATAACCTAATTTGTGTCAACTCCACACTAAAAAGCATACTAATTGAATTGAATCCATCCAAAAACAATGTAAAATCTTCAGTAATGTATTTTATGATTTAGAATCTAAATCATAAAATACATTCTCTGTTTATTTTTTGTTTGTTTTCAACCTATTATGAACAAACCCATTTCTTAATTCCTTAATTCTCCTCCCTCCTTTTAATATTAAATATATATCACCAATGTTCTTACGTAATTAAGGCATAATATCATGTAGTTCCATTGATGTTTTAACAGTTTTACACAAAAAAAATTAAAAAAGAATAAGACATTTCTTTCAAAATTAACAAAAACCTTCACCTGATGGTGTAAAATACAGATGGAGTTGACAAATACTGACGGTGTTGACAAAGGTCAAGCTTATGCCAAATTTGCATACAGTATATGTAAATATAATCATAACAACAGCATTAGACAGAATTCACAGCACAGAATTCCCCATATGCAAAAATCACATTATACAGACTTTTTGAGAGCACTTGTCAACCTTCAGACATAAAAAGTTGACGTCTGACAGGTTTACAAAATTCAATATAGTTTGTTTAAAATATTAAACAATATATAACTTCCAGGACTATGTGTCCTACCGTGAGGTCCACAATGAGCAGGAAATAGTAAGTGCTCCTCAGAGTTAAAGCTGCCCATGACACTGCCTGATTTATTCAGAATTATAAAAAATCCTGACGGAGTTGACGTAAAGTGAGGACAACTTTTATAGCTAGTTTTGGAAAATATAATTCAATATGTACTTCTTGTATTGTTTGTTATCTTAAAGATCTCCACCTTTTAATGTAACTGTGTATTTTTTATTTTGTTGCATTTTTAAACACTTTGTTTGGCAGTTTTACATTGTGACCTCATGCTGAGGACAGGTTAAATTACATGTGTTTCCAAGTATAGAGTGTGCTTTTAAAATAACACTAAAGAAATTATTTAAAAGAATAAGCAGTGAATGTCCTGAGTATACAAATTTCCCTTGTAGATTTACTTTTTAAGTATTTTTATTGTGTTTACATTCTTACTTTTTAACATAAATAGGGCTTTTGTGTTTGGGACATGCTTTTTCCCTTATCTCAAGAATCAGTGAAATATATTATTTATTTTCTACAAATAGAAATGATATATATAGTGGCAAGAAAAAGTATGTGAACCACTTGCAGAATCTGTGAAAATGTGAATAATTTTAACTAAATAAGAGGATCATACAAAATGCATGTCGTTTTTTATTTAGTACTGTCCTGAATGAGATATTTTACATAAAAAATGTTTACATGTAGTCCAAAAGACAAAAAAATAGCTGAATTTATTAAAATGACCCAGTTCAAAAGTTTATGAACCATTAATTATCAATACTATTTGTTGTTCCCTGGATGATCCACAGCTGATGGTTGTCAAATATGAAAAAGATGCTGGAAAACTGAAGAATGTGCAGGACCTGGAGGATTTTTCTGAAGAACATTGGGCAGTTTAACTGCTCAAGACAAACAAGGGACTCATGAACAACCATCGCAAAACAAAAAAAAACAGCCGTGGATCATCCAGGGAATGACACAGTATTGAGAATCAATGGTTCATAAATTCAGCAATTTTTTTGTCTTGTGGACTATATGTAAACATTTTTTTAGTAAAATATCTTATTCAGGACCGTACTAAATAAAAAATGACATGCATTTTGTATGATCCCTCTTATTTAGTTACAACTATTCACATTTTCACAGATTCTGCAAGCGGTTCACATACTTTTTCTTGCCACTGTATATATTTTTTAATTAATAATCACAACAGAAATGTCAATCATTTAAATGATTCAATGTTGATTGATTGATTGATTGATTGATTGATTGATTGATTGATTGATTGATTGATTGATTGATTGATTGATTGATTTATTTATTTATTTATTGATTTATTGATTGGTTGTGTATTTATAGAGTTATATATATATATTGTTATTAAAATCATGTGCTAAAGAGTATACCCTGTATCATAAATATGATATACAGGGGTTAGATAATGAAACTGAAACACCTGGTTTTAGACCACAATAATTTATTATCTCCCTTTGCAGCCAATACGGCATCAATCTGTCTTGTGAATGACAGATACAAGTCCTTTACAGTGGCCAGAGAGATTTTGAGCCATTTCTGTTCCAGAACAATAGCCAGGGTCACTATTTGATGCTGGTAGAGGAAAACGTTTTCTGACTTACTCCTCCAAAATACCCCATTGGAGAGGTTCAACTTGACTTTCATGTGCATCAGACCATTCAGTCTTGCTGTGCGTACTGGTGCATCCTGATACACGGCCCCACCTTCAGGGTACAATGTTTGAACCATTAGGTGCACATGGTCTTCCAGAATGGTTCGGTAGTCCTTGGCGGTGACACATCAAGCACAGTAGAGAATGGCGTGATATTGTAGCCCAAACCATCTCTTATCCACCCCCGTGCTTCACTCTGGGCAGCAACAGACTGGGTGTTAAGCCTCTCTGGAGCTTCTCCACACGGTTACTCCCACGGATGTGGGAAAGACAGTGATGGTGGACTCATCAGAGAAACAATTTACATTTTACATTGTCTACAGCCCAAGATTTGCACTGTTGGAACCAACAAAACTGACATTTTGCATTGGCACGAGTGATCAAAGGTTTGTCTATAGTAGCCGACCCTAAATATTGACTCTGTGGAGCTCCCGATGAACAGTTGTGGCGGAAACAGGAGAATCAAAGTGTGCATTTAATTCTGCAGAGAGTATGAGTTTAGTTTTTTTTTTGGGATACAATCTGGGTTACCTGGACATCCCTTTCAGACAGCTTCCTCTTGCATCGACAGTTACTCCTGTCGGATGTCGTTCATCCTATGTTGTGGTATGGCGGCATTACTCTGGATACCGTGGCTCTCCCTGGATACACCACAAAGATTTGCTGTCCTGTCCAGCAAGACCCGGACCAACAATTTGTCCTCTTTTGAACTCCCATGTGTCTCCCATTATAGCACTCCCACTGTGCTATTGCTCTGCTAATTCAACCTTCACACTCTGATCTTACTGATGGAATGTAAAAATCAGAGAAGATTGGCCACGCATAAATAGGCGTGAAACCTCCAACACTATATTTGCCAGTGTTTCATTGTCCAACTCCTGAACCTACTCAAGTTCCGGTGCTCCTGCCCAGAATAATCTCTTCTCCCTCATCGATACCCTACAGCCATGGTGCTCTCAATATTTGGATGCTTGTGCGTGCACTTGTTTAGGTTTAATCCACTTACTATTGATCCAGCAGGCTTTGATTTCTACAAGGACCCCCATAGCTTATTTCAAACTTTAAATGAAATCCTCAGCTTGATCAATAACAATGGCAAATGGAATAAAATGTGGCCTTCGGCCCTGTTTTAATTACATATTTGGAAGTACAGTGGGTTCTCCAATGCAGCGTTTAATTGGACGCACTGGTAGACGTGAATATATGGAATGTGCCAATTTGTTTGTGTATAAAAATGGGAGTGCAGCCTGAAGAGTTTGAATAAACACACAAATGCATGAAAATCTTTCTCACTTCATCTTGTGTGGTGCACTCAGGGAGGGAGAGATAGTAGGTGTGGTTGAGGATGAAATAACTAATTAGTGCAACAAGTTAATTCGATCATACAGGGAGCACTGGCAAGATCATGTGCTGCGCCAAAGGAAAAAAAAGAGCCAATGCCCCTCAGAACATGAAGTCAACACACTTTTTTTTTTCAGTGACGCATTCCAGCTGTGACAAGACCATGTCCCCACTGGCCACATGGTTTTTCAAGTTGTGAGCTGCTGTGAAGGACCTCTGTGCCTCCACGGCATTGAGCCCTCTTGACTCATGACTGAGCGTTTGTCTCGCAGCAATTCGCTTGGTTTCATGACATACTTCAGATTTGAAATAATGCATCTTGCTGTTTCCAGCTGTGTGTTTACAATCTGCCATGGTTGCATAGTTCCGCTTAAAATGAGTCTACAGCAGGACGATTTTTAAATCTGGACGTTTATAGTGACAGATGATGAAATATTGTGAATGTTAGCGTGTAGAGCGTCGTTCAACGGAATTCAATGGAACATTAGGTTTTCAAATCTTTTCAGCCCAAGTAGATCTGACAGTGGCTGGTAAACATGCGCTGACAGTATATCACTGTTTCTCATCATAGGGAGGTCTGTAGCAGAAGCTTCACTAAAGCAAATCACAGAGGAGACTAGTAAAGAGTTTATAACTCGAGTGTGTCGGACAGGATAGAGAGACCCGATGAAGCCATGCACAACCATTTTATTAAATGCGTGTTTAATCACCATTTTATGGAAGTCCATTTCTGTCTCAGAGTAAAACTTTGTATCTCACAATGTAACTTTCTTATTTCTTACAGTGTAACTTTTGATTTTATATCTTTTATAATTGTAATATTATGTTACAATGCAACTTTAAGGGCCAGATTTACTAACAGCTTGTGACTTTTAAGACATGTTTGATCAATCCAGTGCATCTTTTCTGAAAGAAATGTATTCATTTCTTTCATATAAAAATGTCTGACCCCATACTTTTGAATGGTATTGTATTTAATCGTAAAGTTCAGAATTTCAAATAGTGTTTCTTTGTTATACCACCCTTTCAAAATCATAAAATGGCAAAATTACAAAATCAAACACGTATGAGGTGTTAAACAAAAGCAAAATCAATTGGCAGTCATTGAATGGTGAAATTTAATTATCATTAAAGTATGAAACATCACCGATGAATGAAACACCGCTAATGAGAAAGCCAGCAGTGGTTTTATTTATTATTCAGGAAGGGAATGCCCTACATTTGGAAAAGGAAAAAAAGCCAGAGCAATTTCAAACTCAAGATCAATCATGTTAACGCCAAAAGGCGTAATTAATTGTTTTAATAAACTGACAGCTTTAAAAAGTAGAAGTAATATCTGTCAAAACTCTCTGTGCTGAATATTGTTACCAGAAACACTAAAGCTATAATAAATACAAATGCAGAATTTCTTAGGATCAACATGGTAAGACCACACATGTAATAACAGCTCTACAGTCTCCTTTGTAATTTAATATGTTGTGTAGTGCAAAATGTAAATGAGGACCTGGTTAACTAGATACAAGGGAACCCTGGTGAGAGAGGCTGGTTGAGGTGGTACGACTGCAGAAGCTGCTTCTGCTAGCTCATGGTTATATTTTGACAGCCAAAGCAGCCGCTCTTCTCAAAGAAAACATTTTTAGTATAAGCTGGGAGAGAAACTATTTCTTACCTCAAATTCAACAAGGCAGAAGTAAGAAATTACATAACACCACAGAGACATATCAGAGCCTATGGGGACCCACTAGAGTCGAGAACTGCCCTATTGCACTGCTGTTCAGTCAAACTGGGGGTGGATCTATCTGTGCTCATTTGTTAAATGATCAAGGGAAGATTCGGTCTTGAGGGTGTTACATGTTCGAATGGCTGTTAAACTGCGTGTATAACCTTTGTAGCTCACCTCTGAGACAGATGCGCACTAGTAATGTGTTTTCTCACTTGTTTTCCAGCAGGCTTCTGCATTGCATAGTGTTGATTGTGCTTTTGTTTAAACCTTAAAATTGAATTTAGAGAGAGGCTGTAAACAAAGCAAGTTGCTTCAGCTGGAAGCAGATTGCAGAAACCCAACATCACGTGTGCTCTATCCACAAGTCCCTCTCGCTGTAAGTCACGATACAATTATCTCCTCAGATCTCACACGAGCTCAGTCTGCCACATTCAGGCTCCATGCACGGCCCAATTTTCCCATCCCTCGATGCCAGTTTCCATAAGGAAGTTTAAAGCAACCTGGCTAAGAATAAAACTACACCTGAACCAGCTTTTTTTTTCATGGAGAGCCCATCAGTTTTTTGTATATCTACCATAGACAGGCTTGCCTCTATTTATTGCTATAATTACAGCTTTTAGTGTCCAGCTCAACAGCAATGCCATTCAATTACACTAATATGGAGATGATTGCGGGCACATTAATGAATATTCAGCCTGGTGCGGGATAGATAGTGGAATAATTACTCATTTCAGCACTATAGTAAACCTGGTTTTTGTAGTCTCAGACAAACAAAAGAAAAAACAGCCCAAATGATTTGTTTGCGAGTGTATCCATCGCTGGCACTATTTAGATTCGCCATCTGTAAGACACCTGTGCCGTGTGGATAGATTAGCCTTGGTGCTTTCACACTTAGTTTCTCGCTGATAAGAGACTGTGAAGTTGTTGCTGACCACCGATTGTCAAAGTACCTCTAGGAGAGATAATTGGATTTGACTATTGTGTACAGAATCGGCTCCCGAGTTCTGTTCCAGCGGTTATTGGATCTTCCGAGTGTGCCAAAATGGTTAGGAGACAGAAAATCAAGCACTTTGTTTGGATCAAGCCAATCAACCGTAAAAGCCTTTAAATGTCTTTAACCTGAAATCTCTTGAATGTTTGCTTTCTGGAATTGAATGAGGATCTTTGTGATTTTAGTTTTAGAATCTTGACGATGCCTTTGTTTTTATAGGGAAGAAGACCGGGGTATTTCTCCTTTTTGGATCCGTTCTCTCCTGGGGTTTGGCTTTTCATGTTGCTGGCGTACCTGGCAGTCAGCTGCGTGCTCTTTTTGGTGGCGAGGTAAATACTCAGCTCCACACTGACACCTGCAGGATCTTATTAACACCGTCACTGTCCTTAGAGGGGTGTAGCACAGTTTAAAAAAATGGAAAAGATTCTGTCATTATTTACTTATGCTCGTGTTGCGCCTAACCTGTATGAGAACGTTTTGAAGAAGTTTTAGTCTGCTGTCTTGCATATAATGAATATGGATGGGGATTTGGGATGTCAAGCAACATAAAAGTAGTCTGTATGAATCATGCACAAGTCATACAGTAGCTTTATGTCAGAAACGGACTGAAATTTAATTTATCATTCACTAAAAGCTTGTATGCTCTGATCACGAATAGCTTGGACATTCTGCTAAACTTCTCCTTTTAAAGTCAAAGTTTCAAATTTCAAACAACAGGTAGTGCACCTAAAATAAAATAAAAATAAATCTGTAATTATTTACTCATCCTCATATCATTCAAAACTTGTATGACATTATTTTTTAGTGGAAACATTTTAAAGATTTTTTCCTGCTGTTTTCTATACAAAGAAAGTGGATGGGGACTGGGCCTGTCACCATCCAAAATGAACCAAAAGCAACATAACTGTGAATCATGCTCTATATTCCGAATCTTCTGTAGTCAAATGGTCAGGAACAGTCTATTCACTAAGTCTACCATTGAATACACCATAGTATGGAAACAAGTAGTAGTTTTGTTTTGTTTTTTGTGAATTTGCTTTAACACCAAACCAGACATTATCCCTAAACTAAAACCCTTAAATAAAACCCTCTACTAAAACCAAAGATTAGTTGATAGGATTTCTGAATGTTACTACTATAAGAACTAATCTTTGCGCTCTGATTTTAGGAGGAGGTTAGAATTGTTGGTTCATATGATATGAAGGTTGTTGTTCCAGGATCAATATCCTTTGTTGGTCCAATAAAACAGTCCTAAACTTAACCTTGAAATCTGATTGTTTGGTTGAATGCTGTTCTTGGACCAACAAGGGTGCATTTGAATACATTTAATTTTAAACTCACTTTTTATTCCAGCTAAAAAGAAATGTCATGTTTTATACTCTTTCACAGTAGCCTGCTGATTTTCTGCTGACAACAGGGGTGTTTTGTGTGTTTATTCACTGAACATTTCCTGTCAAGACGTTTTATATAAATTCATCGTTGGTGCTTTTGTGCATGTGTGTTTTTCTTTGTTTGCATCTCTATAATGTATAAATATTTTTTGACATTTTTATTTAATTACGACCTGTGTTAGCTTTTCTGCATTTCAACAGAACCATAATGTGGGGTTGTCGCACAGCTTTAAGAGTAACTCGGCAGCGTCCTGCAGTGCAGTGCATTTTTATTAGTGTCCTGTCAGTCACGGCTAAGGCTTGCAAAGCCCCTTCAGGGAACAAAAAACAGGTTACGTGGCCAACAGGGAGCACTGGTGACTTCATGCTTTGCCAACTGTTAAAATTGTTCTTGGCTCATTTATGTTTACTACTTTTTATTCTTTCTTTTTTGTCGCTTTTTGTGGCACACAGGCTAACACCTTATGAATGGTACAACCCGCACCCCTGCCTGAAGGGGCGCTGTAACCTGCTGATCAACCAGTATTCTCTGGGCAACAGTTTCTGGTTTCCTGTGGGAGGGTTCATGCAGCAAGGCTCCACCATCGCCCCCAGAGCCCTGTCCACTCGCTGTGTCAGTGGAGTTTGGTAAGAGTCCACAATAAACAATTTCTCTCTTCTGAAAAGACCTGCGTTGATGGTCAAGCATATGATGTGTTTGGATCCTGGTCTCCAGAATGTCAGGAAGTTTAATAATATTTGGATTTTCCTCATTAATCCTGTATATGAGCCTCAAAAATGTATATATAAATTATTACAGAATAAATCCATTGATGCGCAACAAAAAACTAACGTGACTTTGCCTCAACAATGGATTTGATTGGATAACTGCTAACCTGGACTAACCTGCAGACCAATTTCATTGCACAGCATTTAAAATGTTGATTTGGTCATTCTGAAATGCATGAACCAAAGTCTGTCATCAGACTGATGTGGGCTGCGTCCGAAAGCTTAAAAATGATGCCTTCGGAGGATGCCTTCCAAGGTAGGAAGGCATCAAGGCACGTCCGAATCCAATGTTAGCTTCACTTCCTGTCTCCTGAGATACCATCTGATCGATTTTTGAGGGCATCATAGATGTGTCCTTCGCTGCCTTTGATATCCCACAATCCTGTGCTTTACATTCTGTGACAGTTGAGCAAAAAAAAAATAAAGATGACATCTGAAATTTGCAGTTGATGGTCAGTTTGGGTGTAAATGTAAATTTTTGACCAACGTTTTTGACTTAATTTCTAGCAAGAAATTACTATTGTAGTAATACTTAAATATTTGCTTCGTTATCACCAAAGCTCTCTCTATTTTGCTGTAGATCATTAAACCGTTACGCTGTCTCAAAAGTCTGTCCATAATCAGTTTCGTGATGTACCTTTGTGCGTAAATGCTGCCGACAAAGTCATTGCCTGATAAGGCAGTGAGACACCAAGTCAGCTGCCTACGTTTTCGGAGGCAGCCTTGGTATAATGACCTCCCAGAAGTGTCACACGATTGTGTTCCCCCCAAACATCAGGCATCCGAACACAAGATGACATTTGAACACACCTGAATAAAGGTTTCTTATGACCCAAAAGAACATGATAAATATGTCCAAACTTTTGACTGGCTCTAGTCTCATTCCCTTAAAAGGATAGTGGGATCACCCTCAAGTTGTTCCAAACCTGTATGAATTTCTTTCTTCTGTTAAACACATAAGAAGATATTTTGAATAATGTAGGTAACTAAACAGTTGATGGGCCCATTGACCATTGCATAGTATTTTTTTACATCTATCAACTCTATACCCATATTCAGTGGTAACACATATTCTTTTGTGTTCAACAGAAGAAAGATATTTATACAGGTTTGGAACAACTTGAGGGTGAGTAAATGATGACAGAATTTACATTTTTGGGTGAACTGTCCCTTTAAAAGCAGTTTAAAATCTGCCTGGGCAGAAATGTGCAGATTCTTTGTCTGTGATGTAATGGCCCTATCTGCAAGGGTCATGGCTAGATCATCTGCAAAAAATTGCCAGCAAATTAAAACTTCTCTCATAAACAAGTTAGTTATACAGATGCTTTTTATCCAAAGAGGCATTACATTGCATCAAGCTATAGATATTTCTATTCAGTTCTTGCATTTCCTGGGAATCAAACTGATGAACTTGGTTTTGCTAGCACCATTCTTTTCTGTTTGTTCCTTGTTGAATATTGAATTTATATATTTTTTTCTGGGGAACTGAACAATTGATTAAAATATTTACACATTTGTGTATGATCAAATTCTTAAAATAAAAACCCAAGGAATCCAGTACAGCTCATTTTGCCCCCGATTATACATTCATGCTGGTTTTTATGAGTGTTTAAGCTCAGCTGGCTTAACCAGCAAACACCAGTTAGGTTTTACATGCCTAAACTGAATTACCAGCTCGACCAGCATTACCCAGCTGTTATGTTCTTTTCAGCAGAGTATTGCATTCTTCTATACCCTGATCTCATTGTCAGCTGCTGGATGTAGAAGATAAAAGTGCTACTCTCACTTGGCCTCTGTTTTTCTGCTGCGTTATTATACTGTCATTTTTCGAGGCCTTGCCGACTGCAGCACTCTGAGGTCAGTGGAGAATAAAAGCAAGCTATTTTTGAGTATTCAGAACAGGCATACAGTATTCAGAAAAGCCTTTCAACTTCTCATTCGGATTCCAAGCTCACAGTAGCGCTGAGCTCTTTTGAAGTTGGGTCAGAACTGTTTCTGCGTTGCGTTCCTCGTGTCTAAAACTGGTTTGTCGTTCCAGGTGGGCCTTCACCTTGATCATCATCTCTTCCTACACAGCCAACCTGGCGGCCTTTCTCACTGTGCAGAGGATGGAGGTGCCCATCGAGTCGGTGGACGATCTGGCTGACCAGACGGCCATCGAATATGGCACCATGCATGGCGGGTCCACCATGACCTTCTTCCAGGTGAGATCTTCAAGGACAGAATGGAAGAGAACTCCACCCACAAATCAATGGCCTGTCGGCAGGTTTATTGACCATGTCGCTAGCGCTATTCCCTACTTTGGGATTTATCTGTTTGCTGTCTTAATATCAATGCCCTGCGATATCTTTCCCTCTCCAGAGGGCTGCCCAGACTAATTCATACATTTTGATGCATCAGAGGGGCCGTTTCTTGACCCGCTCCTCAGCAAGCACAGGCTGTTTCACATATTCAGTTGTCACATCAACATGTCAAACTGTCAGCTTATCAACCACCTTGGTTAACACAGTCAGTCTCGCCTTCTCAAAGCTCTAGTGATTGGCTGTCAGGACTCCAGACGAAGGTTGAGGAGGAAGCAGGAGTGCACATAATGATCCTAATATCTCCTGTTCTTCGGTTAGAACTCCCGCTACCAGACGTACCAGCGCATGTGGAACTTCATGTATTCCAAGCAGCCCAGTGTGTTCGTGAAGAGCACAGAGGAGGGCATCGCCCGAGTGCTCAACTCCAATTACGCCTACCTGCTGGAGAGCACCATGAACGAGTACTACCGCCAACGCAACTGCAACCTCACCCAGATCGGAGGCCTGCTGGACACCAAGGGTTATGGCATTGGCATGCCTCTGGGTAAGAAATGAGTTTCTGTTAGATAAACAACATCTAGAGTATATGTGGAGTCTTGCTTTTTTTATGGTCATTGCTAGTCAGATTGTATGATATGATCTCACTGTGCAGCTTTAACATTATTCATGTCACTGTAGGATGTATAACTTTAGTCACAATTGACAGCATTGACTGGCCGATCAATCATGTCACACTCATTAACATTGGAAATTGAAATGGTAACACACACACCCAAGCAATCCCTTGCACTGTTTATGTTTTACCTGAATAATTTATCATCTTTTTCCAGAGCATACTCAATGTAGTATGATCATAACATGAAGTGAATGCTAATGAAATTTAAATTAAATATTATTTTACGGTTCATAAACACTAGCATTCAAAGGATTTGGTTTTGGTAAGATTTAATGTTAATGTTTTAAATTATTTAATGTAAATGTTTTAAGTATTCTCTTATGCTCACCAAGGCTGCATTTATTTGATTAAAATACAATAAAACAGTAATATTGTAAAATATCCTTGCTGAATACATTATTAATTTCCAAACGGTAGTGTCATATAGACAACTAATATAAATGGACACTGTCAGAACTTCATCTGAGGCATTGACTAATCGCGAGTGAGCATGTGACAATAAGCGATGCAAGATTACCAAATTTGCCCTATAAATTAAAAAAAATTTGTTTACATTTAGCGAAATCTGTCTCAGACAACAAGGTCGTAGCCAAAATTGCACAGTGCGCACCCGGCTTTAATCGGATAGCAGAAATTAAATGATTCCATTGGCTGAATATAAATTGCACTGAATTGATTTTAACCAATGTTAACCAAGGATTTATGTCCAACAGATGTTTTAATCAACTTGATTAATGAAAGGGTTTAGGATACGATAAGCTAAATGAACATTGTTAGAGCAGCAGGAGTAAGCACAGTAGAAATTATACATCCAGCTCTGGCTTTTGACTTCTCTAAGATGAATATTTATGACTGTTTGTTTCAGGCTCTGTCTACAGAGATGAGTTTGACCTGGCCATACTCAAACTACAGGAGGAAAACCGCCTAGAGATCCTGAAGAGGAAATGGTGGGATGGCGGCAAGTGTCCGAAAGAGGAGGATCATCGAGCCAAAGGTGAACCATCTGTTTCTCAACTGCAGGTCCAAACAGAATCTGTTATAAAACGTTTATCATTTTGTGTATTTCTGTGTAGGTCTGGGCATGGAGAACATCGGTGGGATCTTCGTGGTGCTTGTGTGTGGTCTGCTGGTGGCCATCTTCATGGCAGTGCTGGAGTTTGTGTGGATGCTGCGTCATACGCCAGGAACAGAGGTGAGAGAGGGCTATTTTACCTGCCTCTGCTTTCTGTCCTTCTCCCCGCCCTCGCGCCTCCCTTCCTGATCCCCCCACACCCCATCCCGCACCTCACAACCAGCATCAAAGAGTATACCTCAAAATCATCTACACAGCTCTACACTGTCACAACCAACACGCGGTTTTACGCTTTTTAACGTTTGAATGAAACGAGGTTCCTATTGTTTTGTCTTTTATTTTCCTCCCTGACACATATTGATGGCTGTGTGTGTCAGACTGCATTGTTTCAAATGAAACACTGTGATTTTTACTAAATAAACACTTCGGCATGTTTCAGTAGAACCCCAAGACGTGACTTTTTTTTGGAGGGTACAAATGCATGAGCAGTGTTTGTTTATGTCTTCATGACTTGCTGTAGTATGGACCCTTTTCACATTTCGGGGGCTCTCAGAAGCAGAATTCGTCGTAGTTGGGAAAACTTCTGTAGTGGTGAACGGGACAAGACAGCAAATATATTTTTTGTGTTCTCATTTGCTCCAATAGCGAAAGAAAAAATACTTGATAGCGTTTCTATGACTTTCCAAAAGAGGGGAAAATATTGAGAGATTGATTACAGCCGTCGTTGTATTAGAAATGCTTTCGCAGCAGCGTTAATTTGTTTTTTGTAATTTACGTTATAAATATATATAAAGAAATTTAAATATGAAAAACTTTATTAGATTTGCAATGTTGATAACTGTGAACACAGTCTGTGAAAAGGATCCATTTATTACCATATTCATATATTGAACATTGTGGGTAAATATTCACAGAAAAATTATGTTTGTGTTTGTCTATAAGTATGTGGGTGGGTGTAAAGCGAGACTAAACTAAATGCTAATTGAAAACGGATCGGAAATGTGTGTGTTTGTTTGTGCTCTTGTGTTTTATGTGTCAACATCAAGTGACTAGTTGAGCCAGTGCAGTTTAGCCCCTTTTTTTGATAAATAAGCATTACCCTTAGGGTAGCTTTGTGTATTAGCATTAGGTAATGTGTGTTTGTCTTTGTGTGTGTGAGGTGCATTTATGCATGCAAGTGTATAATTAGGGCCCTGCACTGGCACACCTCATAGTCCAAAGGGTAACATAACATGTTCTACCTGTCCTGTATATCTCTTCATTCACATCACATTGATCCAACACCAAGATGCCCCCTCCAACCAAAGGCCTACTAACATTTACAGCTCCCAGAGTCATGTCATTGTTTGTATGCGGTGCCTTTTCAATCTCATGACAATATATTTGATATGCTTCAGGTAAATGTTGATATTTATCAGAAAACAGCACTGGTTGAGCTTCAGCAGCTAAGTTCTGGAATATGTCAGCTAAGATTAAATGAATGCTAAAGGGACGTGGCTTAATGGGTGGAAGTAACATAAAATGTCCGTATAAATTCATCACAAGCAGATATTTTGTTTTGTTTTTGTCTAATTAAAAGTTCAACTTACAAACTTTCAGCTTTTTCAAAAAGGAAAGTTCTGTCATTTCCTCACCCTCATGTCGTTTCAAACCTGTTACACATTCTGTGTTTTGCAGAACATGGAACATGGAAACATTTTTAAAGTTTTGACCATTTGTCCATTTTGCCCATTGATTTACAAGAAAAAAAGGGTGAGTAAATGACGACAGAACTAAACATTTTTTGAGTGAACTTTCACTATTAGTGTTTTTATCCTCTGTTAGACAAATTTTACCCTGTTGTCTAAAGGTGTAGTCAAATGCACTGTGAATTTTCATGACTTCGATGACTTCTGCACTACACTATACTATTGACAATAGATAATGGATTTCTATTGTGATCGCACCTTAGAACAGGGTGGAAATATTAAGGTTGTGTCATCAATGATATTGTGCTGGTGGCTTTTGCTAATACCTATTACCTACTTGTCTCAGTTTAAAAATTCAAATTTTGTCTAACAGGGTGGAATGAGTGGTTTATGCATAGTTTTTCCCTTAAAATTTGATGTCACCTCAGGAAATTAAGGTCTACTGAAACTACTTAAATCTCTACTGAGGGCAAGAGGAAAATACTACTGTAAAACAACCAAATATCAAATATTTAGATTACCTTGTGTAAATAACCATCGAAGCATGGAACCTCTTGGGAGCAATTTCAGCCCAATTTTTAAACATTTAAGGCACCGTATACAAAGAATGAACGAAACACAGCTCCACTCATTTATGTCTTTTTATAATGCAAATCTAACAATACATTTAAAAAGTGAACTTGTTGAGAATATAATGAGCACACACAGAGATCGCCCAAGCGCTTCAGGATGTTTTCTCAGATTTCTCTGCGGTGCATCAGTCCAGATAAACAGCCACCACCCCCTGTATAGCCCAGTGTTATTTTGATCAATGCTCTGGCTGTGCTGCCTGCCACCCCTTGTGTGCAGCGTGTCAGTGAGACCCCCTGGCCTCTCTCTCTCTCTTTCTCTCCCTCTGTCTCCGTGTTTGTGCCTCACAGCTGTCCATGTGCGAGGAGATGCTACGAGAGCTGCAGGGCATCGTGCTGTGCCAGGACAGCCTGCAGTTACGGCGCAGGCGCGGAGCCACCGTGCTGCGACCGCAGCCTCTGCCCCTGGACGACCGGCGGGCGCGGGCGGCAGCAGCGAGCCTCAGCAACGGCAAGCTGTGCACAGGCACCGGCCTGCCCGAACCCCTCTCCCACAGACTGGCGCAGGAGGCCGCCCTGGTGGCGCGAGGGTGCAGTCACATTCGCATCTGCCCGGAGTGCCGGCGCTTCCAGGGCATTCGAGTGCGCCCCGCCGGCCCCCCGGGAGCTTCGCCCACCCACAGCGAGGAGAGTATAGAGTGGGAGAAGGGCACCAACAACAGTGAACACGAATAACCTCTCTTACCTGTGTCGGGTAGACGTTAAACGACGGCTTTGCTGGACCCAGGGATTATGGGAACATAGGCTCCAGAGAAGGAGCTAAAGGAGATGCTGTCCGTGCTGCTGAATTCGGCCCAGGAGCTGCGTCTGGTTTCTGTACACTGTCCTCACAGCCCTCTGCTTTTGGGGGACACAGCAGAGGGGCTTTGTACTATGCAGTATATTTGTCTTACTGTGCTGTTGATTTATTTTTAAATTATTCCTCTTTTGTTGTGAAACCACTATATTGCTATTATCTCCTTCTCACGACACCAGTTTAGTTTGGTTTTTCACACAGACGCGTACAGCGGACGACTCGATCCACTATCGCTCAACCTTTTTAGAGTGCCAAAATACTTTGTATTAATTTTGTGCTATCGCCTTCTCATGCCGGCCCCGGGCGGAGTAACTATTAAGAGAACTGAACACAAAAACAACTGCGACCTGTTTTTATTAATAGTCATATTTCATTAAAAATGTTTTTTGGGATGTTTCTGAATGTTTGATGTGCATGTGCAAGGGTTTTAGATGCTATTGAATGGAGAAAAATGAAGAATTTTATTTTTTTTCTGGTTAAAGACACACTTTTTACACTTTGCTTTTCATTCTTTTGAGTTGGATTCATGTTGTTGCACTCTTTGGATATGAAAATTGCACATAGTTGTGGGAAAGTGGAAGATTATGCTCCCATTTAAGGAATTTGCATTAGGAAACTAACTAGGATTAATACCGATTTCCATTTACCCTTATTTTTGTCATTCTAGCAGGATTCATGGAGGTATCAAGTGTGTTCGCTTTCTAAAACATGTCAGGAAAGTGATATCTTGAGTTGATATACATGATGAAATCAATACATGAGGAAATCAGCAGGGTCACTCCATCTAGACATATCTGTGTGATGAAACATTGATGATTGTTGGCCTATGTACATCAGATATTCAGGTATTTCTTTATACTACATAACAGCTCATAAAGTTATTGTTTTGTTTGGGGGGGTTTTGACACCAGAAACATCCATTTGTTCATGTGATGTCTTTGGTTCATCTTGTTTTCAAAGAGAGACATCTGGTGAACAACCTTTTAAAAATGGATTCAACCAATCGGTTTTATCAACGTACCACAGCTGATGCAGAATTTGGATACCAAAATGAAATTATTTTATATTAGGCATGATGTTATCCTCAACTTGCAGTGCCAAATTGTAATAAATTGCCTTCACGTTTTGGAGAGCCATTAGAGGTGACTTATGTTGATTTTTCTGTGCATTTCTATTGAACTGAATCCATTTCTAAATGATATTTCAATACGGTGTTAGTGCCTGACGAAAATAAATGGCATTGTGTTCAGTTCTGTGAAAGTTTTTGTCTCTTAGATCTTTTGGCTCAATCTGTAAACATTTGGGTTTTTTTAGGTGCACAAATACAGCTCCATTAATTTACAGGTTGGAATGGCTGTGCATGTGTGTTTTGGTGTTTCAGGCATCTGATGAGCAATGGCAAAGCTGTATGTGCAGGTGGGTTTTCACTGGAAACACAGACTTGCAAACAACTCTATGGGGGCAACCTCAAGATGTGACACATTTACTATGTGGGGCATGAGCACATCTGCTTTAGACTAAGAGCTGGTTTAAAGAGTCAACAAACAAGCAAAAACATTGCCAAAAAATGCACATGCAGCAATTATTAAAATCTATTTTATTCAAGTGACCAATAATAGGGGGGTTAACAAGAACTGAATAGAATTCGGCTAAACATGTGACCTCAGAATGGCTGCCCCCATGAGGTAACCCACTCCATGTAAAGCAAAACCGGTTTTATCAGGTTATTAATAGGACTGTGGTCTTCATCTCATGATGTGAATGTTCTTTTAACTGTGTATTTAAAAACTATTTATGGACTGTGTAAAACTTTTATAATGAGTTAAAACTTACTGAGTACACAATATTAATTTCTCACCTTCAAGTTGTTAAAAAAATTAAATTTTTCAAAATATCTTATTTTGTGTTCAGCAGAAAAAAGAAATTCATACATGGTTAGAACAACATAAATGATGACAGAATTTTCATTTTTTGGGGAACTATGACCTTTAAGAAAATTAGTCCACTGTGAGCTTACAACCTGATTTCACAAGAAAATGCTACTATTTTGGAGTAGGCAATGTGATTCATACAAAAACCTGATTTTTAGAAAAAAGTAAGCTTCGCCCCTAAACATAACTGTTAGTGCAGCCAGCGTAAGCAAATTTTACAAAGACATATGAGAGACTGTACTAATTCATACGAATTAGCCACCATTTCACAAAACATAAAGTTACAAATTGCTATGAGAGTGCGTTGAAGCTTCTGTGTTTGCCTCGATCCTGAGTATTTTCGAACTGAAGAAATAGCTCCAACATCTGCAGATGTCTAAATGATAGAAATCCATTAACATTCTAAGGTTCAAACACTAAATTGAAGTCAAATCCAATGCTATGATGGTTTGATAGTAATGAGTGTGAATGTTCAGAGACCGAAATGTCATGACTGAAGACAACACTTATTTGTGAGACTTGCAAAGCCCACAGCCCAATCAGTCCAGATGCATTCCCGAGGGCCGGACCTCGATCTCTCTCAGCATACTGCCCTTCTCCAAGCCATTTATTTCTTAATTCAGCTCTAACCTGTTTCCACAGGATGAAATTGCATCTCTGGCTTTAATTCCTTCTGGTGTCGTAACTGATTTTGGTCAGACAACAAGAAATTTGACTCTCTGCTTATTTACACTTCATCACATCAGCAAGCTTGGTTTCACATGCTGTTGCGTTGTGTTGCCACATGGGGCGCTATAGCAAGAGTTTTTTTTAATATCGGTTTCTCTTTTAGATTAAATGCTGTCATAGCTAAGCAAATGTGAAAGGGTTAGTTCACCCAAAAATGAAAATAATGTAATTTATTACTCACCCTCATGCCGTTCCACAACCGTAAGACCTCCGTTCATCTTCGGAACAAAAATTAAGATATTTTTGTTGAAATCTAAAGGCTCAGTGAGGCCTCCATAGGCAGCAATTAAATGAAAGCTCTCAGGATCCATTAATGTACTCAAAACATTTAAATCAGTTCATGTGAGTACAGTGGTATAATATTACTATTATAAAACAACAATAATATTTTTGGTGCGCCAAAAAAACAAAATAACGACTTATATAGTGATAACCGATTTCAAAACACTGCTTCGTTAAGCTTCGGAGCGTATCGAATCAGAGAGTCGATTCATGATTCGGATCGCGTGTCAAACCGCCAAACTGCTGAAATCACGTGACTTTGGCGCTCCGAACCGCTGAATCGACTCACTGATTTGATATGCCCCAAAGCTTCTTGAAGCAGTGTTTTGAAATCGGTTATCACTATATAAGTCGTTATTTAGTTTTTTTTGGCACACAAAAAATATTCTTGTCGCTTTATAATATTAATATTAAACCACTGTACTCACATGAACTGATTTAAATATGTTTTTAGTACATAATGGATCTTGAGAGTGTAAATTTCATTACTAGCTATGCAGGCCTCACTGAGCCTTCGGATTTCAACACAAATATCTTAATTTGTGTTCCGAAGATGAACGGAGGTCTTACTGGTGTGGAACGGCATGAGGGTGAGTAATAAATTACATTATTTTCATGTTTGGGTGAACTATTCAGACCTGAATCTTGCATTTGAATTGCAAAAACGCTCTCTGTGTGAATGGGCCCTTATAGGCAACACTATGGAGCTTTTCCATTGTTTTGCAT
This sequence comes from Gobio gobio, assembly GCF_949357685.1. Taxonomy (NCBI): domain Eukaryota; kingdom Metazoa; phylum Chordata; class Actinopteri; order Cypriniformes; family Gobionidae; genus Gobio; species Gobio gobio. Next base: position 32,857,678 of record NC_137114.1, on the reverse strand, counting down.
GTGCATGTGTTACTGCGTCTCGCACATAAAAGGGCATTAAATCTGGCGTTTATGGTAAAAATATAAAAATTAAACTTGATCTTAAAACTGATCTCTAGGCCTTCTGTTTTATTTTTTTATTTATTTCCACTATCTTTCGTCTCACATTTTTAAAAGCATTGAATGGCTCTTGTGTTAGTTGAAGTCAATAGTATATTTCTAGCAACATACCTTAATAATAGCTCATTCAATTTAACCCTCATCCTTCCCTTGCACTTTGTAACAAATCCTTCCTTCGTGGGTCAAAATGACCCAAAGCCCTAAAATTATACTTCATTTTTTCTTTGTCCAGAAAGCTTCTATTTCATTTTGATATTTTTTTCCATTTTTTGTTATTTATTTTATTTACCTTTAAATGACTAGATTTTATCAATAAATAATAAATAAATAGTTATTTAATCACATTCTTTCAAGTTTCAACATCAATTCAAAATAACTCACAATTTCATGCATAACCCTTTTAATTGAGCTCAAAATACCTTATATAACATGATGTGTCATGACTCTTGCCACTAGATGGCCTTATAGCTCTAGTCTATATCGGTCTATTATGGAGCGAATGAGCTGTTCCGCTGGGTCCTAAAGTCAGTTTTTCTTCAGCATGCATTCAGATACACATGTAGACATAAAATAATTATTTTTAGCATTTTTAGTTAGAATTTTGCATTACATTCACTCCTATGGGGGTCAAATTGATCCGTGAGGGAAGGATTTGTTACTTTTTAAAATTTCAACCACAAAACTCCTCAAATCCAGTCAATTATTTTTGAGCATTTGTGGTTCAAGTGCGACCAAAGTCCTAGTGTCTTGGACCACTCCGATGAATTCTCAATTTTTCAAAATGACCCCAGGGAAGGATGAGGGTTGATGTCAGATGCATTTGAATGTAACTGTTTTAGTATAGTGTTATCTTGCTGTTTTTCACAGTTTCACAAATGATTTATTATCAAAAGCAGTATATTAAAACAGCCCATTCTAAATGTTTTAAAGTGAATAGTCATTGCTATAAATCTTTTTCAGGTCACTGGTTTGTCACCTACAGCTGAATTTCTAGCTATTAGACTCTCTTTAATGTTCTAAAACATCAGAGGTAAGTAACAGCATAGGTCCAAATGCTCTTTGTCATCTTTGTTCCACAATGAAAGTGTTGTAAAGTGTTCTTCAGCAGTGCTTGAATAAGCAGGGCAACCATCTCACCATTACATATATAGTGAAATAAAAGTCTTTGTTTGCTTTCGTCTTCTTTTCATTTATTCTCCTTGTGATGAATTGATCTCTGATAGGGAGACATTTATCATCTGCCTGCCAGATCAGACGTAAAGCTGGCACATAGAAAATTATGATTGTAGCCTAGTGCCACGTCTTTCATGAATGTTAAATCCATGACATAAGAAGGTCAGTTATGTAACTGCATTAACTCAATATTTTCATATTGAAATTATGTTTTGTAGCGTTTATTCCAGACAGTCAGTTCTCCCGGGGAATCTCACATCTGTAAATCAACAGCTGGCGTCTGTCAGAGGCATTAGAGCATTACTCCAGGAATCATACTAAGAAGAAAACAACAACAGGTAAACAAATCCTATAGACATTCTATAGGGAGAAAATTAAACCGTAAACGGTTTATTTAATTATTTTATTATAGTCATTTTAAATTTAAACGATAAAGGAAATTACTTTTGGAAAAGCGACAAAAGAAAATAGGACAACAGCGACACCAGCTGGTAACAGAATGAACTGCACCATCTGCTGTAAACGATTAGAGCTTCATTCATGAAACACTGGCAGGCCGCAGGACAAATGCATACATTTTACGTAAAACCATTTTTCTGAATAAATTGTCCAGTACAATTCAGTGGCAAAATATATATGCAAATAGACTGATGAAATGCTTCCATAAAAGTTCATTCTGGTTGTCATTTCATGAATTAAGGCCCAAACACAAGTCTAAGCACAATGTACAAACTGCTTTCTCAAATTACACTAAAACCAGGTGCCTATACCATGAAGCCGGTTTAGCTGGCTAGCCAGATATGTTTAAGCTTAGTTTGTGACAATCCTGGGTTTTAGATACCATTAAAGTGGTTTGGCTTTTTGCAGTGTTTATCTCCATAGTAACTTATGCTCCAAGGCTAACCTGCTCCAGGGCAGGTTATGTTCTGGATAAGACATCTCAAACTGAAATTGGACCAATCAGCAGTGAGCAAATCGCCATAGCTCTGATGCAATAAAGTCACTCCCACTTTTTCTACTCCAAATTAAAGGTCACTACATAGCAAATGTTTTTTAAGACTAAAGCGTCTGGCTTTTAACAATGCTTATTTATAATAATAATAATTTTGAATGGTATAGATATCATTTATGTAATACCCTTAATCAATTACACATGTATAATTTTAGCTAAACAATCATTAATAGGCACTTAGTTAAAATTAATATTAATAGCCTATATAAAGGTCATACAAATAAGCTTTAAAATCAATAAATAAAGCTATAAATATTACTACACGTGAGCTTAAATGTTCAATTCTCTCTATATATCAACTAAACTAACTTCATAACTTTTACTTGCATTGACGTATTAAGATTTTTCTTAAACTTGTCCTCTTTCATAGACAGCTCTTTTCTTCTTCCTGTGTAAATTTGTGTAAATTCTTAATATTTTTCAATCATGTAATATTCTGCAGAAGAGAGAAATCAATCTCACTGCTTCTCTCGTGAGAAGTAAATCTCAGCTTCACTGATCCACAGCATGTGATTGGCTGTTCACTACTGATGTCACAGCTAAACTCCTAAATTCAGGATCAAAGACTGAGTTGACAGAGAAAGCTGATGATCAGCATCATGGGACAAACAAAGCCAGAATAGATTGGTTTGGTTTTGTCAACTCAAAACTAATCCTGTAACTCTGAGTTTGTTAAACTACCATCATGGTACAGGCCCCAGGTGTGGTAAAATTGTAAACAGTATTATAATATGTATTATTTTTGTTTTTGTTTGTTTGTTTGTTTGTGTGTGTGTGTGCGTGCGTGCGTGCGTGCGTGCGACATAAAATATGTGTGTGTACGGTGTATAATTATGTATATATAAATACACATGCATGTATATATTTAAGAAATATTTGCATATACTGTATATATAATTTATCTTATATATCAATATATATTTTATAAAAAATATAATATTTTTCTTAGTACATAGTACACAAATATTTCATGTAAACACAAACTTTTATTTTGGATGTGATATATATATATATATATTTTTCACAATATTACTGTTTCATTGTGTTTTACTAGAGTAATGATGCTGCAAATTCATTACTCTATTCTTCAGTGTCTCATGACCCTTTAGAAATCATTCTAATATGCTGATTTTCCGGAACATTGAACACTGCTTCTTCTGGAAACCATACTTTTTTCAGAAATATTTTATGAATAGAAAGTTCAAAAGAACATCATTTATTTGAAATAAAAATATTTTGTAACATTATAAATGTCTTTCCTATTTTTTATATATTATATATATATATATATATATATATATATTATATTATATATTATATTATATATATATATATATATATAATCTCAATCCACAGAGCCCAGAATGAAAAGCCCTGGCTTGTGCAATATACATGCAATCTCATAGATGTCAAAGGTCAGATGTATTGGTCCTTGTCTTGTTCTGTTCCCAGTGCTCAACTGAAGATGTCCTCATATGTGAAGCGGGTTTATCCCAAAGTCACGGAGCATGTCCTTGACATCCTGATGAATGACTGTGCTCTGTTCTTCCCACTGCAGCCGCGTCTCAGCCAGGTGAGAGAGCAAACTGTCCAAATAGCCCTGCACCAGGCCAATAGACACCAATTAATAAAAAACAACTCAATTTAAGATGAAAAGTATCTTATTAAATGGGGCATGTCTCGCCATCTGGCACAAGTGTTTAGAGGTGCAGATGGTCTCTATTCTAAAATACTAAATGCTGAAATGGATAACCTTTTGGATGGCAATCAGATTTGTTAACACTTTAATTAACCGTCAGTTCAATTAGTTTTACTATAGCATTAATTATACCTCATTTAGTCGAGGTAGATTATTCAGGCACACTTTGAAATGCCACCAAGCAATTTTAAGCTTTGTGTAGTGCTAATAAAATATGTCATCCATTCAAGCATCTAATATATATTTGGACACGGCGCTGAGATTTCACTTAATCGCTTATAGAGCGGTGACTCGGACTTACATGCAGTATCTTCTCACACTCACTCTCCATGCGGTCCAGTTTGCTTTGGAGGTCAGAAATGATGGCGTCTTTCTCTGCTTCAGTCTTCTCTCGCTGCTCTCGTTCCGATTTTAATTTAACATGACACTCAGCTGATCAAACAGAGGCCTGTCATTAGCATGTGTTTGTTTGGTTAAAGCACACTGCCTATATGTGATAAGCACAAGAATTTGAATATGTTAACGGCTGAACTCACCGAGCTGTGTCTCCAGCAAGTCCACACTCACTTCAAGCCTGTTCACTTTAGTCTGCAGGTCTGTTTCCAGAGACCTATATTGACGGTTGAGATCTGTTTTCAAAGTTAAATACAAAACATATTGTGTTAGAAATCAATGATGATATAACTTGCAAAAACATACTGTAAGTCACAGAAGTCATTCATACACTACCAGTAAGATTTTGTTTAGATAGATGACATTTTTAATTTCACTAAATTATTTCTATTACAAACAAATGTTTGTTCTTCTATTCATCAAGGATTCCTGGAAAAACAAATCTATCAGTGTTTCCACAAAAATATTAAGCAGCACAACTGTAAGCAGCAAATCAGCATATTGGACTGATTTCTGAAGGATCATGTGACACTGATGACTGGAGTAATGATGCTGAAATTCAGCTTTGACAACACAGAAATAAATTACATTTTCAAATATATTCAAGTTTAAAATAGTTATTTTAAATTGCAAGTTCATTTTTACCGTTTTCACTGTATTCCGATCAATGTTGCCTTGGTGACAGTGTTGGGAACTAGTTACATGTAATTAGATTAGGTCATTTCATTACAAAAGAAATGTACTGAGATAAATATGTAATTAAATTACAGTTACTTATGAAAATGTTAATTACAAAGGGGGTTACATATGGATATTTTCTGTAAAAAGCTAGGATATGTTGAATAATATTAATTTGTTGCTTTGCCTGTTTTTGATGTGCACGATGCCTCCTGCCATTTAAAGGTGGTTTAATAAAACGTTGCAGTTCTGATGTTTTTGATTGGTTCTCGCGTATGAATTTGCAGCGCACCATGTCATCAATTACATCAATCCACATCGCCGCTGAAAGCTTTAGGCTACAACCTGTCTGAGATTTGCCACCATGGTGAGTGATAAAAATGTGTTCCAGTGCTGGAAAATAGAAAAGTAATCAAATGAATTCAGTTACATTACTTTAATAAAGTGATTGAAATAGTTATTCTATTACATATTAAATATGGTAAATTGTAATCTGAATTAACCCAAGCATTATAATTACAAAGTAGCCTTCCCAACACTGCTTGGTGAGCATAAGAGACTTCTTTCAAAAACATTAAAAAAAAAAAAACTTACTGACCCCAAACCTCAATAAAACAAAGCTGAAGTTCATTAGGTGACCCCATAACCATTGAGAAAGTCTAAGAAACTGCCTAACTTGCCACTGAAAAAATTATTTCATTTTCATCAAGCTATAAAAATCTAGCATCCAAGATGGCGCCGCTTCATGGCAATATGGCGTTGGTCTCGACTTATATGTATCCATGTATGTATGTGCTTGTTTGTTTTGTTTTTTCCGTGTTATAATTGTGGATGAGCTCACCAAGAAAAATTCCAGACAATCAGGTTGTTATGGCAATAAATAAATAAATCAAGCGTTTCCAAAGCAGTACAACAAAACATTATCGTGTGGTTTCCTGGACAGAGATTAAGCCTACAGTCCTAGACTTAAATGGCTATTTAAAACAGATGACCAGAAATCTGCTTTCTCTGTCATGGTTTTAAATAGTCCTACTCCAGGACTAAATTGTGGCTTAAATTAAACCTACCATGAGGAAGGTTTAACTTCCGATTAATGTTGTGTTTCAAAGTATCTTCTTTGAAACAACATTTAGGCTATTTGATGTTAAACCTGCCTCCTGGATTCATTTAAGCCTCAATTTACTCTTCCTCCAGGATATCATGGTCACCATCAGGTAATATGTTATCAAAAAGTTGTTGGCTCTCAATTAGCCTATTCTTATCAGTAATTCAAGTGGTCAGTATATTTATTTGCAGGTCCTCTTTAAGTCTTAAACCTCTCTCTTCAGTTTTTTTTTTTTTTTTTTTTTTTTGGGGGGGGGGGGTATTTTTATATTCTTCCACATATCTGTATTGATTAACTACAGTAATATCAACCCACAGATTTCACAAAACAGGAAGGTAATAAAGCTGATGATTCAATCTTGCCTGAAGTTGTATATTGTTCTTGTAGATGTGTGTTCATTTGCATTTATTTCATTACAAATAGATTTCCAGGCATTTATTTTCTTAGATTCCACAGCTGATGTGTGCATTTTTCTCCCTTGTTCAATAACTTTTTTGGATTGCAGTCTTTTTTCTTTTCTTTTTTTTTTTTGCTGTTATTGTTTTCCCAAATTTTGGTTCATTCCATGTTGGTTGTGCTAATTCAGATTCAGCACAGATTTTATTAATTTTGTTTATTTTAGTTCAGGACTTCATAGCCCAGGTGTTAGTAATCTATTAATATGTGTTTCAGAAAGCCATTTTTAAGCCATGATTAACTAGATTAAGGTCTAGCCAACTTCCATTAAGCCCTGTTCGGGAAAAACGCCTCTATATTATGAAGTATGGAGGTGTACTATATTAATAAACTTGCAATAAAGCAATATATTTTATACAGACCTGCAGTGACGTCCTTCATGTCTGATCTTTCCTGACTGAGCACCTGCTCCAAATCTCTGATTTGGCTTTTCAAGTCATCTCTCACCGCTGTAGCCTGACGCGCTACACTGCTCCTCAGTGCTGACAAGGTTTAGACATGTTACTTTCTTAATGTTTTATTTGAATTAAACATCAGCAAACAGAGAACAAATTTAAGAACTTTCAATTTTAAGAATTATATTTGCCTTACCAAGATGTTCTTTTAAAACAACCACGTCTAAGGCACTTCTCTGGTACTTCTCTGAAAGTCCATCATCTGAGGAAAAAAAGGAAATATATCATGCCAATCAAACAATTAAGTCTTTATTGTAAGAATTATATTATTTTGAGTTTATAAAAGTAAAAACACCTTTTTCTGGCGTGCTCTTTTTGGACTTTTCCTTTTTGCTGTTTCCTTTCCCTTTCTTCTTTGGTGGCATAGTGTAAAAAGATTCTAGGTCTGCATCTATCGAGCAGAAGGAAAAGTTTCATTGTCTTTATTGTGTAAACCAGGGGTGGCGAACTCCGGTCCTGGAGGGCCACTGTCCTGCATAGTTTTGCTTCAACACTAATCAAACACACCTGAACAAGCTAATCATGGTCTAAAGGTTTACTTGAAAGCTACAGGCAGGTGAGTTTTATCAGGGTTGGAGCTGAACTCTACAGGACAGTGGCCCTCCAGGACCGGAGTTCGACACCCCTGGTGTAAACAGACAGAGTCGCCTGGTAGCGTGGGCGTGGCCAGAGAGAGATGTTAGCCAATCACCTCTCCAGAATGCCAATTACAGTTGTTCTACGTAACCGCATTGCACCACGTTGCCGGCTGGTTGCCTGGAGGAGTAGTTGCTTAGCGCGTCCTGTTGTTTAATGGACAATAAGGTATTTCTGAATTGCTTTGGTTATTTAAAAACAATCACCTTAATTCGTTTAAAATATAGGACGTGGAGCTCTCTTTCACAAGTGTGTTTACTTTTCATTGCATTTAGTTTTTAATGGTGAATATTTCTAAAGCGGATGTGAACTGAAATGTTGAGAGAAAATCAACGAACCAAGCATCATACAGCGGTGAATTTACACAAATAAAATAGTTCACCTCAAAAAATATCTGCATAATTCATCTCTTTAACCCAGAGGGCGGCGAAAGTACAATACAAGCGCGTCTACTGCCAATGCTTAGCTCATGAATATTAACTACGTCACATTTACGTTGCTTGGTAACCTTCTAAGTGCTCCAGTTACGTGACCTAATTAATATTTATAAGTCGTGCTTTTCACCATAGTAGGATTCGGTGCATGAGGAGCAAGAAGGGAGGCGGAGAAAAATTGAGACATGAAAGAGGGCGAGGTCTTACAAGCGGAACAGGAAGAGCAATCATACAAGTACGGGAGGGGGAGGTAGAAGGCGGTGTTTATTTCCTTAATATGAATATTTTTATTTCAATTAGATATTTTTTCGAAATCCAGTATTGCATTTTCATCTGTAGAAAGACGATCTGTGCTGAGTTTATAACAAACGTGAGCGCCTCCCCTTGTTCGCCAGGGCTCTTGTCTTGCTTAGCCTGAACTTCCCGTTGCAAAAGTAGTAATAGGAAGTACGATTCATTCCAGCGAGTCGGTTCTTTTGAACGTGTCCATTCAAAGAACCGATTCAACTATTTTCGTACGTCACATCTCTGGTACGTCATCACGTGGTCTCTCACACTCCGGTTCTGACAAATTATTTCCCTGTTTGATGTTCAAACGTGGTATACTGCATTTTAACATGCAAGTAATTCTTGTCATGTTTATTGATTATAATTTGACTGGCAATAAAAAAGAAAAGAAAATCCAATACAATCATGTAAAACAATTCTGACGGTGTTTATTAGGCCTATAAAAGCATGTATTGTGTGCTTTTGTAGACATGATACCGCTCATAAAAACATAGTAATTTAGAACCTAAATATAATTGCATGTACATTAAACCAATTTATTTTACATCTCGGACTGTTTCAGTCCGACCAGTTTTGTGAACCGATTGAAAAGATCCGACTCGAAAGAACGGTTCGATCACGAATCGCTCACACATCGCTCTGCAGAAGCGCACAGATAGAGAAAGAGAGAGAGCTGCAGGAAAAGGGAACATCACGCACGGGTTGTCGTTGTGAAAGCAATTGTTCCTCCACGTCCAGACATCCATCAAAACGTATTTTTGCGCGTTATTTTAACGGGATTCGCCGCTCACCCCGAGCGTATAAAATACAGCGCGAAACGGTGGTTTCCTGCAAGGGGGATTTAATGGGAGTCTTGCATCGATAAAGCGCTTCTCCCCCCCTTGACGGACCTTCGCTCGAACCGAACCGGACTCGGGCGCTGTCCTCACCGGGGGGTATCCGATCCCAGTTATATTTTGACTGCGAAACCAACACTCCGGAGTCCGAATATGGCAGGTAATCTGAAGAAAGGTGGGGGGCTTATTGGCATGATGAAGGACGCTTTTCAGCCTCACCATCACCTCCACCACTCCCATCACCAGCCCGGGGCCGTGGACAAAAAGACGGTGGAGAAATGCTGGAAATTCATGGATAAGGTGGGTGGCTATCAAGCAAAAACACAAAAGAAAGATACCAGAGAGAGACGTTGCTGCTGCTAGCAGCCTCGGTCTCTAGTTAGCTTAGCCGGATGGCCTGCACCGAGGAGTCCTAATGCAATATGGCAGGGCAGCTCTGCTAAGGCAATTAGCTGAACGGTTTGCGGGCTAATAAACTATATTCAGCCGGCCAAATACTTCGGGAATGTCCCGTTTTAGAGAGTATGTCATTCGCGGTAGCCGTTCACCTCGGCTTGCCTAGCAGGACTTCTGAATATGGTACAGGGTCCTGTGCTAACGTTAGTTGTCCTAGCTTAATAGCTTGTGGTATTTCTCAATTGGTGAATATTGTTTATTGCGAGAAGACTAGGAATGCTTTGGACCTCTCTGTCCAAACGTAACTCCTCCTGGATGCCCACACGAACGGCGTGGAAATCACAAAGTTGGTTAAGCAACCGATATCTGACGTTCCTAGGCTTGTTGCTGGTCATTTAGTTGTTTAAATTGTCTTAACTTAGTGTAGACGTGGATAGTGGACAGTTGATGGATTGATCTGTCCTCTAAAACACTACTTGCTTCTCTTGTTCCTGTTTCTATGTAATTTTTTTGGATAAACAGGAAGCGTCACATCAACTTTTCTATATGTGTTAAGTGTAATACAGACCATTGTTCTATTCTGAAGCATTCTACCTAAATTCATAATATAAGAGTGGCTTAGCTGTATTAAAAGCTAGGTTTTTTGTTTACTAGGGATCTTTACAGGTATGGATGGAGCCATAAAAGCCTGGGGTATCAAATATGATCCAAACAAAATGTTTGTTTTTATATTTTGTATAAAGGTTCAATTAACTGTTCCGTTTAAAAAAAGAAAAGAAAAAAAGATATATTTCATATGTCAGACTTTACAGGGGTATTGTACTAAGAATTGAAGCAACTGACGGAATCTTTTACCAGCTTTTCTTGTAAAATGGTAAAAAAAGATTTTTTAAAACGGTTAGATGAACATCTGTCTACCAGAGTGGTTTTCTTGTTGAATATGCTGCCTCACAATACAAAAGTTTAAGCTGCAGTTCATGGAAAAAAGTTGTGGTTGCTGACCTCACACTTCCTGTGATGTTCACACTGATACATGAGTGAAACGGTGCATCTTTCACAGGGGGCTCATTTTGAACTTATCCTGTTAATATAGGAAACCACTTAGATGATAAAGATGGCATTTATTTAGTACGTTGTTGGTGAGATGTATGTTTCAAAGGAAAACTATTTCATTATTACAGAGAAGAGAAACGGTTAATGCTTTCTGACTTTGCAACTTCCTATTTGCTCAGTTTCACACTGTGTAGTTTGGTTAGAGCACATGACATTGTCTTCATAAGCAAATCTCCAAATTTTTGCAATTGTAAATTTCCGCTTTATGTAAACTTGTGCCGAGTCTAAAATTATAAAACCTTTAGTGAATGTTTGGGGTCAGTGATTCAGGATACTTGTCAGAAGTTCCACTTGCAAACAGACCTTTCTGAAAGAAATTTCTTCATAAGACTTAAACATTTGTTAAGTCTATCCTGACATGGCTATTTATTATTAAAATTAAACTTTTCCCATGTTATACATTGTTATATTTTCCCATTCCCCTGTAAATATTCAACCTCTTACCAAACCCACAAGAACACAGTGGTTGTTCTTCCCAGTTTGACCTTTAATATGCAAAAACTTTGCTTAGTCAAATAAGAATAAACAATAGTGAAATTCTGTGTTATTTATATGGGTTTCCCCTACATGTGTGTATTCACCTGGTTTACAAACACAAACGATTCCTCATAGGGTTTAGTAGTTATTAAACCACAGGCCAATGAAGAGCATTTTATTTGTAGTTGTTGATGGTAGGATTTTGCATACTATGGTGTGGTTGATCATGATACTATGAATACAAATTTAACACGATAAATGGAACTGATGCATATTTAATTATTTCTATTTTAATTGACTTCCTGGTGTCGTTTCTCATGTTTGAGACCAAGCAGATGTTTCTCTGCACTTTTGGACTATTTTTCTTAATTCAGATTATCACTGGCAGCCATAATGAACGCTGGTCTGCATGTGAACACGTAGACGTATGCATGTTTGCTGATAATTCTCAGGACGTCCTGTCGCCACGGTCTTATCTCTTGGCTGTCAGGACTGGGGGTGCATGAGAGCCAAAAGCTTTGGAGCACAAGTGAGACTGGATGGTGACCCCCCCACCGAATGTGATGTCATCAGCTCTCCCCACCCCCCAATCACAGCTGGTCCTGTACTGAAGACAAAATAGATAAGAGCGGCTGCAAGCCCTTGGAGCAGCTGCATGCAGCGCCAGCCTCTTATTGCCGGAACGTGCGCTTGCGGCATGGCGCTTCTCGGACTGCTGGGGTGGTGACATTTGAGCAGTTTCCCGTTTCCTCAAATTTCCCACCCGCGTCTTAATCAATAGTTCAGAAGGTGATGATGCGTGGCTTTAGTCCAGAGAGTGGAGAGCAACTATGTCTGAATTAAAGCAAAGGCTATTGGATCATCAGTATAGCCATTAAGTTGTTTAGCTAATGAAGTGCTTTGAGGGCATGCACTTAATCATGATGATTTATTCTCTATAATGGATTTTTTTTTTTTTTTCTTGGAAGATTTCAACAGCTTTGTGGCCTCCAGTAGGGTTGGGTGGAATGACTTTTAAGCTATTTTACTAATTAATCCCACCAAACATTAAAGTTTTTCACATTTAATCTCCAAATTAATGTAGAAACTACTTAAAGACAGTATATTTTAAATATTTGATCTAACAGGTAGGAAATATACCGAAATTGAAGTTATCAAACACTTCAGTCTTCACTACACAAATTATAAATGTAAATATAGATGAATCCTTATTAAAGCTGCAAAAGTTCAGGGTTTTCTCTTTGTCTTTTGTTCTTTGATTTACATAAATAGCCCCGTTTCCACCAAAATTACCAAGAACAATTTGTACCAGGAACTTTTTTCCCACCAGACCTGCTACTGTCTGCGTTTCCACTGCGGTCTAAAGCACCGCGAAGATTAGGCAAATTAGCCCAGAGACATGGGACTGCGCGCGACTGCTCCTCCCAGTCACCGACGGACAGTAATAACAATAACAAGTATGGAGGAGATTCAAGCAGTGCTGCTTTTGCTGGTTATAAATTGGTTTACTAAAGCAGTTATTAACAAAACGGCGGAAAAGAGACGAGCACTGATACTAAAGCGTATTCTGAAAGCTTGTAAAGCTAGATTTAAAATAAGACAATGTTGGTTATTATCAGCTACGGACATTGACCGTGAGATGGCTGAGAGGAACGCGCGCCATCAGACAGAAAGAGCAAGACTGATATTTACTGAACGCAGAATGAACCTTGCAAAAGACTTTTAAAAATTTTGGATTTAAAATACAATGATGCGTGAGCTCAACCAATCAGCATGTTCAGCACCCAAGTCCCACCCCCGAAAGTCCCTGAACTTTGAATAAGTACTACCTCGGGAGCAGGGCTGTTCGGAGGGGAAATTATTTACCCGGAACTTCATTTAGACCCTGGTTCCTGCGGTCGAAACACACCGAGTACCACCCCAAAGTTCCTAGTTCCAGGGGAAAGTTCCTGCAGTGGAAATGCGGCTAATGACAGACAGCAGCAGGTTAATTAGGCTTCTGTGACTTTAAGCACATGGCGCGGATCCGGATCTCACACATCCAATGTCCTCAAAACACTTTGCGTTCATTTAACACTTTTTTTTTTTACACATTTAAGACAGTGTTTGTGGAGATACGCAACAAAGCATTTTGGCATACTTGTGTTTTTCCATTCAAGCACAAAAGAGAACTCAACGCTGCCACGCGTTGTCTGAAGTAGCTGAAGTAGAGTCCCCACACAGAGGAGATTCACAGACAGCGTGACAGTACAGATTTAAGTTCTTATTTTTGCCTCTTAATTAAATGCATTGACGTGCTTATTTTGACAGGCCTGCTATAAATAGATAAATTAAAAAATTAAAATATATATATATCTATATCTATATCTTTTCTATATCTATATATATATATATATATATATATATATATATATATATCTATATCTATATTTATATAATATATATATATATATATCTATATATATATATATCTATATTTATATAATATATATATATATATATCTATATATATATATATATATCTATATTTATATATATATATATATCTATATATATATATATATATATCTATATTTATATAATATATATATCTATATTTATATAATATATATATCTATATTTATATAATATATATATATCTATATTTATATAATATATATATCTATATTTATATAATATATATATATCTATATTTATATAATATATATATCTATATTTATATAATATATATATCTATATTTATATAATATATATATCTATATTTATATAATATATATATCTATATTTATATAATATATATATCTATATTTATATAATATATATATCTATATTTATATAATATATATATCTATATTTATATAATATATATATCTATATATATATAATATATATATATATATATATATATTATATAAATAGATATATATATTATATAAATAGATGCCTCTTAATTAGACGTGCTTATTTTGACAGGCCTGATAGATAGATATATATATCTATATCTATATCTATATCTATCTATCAGGCCTGTCAAAATAAGCACGTCTAATTAAGAGGCATCTATTTATATATATATATATATATATATATATATTATATATTTATTTATATATAATTATTTATTTATTTATAATAAAAATGGCAAGGATGCATTAAATCAATCAAAAATGACATTAAAGGCATTTGTCGTGGTACAATTCGTTTTTTGTTTCAAATAAATGCTGTTCAGTTGAATTTTCTATTCATCAAAGAATCCAGGATAAATGTATCATGTTTTTCACAAAGATCAGCAGAACCATTTTCAATGTTGATTAATCTTCCTTAAGTAGAAAATCAGCATATAAAAATTATTTCTGAAGGATCATGTGACACTGAAGACTAGAATAATGGCTGCTGAAAATTCAGCTTTGCTATAACGTATTCAAATATAAGTTATATTTAATTGTAATAATATTTAATTGTAATAATCTTTACAGATTTCCTGTTTTTGCAGTAAATGCTGCCTTGGTGATCAGAAGAGACTTACTTTGACGCAATAATAGTGGTGAGCTTATTCTATTTTATGAAAACATCTCATTCAATCAGAATTTGGAGTTGGAATTACTAGTATGTTTTTAATATTAGTTTTTACTGTCTTTCCGATTTAGTGTTAATGTAAAGCTTGAACTTATGTCAGGAATAGTCATTTAATATGAATCTATAAATAGAAAATAATACCTTTTTATAGTTCTAGATGTTATGAAACTTTTAGTTTTAAAATGATACATTATATTTGTAAAGTATTCACTCAATTATGCAAAACCAATAGGCTTTACAACATAGTCATAGTTAACATAGTTAATATATTAATTTCCCATTTTGAGTTGCGACGAGAGAGAAAAAAAACCCTAACATTATATACAATACTATGATAAACTGTGATGGATGATTTTGGTCATTCCGCCCAACCCTGATCTCAAGTATTAGACCTCTTTAGCTTCAATGTGTACTCCGTGTCATTCCCAGTCACCAACTGTAAATGTTGTGGAAATTGAGATGACAGCGTAGTGCTGTAGTTTGCAGAACTGTGTCTTATGTGCAAACACAGTTGTCCTCGTATGTAGTTCACAAAAATTATTCTCTCTGGAATGCTCTTGTTTTGCGAGCTGACAAGTTTTGAGTGTGTATTTACGGGTCTGTTAACAGTTTTATAGCCCTTTAAGCCCTTTTTATTTTTCTCTCACACATATCATACTGCAAGAGAAAACTTGCAAAATGTTGGCCCACAGAGGACATGAGGTGAGTTTGCCGTTTGTTTTCTTGATCAATAGTCAACTTATGCGCGTTGGCTGCTGTGTTGTTAACGGACATGTATATTTGTTTTTCTGTAAAGCTGCTTTAAAACAACTTATAAGTGAAAAGTGCTATGTGTGTGTGTATGTATGTATGTATGTGTGTGTTATATATATATATATATATATATATATTATATATATTATATATTAGTGAATTGTATTAAACATGGATGTGAGTTTTGTAGTGTAAATGTTGAGTGTAATGTTATTGTATAAAACATTTTATGCGTTTATGAGCAGATAAGATTCATCTCGGTGTACACTACTGTTCAAAAGTTTGGAAAGAAATTAATACTTTTATTCAGCAAGAAAAGAATGCCTTAACATTTCAAAATAATTCTTTCTTGAGCATTAAATCAGCATATAATGATTTCTAAAGGATCATGTGACACTGAAGACTAATAGGATAAGTAACAGGAATAAATTAAATTTTTAAATAGAAAATAGTTATTTTAAATTGTAATAATATTTCACAATGTTTTCTGTCTTTACTGTTTATTTGATCAAATAAATGCCACCTTGGTGAACATACAATAGAGACTTCTTTTGAGTGCGTAAAAAATATTATTCAACCCAATACTTTAAACACTTTGTCTCTTTCGCCTATTTCCTTGTATTTAGAGGGGCGTCTATGTGTTTTAAATTAATGTCAGTGGACTGTTGTACAAAACTGCAGCCATTTCAGGGCAATTTTCAAATTGTAAGCCATTTACATTGCTTATATTGTTGTTTCTGGCATTGTAGCAACCCGCCATTTTCTCTGGATTCTCTTTTGCTGCTCAGTGTTTTGAAAAGATACCATATTTAACATAGATTTTTCTTTGCTCTTTTGCAGGTGGTACGGTTATGCCAGAACCCCAAGCTGGCCTTGAAGAACAGTCCTCCGTACATTCTGGACCTTTTGCCAGACACCTACCAGCATCTCCGCACCATCCTGTCCCGCTATGAAGGCAAGATGGAAACGCTGGGCGACAACGAGTACTTTCGCGTTTTCATGGAAAACTTGACCAAGAAGACCAAACAGACCATAAGCCTGTTCAAAGATGGCAAAGAGCGAATGTTCGAGGAGAACTCTCAGCCCAGGTGAGCACAGATGGGTTTCTGTAGACACCATCTCTTATTACAGCATTTCAGGTCACCGAATTTCTGCTCTAAGGGGCTTTATCGGCTCTAAATGTTCAAAAAGATGTTTGTTATGGTCTGTAGTGTCCAAATAAGGTTTTAACATTTTCCATTTGACGAAGGCGTTGGGTTAGGTGTGAAAGCAGACGTTAGAGATCTCAAGCCACCTCTGTGTAGACGTTTCCTGGGGTAGTTCATGTTTTTTGGAATGCTCTGCAACTTAATTTGGTGTGGGAGGCAAAAGCAGAAGCAGTGAAACATGGTTTGTCAGTCCTTGAATCATGTGAAACCGGTTTCTTGAAAAAATTTGAGTACAGGTTACATTGAGTTAAGCTGAAGCTCAAAACGTATATCAAAGATGCAAATGAAGTCGAGCATGCAAGCGCTCACGGATCAGACAGGGGGCTGAGATCGTATCAGGTCTGTGGTTCTTCTCCTTCTCCTGGAAACGCTTGACTCGCGTGTGTGCGCATGTGTGCGGACAGAGGAGGAATGTGTAATGCAAATAGGACTAGTCACAAGAGGAAGAGCTTAACTGAGGCCCAGACCTTGCAAGTAACAGGTTGGTTTTAGGGTTTCCATATGCAACCTTCATTAAACCCACATATCATTTGTAATTTATCTTGGTATACTTCTTCCTCTGTCTTGTTTGTAAGTTGCGTAAAAGCACTGAAGCCTGTTATTTCATTTCATATATTTGGCTTAAGTTTGATATAAAATGACCCTACAATATGATTTAAAAGTTGGATGCTTTATTTAGAGAGTTGAAGTCCTATACGTACTCGCAAGTCCCAGACATTTTCCCTCAGGAACTGCAGCTTGTTTAGTTGATTATAAACATCTTATTTATGTCCATACTTAATTTCCATCATTCTTATAATCACACTTCCTGTAGTACAGCAGCTTCTCATACCATAGTCCTGTCATTGTGCCAACTGTCATTCCATATTGTTCATACTATTTCACTTCTCTGAAACTAGAAAGGAATTGCCAATCTAAACATTTAGAGGATTTGGGACCTTAAGAGCTTTCATACGAAATCTTTTTGCATGATGAGGGCCTCTTTTTGAGCCGCTTTGGTGGCAAATTCTCGAATCTTAGCTAAAGCTTTTTCGTGTTGTTAGACCCTGTAGCTTTACTTGGTGTGGCTGAGGGGGCGAAGTGTTCGTATTGAGTGAGAAGAATTTAATGATTAACTCTGACACACAAGTCACGCTTTGCACCACGCAGACACTGCTCTTCCTGTTAACGCACTCACTTCCCCTTCCTGTTTCTCCTAAGCCCCCATCAGCATGCACTGCTGAGGATAGCGAAAACCTGCCACTTCTTACACTTACTGTCTGTGACAACTCAAGCTTTATAGTAGGGCTGCACGATTATGACAAATCATAATTGTCGATTATTCCCTTGAAATTGTCATTGCGATTATCACAATTTACATTGAATGATGTTTTGAATAGCTTTTTTTGTTTGAAGCGACTACATGCCATATTGTTATATCAAAATAAACAAGCTGAAAACACTCTTCCTGAAAAACCTTTATTGATTTTCTATAGCATTAAGCCTCCAAAGTCAAATATACATTGGTTTGGTTTCTTTAAATAAAAAAGTAAAAATATGCATGGTATTATAATATTATACTAAAAATAAAAACAATGGGGGGAAAACTTGAGAACCTGTAGAAAGAAAAAAAACACATTAAGTACACAGAATAATATAAGTGGACTTTTTTTTTTTGTAGTTGCAATTACATTTTTATTGAACGATTACATAATTGTGGCATCCGTAATTGTAATCACGATTACAAATTCAATTAATTTTGCAGCCCTACTTTATAGGAACGCTTTCAGCACATATTGGTAGTTGGTACTACTGAAGACTGTCATAGATCTCTAGACCTACATTCAGATTCATGCACTCCATGTCCTAATCATAAGAACTGCTCTCCACATCTAGTGCTTGATAGCAAAATTTTGGCTTCATCCACTGAATCCTTGATATTGATACCTAGAAGCAAACAGACAGTAGTCAGACTGTCTAAAAACATAAAGTATAAAACTTTCACAAATGTTCTTCATAATGAATTTTGTTTCCAGATAAATTGTCCAAATATTCCTGAAAAGTTAATCATGAAAATTACGGCTATTCACTTGTTTTGCTCAAATTGACGAATACAAATATGAATAATGACACAGTGCATTCATATAAACTAGGAAAGGTTTTGCAACACATTGGATATGATTGTAATTACATAATTAAAATAAACTATTGATGCATTAAATTGGGCATTGATGTATTTTTGCACCCTAATGCTACATTCACACGGGGCGTTGGCATTAACGCTTCTCATTTACTTTGAATGGGTGACGCATCCGTTGCCAAACTGAATTGTGGATTCAGTAGCGTCATGTCACTGGTGTTGCTCGCGGCAGAAGTGTCAATGCAGGCGTCAGCGAATCAGATCGCCTATGCAAATACCCTAGCGCAGACGCTAGCCAATTGCGCTCATGATTTAATTTTGCTTTCATGCTTCACGTCACGCTTGCCTACCAAAAAATGTCATCAATCCTGAAATTGATATTGCACACTTTTCCAGTATTCCATGCAACCCTAGTGCTGCCTTAAGGAACAGTCACAAACGGTCTTTTCATGGCTCGACAGTAAGTGCTGCCTGATGGCCCGGAGCCAGCATTAAGGACGCTTGGGACAGAATTGTCACTTGCCCAAAACATTATAATTTTCACGTATTTAAGTCTTGTCAATTTAAACGTTCAAGCTATTTTTAACCATTCAGATTCAAGCACAAGAGGACGCAAAAGAGAACTCTATTCAGTACTCACACGCTGTTTTCTCAAAACCAAATACGCAAAGTTCGGACATGCGTCCTTGGTAGTTCGGACTTGGCAAGTTCGACTCAGGAGTACAAACTCTGGAGGACGGGAGGACAAATGTAATAATTTTGCAAATATAAGAGGTAGTATGGATGATCGATTATACCGGTAGAGACCGTAAACTGGTAGAGCTTTTGGACCATCGCCTCAGTGCAGCTAGACACTCTCAGTGCTGAATGTCTGTCCCAGTGTTGGCAGCATTTGGTGCCAGAGTTCTCAGTCTAACTGTTGTACTGATGTTTTATGCAGATGCTAGGGTGCACTGGAGCTGTCAGTGAGATATGTACAGTGAATAATTTGTGGTGCACTGTATTTTCACACAGTTTCAGCATACTGTTAAATCTTCTACCACATATTTATCTCAGAGTTTCCTTTATAAAGAAATGCATAATGCACAGTGCTCTGATAACCATCTCTGTGAAATTGCATGTGCTCTCAATTTAGGTAGCCTGGGGTTAGGTGTGTGCCATACATCTGTTGTCAATTAAGCCAAATCATTTTGAATAGATTTTCTGACAGATGTTGTATCCTAAATTATCGTAGCTGTATTACATACAACTATCATAGTTTTATATTATGTGTCCATCCATGCTTCATTGTTCAGATCGCTAAATTTGAACCATGCATGACTTTCCGTACTCATGTTTCCCTCTGTGGTTAGTTTGGTTATCTTTTCATCTTATCTACATGTTATAGCTTTGCATGAAAGGATTATTTATAGAAACAGGGAAATGCACTGCAGATAGGTGAAGTTAGATGCACTTTTAGGCGCCGATCTGTCATAAGATGAGTTAAGTCTTAACATCCTTTTACATGTACATGTTCTTTCTGTGAATTGTTTTGAATTGGGAGAGTGTAAATGAGATGTTTCCTCTGTCCTGGTCCCAATTTTCTGACACAGTCAGACTACATAGATGTAGTCGGCACGGAGAGGACTGCCCACTCATGGGGGAAAAATTCACATTTACTACAGTAACTACAGTTTCTTGGTTTTGTTTTGTTTTTGTTATGCCATGTTTTGTTTGTGAACATTTCGCCTGTAAATAAATACTAAAAGTAGACTTCAGTGGATACAAGAAATTCAGCATTAAGATTATAAACGCAAGCATGTCTGCAGCAGACTTTAGTTTTCAAATTGTATTAAAGGTTAATAAACAATCCTTTTCTCTGTTTTGATTCCACATGCCGTTTTTTGCTCATAACTTTGATAGATCATAGATTATGGCACATCACTATTTACAGCAGATTCTTAAGATTAAAAAAACGCAACATAATCCATTGTGTCGATCACAAGATATTACAGAATGATGTAACACATTTGGCTAAAAATGTTCCTCTCTTACCAGCGTGGAATAACAGAATAGGTATCATTTTAAAGCTTAGAAACTCTGCTTTTAACCCATCTAACCATTTTGATCAACTCTTAAGAAATGCTGAGTAGTCCCTATTAACCGCAGTGTACCGCCCGTCGGCGCCACCTAGCAACGAAAACATTAATAATCATATTTTTCCAAACTGCTGCCTTGAATAGGTGTAATTTGAAAACTTAGTCTGAACTTTACAATGCATGTAGCCAATTCGATTAACTCCTTAGTAGTGTTGAGTGATTTGCTGATAAATAGAAAAAAATGTTTCCTTAATTTATTTAGCTAAAAAGAAATATGTAGATTCAGTGTTTCCCATAGGTTGAGAATTTACTTGTGGTAGTGGGCAGGAAAAATAAAATTATTAACAACAGTAATGTGCAAAAAACAAATTTTTGAACATTTAAAAATGTAGGCTACCATTGTTCTTTTATAGTATCACACTGAACTGACCAACAGCTTCAGTGATTATAAAAGGAGCGCTATTTAGGTTTTCTGGGTAATTCAGTCACAATTTGAAGAAAAGTTTTAGTTTTTCATGAGACTTTGTGGCTTACTACTTTTGTCCTTATATTTAAGGAGTGGAAATTGCTAACAATTCTATAAGTGGTCCTTTGCCGTCATCTACTGGTTATAGTGGTAATTTCATGTCTTTTTTTATTTTTTATAAAAGCGCTTGTTTGCCACAAAGTGGCCTACACCTTTAAACATTTTAGTTTTACAAATCACATTATCACATTTTAGGTGCTGGAAAAAGTGTGAAGCACTTGAAAAGTGCTTGAATTTCACTCTCAAAAGGTTGTACGAAGCCTGGAATGAATGGCAACATTACAAAAAATATTTGACTATTTCTGCCACAATACCATGTGGTGTTACTACATCAAATCCATGGTGAATGTTAGTGATTTGTGGACTGAAACCCCTGAACTTTGTTCGTGGTTTCCACGTCAGCGCTGTTTGATCTGATATCTGTGGTTTATAAAGAAGAATTGTGGCTGAACGCTTCCCACTAGATCTCGCAGTATCAATGTTATTAATTCTGCAGTGAATTCAAACACTTTCTCACTGGATCTCCAGTGCTGTGTTGTAACGGTGTCACGTGATCTAGATTAGCCCGTGTATGACCTCGTGCTGTCTATTATTGCTCCGAGCTGATGAACAGTTCAGATCAAACGAGTAGCGCAGTTCTGTTCCGCTTTTGTTTCATTTGTCGTTTCTCATATGTAACAGAAATGGCAGCTCTCATCAGTTGCGCTCATCAATTTAGTTGCACCAGCAGGGAAAAAAAGGTTGCAAAATGCAACCATTTGGACGCAGTCTGGAGCTTGTGGACTGGCCTGGTATTCAACGTGCAGTTGATCTATTTTGACGCTTTGAATGGCGAGTCGATAATGTGTGAAACACACCAGTTTCACAGTTAGCACCATAGACTGTATAAAACAAAGTTAGCACCCCCTCCCCTCTCCCTCTCTCCCCCAAAAAAAGGTAGAGCTTATGTATGGGAAACACTGAGATTTCAAGTGGCATTTTTACTCGTTACTTCATGAAACATGCACAGATCATAGAAAATGGTAGAAAATATTTGATAAAACTTTAAAAAGTGTTCTATCAAACGATACCTACCTTTTGACTCTCCTTGATATTGTTTTGGAGTTATAAGTCTTTTACTTTTGTGTGTCACTCCGAATAAAACAACTCTAAAAATGCCTTCAGGCCTTTTTTTTTTTTGCACCCTCAGATTCCAGATTTTCAAATATCTGTATCTCGACCAAATATTGTCCTATATACAAGTTAGGGTGTTTTCACACTTGGGTCCTCTTTAAAAGAACCAAACTCAGACTCCTTTAAATGGACCAAGAGGTGAACCAAGTGAAAAAGGAGCCAGTTTTCTTCACGTTCACACTGTCCCTGTACCTGAAAGAGGACTCAGATTAGCCTGGATGCCAGCCGAATTTAGCCCCGCCCACAATTTGTTTTGCTCGGGCAATTCGGTCTGGACTCGCTCCATAGAGGAGTAATTATGCCCGAACAGAAACTGTTCGGACCAATGAAATTGTCAGGGCTGGCTTTAGACGATGATGGACAGATGATAAACAGTAACGTAATCATCCACGTCATCGAAGGCTCTTGGGTTGAATTTGCTCTTATCCTAAACGGAGAACTTGTTCGTATATGCATTCACCTTCACTATTTCTCTCAGAAACGATGATCGTGTTGGTAAGTACTCTGTGTATCCTTAAATGATTTTATTACTGGCAAAGATCGTTTACACTCTTTTCTTGTAACGTTACTTAATCCAGCGTGCGTGCAGACAGGGTTTCCAAGTGTTTTTGCAATGTCGCGCACAATTGCTACTCAAAGCCTGGGTACTTGAAAACTGTATTTCGTACCTAACCGCGGGAAACGAGGGCGGAATCACATTATATTTGGCAGATCCGTCAAGGGTTGTGTGCTGAACGTGCTGTCATAGCTTGGAATGCAAATGTATTCAGGGCTCTGAGAAAATCGCGTTGTTACTTTCGTCCCGTGTTACTTTCGCCCCGGTTCTCCCCTACATATTCTTGCACTAGCTATATCACACATCCACCTTTTGTAAATAACATTTATTTTGAATTGTTTTCCTTGAATCATGTTTATTTTATTGCAGAAAGCAATGACAACATCAGCATACAAAAATAAACAATACAATAAAATAATTTATAAAAATGCTAATTAAATACACTGCTTTAAAATTTCCAGGTAAAGTAGGTATGCCTAAAAACAGCATTCAAGTAAGAAATGGAATAATCACATGAAAACTGCATATTCTTCACTGAATGACGTACTCCACTGGGGCCTATACCATGAAGCCGGTTTAGCTGGCTAGCCAGATATGTTTAAGTTAAGTTTGTGCCAATCCTGGGTTTTAGGTACCATTAAAGTAGTTTGGCTTTTAGCCGTGTTCATCTCCATAGCAACTTACTCTCCACGGCTAACCTGCTCCAGGGCAGGTTATGTTCTGGATAAGACATCTCAAACTGAAATTGGACCAATCAGCTGTGAGCAAAGTGACACGCCTCTGATGCAATTAAGTCACTCCCTCTGTTTCTATCCAAATTAAAGGTCACTATAGCAAATGGTTTTTAAAGACTAACGCGTCTGGCTTTTAACAATGCTTATTTATAATAATAATACTTTTGAATGATTTAGATATAATTTATGTAATTATACCCTTATATATTTTAGTTAATCAATCATTAATAGGCACTTAGTTAAAATTAATATTAATAGCCTATATAAAGGTCATACAAATAAGCTTTAAAATCAATAAACAAAGCTATAAAAATGACTACATGTGATCTTAAATGTTCAATTCTCTCTATATATCAACTAAACTAACTTCATAACTTTTACTTGCATTGACGTATAATATATTTCTTTAAGTTATCCTCTTTCATAGACAGCTCTTTTCTTCCTGTCTATTTGTTTAAATTCTTAATTTTTCAATCATGTAATATTCTGCAGAAGAGAGAAATGAATCTCAGCTTCACTGATCCACAGCATGTGATTGGCTGTTCACTACTGATGTCACCGCTAAACTCCTAAACTCAGGATCAAAGCCTGAGTTGACAGAGAAAGCTGATGATCAGCATCATGGGACCAACAAAGCCTGAATAGATTGGTTTGGTTTTGTCAACTCAAAACTAATCCTGTAACCCTGAGTTTGTTTAACTACCATCATGGTACAGGCCCCATATTCTTATATTAGGCTAGTAATACAGATGTTTACATTCACTTAAGCCAAAACCACTTGTTTATGTGTGTTTTTGACACTTTAAGATAAATGCAATAAGACGCTAAAGATTCTGTTTAGCTTCCGTTCGCTTTAAAGGGGTCTGAGATCGTTTGGAGTGTTCACATATGGGCCAAAAATCACGCGAACCGCGCTCTGATGTATAAATCTCAATTTAAAAAAATTTACTTGTGGTCCAGGGTCGCAAATGAAATCTGTTTTGACAGGAAAATACAACAATATCATATGCATGTAGCGTGTCAATTATGTGATATGTAAGACCACTCTCGCGCTCGCTCTCTTTGCGTTTGTGAGGAAAAACACAAACGCTCTCAGCTCAGTGACAGCGAGCCAGACGCCTTCACACTACAATTTACTGTGCGTCAAATACACTGCATCCCCTGAGATCAATTGCAATAGTGCACTTTAAAGACGGAGTGTGACACTTTCAGAGTGATGAGTGAAAATATGTGCTTACTTGTACTTGCCTCTAACTCAAACACTGGCAAGTGAAAAATAACAATTTATTAACCAATGGCAATGATAGACATTATTTAGTCATCTAGCATGAAAATCTAGTCGTAAATTTGCAAGTGATTTACAAAAACCTCTAATTGGAAATCAGAAATCAGGCTGATCATTGTCTATTACACTTTACAACCAAAATGGAAGGATGCAGATAAAATACGAGTGTGGCAAGCAGGGTGGGGCAGAGAGCCATGGGGACGGAGCGAGTCTGGTGGCACGATTGCTAATGAGCTTCACCTGCATGCCACACTTCTTTCTCCCACCAGTTTCAGTTCTCCCACCAGTTTTAGGATGCATTTTCCAAAGCACATTATCACCTTTGGCCCTATTTATGTTATCCTGAGATTCTTATCAGTTTTGCTACATAATGCTTTCACATGGATACATTTGTTCTGTTTGAGTTCACTTTGTGACCGTTTGAGTTGCTTTACATGGTTAAACTTGTGAAAAATTAGGGCATGTTTGTGTGAAGTTTTTCAGAAAAAAACTGAGAAAATTGAAATGTGTGTGAACTAGTGAAATGTGTTTATAGTTTTGAGAAACGTGTCTTGAACTGAATTAATGTTTGAGGAAATTGGGCCAAATTGATTCAATTACAGTGTGTTAGCAATAAAAAAAAACTGTTTAGCGAGTTGGATTGTTCTCAAGGGATTGCAGGATCCAAGTAATCCTGAAATGAATGGAGCTGAGCAGCCAATGATTCGGTTTTGTGTATAAAGTGGTAAACGTGTATAAATGATAAACATGTCTGAACTTTGGTCAAAGGGATGGTTTTGTCCGTTTTTTTATGAGTTTGTGCACACAGGGAGTGCTTCGGATGGAAACACTGTTAACACGTCCGAGGATTGTATTGCAGCTCGAGTTACTACGTCCTGCATCTCGCTCCACACAGAGCCAAGCCGAGCCCAGCTAAGCACGGTCGAGAGACGCACTCAAGCAGTGGGACATTGTATTTATTTATGGCCTACGGAACACTAACTGATAATGCAGCTCCCATACTCTTGCTAAATTATTCTCCACTTCTGTCTGAAGACATAACACGCAACAGAAATGCTTCCCCATCTCTTTCGCTTTCAAAGTCCCAGTTCTCCTGTTTCGTCGTCAAGGGTTATGTTGAGCTGGCATTCAGTCAGTTCTTCCTCTGAAACACTGCTCTTTAAAGTGATAGTTCACCTGAAAATGACAGTTCTGTTATCATTTCTCACCGTCATATCATTCCAAACCTGTTGGACCCCTATTGCCATTCAATATATGGACAAAACGAGACATTCTTCAAAATATTCATACAAGTTTGGAACAACCCAATTATCGAGTGGTTGACCCATCACTGTACTAAAATTGGTAACAAAATTAAAGTGTCCTTGAGATCATTTTTAATTTTAATAATATCTCTAGAAACTGCATCACCCCAACCCTGCACTATCGTTCATGGTCCGTATTGAAAACTTTTGTTCTGCAAGTATGCATTAAATTGATCGACGTGACAATAAATACATTTTAATTTTACAATTGATTTCTATCTTCTTTTTGAAATAAATGCTGTTCTTTTGAACTTTCTATCAAAGAATCCTGGCAAAAAAAAATATCACAGGTTTCCACCAAAATATTAAGCAGCACAACTGTTATTAATAATGTTTCTTGAGCAGCAAGAATCATATTAGAATGTTTTCTGAAGGGTCATGGGACACTGATGCTGAAAATTCAGCTTTGCCATCACATGAATATTACATTTTTAAATATGTTCAAAAATAAATATTTATTTTAAATGATAATATTTCATTATATCACTGTTTTTACTGTATTTTTGATCAGATACATATAGCCTTGATAAATGGATATTTATTTCAAAAACATAAGTTTTATAGATGCCAAACTTTTGCAGTGTATTTAAAATTAACATAAAATATTATTTATGACCCATTCTGGCAAAATGAGTCACAAGGAGCAAATTTTCAAAACTTAGTTATTTTTGCGCACTCTTTTAAAAAACCTTCAAAATGATGATATATATTCAACATTTTTTCTCATTATACTGCAATTGTTTGATTTAACATGAATGAACCAGGCAGCCTAGATTTTAAGTACCGCTTAATGATACTACTGTAACGCAGAGATCTAAAGTTACACATCAGATGTTTTTCCCCGACAGTTATTTCGAATAGACAGATATTTTTAAATACTGTAATTCTGTGTATATAGGGATCACGTGCGAGAAAGATTTGTTTACATCAGCATTACATCACATTTCATTGGTTCAGACTCGAGCCATCGAGAATTCACTATAAATATAAAAACGATACTAAACTTGTGCTGAGGGGAAGGGCCAATCGTTGAGAAGCGAGCAGAGAAAAACTGCATTTTTCATGGACAAAGGAAAGGTGCTCCCCTCAGAAAACGTACAAATAAAGATACTTTAGATGATTTGGGATCGCTAGACGAGGGCTTAATTTGTGTGTGAACTTCAAATTTGTTTTTCACTTGTTTTGCCTGTAGCTCGTAATTAGCCTGTGCACATTCCGACTCATTTTGCCAGCACGGGTCACATTTACATAAATGAATATTATTAACATAAAATAGGCTAAATAGGAAAATCAACTAATTTGGTTTTGAAATGTCTCTTTACATATTTACATTTTTGGTTTTCAGGGATGATGAGCTGTCACACAACCTGTTCATGTTGGCTTCTGCTTCATTTGACTAGCTTCTACCAAGTGACGGATGAGGCTCTGTTTCTTCTACCTTTTTGAGCCTATTTATTTTGCTATCTCAGCTATGCATGATTATATGGTTAGTTGATTTTATTTGCATTTTCAGAACCGACTACTCACCAGAGGACGACATCTCTTGTAGAAATTAAATGACTTCAGATGACACAATGGATGAGAATAGACTTTCAGATCATTGAACAATTTTTTTTTTGTGTGAGTTCGTTGAAACTCGCTGTGCTCCATGTTCGTGTATTTTATTTAAAGGGTTGTGTGTGTGTGTGCGTGTCTGTGATGTTTGCTTGGGTGTATGACTGCTGTCACCACCACTTCCTGACAGAGATCCGGTGTGAAGCCAGTTCTGGACAGTTAAATTTGTCAAGGGGTGGCTGCGTTAACGAGAACACCGAATCCATGATCTGTTTGAGTATTCTCATGCACAGTGTTTAGACCTATAGTGTCCAGTGGCAGAGAAAGTTCCTTCTTTAGACACTCACAAGTCTGATATTTGGGGAAATATTAAATGTTTTAGAGAAGTTGGCTGTTGAAATGTGCATTAGTTGAGCAATTGAAATAGTGTAATCTAGTGCAAACTGGCTCATGTGTGTGGACAAATGAAGGCAGGCGCTAAAGAGACTGTAGGTGTGACTCTTCTGAACTGTAGACTCTTTGATAATCAGCCGTGGGCATGAGCGGACCGATCTAGCTTTCTCCTCTTGGCTTGGCTGTTTTATCACTGAAAACAGGAAACAGGAAGGGAGCAGCCAGCTGCAGGTCAAAGGTCAGGCCAAAAGAGGAGGGAAGCTGACAAAAGCACAGTATCTAGGCAGGGCTTGGCCTACAGCAACAGCAAGGAGAGGCCGGCCAACCGAGAGATTGGGGAGGAGGAGGGGTCAAATGGATTGTTTTAATGCTGGCAGTCATGAAACCGCAATAATGAAGCACTATTGCTGTGCCTGAATTTCCATACTGAATTTGATGAACTCACTTCTCGACCATTTATAGGTATATACTAGAGCCCGACCGATATGGGATTTTGGGGGCCGATATAGATATAAGGGAGTAAAAAATTCCGATGCTGATATTCTTTGTGTAAATTATAGTACATTACCATTTATAAGTTTGGACACACTTTCCCATTGGTGTCCAAACTTTTTACTGGTTCTGTATATATAATACAGTATGTACATAATATACATACATTGTACATCAATACAACAGAACAAACAT
This sequence comes from Gobio gobio, assembly GCF_949357685.1. Lineage (NCBI taxonomy): Eukaryota > Metazoa > Chordata > Actinopteri > Cypriniformes > Gobionidae > Gobio > Gobio gobio. The sequence goes on along the minus strand of NC_137114.1, from coordinate 32,828,482 downwards.
ACAAATGAAAAACTGTTCTTTTCAGGTTTTTCATAGGTCTAAACTAGATTTTCAGGTAGGCTACAGAAATAATCAAATGTAAAACATCATTTCATAGTCTTCACTGTATAAATATAGATGAACCATTATTAAAGTTATTCAGTCAAGAGCAGTGAGGGATTTTGTCCTCCTGTCTTTTGTCATCTCGTCTTTTTAGAGAAAACGCGTCCCTGCCGTTTGATGCGCAATCTCATATAAGCAAATGCATATGTAAAATAACGCGATCATCAACATTAAACGGCTTATAAATCAAAACTAATATTATTGAATGAAATGTCGACCCAGGACTGTGAAGCTTTGATGGACTCGATCTGTTACTCCATCTGTTTTGATCACCGATCTGAATCCCTTCTGTATGTAAGTTAGTCTTTGTTAAAAACATGATTTTCTCAGCCTTTTCCTCAAAATGTTCCCTTTTTTTTCATGAAACATACCCACTCGTAAGGTCACTCACTTTTATGTGTTGATAAAAAAGAATGCATGAAGCTAGAATAAAAAAGAGTCTGTTCTTTCTTTTGATATATTGCATTTTCAGATATTCAACAAGATATTCTGTGGGGCATGAAACTTAAACGCTGGTGGTGACTGGCAAATTTCATGTTTACGTTCACTGAAGACACAACGGACTATGTTTACGATAATGCTTGACTTGACCTGCCTTTTGACTTAAATTTGTGTGAATATTCGCGCGTTGTGAGACACGTGGACATGCTTGGGCGCTCGTTCATATCGGTGGCATATCTGCGTCATATACGCCAATGCCGATATATCTGCGACAGGCTCATATCGGTCAGCCTCTATATTAGGGATGGGCATTTCAAGCAAAAATTATATTCGACGATCGCTGGGAATTATTCGATTTTTATTCGAAAATCGCAACTCCTCCCCCGCATGCACGCATGTAAAGGCTACACGCGTATAAACAGAGAGAGAGGGAGAGAGACCATTCACGCTCTCAATCTGTAGGATAACAAACTGTTTAATTCATTAGGGAATAGGCTATATCAACTCAAGCCATATATTTATTGTAACATGCTGAAAAACATATGACTGTAATGTGACATCGCCCCAAGTTACCTGATAAATGCCACAAGTCTACAGCGTGCGCGTGAGACGATGTGTTATTCTTCTGTTGTCTCAGGGCGTTTTAACTCTGGCATTTTAGTTCGGAATGGGGCACGGTTAGCATTAAAAATTGCTAATGTGAAAGCTTACCTACAGAGCTTGGTGTGCACTGAGGTACCGAACCCGAGAACACACAACCGGAGTTCGGTTGCTCTCGGAGCTGAGCCGTGATTCACGTGAATGTGCAAACACTCGGGTAGTAACCAGCGCATGCGTTTTAGCCGATTACAATGTCATTAGTTCAATAACATACACGTAAGAGATGATAGTGTTGATGATTTAGCTGAGATACGATCGCGAGAGCGAGCCTGCAGTGTATTAGCGCATAGAGTGCAATCAGGGCAGCAAATTAATGGCAATTCACCGTCTCCTCAAAAGAGTCTGTTTGCAAGCAGCAAAGCCGCCTTCAAGCGACACACATACGGTAAACCCAAGTGTCGTTTACTCAGCTACACATAATAGCACCAAATTAATTGAAAAAAGCCCATATTGACCCGCGTTCTGTTTTCTATCACGCCCGTGCACGTCTGTGATGACGTAAGATGAACGCAAAAGCACCAGGGTTCAAGTTGAGTGTGAAACCAGACCAACACTGCGGAGGCGGAGGGAAGAATCAGACTCAGACCGCTGCAAACGTGTCCAGTATAAAACACCCTGAGAGCGGACTGGCAGCTTTTAGGTGCGTTATTGGCAGCGCCTCTGGTTACATGAACGCGTCAGCACCACATCAGCACCGACAACATGGGGATTTTTTTTGGACGATAATCGCACATACTATTCGATATTCTATAATTAAATAACTAATCGAATATTCGAAAATCGCGACCCATCCCTACTCTATACACTTAAGGCTTGCAAATGTGCACTATAAATACATTCCTGGTCCTGGGCATAATAAATCTATCATGCTTGCTGACATTGATGCCTTTTTACTCAGGTCTTGTTTCATACCACAATTTAACCACAACTTTCATGGTACTTTCAAACCCATTTACCTTAGTCATAATTAATGTAGCGCAAATGAAACCAAGGTTATGAGATGCAGAGGAATACACTTGTCATTCCTCTGTATCTTAATGTCATTGGGTAATTTCGCATACATTTGTTATGTCCCCAACCCCCCTCCCAACACGCACGCATTTTTAGTTAATAAATTTTTTTTATCCACTAGAAGTTTTTTGGGGAAAATATTATCAATGTTCTGTTGGCCGAAAAAATCAATACTGATTATCAGGCATATTCAAATGGCCTATTAATGGTTAAAGTGAACAACGAATCGAAACAACGGTGCAGCTCACACCACAAGTGCACAGGGTAATTTATGGTAATGATCTTTCTGTGCTATATCTGTCTTATCTAGAGGTAAAAGCACTTCATTCAAGCTCTTTCCGTTCTCTGTGCTTTTCTCTCTCTCGAAAAGATGCTAAAGCACCACATGAAGAGCTGCAGATGACATGGTTATTTTAACTACAGTAGCAGAAAGACTGTGAGCAGTAAAATAGATGGATATACTTTCGCTAAAACACTGCAGAAATCAACAATGCTGCAAATAGTTATTTTTATCTGTCTTATATGACTCTGACCGTTCAAACCAGGTTTGTGAAGAGAAGTTTTTTCATCTACATTTAGCATTATTAATCAGCATGTTAAGGGCGTTTCAAAATAAACCTATAAATGTTATAACTGGGAAAATTATTTGTAAATGGCAAGTAAAGACAACATAAACTTTGAAATTACTAGTTACTCCTGATTAGCGAGTTTTGATTTATTAAATAGTTTGTTTATTTTTAGTTGATACTTATTCTAAGCAAAATGTAAAAAGGTCCAGAGAGGAACAACCCTGAATCCCCATTGAGTATCCTTTGTCACATGGCCTTCTGCCTAACATTTGTATCTAAATGTAAAAATAATAATAACTTGATAAAACATCTGATCTTACCTTTTTATAGGCTATTCATATCTAATACATATTTATACATATATAAAAAATATGCTAAAAATAAAAGCCTACTTTAAGTACTTTGATGCCACAGAAAAAACTTGTACTAGCCTAGCCTTTAATAATCAAACATTATTAAAGACAAGTGAGCTGTCAGTAAAATAATATTCAAAAGAAGAATATACAAAAGTTACAAGCATGTATAAATACAATACAACAACTTTTCAAATAATATAAGGTCTAACAGTAGTATTCTGGTGCAGAAATGCAATCATTAAATGTAAAATAGCACTATAGTGTTCACTATATAAATGAAATCTAGATTAATCTTTGTTAAAGCAATTTTGTTGTTTGATGCTTGAATGTGTAAATTGGCTAGACAAAACGCATGCAAATGATAAACGTTCACTCTAAGGTGGTTAATCTTATCAATAAATCTGTGAATCACATGCATGCCGAACCGTGTGGCCTGGTTTGTACAGATCAACTGCTATCTGTTGCACCCATAGACCGTACAAAAAGATGGACGACGCACCTTCACTTTCTTCCGTTGACGTAACTGAAGCCGCCAGTGTTCAAATATGGCACTGACATCTTGGGTCTCTAGTCTGCGCAGTAGTGAGCGCGAAGTGGAGCTGCGATATCAAGGTCCTGCCTAATCAACAACTTTTTGTGAAATAAACAGTTATGGAAATGTAGAGATTTAAGTTAAAGCTCTATTCTCCCGAAGTTCCCGAAAACTGTCGGTTGATTGCCTCAGTGACTACATCGCTCAGAGAAGTGTAATTTGATTGTTTAGATTGTCTATGTCCCATTAGAATACATGGAGAGGGCGGGCGTTATGACTATACTTTATCCTATACTGCTTCCAGTCACCTGGGGGCGATCGAGGCGCATCGGCTTCAGTTTTCAGGACTCGTGTTGACTCATTTCATTGTGATTTGTTTGGCTGCACGAGTGCTTCATTTATTGTTCTGAAGAGTGACGACTTCTGACTCTGGGATTAACTGAGTGCTGCTCACAAACAGTACGACAGCTTTAGAGAGTGATCGAGCGTTCCCTGCTGCGTGAGTGTGGGCTTTCTGTGCATCTGTGCCCTACTTAGTTTGAATCTCCAACTGAAAGCCTCTCCTCTCTTTCATGGTTTCAAACATGCACATGTTCGCAAACATTTTGGTTGAAAGTACCAGTCTTTATTACACCAAAGGCCTGCAACCTCACCACACAAATGCCATTGCTTAACTTCTCTATTATGTGTTCTCGTGAAGAGTGTAAGCATGGCACAGCTGGCTTCCCCAGAAGGCACATTGGCACCCTTTTGCCACAAACAACAACTGTTCCCAGAGCCATAGATAAAGGAGTATGTAAACCCAGGCTATGAGGACGGTAGGATTCCAAGATGTTATAGTAGTGAAGGATGGCATGCAATCCGTCCATGTTTGGGGGAGTTTAAGAGAAGTTTGGCATAGAGATGTGCCATAACAATTATTGAACAATGTATTGTGTTAATAATAATAATTGTTGCTGTTATAGAATTTATTTTATTAATAATATTAAGCCCCACTGCCTGATTTTTTTTTTTTTTTTTTTTTTTTTTGTCAAATTAATATACCGGAGCTTGTTTTTTAATTTTATCATATTTTATTTTTAATAGTTCCTCAAGGCCTTATGGGTTGCAAAATGTTTACTGGTTGTACAAATTCGATAATCTCAGCAATATATGTCATCCGAATATTCGCACATCTTACTAATTTGACGTACTTCTGTGGTAACACTTTATTTTAAGGTTATGTAGTTCCATGTAACGTCATGTAGTTACTATAGTAGTAAATGATGCATTATTACAACTAACCCTAAACCAAACCCTAACCTTAAAGTCCCTGTAAAGGCAATTCTGAGATTTGTTTCTAAACACATTATAAATGTTAGAAATGTATTGCTGAAACACATTACAAAGACTGTGAACTATGAAGTACTGAATTCAGAAGTTAGACCGTTAAACAGTTTTTCACCGTTGCTGTGTTCAGGATTTTCTGGGCGGGGCTAAAACGGTGGCTCGATGACGCACTGGAGCTACCGAGCCTGGCTCCTCCCCTAACACGATCATTACTAGAGCACATTCGCATCAGTTCGATCGCGAGTTACTGTTAGTACTGTTAGTTACTATAGTCAACAACTTGCATAACAGCTTACAAAACAAAAACGATGAAGAGGTGGATTAATTTTGTGAACAGCAACCTTGATGGAGAGCTGAGGATCATTACCGACACCTACCTCTGCAGTGACTTTACACCGGTTCGTTTTACAAACTTTCACCGGAGACAACTGGGATTCACTGATAATCCGCTGCAGAACCGACTATCCCCCGCCAAGGCCTTCATTCTCCCGTCCCGCCGACATCTGGTGCGTCGTGATCATAGACGCTCGTGATCAGTGAGTGTTGTCTTGTGTTCTACTGCCGCTTTCCCGCGAGTGGGCGTGATTTCGGCGCCGACAGCGGACACACCCCCAGCGTTTGAGAGCAGAGAATGCTGCTCATTTTTTCAGGTTTTTGATAAGCTATTTTATGTACTTCCCGGATTTTTTTATGATTCAAATTTGGCTGGGTGGTTAATAACACATTTATCTGTGGTGTGAGGAACTCAGAACACATGTTTAGTTTTGACTTTACAGGAACTTTAACTATAGTAAGTGCATGTTATTTATTTGAGTAAGTACTAGGGATGGGCAACAGTGGTCGAGTAATCGAGTACTCGAACGTGACAGCGATCATCGATCATGAGAACGATGATCGCCCTGAAAAAAATATATATTTGTCTCTTTTTTTTATTGGTTATTGCGTCGTTTTGCGCTGTACCGGAGGTCTGATTGGTTAGTGTTATACAGCACGCCTCCTGACCACGGCGAAATAAAGTGAAACTGAGGCGTGCAATGCAGTGATGTCTGGAATCACTGATCATTAAATGGTTAGTGCAAGATGTGCAGCGCCAGTCTGTCATAGCATTATCATGAGAACACCGTGGAAAATGCTGTAAATGATCTGTGCTCAGTTCCCCGTGTATCAGCTGATCCACAGAGAAACTAGCGAGAACACTCAGACTAGCGCGTGAAGTTCATGTGCGCATTCGCGTCCTTTTTCTGCAGATGCAGAAGATTACCTTTATGTTGTCTATCTGATTAATCTAATATAAAAAGCGTTTGGTTGAGCTTAAGCTAGAAAAGCGCTGCCGTTATACCGGCTGTTCATTCTCTTCAGTTTCAGCTCAAATGCATTAATGCTTGAGCTCGACATGGTTTAGAGACAGATATTCTTTTCAGATAGGCTATTTTTTTTTCTCAGAATCATTGACATTAGTAATGCAGCAGTGCTATACTGTTCTCGTATTTTTTAACAGTAGAGTTTATTTAAAGTTGTTTCTCGTTATGAGTTTAAAAACGCGCACTGATGTCTGTTAACGCTTCGATCATGAATAATAAAATTAAGTGCATGATGTGCAGAGTCAATCTGTCAAACCATTATAATGAGAAAAGGATTTTAATAAAATGTTGTTTCTGTGTGCTTTCGTTGTCCGTGTATCAGCGTTGTTAAGGGAGCGCATTCAAAATGTTCCGTTTCAAACGATTTGCCTGTCAAATCTAGCACGCTGAAGTTCGCATTCACGTCCGTCTGTGTTGATTTATGTCGTAATAGGTTCATAATAATCTTCATATTAACATTGATATAGGGTACGTTTGGTTGAGTTTATTAACCAGCTAGCAAGCTCTGCAGGGTGGTGTTATTTCACAGTTTCAGCTCAAAGGCAATGCTCGATATTACTGACTTGGTTATTTGAGACGGTCATTTTATAAAGATGTTTCTTTTTCAAAGACATTTATGCATCATAATCAAGCATTTATTTTTTGTTTTATATGTTCATGTTTTCATATACCTGTTTTCATGTCACGTTTGTATTTGTCAACAACCATTTTCATAACAGTTTTCATTATCTCAATGAAGGACATGCCCGCCCCCTGCACATTTCCCGCCCCCGAGTACTCGAGTACTCGTTTTTGAGATGTATCGATGATCGAAATGAGAAATTGACAAAAATGCCCATCCCAATGTAACTATGCCACCTTAAAATACTACTTTTTACCATGTAGCAGAAATGCATGCATATTTGTATGCGTTGTTGTTATTTTTGTTCATTGTTCATTATATGATTTAATTTTGGATATTTACCATCAGTAAAACATAATCTTTCATTTTATGATTAAATAAAAAATTTATTAAGTGTGAATATCAATGTGTTTTTGTTTGGGGTACATCATGACCAGAGGAAACAGATGAAATGCAGACCAATAGTCATAGAATACAATTTTCTTCAGTGGTAAATTCATAAAGCCTGGCATTGCTCACTCACACCCATTTTTCTCACTCTCATTTCTTGTAGTTTACACTCTGTTTTTGCACTTTTTTTGTAACACCCCTTTACTCACTCTGTCTTGCTCTCTTTTTTTTCTCAAAGTCCGAGTAAGGATTGAGTTTTTGGAGGCAGCTGCGGCACTGCCACACTCAGACTCTCTCTTGTGCATGTCAATTCCCTAGGCTGGAGAGCTTGTACAATCCCCCACTGTGCTGCCCTGTAAATCATGGCTTTCTTTCCACTTCCTCCCCCTGCCGTGCAGCGCGACCCTCCCTGCTCTCGCCTGCCTGCCTTGGGCTCATGTGCCCAGAGTCAGTGGAATCAGAAAAATGTAGCAGGCATTCAGAGCGTCCACCTCAGTCCCTGATATGTGCCTAGCACACTCCCTCACTATGCCCACTGGCCAAAGAAATACCCAATCACCAGGCAAGACTCCAGAATCTGCTGACGTTTACATGTTTCTGTGCTGATTTGGAGGAAGTAACCTCTATTGTTGCTCTTGTTAAGTTTCAGATATTTCCTGTTAAGATTTACCAAGTTTGATCAAATAACATGGCCCCTTAATCATTATTAAATGATTTTGTTTGGTTTATCAAACCTCTCAGTGAAAGTAACTGTTCTTTTCCTCTATTTCAGACGGAACCTGACGAAATTGTCGCTGATATTCAGTCACATGCTCGCGGAGCTCAAAGCCATCTTTCCCAACGGCCTGTTTCAAGGGGATAACTTCAGAATCACCAAAGCGGATGCCGCAGAGTTCTGGAGAAGATCCTTCGGGGACAAGTGAGTGCTCTTAATGTGCTCTTTGTTTCTCGTAACAGATTAACACGCCATGTTCCTTGGACAAACAAAGGAAGATGGACTTTGACAACGTCTCATTCTGGTAACACAACCTAAATTTCTCTGAATTTCAGGACCATCGTGCCTTGGAAGGTGTTCCGGCAGGCCCTGCATGAGTTTCACCCCATCAGCTCAGGCCTGGAGGCCATGGCGCTTAAATCTACCATTGACCTCACCTGCAATGACTACATCTCCGTCTTTGAGTTTGACATCTTCACCAGGCTTTTCCAGGTGCGTTGTTCAATCACTTTATCACTTCCTCCAAGCAAAAAAAACTAGCTGTATTGTCCCTGAGCTCGGTGTAGAGGAAGGTCTGACAATGACTATTGTTGTGTGGCTGTGGGTATGGAGGCGCTGTATGAGTGTGCGTGTCAGTTCTGATGCTTCAGTTCTCATGGCTGAAAGCCAGCCTGAATGGAGGCCTCTTATCGTCTTTTGTAGCTCAAACAGGCTCGTCTGCACTCCTCCGAGCACACGATTTACTGAGAGTAGGGGGCGAAAGACGATTTGAAAGTGCCTCCGCTTTAGAAGAGATCTGTTTGACCTATTTTAATGACAACTGCTTCTAACCTCTGTGGGATTTTTTTTGCTCTAATTATATACCCTATGAGAGCAACAATGCAGAACACAGTTGCTTGAGGTTTTTCTGTACTTCTACTTTATTTGATACTTTTTATACTGGCACCACATAATTAGTGGTGCTTGCTAGGGCAAAATCGCGATTACTATTTCTCATACTTGGGGTTGGGGTTTGTTCAAATATTTAGATATATGAGTCAACAGATGCTACACAACTTTGACATCCGTTTATACACTACTGATCAAATGTCTTTTTTTTTATTTTCCATTTATTTGAGTAAAATACAGTAAAAACAACAATATAGTGAAATTATTACAATCTTAAATAACTATTTTCTATTTTAATGTTTTAATCTTGTGATGGAAAAGCTGATTTTTCAGCAGCCATCAGTCTTCAGTGTCACATGATCCTTCAGAAATCATTCTGATATGCTGATTTGAAAAAAGTTTTCTCATTATCAATGTTGAAAACACTTTTTTTTCAGGATTCTGTGATGAATATTGCATTTGTAACATTAATTTATAAATTTCACTTTTGATCAATTTGATGCATTCTTGCCAAATAAAAGTATTAATTTCTGACTCCTAACTTTGAATAGTAGTGTACCGAAACAAATGCATTGCGATGCCCTGACAACCGTCCACAACATCCTAGCATCCCGATGATGAATTTTGCCTTTGTCTTCACATTGTCTTCATAAAATGTAAAAATCTAGTCATGTTGATTTTTTTCCATGGAACAGTTGACTATTGTGATTTATAATTTGAATCTATAATATAGCAGCTGTTGAATGCATCATCTGACGGCTGCTTGGCAGCACAGTGCTGTCTATGTAATGAGCTCATTATTCAGAGTGCTCCAGCACAGACATCACAGCGGTCCAGGGCTTTCTCATCCTCTCTCTCCTCAACAGGCCATAATCACATCTATCCTTTAATTAGCCTCCCTTACTTCACATCAGAGCTAATTTGAGAAAAAAGTGGGGTCAAGATTTTTATGGCTGATGCAGCCATAATCAGATATGGCCTTTTTGAAACATTCAATAACCGAGCTAACATTGACAGCACATCATAATTCAAGTCGGTGTGCTAGTCTGTTAGAGAGCTTAAAACAGCCGTGGCATGGCTGGCCCTGTGCCTGTTTCAGTTGCAGTGTACAGCGCTTGTGCTGCACCATACCTCTGCTTCATTCAGCCCAGCAGCCAGAAATAGACCGGCTGTTTACAGAGAGCCCGCAAAGCTCTTTGACGAAGCTCCACGTAGCAAGGTCACTCTTCTCATCAGCATCTGAATGAACCCACCCTGCTGGAGAGCCGGTCCCAGGTTTTTTCTTTTATTCTTTTGACTCTGAGTGGACCTTTTGTGAGACTGATACCTCGGTATGAAAACCAGTTTTGTTTTATGTGTTTGCTCAGAGTACACAAGCATGATTACAAGATTGAATACTGAAGATCTTTACTAATGATAATATGTAATCTGAGTGGGGGAAAGTTGTGGCTTGGTCGACCCATATTTGCTCTGCAACTACTTGTTTGACATAAGTGTCGGGGGGTTTCAGGTGATGCACAAGGCATTTTTTAAATGTGTGAATGCAGCCTGCTGAGGTTTCTCAGACCACTTTTCCACATAAACCATGACTGTACATTAGCCACTTCATAGCCTGTTCACAAACAAACATGGTGACTCATGGTCTTTGTTTAGTTTTACTGTTCATTTTTAGCTAAAGTCATTGAATTCAGCATGTTTACTGCATATTTTAAATCCATCCTAGTCTTTGTGAACCAACCGAAACAGAAATGGAGAGTCCGTCCAATGAATGCACACTGCATCACACACACAAGTGAATAATATGTACTGTCCATCTGTGTCTCAAACTTTCAGTTAGAGCTCTGTGATTCTTAGTCAGGCTGATAAAATGGCTTTCAAAGAGAAAATTAACACGGGTCCCATTTTTATAGATCGAGAAGTGAGTTTTTCCTCTGATCTTTAGATGGAGAAATTGTCATACGTAATGCTGTCTATCGGTTTAAAAAAAAAAGAGGAACAAGTCAAATTCTCAGAAGTAATTGTCAGTCTGAGGAAGTGCCAGTGTTGCCTGAGGATGGTACCATAAACACACGAATGAAGTCCTTTAAAATGTGCTTCTGAGAAATAATACTGTTTTCCTGAACTAAAATATTGTCACCTGCTCACTTGATGGAATATACATTGACCATTTGTGTCTATTGATAAATTGTGACTGATTTTAATAGTCCTGTGGTTTTGGAAGAACTTATTGCAAAGGAAGGGAGACTGATGTGCTTTTTAAATTTGTCATTAAGTGATGTTTATATACAGCGATCTGAGTTAATTTGGTTCGCTGGTGTCACTGGCATACATAGTGGCTCACCAATCCATCCCCAAAATGGACTCAGACTCTCTTCACTCTCTGACTTCTCATCTCTTAAATGGATATTAGAGGTCATCTCAAAAAAGACTAAAGAGTAAATTTGCTCTCGGATGATATTTACACACCACTAAATTTACACAGTGTGAAAGAGTTTTTTTTTATTTTTTATCTGTTTTCTTTCTTTTTCTTTATGTAGCCATGGTCATCACTGCTAAGAAACTGGAACAGCCTGGCAGTGACTCATCCGGGGTACATGGCCTTTCTTACCTATGATGAAGTTAAAGCTCGTCTGCAAAAATTCATCCACAAGCCCGGCAGGTAATGCACACACCGCACCCCTCATCCATGCACAAGTCACTGTTAAAGGGGTAGTTCACACAAAAATAAATCAATCTAGTCATTTAGATAATGACTCCTGTCGTTCCACACCAGGTTATATACATTTAAAAATTCCTATAAACTTTTGCATATTTTTTTAACATTTTATTTTAACTTGATCTATTTTAACAAAACAAAGTTCTATTCATGTTACAGGGTAGGAAGGGGAAAAAAGTAAGGTCACATTTGTTTTGAGCATCCTTTAAATAGGAAGTTAAAAGAAGTTAAGAGTGGTCTGGTGTGCATCCAGCGTTTATTTAAAAAGTTGCCCCTAGAATATTTAGTTGTATGAATGTAACCCGTCAATATATCAAAAGAAAGAACAGAGCCTCTGCTTTTAAACCAATTTTTTTTTATTATTATTAATTATTTTCTTTTTCCTTCTTTTTCTTTGATCAAAACACTTGAATGTAGATAAGTTTCTTTAAAAAAGTTTTTTTTGTCAAAGCACCCCCTAAGCTTCAGTCTTGTATAATGAATGAAGGCACCTTTGTTTTTCATGTCATTTATTGACATTTTTTATAAACTTTTTTATTTTATTAATAAAGTCAAATGAGTTTGGAACAATAAGATGGGAATAATGGCAGAATAAAAAAAAATTGGGTGAATTGTCCCTTTAATCACGCTACTTTGGGCTCCAGCCATTAAGTGTTTTTCATTCAAACGGGCTCATGGCATCAGCAGTGTCACAGCTGCATTATCTGCGACTTAAACAAACAGTGACAGGAGTTACATGGGACAATGCACCGTTAGTCGCTTGAATCCCCCTCTGAGTGGACCGTAGGACAGCGTGGTACCTCCCATCAATAGATGTATTGTAAAAGTACCATGATGTCACAAGCACTCTCATTGCAAAGAAAAGCAATCATATGACCACCCCTAATGCACCGAGACGGATTTCTCAGCGATGGCTTGATCTGACACTGTTAGATTGTCCTGTTTCTTTTATCCCATGTCGTAAGTGTATGTTGTAACGGTCACGTCTTGCTCTTGCTATATTACAGCTATATCTTCAGGCTGAGCTGTACGCGACTCGGCCAGTGGGCTATCGGTTATGTCACAGCTGATGGGAACATCTTGCAGACCATTCCTCATAACAAACCCCTCTTCCAGGCCCTCATCGATGGCTTTAGGGAAGGATTGTAAGTCAAAACAGCGGCTCAGTCTAAAACTTAGCAGAGAGATCATCCATTTACACATATAGATGCGTAATGAAGCATCAGATGTCGCACTTTACCTCTTTCAGATTTTGAGTGTGTCTTACAGACTGTTTATTCCTGTTTAGCTACCTTTTCCCCGATGGCCGCACTCAGAATCCTGACCTCACAGGATTGTGTGAGCCCTCGCCACAAGACCATATCAAAGTCACACAGGTCTGTTTTTGTTTTTATGATGTCAGTCAGCCACTTACATCTCGAAGAATTTGGATAATACTCATCTTTCATCTCCTACAGGAGCAATACGAGCTCTACTGTGAGATGGGCTCTACCTTCCAGCTGTGTAAGATCTGTGCTGAGAATGACAAGGATGTGAAGATCGAGCCCTGTGGCCACCTCATGTGCACTTCCTGTCTCACAGCCTGGCAGGTAAACCAGAAGAGCCTTCAGCTCATTCTTCTGTTTGGACACATGTGCATGTTTTCTTCATTCTCGGTTTCTTTTCTCGCTCTTTTAGGAATCTGAAGGTCAGGGTTGCCCGTTCTGTCGCTGTGAAATTAAGGGCACTGAGCCCATCGTTGTTGACCCCTTTGATCCCAAGGACCCCAATAGCGGAGGTTCCTATGGCTGCAGGGGCACATTTGGAGCCGAGGGAGCCCCTTCGCCCAGCTACGACGATGATGATGATGATCGTTTGGAGGACTCTCCTTTCATGATTAGCAAGCTAGTCGGTTCTAAAGTGAGAATAACTTTTTCTTTATGATGTTATGGACCATTCAGCTTTGCTAAACCTGCAAAAAGATGTCACCACCTACACCTTAACCTATTTTTCAATAAGCAGAATTGATTCAGCTGTCACCTGCCTCAGTAAAGTTTAATATAGGAATTCCCACAAATCCAAAACGAATAATTTTTCCTGTAGACACTTCACTATTCCTCAGCCACAGATCGCTGTGAAGGCTCTGAAATGTTGGCTGGAGTATTTAGCATCAGTAATCTGTATAGATGTAAGCTGAATGGTTTGGCTTGTTCCAGGTGGAGAGGCCGCCCTCACCGCTGTCGATCGGCCCTCAGGCCGTCGTTCCCCCAGTACCTCCTAGGCTGGATCTGCTTCCTCTCAGACCCACCAACCCTCCTGGGGCCTCTAGTCCAGGGGCCACATCCAAGGTAAATGCACTGCATGGAATGTTTCTCCAAGTTTTTTACCCTCAGCACCTCAGTTTGGAATGTATTAAGCATTCTTTTCAAACAATTCAGAAGGAAATTTTAGAGTTCGGATTAGCAGAACGCTGCATGATGTTCAGGTGCTATTGCAGTTTTTGAGATCTAGTTTATCGTTCACAATCCAGGCTCCATCCCATCACAAGGACAAGCCATTACCGCTGCCCCCGGCTCTAAGGGACCTGCCGCCACCTCCTCCCCCAGACCGACCTCACCCTGCCGGCTCTGACAACAGGCTCCCAAGACGCCCTCTCCCCAGTACACCCGGAGACGCTCCTAGGGACAAACTGCCTCCTACCCCTCCTAACCGCAACATGCCGGATTGGAACTCCCGGCCCGTACCCAAAGCCCCATCACAGCCACCAGCAAGCGGAGACTCTCGCGGATCTCGAGAACTCTCTAACCGACACTCTCTGCCTCTCCAACTTCCTTCCACGCTCGACGCCAGAGCAGAAGGCCCTCGAAACAACGGTCCCTCCAGCCTCGACCAACAGCTGGTGAGGATACGCGTGCCATGTTTACACCTTGACATAAGCCGAATCTGTTTTTTTAAATTCTTATAACGTTCATGTGCTTCATGTGCAGAGTTTTGTATCATCCCTTTCTGGGTCAGAGTACGACAACCCGAAAGTAAAGCCGTCTGCTTCAGCTAATGCCATCTATTCCTTGGCAATCAGGTAGGTGCCACAAAGCCAACATCATAACTAGGGCTGCATCATATATATCGGAATAAAACGGAAATCATGGTTAATGAGATTAGTCAACCACTTAGTGCAATTTAGTTAAATAAATGCACTGCTGGTAATTTTATTTTTGTATTAAATACTCAAAACAATACATCGCAATTATTCAAAATCTTTTTTTTTTTTTTTTTTTTCACAATAAAAACTTATTGAATGGGTCAAAAGTTGTGGGAATGTCTTTTTTTTTTTTTGTTCATTTTTCTGTTGACTTTATGGTTACTGAGAGGTTAAGCGAAGCCAAACGTAAACACCAAAATTTCATTCCTAAAAGGAACTCTTCAAAGTGAAAAGTAATTTTTCAGCATTATTTTTTATGCAGATGCACTCCCTAACAAAATCACCAATCATTCTAGAATTAGATTCTTTACAAACAGAGCTATTCAAGTCACCTGGTGAAGGTTGCTGTATTTTTTCTTGTTGCAGACAAAACCCAAATCTTGCAATGTTTGTTTGTTTGTTTGTTCATGTAGCAATAATAAAAATGCCCCCTTACTTCCTACACTATAAACCTGTTAGAAAAATGAAGCAGTCATGTATGTGTTGACTCTTCCTCCTGTGCTGACAGGCCTCTCCCAGCAGTAAAGGCGCAGACCGGGGAGGACGCCTCTGAGAACGATGAGGAATCGGAGTACATGACTCCATCTTCTCGACCAGTGCTGCCCTCTGCTGCAGGGGAGGCTGTGCCCAGGCCACCTCCTCCACTTTCTCTCAGTCCCAGGTAAAGTTAATTCACCAGCCATGGAGATGCAGAGCACCAAAAGAGACACTCTGAATTGACTGAAATTGTAAATGTGCTTGTGAGTGTGTACTAAAACTCACCGTTTACCTCTCTAGAAGTGTACTCAATGAAATGGAGTCAGAAAGCCCACAGATGTATGAAGCCATGTACAATATTCAAGCCCAGGCCCTCACCACCTCTGGACCACTCCAGGCCAGAGACTCAGGTACTGTGATGTGTGAAGATCTTCATCTTCATACAGACAGTCTGCCAGTATATTCTGCCATGTGAAATACTGTGTGTCCGTCCTTGTTCAGATTACTCTGAATTGCCTCCTTTGACCTGCTCTAATGGCCTGAGGGAGACTGTTGGTGCATGTGGTGAGGAGGTGGAGGAGGAGGAGGAGGAGGAGAACAGCTATGACTACCCCAAGCCTCATCTACCTGCCAACCTAGCCCGACGCACACTTTCAGATGTTAACCCCACATCCTCAGCCTTCAGCCGCCTTTCCATTGACAGCGAGCTTGGCGCAACCGCAAGTAAGTCATACACAGTGTTATTTTTATTTATGTATTTGTGTGTGTGTGTTCTTGTGTATATATGGTTTATGAGGACACTTCCTGTCTTTCTGTGGGGGGTGTTTGAAAAAAAAAAATGGCAAACGTTTTCTGCGATGGGTAGGTTAAGGGTTAGGCAACGCGTGCGTGTGCGTGCGTGTGCGTGCGTGTGCGTGTGTGTGTGTGTGTGTGTGTTTGTGTGTGCTTTTTAAAAAAAAAATTCAGTTTTCAATTAAATTTGGGTTTACAATTTTTTTTTTATTAGTTTTTGTATTTAAATATTTATTCATTTATTTTTAAATTAGTAATTTTAGTGCTTCTTCTTTTAGTTGCCAAGGCAACATTTATAATATCCGTTTTTAGTTTTTCAATATATTCCTCTTTTTTTTTTAACTCGCCCATTTCTTTTTTTTTTTTTTTCATATGAAGGCATAATTTGTTTTTGTCTACACAACCGCTTCATTTAAGCATAAAAAGGTTGTTGTTTTTTTGATCACGAGGAAAGTCATCAGTCAGTCAAGTGTGTCCAATCTTTTAAGTATTAAAATGTTTAAATGTGTTTACAGAGTAAATGTAGCACTGTATCATTTCCGTTTTACACCTATATTTATTTTAGATCACAACCCCATGAGTCATGGTGTGCTTATTTTAGAACCGCAACTGCAGTGTGACCATTTTTCCGTGTGTAAATATAGACACAATTTTTAATTATAAATTGTCTTCAGCAGTCATGGATTCCTCTGAAGCCCCTGAGCGGCCTCCTAAGCCTCTCCCCCGTCGCATCAACTCAGATCGCAGACCCAGCCCGGTTCCCCCCGGAGCGAGTCCAGGGCCCAGCCAGCAGTTCAGCAGTGAGATTGAGCACCTCTTGAGCCAGGGCTACTCCCATCAGGACATCCAAAAAGCCCTTATGATTGCACAGAACAATATCGAGATGGCCAAGAACATCCTGAGGGAGTTTGTGTCCATCCCTTCTACTGCACATATCTTAACATAGCGAAACTTCTCTGAGCACCCAGTCTCGGCCTGGCCACACTCATCTCGCATTCATCTCGGACTCCAGAAGAGAGGAGCGCTTGCTTGTGTTCTTGCTCTAGTGACGATGAGAGCCCCTATCTCTGTGACACTTGTCGGATTCTCTGTCCTCCTTTGTGCGTGCGGAAGAGCGAGGGGTTCTTTGCGACCGCTTCTTCAGCCTGAAGGCAACGCATGTCCCCTGAGGCTTAACAAGGACAAAGACAAAAACATGTTTGTGTTTATATATGATTTAATATATAAATCAGAATATTGAGTATAGTTAATATATACACATGTATGTTGGAGAGGGTCAGCTGCAGAGATCAGGGTGTGAAGTATTAGGCCTCAAGAGTTCGGATAGCTAAAGGGAGTTCAGTTAAACGGTGGACTGCAGCCGAGCATTTTCTGGTGTGAAAAAATGGCCTTTACTTGTGTTGCTTCGGTACGTTTTGTTTTTGAGTGTGTCATTTTCATTTTCCGTCTGTCTAGTAGCATGCCGTACGTGTCGGTCCCCACAGCACAGCCGCCCGTTTCAGAGATACCAGTCAGCCCAAAGCAACCCGTTCTCCGCCTGACCTTGACCTCCAGGGTACTGTGTGAACAATTTTTTTTTTAAGTGAGTGGTGGTGGCTGCTGGCATCGGAAATGGGCTCTCCGTCAGCCTTGATACATCTGTGTAGCATTACTGTAATTGTACTGTACCATGAATTTTACTCCCCAAATGTTTAAGGACAGCCAGTCCTTCAGATTCCCAGTAGGAACATGCTGATGAAGGGTACACGCATCGGATGTCAGGGGACATGTGACCTGTTTGCTCTAATCTGAATGTGTCATTTAATATGGTGGTCTCCGACAGACTTTTGTGAAGTTGTGTGTTTACTAAAGATAGTGTTCTCTAACAGATTGAGGGGCGACAGGTTGGACACAAAGTGAAACCGCTTGGTAATAAATAATAATAATAAAAAAAAGAAGTATTTGCTTATAAAGGTCCAAGGCCTGGCCAAGTTTCTGTATTCGGTGGGGACTAAAATCACTCTTGGGGAGGTTCGGACTTGTATGAAGCTCTTCATCTTAGAAACCATTTCATATGATCACCTTAATATATTGTTATTATTAATGTTATTATTATTTTTGATTTATTGTTATTAATACAGAAGTGCTTTACTGCTGCTATTATTGTTAGTGCTAAACAATTAAGCCTTAAATGTACATTTGTGAATATACTGTGTTTAACCCATTTTAAAGTGACAGTATCGGTTCTGTGTAATTTGGTAATGTAGCATACTTGAAATCAGAAGCAACTTGTGCAGGTGTGAGCCCTGCTTTTTTTCTTCAGTGTGTGTGTATGCGTGTGTGTTTGTGCGCACATGGGACGTCTGTTTTCATCCAGGTACGTTGCGTTTTTCTTGAAATACATGCGTTTTCGTTCATCGGAATGGTGAAATGTGTCACGGGGCTCATCGCAGAAGGCCTTATTTATGTTCTTTCCTTGTCCTACAAGGCTTTGGTGTTTACCCTGTCAGCGATCGGATGGATCTTTCAGTGGAAGCCCTGTTCAAGCCATGATCGCAGTGCCCATAGTCCGCCTGCTGTTAGGGAGAAGGTTCTTCCCAATCTCCCCTTTGTACTCAGGAATATAGTAAATTTCAACAGAATCTACATTAATGACTCCGTACTTTAAACCAGTGCAAGTCTGTCTCGTAATCAGGGTCAGAACAATTGTAGACTACTTTAAAGTCGCTCTCAATGACACCAGTATCATTTACTCGACCTCGTGTTTTTCCAAACCCCCCTCCCCCCTACCCCCTCCGTGGCTGGCTTTTGTCCATACAATGAAATTCAGTGGGGTCTAAAATGAATGGGACAATCTTCAGTTATTTTATGTTCCACAGAAGAAAGTCACACAGGTTTTGAATGACACGAGGCCGAGTGAAGGATGCAATTTTCATTTGTGGGTGAATCATCCCTTTCATTTTTCAAGTTATTGCACCAGCACATTTGAATGCACTAGTAATCCGTTAAAGTGAGCGAGTCTCTCATGTTGCACTCGAGGACTCATGATTGATGCCCCAGTTTATTCCCTACTAGCCCCTAGTGTTCTTGAGTGTTGCACTGGGATTGCAGGTACTTCCACGTCTCAATCTTGTAGGTACACACATAACATTGAGAGCTTGCGGTCAGACGAGCTGTTTATTTTACGTTGTAGGCTGATAACTCTCGGTTTGTAGTTTCTGTTGCCTTGAAGCATATGATGGTTTAATACTGATTTTTTTTTTTACTGCACCATATGAAGTCTAGAGATGAGAAGGTGATGCTTTTTTAAAAAAAAAAAAAAAAAAACATTTCATTTTACTGTACTACTATTTCTTGATATTGATGTGTGATGGATGTGCGTGAGTTTGTGTGTACAATATTTGGCACAGTGTACCAATTTGTGCTATGATACTGTCACTTTAAAAGCAAGCGTGTAAAGTTACTTATACATAGAATACGTGGAAATGGCAATGTTTTATTTCATTTTGCATTCCTGTACATGTCAGAATTTTATTTTTGTTTACTGATGTGAATATTACTGTGAGCCGTGCCATATGTTTAGATATGTCTGTAATTTTGTTCTGCTACCCAGAAAAAGGCCTTGTTAAAGTGTAAAGAGTGAATGATGTCCCTCATGAATTTTTGGAAAACGTTTCCATTGTCACTTTGGCTTGGTCAGTGACATCGTAGTGAATATGTCTCGAATCAGACCACAAGAGGGAGCTCTCTCCTCATTTTGCCATAACTTGCCTGAGTATTTCAGGGTTTCTTTCTTTTTGTGCTAATTCTCATATCACTTTGGAAGTATGCACAGCGCTATACTGTTAATTAAAACAATAGAACAAATATAATGTTCTCGTGTTTCTTTTTTCAATAAGACGTGGCGCATATCTCTCACTTGTAGTTTCTATAGTACATGAACCCTATTATTTTATTTTTATTTTGGATCAAATATTGAACCGTTTCAATTATTTTTGTCACAGTTGAGTTAATATAAAGGGCCAGATAAAATAATTTCACCACTTAGGTTTGTTACTAACTTTTGCTGTGAATAACTGGCAGTTTATTAAAAAGTAGGCTATGGCAGGCATTTCATTTTTTCCTTCCTCTGACCAGAAGTTTTTCTTTGGGAAAACTATCAATTAAAATAATATTCCCAGTGTCCCCAGTTTCACTTTCCATATGGTTGGTCTGTATCACTTTAAGAATTTAATGACATTAATGACTTCATCCTCCATGATGGTCCTTTTTTGTGTGTGTTTATGGATGGAATGGAAAGTTCAAAAACCCAAACTTGGCCATTTCTTGATGTCTTGTATATCCTTATAGAAACATTTAAATATATGCTTGTGTTGTCATGCACAGGGTTCGCAACGCAAAAGCGCCTTCTGTGCATTTAAAGGGTTAGTTTACCCCAAAAATGTAATTCTTTCATTAATTCCTCACCCTCATGTTGTTCCAAAACCGTAAGACCTTCGTTCATCTTCAGAACACAAATGAAGATATTTTTGATGAAATCCGAGAGCTCTCTGACCCCTTCATAGACAGCAATTTAATGAACACTTTCAATGCCCAGAAAGGTAGTACAAATAGTCCATGCGACTACAGTGGTTCAACCTTAATTGTATGAAGCATTGAGAACACTTTTTGTGCGCAAAATACAAACTAAAATAACGACTTCACGTCTGTGTCTCCTACGTTGTTGACCGAGTAATTATTAAGAGTAATTATTGACAGAACTTTCTTTTTTAGGTGAAGTAACCCTTTACCATAAAAAGCCATATCTGGTATTGTAGGCATATAATTTAACAAAAATAAATAGGCCAAACAGTGACAAAATTGAGGCTTGAGTAAACCAGCCATTTTAATAGAAATGTAAGGACAATTGCAAAACAAGCATTAACAAAAATATCACTGACGAACAAAAACGGTGTAACATACCAGAGGAAATGAAACGCGTAAGGACTGTTGTACAGAGCCTGTGGGTCTGCTTTGGTTACAGTACAGGGTACATAGCGCATAGATTAAGATACCTGCCTTGGTACAACTTCAAAACCTTCAATATATAGATCAGAAAAAAATATAATACTGGTTTGACCAACAACAAAAAGGTATAAAAATAACATTTTTCTACTGTCCTTCCATGTGTTAAATGAATGAAGACTTCCACATGCATTTACTATTCCCTCTAAAGTTTAAAAATGGGAAAGTTGGTCATGTAATTCTCTTATCATTTACATTCAGTGCAAGATGAGGACAGCAGGTCACTGCAGTAAAACAAATTACAAAATACAGCTGAACTCTACAGGAAACTTCCATTTCTCTCAGGACAGAGACATTTTTAGCTCAAACTCTGGCATGAATGTAACTTACTCGGCTCTCACAGTGAACATAAGGAACTTAATTTGATATAGCTAATAAAAATAAAAACAAAGAGGCATGACATGAACCCAACATTTTGCTTACATATTTGGGAAAAAAAGGTCAGACATGTCAGAGACTTTCCCTGACAAATTTATTTGTCCAGAAATTGCCCTCAAGCTTTATCATTGGGCATTTTCAGCGCTGATCCAGATGAACATTTACAGTAGTGAAGACAGCTCTTAGTGGTTCAGTGCATGGACTATGATGTGGCAGAGGTGAGAGCAAGTTCAAAACACATTGACAGCACATAGCGCAAAAAACGACAAAAAAGACTCTTCGGCACTTGTCAAATGCCCCTCACCATTGGGACTTGCATTATCAAAAAGATATTTAAGCAAAATCTTTCAAATGTTGTTTCAGGCATTTTAAATAGCTAACTATATACAGTATTTCATATGTACACTTTGTAAATACTGGAGTGAGGTCGTTCATGATGAACTTGGTGCTTTTTGGATCGTCTTGCTGCATATTGATTCGCATTAAAGCAGGTCAAATACGAAAAAGAGGGGGAAATGTGGACTTAGGTCTTTGAGCACTCATGTTGGGATGACCCTGAGACGGAGCGCTGCATGTCCGTTTAGTTTTCAGTCTTTGACTCTAATTGAATGGAAATATCATCAGGTTTTCGTGTCAGCCTTACAAATCTTGGGTCTTGTTTAAGATTGGATTTGAGTTCAGTGGGCTGTAAAAGGGCTAGTAATGTGAATCTTTGTTCAGAAGTAATGACCTATTCAGTAGGTGACTTTTTGTCTCCATTGACTCCCTGTAGAAGCACCGCCTCTTCAGATTTACCACTCTTCATCTCCATCACAATATCATCCTTGCTGGCCTTTTCCTTCGTGCTGGGGAAAGAAAAGCAACAGATGAGGCATTAATGTTTTCTGTCATGATGGTATATTGGCAAATACATAAATGTACATCTCTCCAGACATTCATTTTAATACTACGGCATTAAGGCAACTACTTTTAGACTATTTTTCTTTATAAGTTAATGCTTTTAAAGTGTAATTTATCACATTTATATTTTATTTCAGCTTAAGAAATATTTGTATAATAGTTTAAATTAATAACAATACTGATTTTAAAGGTACAGTGTGTAATTTCTACAGCATCAAATTAACCTACAAATTCAAACATATTTCTTATAAATTGCTTGTAATTAATAATTTGTTCATACAATTTGTTTTTTTTATTCGCTTTGGTAATATTTTCACAAGTACGGTGTAAATTTTCAAAACTTGTAACACAGCTAGTCATTCTTTTAAAACCTGATCTAATGCTTTCCTTCAGTTGTACATATGTTCAGCCCAATATCGGACGGTAAGTAAAAAAAAATTTCCATAAAGAAAAGCACATACAAATCCTGCTTTCCTGACCGTCCACAGGGCAGCTTTCCTTTCTTGTAGAGGAAGTAGAGCACACTGCCCAGTATGGCTATGAGGAGCAGGAAGATGATGATGACCGCTATGGCTACTCCACTGCCACCTGGTGGGGTTACAGGGGAATGCAGGCTGAAGTTAGTACCTTGACAGATGAGAGGGAAAGCTCACACCTAAAGTAAAGCCTGAAAGACATACTTTGGGTGAACATTTCCTACACGTCTATCTGAAATGTACAAAGTCTTCAAACAAAAAGGTTGTCAATAAAGTGATCTGAATGTGCTGGGTAAAAAAAAAAAAAAGCAGTGATGATGCGTTTCGTTGCATGAGCGATAATACGAGCAAAGCATTCTGGACTCGTTCATTCTAGAATGGCAACCAGTGTCACCATTTTATCTTGCCTAAAACACACATCGATGGTCATTGCAGATTATTTACACCAGTTTGGTTAAAGTGAAGATTAGCATAATAAATGATTGCTTTTACACAGTTTGTGTGAGCGAGGCTGGTGGTGAGCGGTTAGACTGGTGTTGGCCTTGTGCCTGGACACATGACAAAGCTGCAGTACAAACCTTTCTCCTGCCGTTTCGGTGTAACGGTAAATCCTGTTGCTGAGATGCAAAGGGATTGAGTTACCACACAAGCACAAAGCAGTATATTAATACATCAGTTTTTCTATAAATAGACCATGGGGACGGCTGTCCTGGACCCTTAGATGAAGTTATTGGTATAATGTTAATAGCTTATTATAAAATAATACAATATAAAAAATTATGTATTTAATAATATCGTACTAAAGCCTAATTTCCCTAATACTATTTGCAATATTATTGTGTGTGTAGATATATATATATATATATATATATATATATATATATAGAGAGAGAGAGAGAGAGAGAGAGAGAGAGAGAGATAGATATAGAGAGATAGATATATATAGATATATACAATTACATATAAATATAACATTTTCCAAATACTTAATTTAATTTCTTTAGGATTTATTACTATTACAAATATCAAATCAATGATCAAAAGTCAAATATTCTATAATGCTGGGTATGATATGTAAATATGTAATATCAATTATTAGTCAATTATTTAATATTGGTCCACATACATGAAAATATACATCTACTTCTATATTTTGAGACACATTATTGTTTTGAATTTGCTGTATTGCATGTGGTTAGAACATGATGCTGGAAGCAACCGCTGACACTGACACAGGCTCATTTTGCTCTGACTAAATGTCTACAGGCATAAACAGTATCAGAGATAAGGGCTCTGAGGACCGCCATAATAAGGAACACAAATGTCAGCTGATATCCCAAAGTGAGAGTGGCTGCTTCGCCTCATTTGCCCTAATGCCAAACGCTCTGGTCCCATGAGGTCACAGACAGTCAGCCAGGCCTGATGCGAAGCCTGCCGTTGTCCTAATGAGAGTCCAGAGACCACATGAGAGCATGTTCACCATCAACCGCCTTCTTCTGTTACAGAAAAACTGCTCTGTGTTCAAACACACACTGCTCTTGACTGCACCTCCGGAATAAATACGCAATGCCGCGTCAGCCACCACATTAGCTGCCCTCTCAGATGACTTTGTACAGCGCAGATACTGCTTTTTGTTATCAATTCTCAAGTGTGTGTTCTGTGACAGTCTAAATACGGTGATTTGCTGGAAAAACAGTCATTATCTGCATTCATGGAAGTTGAAATATATAAGTATTTTTGAGTGAAAGCTTCAAAAACATACCTTTAGTGCTGGTGGGCTGGGTTGTCGTCACCTGTGCAACTACAAAAGCAAGAAAATTATGAATAAGGTTGTTTTTGTTAACATTATTGAACTTTTAACCTAAAATCTACAATATTTTTACATATGTATTAGTATTTATGTTAATTTATTTACTAATATATTTTATATACTATTGCATTCTCAACATGAAAAGAAATATGAACTAACAGTGAACTAACAATTTTAATAGCATATAAAAGTTACATATAAATTATATAATGATCAAGAGTAAAAATACTTTTAACATAATTAAGGTTGTATAGTTCATGCAATAGCTAACATGAACTAACAATGAACAATGCTAATTGTTAATGTTAATTTCTACATACACTACTTAAATTGGATTATGTTTGATCAAATAAATGCAGCCTTTAGTGAGCATAAGATGAAAATGAATTTTTAACATTTCAATTCTGTAAAAATAATATTGTTTGTCCATGATAGCGAACGCATGAACTAAAGTTCATGTGTGACAAAGATAAATAATTTTTTTTCAAATGTGGTAACAGTATTCATTAACAAAATAGGCAAAGTAGAGGAAATCAAATAGACTGAAAACAAAAACTCACATGCTTCAATGCTGCGAGAAGTAGCGTCTGTCCCAAACTCATTGTCGGCTCTGCAGTTGGCTGTGAGTTCAGACGTGGCTTTCACAGAGATCATGCTGATAACACCAGTGTTTGTTTCCTGGATTTCCTCATTCAGCACAGGGACAGGCTGACCAGTCTATATATATATATTGTCAAGGTAATATCCATTTAAATGAGTCTAGAAAACGAATTTAAGCATATTGTTAACTCCCAAAAGCGCAATAAAATTACAGTGAAGCTTATAATAAAACTACCCTTAAATTCTGATTAGTTACTAGCAAAACATTTTGGAATTGTCCCTGATTGGTCAGAATCAGAGTGATGTAAGGATACCCGTCGGTAAGAGAGGGTCCAGGTGATATTGGGGATTGGGTAGCCTTGTGCATAGCAGGTCAGGTTAACAGTGCGGTCAGCCTTTTTCATGGGACGCACTGCTATCTCCTTTGTGATCTCAGGCTTTCCTAAAGCAGGTTTAGACGTTATTAGTCATGTAAGCACACTTTTTTGTTTTTGTTTGTTCTTCTGTAACATTGATGAAGTTTTTTTTTACTGAGCTAATGAAATGTTCTATCCCAAACCATGAAAGAAATCTTCATGAATTTGTAAAGACATTACTTAGTATGTTTATTAATCCAAAGTAGGTGATTTCAGGTTTTATTATCCTTGTAAGCGCATTTGGTCCTCCCAAAGTAATCAAAACCTGTGCCACACACAAACTGCTGTATTGGCCCACCTTGCACACTGATTTGCACAGACTTCCGTTCTTGTAGCGCAGACAGGGAACGGACCGTCACTTCACAAATATATGTCCCAGCGGTGTCATAAGAGGCATTGTATAACTCCAAAACATGCCTCTTTACCAGCTCCTTGCCATCCTGCATTGAAATACACCATAAAACAGATCTGTATACAAACTTGAGCATTTCAAGAGCACTGTTTATCAAGAAGATTTATTGTCTTCATGCTGGATATTATTTACATGTTGCAGTTTTGATCTTTGTCTTGGTCTTGAGATCTTTGGACACAGCTGGTCTTGGTTTATATTCAAGTCTAATTAAGTCTGGGTTTTAAATCTTACACTTTTAAAAGTTTGGGGTCAGTACGATTAAAAAAAATGTAATTGATCAAAAGTGACAGTTAACCACTTGCCTCTGGGACCATTTTTGGGGATATCCGCCTGGATTTGGCCTACCCAAATTGAAAAGCTTCCCATACCCACATACAGTGGTCTAAATACACAATTTTGCTGCCATTGTACAGGACCCCCCCATACCAATATACAGTAATACAGTGGTATACTTGCAAAAATGGTACACTTTCAAAAATGAATTTATAACCAAAAATGCCTATTTTGTTTGTCTGTTTTTTTAAATAAAGGCAGGCAGAAATTACATAAAAATTACACAAAAAAGGTCATATTCCTCCATTCAGATTCATTTGAATAAATTGAATAAAAAGTATTTTCTGGAATCTAGTGGAAACAGCCAAACTGTCTGCAGGGTGCTAGAGCACACAGGGCCTGAGTTACACACTTTCAAAAATGAATTTATTACCAACAAAAATCGTCTCTTTTTTGGGGGGGTTATTACAGCTCAGACAACATGTACTTACATGTTTATCACTTTAAGCAGTGTTTTATTTAACTTCAAAGGGTTTCCTGTAAAATGACACCAAAATTGTGTATTTGGAGCACTGTATGTAGGTATAGGAAGCTTTTCAATTTGGGTAGGCCAAATCCAGGCAGAAATGGTCCCAGAGTAATTTAGTGTAAATAAGTTACTCTGTGTAAAACAAATGCCAAAATGATGCATGTACAGGGTCCGCAGAGTTTAAGAGGTTAAGACTTTTTCATTGTTAGAAAACAATTCTGTTTTAAATAAATGCTTTCATCAAAGAATCATGAAAAAAAATATTATTCGGCACAACTGGTTTTAACATTGATAAAAGAAATGTTTCTTGAGCAGCGACAGCATATTAGAATGATTTCTAAAGGATCGTGTGACACTGAAGACTGGAGTAACGCATGTGCTTTAAATTACATTTTAAAACATTAAAATAGAACAAAAAGTTATTTTAAATTGTAATAGTATTTTACTGTATTTTTTATCAAATAAATGTAGCCTTGAAGAGTATTAGAGACTCCAAAAAACAAAACAAAAAACGGTAGTGTATTTCCAACATCCTAAAGGTGATAACATCAACTACTACAGGTCAGCGTGGTGTCATCATTGTTTTGGAGTCCATCTTATTGTTGTACCTTATACCATGCTGTGTATGTGGGTAAAGAAGACAAAGCGTTGCAGGTTAAGGTGAGGTCATCCCCCTGGTCCAGAACTGTCTCCTCTAGTGTCACCACAATATGATCCAGAACTAAGAAAGAAAAAATAGTGCTGCTCATGGAGAGAAAAATCATCTCACCAACAGGAACTGAGGAACGTGCTCTTACAGTGTACTGTGATATTGATGGAGTCCTCAGCATCATTGCCTGTCTCTAAGTCAAGTGACTGGCACTTATACGTTCCACTGTTTGATCGTGTGACGTTTTCCAGAAACAGTATTTCATTCTCTGTACTCAACACATCCTGTAATGGACAAGTGAGAATAATTAAAACTGTAATGTACTCCAGAACTACAGGTGATCCATTGAATATTTTCACACGGTATAGAGATTTCAGTAAAGTTCATTGTATGGCGCTTTTCACAATACATATTGTTTCAAAGCAGCTTCTCAAAAAATTAATGATTCAACATTACAATCAGTAAGTATTCTGTTATCAGCCAGAGATTGGCTGCATCAGAAATCACATACTTCCCTACTATACGGTAGGCAAAAAACGCTATATGTCAAAAGAAGTATGTTCCGAATTCACAGTACTCATAAAAGAGTAAGCAAAAAGTACCCAGATTCCGGCGAGATTCTGAAGTGTGCATACGATGGACACTTTACTATCCCATAAGGCCACGGGAGAGAATTTATGAATGGCAGTGAAGTGACGTAACTGACAGGTCACATGATAAAGAAAGCATGTTGAATGTAGTACGTCCAGATTACATATTACATTAATTTACAGCCTGCAGATTCATACTTACCCTGTACCCCTTAATTAATAAAAAAATACTTACAGTATAAATAATTTGTTAATTTTTCTGGTAGTTCCCCCTTTATTGCCCAAATATTACATATTGTTCCCTTATACCTACACATACGTATTTTATAGTTACACTATAATTACCGGAAGTTACGCTGTGAATTCGCTTTACTTACGCAGTGCTTTCCAGGCTGTGATCTAAAGCGTTACCGTATGCGATTTCGGACGCATCCTTTTGTCAGTCATGTCCATATGTCCATAACATTCCCATTAAGTCATAAAAACATTATTTCTGAATGTTCTCTGAACATTTAAAACTTCAATTTTTTAACAAGTAGGTTCTGAGAATTTTCCCTGTTAGCTGGGATGACAGTAATATACAGCTATAAGATAATATAAGTTATGTGGTTTGTAAACATCATGTATTCAGTTAGGCAGATATAAAGAATGTGTTTGATTACAGCTTGATTATGTATTACCTCTTTATGTGTGAAAGTATAAAGGGGCGGAGGTTTTCCATTTCCCTCACAATGGATCTCCACGGTGTCGCCTTCTTTTATAAGCCTATTGGGTGGATGTATGGACAGGTTTACCTTTGTTGTAGGGTCTGAAATGATAAAATGAAATAGTAAGACATTGTGCAATTGATATTGTGCTTGGTAGATCCAATAGATGGCAGCACAGAGCACTATCCACCCCAAAATGAAAATGTTGCTGTCAATCCACAGGAGAAAGAAAGTCATACAGGTTTGGAATGACATGAGAATGAGTAAATGATAACTATTTTCATTTTATTGGGAGAACTAGCTCTTTAAAGTAAATACTTACAGTAAACTGTGATGTCGATTGGATTGGACTCTGCCATTTTTGATGCACCAGGGACAAAGTATTGAACCTCACAGTAGAAAATGGCATCTTCATCTGCCCTCGTGACCTTAATGAAAAGTTGACTCTCAACTGCATACAGGCCATTGGTTTTGATTGTCACTGACTCCACGATCTTTACCTCTAAAGGGGATGCAGATGGTTTTTGTCATTGCCAAATAAAATTACATTTTGTTTTGTAGAATGTTGACTGAATGGCCCTGTATTTACCACCATCTGAGTTTTGGAGAGGGAATCTGTCCTTGTACCATGTGATGTTGGGTCTAGGATACCCGTCATCCACTTTACAATTTGCAACCTGAGTAAAAATACCATAATTATGCAAAGTTCATGAAAATGTCCATAAAGTAAACAGATGGTTTAGTTGAGCTCTACCTTTGATGGCTCCTCCTCAACAGAAATCCCTGTGTGTCTACGTTCAACCACAGGCAGAGATGGCGAGTCTAAAAGACAGAGCGGTTTAGTGTTAGGATGAAGGTTAAAATGGGTCAAGCAGCATATGGTGATCCCTCTTCTAAATCAGGTAGGACAAGCCCGTTTTCTCTTACTGAATACTTGGAGACGAGTGCGTCCTTCACCAATGTCTTTCGACGCATTGTGCACCATGCAGATGAACTCCCTCTGGTCAGTCAGTTCCACCTTGTCGATGGTCAGAATGGCGTTTCCTTGAGAAATCTGCGGGTCATGAAAGCGACTGACTTTGATCCTCCCGGCAAATTCACTGCCCTCTTCGATGATCTCAGTCTGATTATCATAGTAGTAGATTCTTATCCTGCTTTGGTCCTTGCCAGGCAATTTCTGTACAAAGTCAAAAATAGTGTTGATCAGATTTCCACATTTATTGTATGTCTATGGATTTGTTTGTATATTCTTTTTATAAATTGGTTATTTGGGTGAATTTGGGTTTTTTGGAAATATTCTTCATGTATTGTTTTTCTATTTATTGTAAATAATTCATATTATTATAAATATTTGTTTTAATTTGTGAACAACAGTATAAGCAGGGCTTGACATTAAAACATTTTGGCTCACCAGCCACTGTGGCTAGTGATTTTCCCAAGTTACTAGCCACTTGTAGTTTCACTGGCCACAATTTTGACACCGATACCAGCTGGTATATTAGGCTGCTGTCACTTTAAGACCTGACGCATGGATTCATTATACCAATATCCTTCTCAACTGTTTACGTTCACTTAAAACATTACTGGTCCCACTTTATATTAGGTGGCCTTAACTACTATGTACTTTTGCTGATATTGAGGTGGGATACGGGTAAAGTTAGGGACAGGTGTGGTGGTATGGGTAAGTTTAAGGGTAGGGTTAGGTGTAAGGGAAGTGTCAACAGTGTAATTACAAATGTAACTACAGAAATTAATTACAGATGTAATTACATGCATGCAGGTATTGTTTTAAATGTAAGTACAATGTAAAAACATGTATGTACACAATAAGTGCATTGTATCAAATGAGTAATTGAAATGTTAGTACAAACTAAGTAGTAAAGGCCACCTAATAAAAAAGTGTTTACGTGAATACTCATCAATACTCATAATTTTGACATAATTTTGTGTGTATTTGACTGTTTAAGAGCAATAAGTAGCAAAAAAGAACTCAATTTAGTACTGAGAGGCGGCTTTATCTGCACATACTTTGGGTGTGAGCACAAAATCTGCAGGAATGAGTAAAATGATGTGCATTACACGCACTCCCAAGCTGAAAATCAAGCCCTGTTACACCAACCATATTCATCCGGAGCAAATGAAAGGAGTGAGTGAGGGGAGGCAGGTTTGTGTGTCAACTCGCTGTCGGAGAGATCATGAGAGAGCGAGAAAGCACAGCTGGTATTGTGTATCTATTCTGTGGAAAATTGGATTATAAAAATATTCTATTGGAAGCATTTCAGATATTTCAGTATCGATATGTATTGAAATTTGTTTATTTTTGACAACACTACATTGCACTTAGTTTATTATTTCAGATGCCTTTTTAAGAGTACAATTGAAAAAAAAAATATATATATATATATATCAATTCAACCCGCCAAAGTGGCTAGTAGGAATGACTGCGTTACACGCCACTGCTGAAATCCACCCGCATTTTGCGGGTTGACGGGTGTTAATGTCAATATAAGTATACATTGTATGAGTAATTGTACTGAGTATCACAGTAACAAGAATAATATACCAGTATTATTTGCAGATTTTGGGGTGAACTGTGACCCAGGCAATTTTCATAATATTCAACCATTTAACTAATAATTGTAAAACAAAAGTTAGTATAAAATGTGAATCTGCCTGTTTCTCACCGTAAACCAGACTATCATCATGGCTGGTTCCTTCAGAGTGTACATACAAGCGATCTCGGCCTGGCCTTTTAAATATACATCCACCCTGTCTTCCATGCTCACATCCACGGTGGCCCATGCTGAAAAAAAAAACATCAAAACACACAGATTTGTCAATAGGCCTAAACGTTGTACTGTCCAAGAAAAGTCAAATCTTTGTCTTTGGTGTAAAATAATGAGGCTCAATGACTATCTGTTGGGACATTTTTTATGATCCCTATCCCCTAAGCCCCTTCAGATGATCATTTGAATGTAGT
Organism: Gobio gobio; assembly: GCF_949357685.1. Classification (NCBI taxonomy): domain Eukaryota; kingdom Metazoa; phylum Chordata; class Actinopteri; order Cypriniformes; family Gobionidae; genus Gobio; species Gobio gobio. Next base: position 32,796,577 of record NC_137114.1, on the reverse strand, counting down.
GACTCCTTAACAGGAAATGGGGCATGGGGAAGACCACTGTTTCCATGTCAAATGCCCGATCTAGTGGGAGCAAAGCACTTGAAGGAGAAGATATTATGAGTGGAATTCACTGAGCCCACCCATGTCCAGATTAATGTGTAGCATTCCCGCATGTCACGCCTGAGGAGGAAGAAAGACTCGATTTATCTAGAGAATAAGTGACCTACTGTTTGCCAGAAATGAGCTGCTCTCTCCCTTAAAGCATCTTAAAGCTCTCTGAATCATGAGGAGGCTGAAACTATTCATCCTCAAAAACATGATCACTACAAGACAAATAAATAAGCTTCTAATCATTCTGGCATGCTGTTTGTTTGTTCTGTGAGGAAAATTGTTTGCTAACTCACTTCAGAGTGAAGGTGAATAATCTAGACTTGCATTTCCAATTGATTTTGCAAATGTTCCTCAATAACCTTTCAAATATATTGTAAATGGCCTTTCTGGCCTCTATGTGGTCCTGTGGGCACTACAAGGGGATAATTGAGCATGATGGATGCTTTCACATTACAGAAATCTGATTAGTTTCTTCCAACAAAGGCATTTCCTGTGCATTAGCGACATTAGCGCATGACCGAAGTTCTTTGTTGTTGCTATCAAACATTCACCTTGTTCATGGAATACAAAAGGCAAGACCAATGTATCTATATTGCCAAGTTTCTGAAGACTCATGTAGTGATGAAACAAATACTCTCATTTATATATATATATATATATATTAAAAATTGGGTGGGGGTTTAGTTAGCATGCTGCTAACGTTGTGCTATCTTTTGAGTGTCTCACACCAACATGCATGCTGTTTTGCATATTGCAATAATAATACAAATAAGTTTGAGGTAAGTAATATTTATAAAGTATGACAGTAAACATTTATAAAGTTAAAAGATATCTATTTCAAATAAATGCTGTTTTTTTACTTTCTATTCATCAAAGAATCCTGAAAAAAAATGATCACAGATTCCACAAAAATATGAAGCAGTTCTCAACATTGTTTTCAACATTGATAATTTGATAATAATATGAAATGTTTCTTGAGCAGCAAATCAGCATGACACTGAAGAGGTAATGGCTGATGGAAACAGGTATAAATTACATTTTAAAATATATTACAATAAAATAACAGTAATTTTAAATAGAAACAAAATATTTCACAATATTATAGTTTTTACTATATTTTTCATAAATAAATATAGCCTTGGTAAGCATAAGATACTTAAACAAAATCTTTTAGACCAAAACCTTTTAAATAGTATTGTATATAAAGAATATATCAAGATGCCTTTCTAAAAGCTAAGAATCATTATAATGCAAATCTGTAATCATCTATAAGCATAAACACCCAGATTTGGGCGTCATAATGATTAGCATTTCCCTTGATACAACATTACAGATTACAAAGATAAAATGAAACCGGTGACAAAGAATAACATTGTACTCCAATATCTTGCCCATCTAAAAAAGATCTGCAGAAAAATGAAAGTCTGCCAAGATGCCACGGCAGCAATCATCCAGAACAGAACACAACAAGCTTCAATTATAGTTAAGAGACTCAGACGCACTTAGCAGTTTGACTGATTAAGCATGCCACTCTTTTTAGGCATGGAAAAGCTCTCAGACTAAAAAAGCATAGCCAAAAAAGGAAGAGAGACCTTATAATGTGCCCGTGAGCCACTGTTGACAGTCGGGTGTCTCCACAGTCTGGAGTGCAGATAACCGTTACAGACGGGTTGTTTCATCAGTCCAGTATATTGAACAATACTATTATAAGTTCTACTTTCAGGGCATCAGTACTGGATAAACAGTACAACAAACGAACAATGAAAACAAAAGACTGAACAGGAAGTCACAACTAAAGGTTTCCAAGCAAAGCTGTGACACATTTCAGCTGTCAGCTGTGAGTCCCAGATAAGTCCAATATTACGCAGCTGTTCTGCCTCTTTACCTTTACACAACTCGACAACATAAATAGCTCATCCTGTAACTGTTGGAAGAGAAACAGAGGCAGAGTCTCAGAGTAAAGAATACATTTTTTCTCAGACAATGGAAATCACCCCATGAAATCCTGAATGCACAGAGAGAACAGCTACCGTCAGGAAGTCACAGATGCTAGAGTGTATCGGCATAATTACGTGTACATTTATATGTAGATGCACTAATACACAACAAGGAAGTCTCTATTTTAATAGGAATGCACAATGTTTTGTTACTATATGAGTTTTTGACTGATATTATTTTTTAATCTACATCAATCAATATTATTGTACAATCTCATTTCCTTTATTGTTCAATTCAGCCTTTGCCATCATCTAATGCTCACTTAAGGTTAATTTTTAAAAACCCTAATAATTTAATTTCACTGATGAAAGTAATCTTGCAAAGCAAATTTGCCTAAATTCACTTTCTAAATCCACAGAAATAATGTTACATTTTAATGTGTTTTTAATACATTTTCACACAAAAAAAATAGTTGCCTTATCGATACCGGTAAATAATTGTATTATCAGTACATCCCTAATTTTTAAAGGTACACTATGTATCTTTTTTGTTCATAATTAACTCTTTCTGTAATTTATGAGACAACACTTCTAAACCCATTTAAAAAAACCGGCAAAAAGAGAAGGCGACAGAGCTTGTAATAAATGAGGGATTTGAAATGTTTTAAAGGGATGCGGAGATGGTGTTTTATTACTCAACAGGAGAATAAGGTATTTTATTGAACAGATAAATTGCCATATGTAATTCTCTAACAGAGTTGATTGTAAAGCATAATCTATTGTAAAGGGTAATTTCATTATTTAAGAGTTAAAAATTATTTAAAAACTGAGAATGATACCATTTATGTGTTTCACATTCTTTCTGGGAAAAGAAAGCATCGCAACAACTTCTGAAAGTGATCAGCAGTGTTTTAGCAAAAATTAATGTCACAAATCTGACAATATAATTTTAACATCAATGTAAACAAACAAAAAAATGAATGCCAATATTTAAATACCAAAAACTCTGCTTGACTTGGTAATATATAGTTATATCAACCTAAACCTTAACATCAAGAACATCCAGGTAAACAAAGACTTGGGAAAAGACTTATTTTTGTTATTTCAATTTATCTTTGTTATTAAAAATAAGAACTAAAAACAGTAGTCTTCACATGAATTAAATATACACTGATACATAATAAAGCTACAAAGGTTATTCAGCCAAGAGCACTGAGTGATTTTCTCTTTTTCTTTTTTTGTTTGACAGACAGCGGCAGGTTTACTGTATTAGCAGGCTGTCACTTTAAGACCTAATGCACGGATCCTATTGACACGCATTCGGTTTCTTTCACCAACTGATAGTGTTCACTTAAAGCATAACCGACTGTGTTTACATGAATACTCATCAAAACAGCCATTTTGACATAACTGTGTGTGTATCTGACAGTTCGAGTATGTAACAAGACACAAAACAAAACTGAAGGGATCAGATGCTTTCAGAGAGGCGGCTTGCGCGCACGTTTCGGTGTGTGTGTCAGACAGCAGACAGCGCGAGACTGCAAGGAGTTGTTTTTCGCAAGTTATTGCGTTTAATAACTTTTTTATTTAAGTTTTATTAACTTTTTTGGAGCCTAGTCTATTCTCTGCTATATGTGTCGACCTAAAACGTACACTTTTCACAATGTTGAAGTAGCCTATTAAAATCATTCAGATATTGCGTGCCGTTGCGATATGCATATCGCGATATGTACATTTGCGATATTTCTATATATTGTGCAGCCCTACAAAAATGTATACAATATTCTTGATATATGAATGTGACACATGACACTCCAGTGCTATATGAGACCTTTTGAACTCATCCGACCTTTGTGACAATTCAACAGTCCAGCATGTATGAGAAGCACATTTATACACTGAAACATGCCATATTCTAGTCTGAGCCGCTCATAATGAGCTTGTAGAAATCCCTGACAGCCTTTGAGGCCAGCCAAGAACAACTGGGCCTAGAAAAGGGGTGATTTCTTCCCAAACGTTTCATTCTTAACACAGAAAATCCCCCCAGGATGGAAGTCTGACTCCATTCTCCAGATGCCATGATCAGCGCAACCCTCAGTACAGTCATAGGAGCCTATAAATGGGCATTGTTAATGGATAAAGCACCTGTTTTTTAATTGTCTTAAAATTGTGGATTTCAGATGTTGTGCTCCTTTTATTCATCATGAGCATACAAAAACTCCTACAGCTACATAGTGGAGAGCTGGAGCCACTATATCAATCATCGTATGCTTTATTTATAGGACGTTCCACAGAGTTACAGCATAAACAAACGCTGACGGCCTACAGCAGCTCTGCGGTTTAAGCTACCACTTCCTCTGATGAATTTTGTTTTCTTCACAAATCACACTGTTTGTTTAATGCCTAATGCTGCACAAGTTGTTTATTTGGCCCTGCAGATTATCTTGTGCTAGCTGAGAACCTGCTGCCAAGGGAGATGACTTGTGTTATGGGACAACAGGCAGGAGAATGACTGTGCCTGCCGTCAGCAAGCCTGCTTAATAAAGAATATTTCCTTGTACATCACTTCATGAGGCAAATACAAGGGTTAGTTGACATGTCCTACTTTATCACATCTAAGTATAACAGCACTATATCAGGTGCGTTTGGCACTATGAAAAGGTCTCCTAGCATGCCAGTGAGGTTGCATGCAATGGACGAAAGCACTTCAAAGTAGGCCGATGCAATTATAGCAACATGTTACATTGATTAGCAACCACAATGAAAAATCTGTATTTTTGTAGATGAATTAATAAACATTTCACATTTATTAAGTGAATTATAAATGATTAATTAATGTTTAACATTACAAAATAACAAAAAAGTTCTGTGCAACATATATTTTTATTAATTAAAATATGGATGAAATAATATAACAGTAATTTTCCTTAAAAACATGTTTTAGTGAATTAGATTATTATTATTATTTAGCTAAATATATTACCTTTTATTTTACTTTATATTATATTACTTTCCCTTTTATAAACAATATGGTGAGTCAAAAAAACATGCACATTAAAATAATAATAAACATCCACTTTTAGCATACCAATTTCAATGTTAAATCATTTTAGATTAATTCCAATTCTGTGTAGTATTCTGAATGGGACGCAACCATCGTTATTGTAAATTCATATGTTTTCACTCGGGTTAACCTAACTTAAAGGGTAACTCAACCCCTGATCAGAGCCTAACTCCACCCACTGGCAATATTTGAAAAATGCTGGAAAAGTGGGCAGAGCCCAGCGGAGATAGAGGGGACGAACCGAGGGCGGGATTGAGTGGGGGGCGTGCACCTGAGACCCGCAGTGACAGACTGATTGACAGCTGGAGTGAAGCCGATCTCATGTGATCAATACGGAAAAACATTTCTTAGGGCGTGGTGAGCTTGTTCTAGGGGCGTGGGTAGTGAGCCGTTGGAAGAGCCAACATACGTCACAATGACCAACACCGTCCATTAGGAAAATTCAACTGCAGTAGCGACCGTTCAACCTTAAGAGGGCAGCACTCAGGCGTTTTTACACCATATATTGTAGAATTAAAACACTTTATACCCAAATGCCAAAACATTTACTCAAATCAATGAACAGCACTAATAAAGCCCCAGTCTTGCAGATCATTAACTAAAAAAAAGTTGTTTTAGGGTTGTTTTAGTTACCCTTTAACCTTAAAAGCAATCTTATATTATGAACATGAATGTCAGGTTGTTGGCGTATGCCTAGATCTCTGCATGCTGTCAGTCAAACATCAGCGTAAAGAGACAGGTGTGCTATGAAGAAGAGTAGGACTCCCTATTAAAGCGCAAACGGCAGGCACTTCTATGCTTCCCAGCTAATTATTGCCTTGACCTGAGGTTCTGAGTTTCTTTTTAAAAGGCTTTAATGGGTTTAGAGTGAAGTTCCTGTACTCCAGCCTGGGCTGCTGAATGACATGGACAGATTGTTGGAAAGCCTTAAGAAGAGCAGTCTGAGCCAAATGCAGTACAGAGCTTTTCATGTTATCGCAAGATCTTTATGTTGAGATTAAAGAAATGAGAACATAATCACTATTTATAAGTCCCAAATCTTACAGTGACTAAGCTGGAGCTGATGTGACCTTGGAAAAGCGTACCATACTGTAACCATTGCCTGAGTGTTTTATTATTACTCTTAAGTGGAGAGATAATACACACAAAAGCAGCTGTTAAACTCCGTCTCACACTCCCAGAGTGTCACACACACCAGAGACCCACAACATGGAACGTCAGCCTGTCGCCCCCCGCAACAACCTCCAAGATTTATAAGGATAAACGGTGCACTTACAAATGTTAGTCTTGATTGGTTCACAAAAAGCATCTGTCTGAGCTCACAAACACACACACACACACACACAACAAACATAACAAATGGACTAGCAATGATCTCTGTGGACTTTTCCCCAAGCATCCTCCCATGAACCTCCACTTCCCCTCCATCCCTTTTTCCCACGTCTCGGACGGATCATGCTGACTGCGTGCTTGGGGAAAGCAAAAATAGCTGCTGATTTCTGGGGTATGGGAACAAGCAGCAGGACATTATTTATGCTGCATTGATTGTGATGACTTGCCCTGAGAAGAATGGGATATGCGATGGAGATCTCTCATTGGTTGAGCAGATCTAAGCTCTAAAGATAGCCGGTATCCCGACGTGATGGAACGCTAGAGAGCGGCCCATTCCTTTTTTGGTGTACTAGTAGAAACTGGCATGATGTTGGGTTCTGCTTCACAAGCCTCCCGGTGTGCCAAAAGAGCGGCATTTACCTTGTGAAACATAAGTATGTGTGATAGAAAATAAAATAGATTAAAAAAAGAAATGTTTGCTAGGTTAAACATCTTTTAATCTCCAGAAATGGAATGTTGTGATGACAGAAAAAGTGGAAGTCTCCTATTCTGAAGGCCAGAATTATCTAAACAGAAGATCACAGAGAGGACTGGTCTGTCCGGAAGAAAACTTACAGAACCGTTCCTCTGAGTTATAAAACACATCTGAATAAGCCTTCTTAAAACAGTGAATCCTAGTGAGGTTCTTAGGAACAAAAATAGACAACAAATCTTCTACATGTTCCATGTCCCAGGATTTGTATCAAAAATATTTATTATTTATAAAAAATTAAAAAAAAGTCTTAAATTTTTTAGATGCTTTTTGGGGTAGATTTTACAGTTGCACCCTTGTAGAATCCAGACTTTCTATCTTAATGTATTAAAATCCATACTAAAAATATAAAGCAGCCCATAGTATGTTTAAAACTAGGATTATCTTAAGTAATATCATCAGTATTTGTGTGAAAATAGTTTATCAATTAAAAAAAAAAAACGGACTGTCCGACCAACAATTTTGCCCCTATAAAGTTTGTTCAAAAGTTAGTGCACTTGATAACAAGAAGACAACAGTGTCAGCGAAGAGCTTGAGATGAAATATAGGACGTGATGTTGTGAAAACAAACAAAAAACCCACTTGTGAATAGAATATTTTGATGTTTTCCAGTCTAGCTGCCCGTTCCGTTCAGTTTAGTTTTGTTTTCATTTGTCACGTGTCTTCTTTGTTCAGATTCCCGCCACTCATCTGTCTCCTTGGTTACAGTCATTTAATTCCCGGCAATTTTCAGCTTTGTTTGATTAATTATCCTCGTTTGTGTTTACTACTTACTAGTTCTTCCTTCTCCTGCACTCCTTGTCCGGTCACCATTATGTTTAGATGTGTTTGCTACTACCTGCATGATGTTTTGGAAATTATTATTAAAACTTTGTCGTTTGGAACCTTCTTCTCCTGTCTTCTGTCTTTAGTCTAGTAATTTTCTCATTGCAAAAAAGTGACAATATTAATTGGGTGTATTTAGAATAGATGCTAGTTATGATGTAGTACATTTGTCATACAGATGTCATATTAGTCATATTATTACAAAAAAAATTCTATCGCCATCATTTCCACCACATAATGCTGACCCTCACAAAAAATAAGTTAATTACACTGGTAGTGTAATATAATTTCCCCGCTATTGACAGAATTTTCTAGCTATCCATGTTTTCACTGTTTTATGCTACGGGGTGCTATTGTGCATCTTCTAGTACAGAATCTCAAAATCAAAACACAGATGTAGAAGAAGCAAAAACAAGTGATAGGAGATTGCTTACGCAAATTTAAAATAACTTGCATAAACAGCATATGAGTTCAAAATTGCCTAATGTTGCCAGATGAAATGTCGAACCCATGAATTGAAGAGGAAACGACTGTGAATGTACTCAATCTATGTTTTGATCATCTTTCTGAATCTGATCTGGATGTAGTCTTTGACAAAAAGGCGATTTTCTCAGCTTTTTGTTTAAAATGTAGCTCTTTTTTTATTTTTACCCACATTCAAGTGTTGACAAAAAGGATGCATGCATGAAGCTATAATAATAATAATAAAAATTAAATGGAAAGAGTTAAAGGTATATCAATGTATACAAAAATGAATACCTAAATAGGAACATAGTAGCCTACTTTAAAGGGCAAAAATAATATATAAATAGAAAACTATAAGTATGATGTTATGTTTACTTACAAATACATTAAACATTATAACTTACAAATATTAAACTACTAAACTAGTAGTTTACTGAGAGTATACTTCAAAGTACGTTCATAAACTAAAAAATTTACAAGTATTAAATTAGTAAACTACTAGTATATTGTAAGTTCACTTGTAGTATAGTTGCAGTACAAACGAAAAACTTAGTTGTAAACTAGTTGTGTAGTCAAAGTTTACTACTGTTACACTTAAAAGATACTTAAAGTATACTTTTATAAACTAGAATCTGTTAATTTAGTAGTATTGAAACAGTACACACAAGTATACTTCTAGTACATTGACTAGTACTTACTACATAAAGTATACTTAAAATATACTTGAACTTTACTTAAGTATACTTAATAAAACTTGAAGTATACTTATTTTTCGTAAAGCGGACATCATTTGAGATTTGGTGGAAATGACACTATGATGGGAATTTTGATTACTTTTAGAAGAAAAAAATAACATCCTGCTAATGGACACATTAAATAAACTAGTGAGTAAGAAAAGTGTTTTAAGAGAATTTATTTTCTAAAAGTCTACAGGGCCAAAAGTGTCCATAGTTGAAGAAATGGCCAAATGCTTTCAGAAACAGTTTTGTATCTCCCAAGTGTGATCTATTAGACCCAAATTTCTTTAAACACAGAAACCTAAGTTTACTACTGGAGACTGGAGAGTCAAGTATTGCTGGCCGACTGTAATGCAGCAATGCAATATTATAGGAATAGCTATGAACTCTTGCCAAGCCATCCTCAGTAGTACATTGGTATTTTTTACCTTTACAAAGCTCTCAAAATGGAGATGATCAGCGGATTCATGACATCACTCTCCGAATTAGACAATGATTACATTTAAAAGTGTTTAACATTTACATTTGAGCCTTCATTCCAAGGAAAAGCCCAAGCAATTCATTGATTCGAACAGAACCTTCCTGTTGGCTGTGAGCTGTTGTGTCTGCCTGAGGAGGAGACGGTCATACAAGCCATAAAAGGCTTCTTAGATGTTTGTGATCAGCAGAGATTGGTGTTTCAGGAAACACCATAAATTATTAAATTGCATAAATGAAGGCTGAGAAGAATCCGTTTTTCCTTGTCAACATCAGCTCCCTAAGGAACATCTATCCCTGTTCACTAGCTAATAGCTGAAGGGGTTCAAAGCCTGAGCCAGAGGCTGTTTACAACCTGCTTCACTTCATGGATGGAAATGGATCCCTTTACAAGACTGTAAGCGGTCCCCGGTGGTTACAAGAAGATGAAAGGAAGTCCACAATCAAAAACAGACTTGAATGTAGTGTTTGAACTGAAGATCAAGATGATTTTATTTTTAAATTTGCATATTACATTGACACAGCACGTTTGCAGCATATTATATTATGGTGACAAGAAAATCTTTCTTAAAGCTACAGTAACAATTAAAGCAATTGACTTAGGCTACACCAGTAAAGCCAAACTTACAGCACTGCCACAAAAAGACTGCAAGACATTTCAACTGCTCTGATCTAACAAATGGGGTAACATGAGCAGGGGGTGAGACCACACAATGGCCAGAGTCGCATTTGCCCAGCCACAACAATGGCTTGCTGAATAAAAGTATTAACGGTACTTTTTAACGGTAATGTACATAAAACTTGCAGTCATTACAGTGAAATGAAATAAGTTGCAGGGCCATCTAAGCCAGCTGTGAATTTCAGAAAACACGTTAATGGTTTTGGTTTACAGCAAAATGGTGAGAAGGTGCCATGGGATAAGGATTTGATATGTTGTGTCAAGAACCATCTAGAGGGATTTGTGGTGGTATGTATCGCTGGGGAAAACGTACACTTATGGCAAAGATCCAGAACGAAGAACCAGGGACACAAGACTCTATTTGGGGGAGCAGGGAATCAGTGAGGGAAGTCTCTGAGGAATGTCTGGCATCTCTGGCCATATGATGGCTGAGATAAGATGACTATTATGGAGCACACTCTGTCCCGCAAGCCAGACGATCCACAATTCACACTCTGTCATCAGCCACTAACCCCACAAGTGTCCGTTTCACTTGCAAGTGGGAAAGGAGGCACCATTCTACAGAAATTAGGCAAGCCTGCACCAGATCAGGATATATGCAGGATCCACAATGACAAAACTATTTCTCAGGTCATGAATCCTGAGCTGAGAACATGGAGGGGTCTGTATGACAGAGGTTACAAGGTTGGGAGCCTCATAAATTAAACTACTGTGCCTATAAAGAGCCCAAGAAATTACTTGAGGAATGCAGTTTTCTATCCTGTATTGACGTATATTTACTATGAAACAGAACGTTTGGGGATATATCAAAGAGCTCATCCCTTAAAAAAGATAATATGTGCCAATGCTAGTCAATGGCAGATATTGGGGGGAGGAAGATTCTCAATCAGCAAAATAAATAAATAAATTCAATCAACTTTTAGGCTAATGGATATAGACTGAATTGTGTGACTCTAGGTGACCATATCATTCTGAGAAATCTTGCTGTTTTACTGCTATATATTGATATTATACTGATATTGCAGGAAAACAGCAAGATGTCTCTCCATAACAGCAAACCACAGCATATCAAGCAACACTTTTGACAGTGCCTGCTTTCAGAGACAGACAGGGTTCTGTTTTCTAAAATGAGATCACATGGCCAAGCTCTTTAACTTTGTGAGCTTTTCATGTCAGCATTATGAAGGTGTTTGAGCCTGAGCCTCAGCTGTCTGTTTTTGAATCACAGTGCCATCTCCACATCTCACTTATGTTTATCTGAAAGACTTCTATATAATCAAATAAAAACAGATTTCAAATGAATTTCTGAGGTGATTTTGCTCTGGGCATTTAAGCTAAGTGTCATTTTTCAAATGTTTAAACACTTTCTCCTACACCGGTTTAAGGTGAAACACAACTATAAGTAAGCCATTCATCTGCGGATTTCCCAGAAGAGTGTAAACACTGTGGCTCTAAACCATTGCTCTATTTGTTTGAGCGATCTGACAGCGTAAGGCTTAACCAATGATGTGCATTGGTTCTTAGATTAAGAAACATCTTTGAACACATAGCATACATTATTGCAGTGAATATAATTATATGGACACCAAACATCAAATAATCATGACACCAAACGTCAAACATCACGAGACAGGCAAAACTTGCCTCTTCTTCACACAGAAAAAAGTAGATGTGTTTCATGACATTATCTCTTTACTGACTGCATGTTATGGAATTAAATTGTACTTTCTTCATTTTCAACCCTAAAAAGGGCAGGGAAAGGGGTTGGTGGTGGGTTATATTGTCTAAAACAATATATATAAGTATAAAACTCCTTTTTCAAATGTAAAAATTTATTAAAAACAAAACAAAAAAACTACAATAACAAAACAAATTGCAATACATATTGAATCGGCAGCTAGACTAAAAATACGGCCCAAAAAAGTAGTTTCAAAGAAAAGAAATTAAGAAGAAAACAAAAAAATAATGGAGTTTTAAGACACCATAGATGCGTTTCAGACACAAAGGCTGTTCCACCTAGGTTTCTTAATTATACCGCATCCTCAGAGCTCACATTTTAGCTTGTTGCACATATCCTTTGTGACGAGAAGCAAATCCCAAAATACACTGCAACATGCTCAGTGAATTGATTGCTGACAAAGTGTTATAATTGTGGTTTACAAACATATTTCAGATCTGACAAAGCATTGATAAAAAGGTTCATCCAGCCATCCATCCATCCATTCATCCAAACTGATTCTCCTATGTAGCGTCTGGCTTGAAATGGTTCGGTATAATTAAAATAATTTTTAGGTCTTACTCTTAGCTTACTTAGCAGCATTCTTAAAGGATTAGTTCACTTTAAAATTAAATTTACTCACCCTCAAGCCATCCTAGGTGTATATGACTTTCTTCTTTCTGATGAACACAATCTAAGTTATATTAATAAATATCCTGACGGTCCATTGAGTTTGAAGCTCAAAAAAGTGCATCCCTCCATCATAAACATACTCCACACGGCTCCGGGGGGTTAATAAAGGCCTTCTGAAGCAAATCGATGGAGTTTTGTAAGAAAACTATCCATATTGAAATGTTATAAAGTAAAATATCTAGCTTCCGCCAGGCTGCCTTCCGTATTCAACTTACGGAAAAAAATTTAACTGGCACAACGTAACACTAGAACGTAGCTTAAACGTAACCGTTTTGAACTGCGAGAGGCGTTACACTTTCTGCTTCGATTCGCTTCAATTTTACAGTGAACTAATCCTTTAAGTCAATTGTAAATCCATTGCAAGTATAATCAAGTAGTGCAAGTATAGAGCATTCCACTTATTGTGTTTTTTAAACAACTCCCTTGGTGTTGAAAGGGAGCTATAATTCCAGATTCATTGCCATGTGATTATTAGTAATTAAATATACAGTTGTGTGTGTTTCACATTTTAATGGCTATTGAAAGACATTACCTCCATTCAGAGAACAATCACCCTCTGGCCATCCACAACTCATAATTTCCATCCCGATCTCCTGCATAAGATGATCCAGAGCTCTATTTTAAGAACACATAATTGCTAAATAGTTTCAGTAGACCACAAAAATGAGGCCAATCACAATGGCAGTTTACTTAACTGCTGCCATGCAGCCTTTATATTGCATTACATTAAACCAAGGCTGTTAAAATCTGGCTTTAAGCTCACAGTGATCCTCAGTTGCATGAGACAGCAAATTCAACAGAACATGATTTACAAACATAAAAATAGTTTGGGCTTGGATTTGTATGCTGACAAACTGATGCTCTCCAAAACTGCGCTGCGGTTCTGTTTAAAATCATTCGGCTGTGCCCTGACAATATTTAGACTTCTAAAGTATACATTTTAAAATATTACTTGCCAACAAAATATGCTGAATGAACTCCAAACAAACTCAAGACTGACGTACAACTACAATGACATTATCATGCCCAGCAGTCTACTACAGCACCCAAAGTTTAATACAACTTAGATCCATTTAAAATGACCTGTGAACTGTGGCCTATTCATTGTGTCAAGTCTAGCAAACAGAACAGCTGTAAACTCATCTTTCCCATAGCACATAAGCATTCAGAGTCTTTTTATACTCTCTGAAAGATGTAGTCCAACATGATTTGTTCTTATTGAGTTAAAGTAGCCAGGACATGCAAAATGTTAGAAGCAGTTAGACTGTGGCACATGGCCAGATCTGAGCAGAGTGCAGTTCCTCTGAGGCCTCAACGCAGCCTCCAGACCTCCAGAACAAGAGCCGCATTCAGGCCTACTGCGTTCCCAGCGGGCAGGCCTGTGGGCCAAACAGACTTTTGTAAATTGAAGAGTTCTGTCTTCAGACCACAATACTGTTTCCTCTAACCATTATGCATCTCATGTCCCAAAAGTAAAGCAAATGTTCTGCAGAACAAATTAAACTGGGCATCATTTTTTGGACTGAATCCGGACAGGACGTGACGTTATTGTCTTAGGAATAGTATTTTCATCATTAGCTGACCCATGTCTTTTAAAACCTGTATGAATTTCTGTCTTCTGGAGATTGTCCAATCTGCTCTTTTCCATACAATAAAAGTGAATGGTAACCACAGATGTCATGCAGGATTATTTTCAGTGTATAACTACTGCTCACATAAATCTATTTTAGGCTTCCGAATACTTGGAATACAGCACAAGTTAGAATAATATGATACTTTTTGTCTTTTTTTGGAGCTTAACAGGCCGCAGTCACCACCCACTCAAATGGAAGAGAGCAGCTCGGACATTCTGCTAAACTTCTCATTTTCCACAGATTAAAGTAAAACATTTGAGTTCAATTTAAATTAGCATTTGCTATCCCTTTAAGAAGGACTTGCAGATGGAACCTGTTGTCTCTTAAACCTTTAAATCTTTCAAATTGAATTAAAAAAATTGTTTGTTTTTTAGTATACAGTTATCGTTCAAAAACGGAAGTGACAGAAGGAACCTCTTCCATCTGTCTTCTATCAATAATGCAAAGTTAGAGTGTGTTGAACAAAGACTGAGACAATTGTCTACTCATTCATTATTCATTCATCATGCTCTAAAATGTTTTGCAAAAGTTAAAATGATGAACAGGGATACAGCATTTATAAAAGAAATGCATAAAATAATGCATTTATATAAACTGTACTGCATACCGCTTTCAGCTGTTTTCAACAATGATGATAATAATAAATGTTACTTGAGCAGCAAATCAGCATATTAGAAAGATTTCAGATGCATCATGTGACACTGAAGACTGGAGTAATGATGCTGAAAATTCAGCTTTACCATCACATGAACAAATTACTCTTTAAAATATAGTATAATAGAAAAATGGTTATGTTAAATAACAATTATATTTCACAACATTACGTTTTTACTGCATTTTGATCAAATAAATGCAGACTTCTGTCAAATCTAAAAATCAAAAATTCAAAAAGTTAAAGGGGTGGTAAACCACGATTTCACTATTCTAACTTTAGCTAACGTGTAATGTTGCTGCTTGAGCATAAACAACATCTGCAAAGTTACAACGTTCAAAGTTTAAAGCAAAGGGAGATATTTGCTTTTAAAGAAATCAGTTTCTAAGAACTACAGCAAACGGCCAGTAGGCGACTACACACATTCCTCCAGGGTTGGTGACATCAACAGGCTCAATATTTACATAAACCCCTCCTCCATGAATATTAAATAAGGGGGGGTGAGGCCATTTTGTATCTCGGCGCTGTTGTGGTATAACGTTAGTTAGGCTGGAGTGTTGTTGACGCGATGCCAAGGAAACGCTGTTATTTTCATCCGGATTGCAGGTCTGGGGTACTTGCTCTGTTCAGCCTTCCTTGGGACGGGGGTGCGTTGCAGAGCGTTTAACATACAGCATGTTATATGCACGTGTGTTTGAGTCAGCGGGGAATCAGGCGCGCGCAGGGCTCCCTGCAGCACATCTAACAGAGGAAAACATCCACCGTCTTCGCGATTTCAATGCCAGATTTGCACAACGTCAGCTGCGTGAAAAAAACACTGCCGGTGCGTGGATGCACGACGCGCGCGCTGCACATTTCACGGAGGACAACACAATCTTCCACAAACTTCGCGAGTTCAATACAGGATATGCACAACGGCTTGTCCTGAAAGCTGGATTTACAAAAAGAAGCTGTTTACGGGCCACAACCTGTAAGTCTGATTTATTTTTCATCGATGTGTTTTCCTGTAATAGGTTGTAGCAAGGAAGTAAACAGATGACAACGCTGTTCTGCAAACCAGTCTGTTAAATGCTCATTCATACTTAACGTATCCGACGAACACCTAACGTTACAAACACTAACGTTAAAATCTCAACAGCGAACCTGGCATTAGTGTAAATGATTCTTTGATTAGAGCTTTTATGTATTGTTTATCTACAGGCATGCTAAACATGGTTCTGTGTGTGATTTGGCTAACTTACTAGTTAAAGCCAGTGCTTAGTGTTCGTTTTTTAGTTCTTGCGATAGATATTTGGCTATAATCGTTCTAAAAATACAAAAGTTAAAGTGCCATTCAGTAGCGATCATTATAGATCCGCAGTCTTTACTCTCGAGGACTGAACAGGTTCTGCTCGATCATCTTCACTCAAATGTTCTGGGTCTGATTCGGGCGGTAAGGGCCGTGACGTTTCCGACATACGTGCACTAGGCGTTTAGCGAATCACAACACACTGGGCCAGCTAACCAATCTGAGCCCACTGCGTATTTTTGAGGGACTGGCTTCATACAACCCGGAAAGCATCAGACCGTTTTACAAGGAGGGACAGAGCAGTGTAGAATAAAGGTCAAATATATGAAAAATAAGGCAATTTTTTTTAAAACGAAGCATGAACACATGTTACAGTGCACCCCACAAACACAGTCAAGCCTTCAAAAGAATGTGTTTTACCACCCCTTTAAATAAATAAAATCTTACAACCCCAAACTTTCGAACGCTAATACAATGTTTTTCATAGAATGTTACAGGTAAATGAACCTGGCAAAATTTCACAGATTTGTTGGCAATTAATTATGTCTCAAAATGCAGCACCTTCATGTCAAAATTCAGGGTTAAAACTGTAGCTTGTACTACAGATCTCAAATGCAAACATATAGAGTTTTACCTTTAGACAAACTGGCCAGCAGGGCTCCTTTTCAAGCCCATATGTAGCCTGTTCTTTTCTATCAGGAAAATTTTCAATGCTGCCACAAAGTAACTTACTTGTCAGAAATGAATGCTATAAATTTATACATCTAACGCAACAGTTTTAGGTTTCTTTGTTTTACAGTACTTTACAGGCTTCTTGTAAGTTCATAAAGTGGAGCTACTAAAAAAGAGCTATTTATTTTCTAATAATCCATAATGGAAACTATTGTCTATGAGTCTCATCTAAGCAGACAGTGATTGACACTCTCTATTATGGGACTAAGCTCTAAAGTTATGTGATCCACCAGACCATATGAATATAAATAGATACGATGTATAATGAGTTTGACCATTCATAATAATTAACAACCACATTCCCAAAAGTTGACTGTACCAAACAATCAAATAAGTTTGCCATGAGTATGTGCTGGTCATAAAAGGAAATGGTCTGAAAGTAATACCGACTCAGTGTTTGAGCAATTAGGGTGAATCATATGGCTGTAACAGCGAGAGAGGTGGTGTTGTGGGGGTGGGGTGGACTCGCTGTCTGAAACCTGAACTTGAGCACGTTCTGTGATTGTTTGAATGCCAGGTGTGAGCAGCTGTTTGCTGGGACCCACATACAGAACAGTGAAAGCAGTATGGGAATGTGTCCACAGATCTGCTCAGTGCTGGTGACATTAAACAGCTTTAGCTACACTGTAAATAAAACTCTTAATCAGTATTTTTGTCTTGTTTTTGAGTAAAGATATCTAAACATCCCAAAGTTTGCAAGATATTAAAGGAATAGTTCAGCCAAAAATGAAAATTATCCCATGATTTACTCACCCTCAAGCCATCCTAGGTTTATATGACATTCTTCTTTCAGATGAATACAATCAGAGTTGTATTAAAAAATGTCCTGGCTCTTCCAAGCTTTATAAGGCCCTATTTACACAAGATGCGCTTTCGTCTATCGGATCACAAGTAGACGAGGCAGACACATACCCGTTTACACCTGGTGTTACACCTCTTTTGTCCACTTTCAACCACTTCTGTCCTGATTTCTTCGAGGGGGGATTCTATGGGCAAGTAAATGTATGGATTTTTTCTGATCTTTCGATTTAATGGACGAAATAAGCTACTACACATATGAAAAACACACAGAGAGTAGCAGCTCTTTTATTTCTGCTCTGATAGCCACAAGACCATGCCGAACATTGTGAGTGCGTGTTAGAAATCAGGAATGGTGAGAGAACATTGTGCTTGGTGCGTTTTTCATCTTTAAACTAAACTTGGGTCTTCAGCCGACAACGTTTAAATCCAGTCTGGCTAGCGTTTGACCACATTAGCATTTACACTAATCTGGTCAAATGTGTTTCCAACTACGGTACCTCTCGAAGTGGTCGAAAGTGGACAAGCTTAAACATTTTAAACCTCGTTTACACCAGAATTTAGCGTCATCCACTTGTGATTCGATCGACCAAAACGCATCTTAATACCAGGTGTAATTAGGGCCTAAATGTAACTAATAATGGCAAATAAATATTGTTAATCTTTGTTTACATTAGTTAATTGTTAGTTAATGTTAGCTCAAATTTATTGGTAACACTTTATTTTAGGGTTCAATTCTCATTATTAGCTAGTTGCTTATTCGCATGCATATTACTAGGATATTGGCTGCTTATTAGTACTTATAAAGCTCATATTAATGCCTTATTTTGCATGACTATATTCTACATCTCTTAATCCAACCCAATACCTTAAATGCTACAAAAACGACTTTACTAACTATTAATAAGCAGTAAATTAGGAGTTTATTGAGGCAAAGGTCGTAGTTAATAGTGAATATGTGTTCACCCAGAGGTGGACAAAGTACACAACTCCATTACTCGAGTGAAAGTAAAAGTATTACTGGTCAAATATTACTCTGTTACAAGTGAAAGTTGTTAAAAATAATTTTTACTTAAGTAAAAGTACAGAAGTACTTGCTTTTAAAAGAACTTAAGTATCAAAAGAAAAATATTTTTTTATGTAAATGCATTATTTTATTATTGTTGCATTTTTGTATAAATGCACGCTATGCCATGGTAGTTTAAGCCAGTCAGTGATGCTCCATACGACTACCTTGAACTAATTTAAATACTTAAAAGTTAGAAAGTTTTTTACAAAGCTGCTGTCACTTTAAGGCAGAATGCACAAATCCTACACACTGATACACATCCGATATTCCCCCAACTGTTTACGTTCACTTAAGACATAATCAACTTTGTTTACGTGAATACTTTCCGAAATGAAAATGTTTACATTTTGTGTGTATTGGTCTGCTGAAGTGCGAAAAAACACAAAAGAAAGCTCTATTCAGTACTTGTGCTCTGGCATCTCAGAGGCACAAAAAAAAACTCAGACTGAACTGAGCTCTTTCATCATGCTTTTTCAGATTCATCCATATGTCTATGCTTCTCTTTCTCCCAGATATTTACATTTTGCAAAAAAAAAAAAAAAACTTTTAAAGAAGAAACAAAATCATCCACTGACTTGCAAAGCTGCTACAGAAACGACTTTTGACTTTGAGGACCTTGATAGAAATGTAGTGGAGTAAAAAGTACGATATTTGTCTTTCAAATGTAGTGAAGTTAAAGTAAAAGTTCCCCTAAAAAAATAATACTTCAGTAAAGTACAGATACTCAAAAAGTGTACCTAAGTACAGTACTCAAGTAAATGTACTTCGTTACTGTCCACCTCTGTGTTCACCATACTAAAGTGTTACTAGTTTATTAAATAAATATTAACAGATACTACTTTTGATTTTAATGTATTATTGAATGTTAAAACAACATAACCGAACAATAATAAATGCTTTACAAGTATTTTTCATTGTTAGCTCATGTTAACTAATGTAGTTAACTAATGGAACAGTATTGTAAAGTGTTATTTTTTCTTACCCCATTATAATTTTTTCTTACTTTCTTGTGCATCATTAATGTCGAAATGTAAAATTAATGTTAAATGTACAAAATAATTCAGGAATTTTGTCTGATTCAAGGGGAATTAGAATACCAAATCCTGACTGGACGAGAGGAGTAGCTGGGGGTGGAGGAGGGTAAATGAGCTCTGGAGAAACGCGATAGCTGCTGATCATCAAACTGAAGGAGCTTATGTATGCTGTGATAGACGTCGTATTTCTATAGCAGATGCAAGCTTGACTAACGTTACCTGCCAAAACTTACGCTATACGCTTGATAATCACTATACATAAAACCTAAACCGTAAATGGGAACAAAATATAATAAAAGAAAACATTTCAACCATCCATCCATCCATCCATCATCTTCCGCTTATCCGGGGCCGGGTTGCGGGGGCAACAGTCTAAGCAGAGACGCCCAAACTTCCCTCTCCCTAGCCACTTCCTCCAGCTCTTCCAGGGGAACCCCGAGGCGTTCCCAGGCCAGCCGGGAGACAGAGTCCCTCCAGCGTGTCCTAGGTATTCCCCGGGGCCTCCTCCCGGTGGGACGTGCCTGGAACACCTCCCTGGGAAGGCGTCCAGGAGGCATCCGAAATAGATGCCCGAGCCACCTCAGCTGGATGTGGAGGAGCAACGGCTCTACTCTGAGCTCCTCCCGAGTGACCGAGCTTCTCACCCTATCTCTAAGGGAGCGCCCAGCCACCCTACGGAGAAAGCTCATTTCGGCCAACTGTATCCGGGATCTTGTCCTATCGGTCATGACCCACTTGGGTCTTCAGCCTTTATTTGGAAATGACATTTCAACCAGACAGCTGAAAATTCTTTCCAAACAGACTGTCTGTGTGTTTCATTTGACATCCTGAATAACTACTAATGATAATAATATTTAATTCTGGAAAGCCCTCCACACACAGTTCATATGATGATATCCAACAACACATATGACATTTTCCAACATTATCTGATTCCTTTGACCACCATGTCATTAAAATTTGCTTTAATATTTTAAAGTGCACACAGCAATTTTGATTGAATTATTCACAAACCAGTTTTACATATAGGCAAGGCAAGGCAAGGCAAGTTTATTTGTATAGCACATTTCATACACAGTGGCAATTCAAAGTGCTTTACACAGAAATGAAGTTAAAATAGTTATAAGTGAATAAAATAAAAATATATATAGTATAATAGTTATAATAGGAATTAAAAGGAAATTAAAAGGAAATAAAAATAAAGATTAAATCCCCTATCTGGGGTGGAAGAAAATGGAGAGTCAGGTTTACTTTAAAAATATTTGTCAGGTAACTGTGCGTTTAGACAGTACCCTTACAGACAAATCTTCTTGGCCTAACTTGAGGGCGTTCTCTATAGATGTTTTACCCGTCAGAGCAGATCTAAACGGGTCTTCCTCGCACCGGAGGGTATATAGCCCTTATTTAAAATTAAAAACTTGTATGTTGTAATATTATAAATTGTGTAGTATCTAATGGAGGCATAGAAAAATTACTTATTTGGAAATGACTAAGCTCCAAGGAATCAAACATGAATAAATCCAGCTGCAAAAGAATTGTGGAGCCTCTGATTTCACTGTTCACTTACTGAGTTCAATACCATTTATCATCATTAGGAAAGAGTTTAAAGTCAAATTATCTTGATCTGTTCTCTCACTCACTCGCACTCACTTCCTTTGTAGCTGTTTTATGCTCTTCCTGGAAAGAGTGGGGAAGCTACGGGTGGGCCCGTAATGGTAATAACTTTATTTATTTATTTAAAATAATTATTAAATGCAGTTTTCAATAGTCTATTGCAGGCGGTTTCGTAGTTTCCCCTCTCCCTATAGGTGCATTTCACAAGCTTGTCAAAATAAAAAAATTAATTCATCAGTATCTGTTAGTCCCGCCCAGGATGTAATGGTAAGATTTACGTGTTTGTGGAATGCGGAGTTGAATTTGAAAATTGTGAAGCAAATCAGTCGATACTTTAAAAGTAAAAAGTAAATAAAAAGTATTGCTGCACAAACCAACCAATGAAACTGCGCAATTCCCACAATGCACAATAACAGAGACAATTGATTATGAGATCATCCCAGTGTTTAACCAGAAGCCCCTGTCTTCTCAGAGTAATATTGCAGAAGGACATGCAAAGATAAGCACAAACATTTATAGTGTGATAGTTAAAAGATTTCAAACATATTACCAGTCTTGCAGAATCATCTCAAAATTTCCTCTTTTTTTCATTACTATTGGTCACCCTTTACATCTCTCTGAGTTTTGAAATATTTAACTAATGAGAAGTATTAAAAATAGCTTGTGACTAAACCTTGTAACTCCATTGGCTATTCAAACTGTCAGTCAATTTACAAAAACTTTGAGATTGGAAAGCTATGGCAGAGTTTATAAAGTCTGCTCACTTACTGCATTCAGATAAAACATGCTCTTGACAGTAAGTACAGCAGCAAGTGACCCTTGAAACATTATGTATGCTGTAGCATATGCCATGCTGGCCTCGTTTAACATTCTTTAAAGGTCCCATGGCATGAAATTTTCATTTTATGAGGTTTTTCAACATTAATATGAGTTCCCCTAGCTTGAATATTGTCCCCAAGTGGATAGAAATGTTGATCGGTGTAAACCCGAGTTCTGGCTGTCTCTCTCTGCCCTTGAGAAAATGACAGGCCAGACTAGCCAATCCTGAAGTCTCCTGGTTTGACGTCCAAGCAGGAACGGTTACCTCCCTTTCCTCCACCCAGAGAATCTGGCACGCCCATGCAAGCGCTCGAGAGATCATTGCTTGTGAACGAGTGAACGCTGGCAGTTTCTCAGTGTTTGGATGTACAAATGATAACAGAAGTCTTTTTTCAGTTCCTTCTGATCTGTGATCAGTGATTTCTTATGTGTAGCTAATTATTTATTATTCGTGCACACTCAGCGGCTTCTCTCTCTCCCGACAGAACGGTGTTTTCGTGTTTTCTATCTTGTGAGTCAGTGTTTTTGTACGTCCTCGTCGCGTCTATCTGTTCTAAAATGTGCATACAGTCGTTTCTGCTCAACATCAGCAGAGTAACATCTTTAGAGATAAACCTCACACACGCCGAAGCTCGGGCTGCACTGGCCGGTCGGCCTTCAACATCACCGACCCCCAGTACTGCATCTGGCCCACAGCGGAGGCGCCTTACGTGGCGCGAGATTAAGCAGACGGGGGTAAGCGTGAGCATATCCAGGCTAGGCTAGCCAGCTATCCCCACAATAAACTGGATTACATTCGATTAATGCTGTTGTGTCTTTGTTTGCGCTGTGTACTCAATGCGCGTCACTGACGCTTTTCATATGATAGGAACATATCTAAAAATAATGCTATTATCAACACTTACTCGTAACTCGTTCATCTCGACAGCTGTAATGGTACTTTGCATGTGTTACAAAGTTGGTAATAATGATGACTCGGTGTGACTGGGACTTGTGTTTATTCAGAACTCTGAGATACAAACACAATAAACTCGCGCTGACTGACAGCGCTCTCATAACTCAGTAGTTACTATAAATAACTTTGTTAGCAATCGCTGAGCTCCGTCTCTGGTACATTAGTGATGTCCGGTTCGCGAACAATCTTTCTTTTGAACCGGTTCTTTTTAGTGAACCGAATCAGTTCACCAAATCGGACTGAATCGTTCTAAACGGTTCGCGTCTCCAGTCAGCGCTGATCCATAATTTACTAGAGTTACTAACTTTCTGACATGAGTGACAGTCCCTCCGACTATATAGAAATAGACTAATAACCTGAAGTATATGCTGTAACTACAACAGTTCACTGAACTGAGACTGACAGAACTGATGTGAAGTGAACTCCAGTCCATCCGTCTCTCTGGCAGCAGCTCCTGCCTGCTCGTGCCTCGTAGACCTCGTTAAACCACGCCCCCTCCGCTCATTTCAAATGCAAAGATGTCAGCCAATCACAACAGAATCTATTCCAATATTATCAACAAAAAAAAATGTTTAAACAGGTTTCTAGAACACTTCGCCTGTCTGCCACTGGTTGGCCAAAAAGATACAGTTTTCCCAAACGCACACCATTGGTTGAGCTGTCTATGTTGGGCTGGTCGGGATGGTCAAACAAACAAAAATTATGTTTGTGTAAGGCCACAGTCTTTACACTTTTGGGGGAAATCAACTTGCTTTGTAAACTATGGTTTACCTATAGAATTTTAAGAAGTTTAACTCATATAAACACTCAAAAATGACAAAAACCCTTTGGGCCCTATTTGAATGATCTGAGCGCATGGTCTGAAGCGCATGGTGCAAATGCACTTAAAGCGTATCCGAATCCACTTTTGCTAGTTTAACAACAGGAAAAATGGTCGATGTGCCCGGTGAATGGTCTAAAAGGGTTGTACCTATTCTCTTAATGAGTAATGGGTGTGTTTTGGGCGTAACGTGCAATAAACCAATCAGAGTCTCAAGTGGAATTTGCAAGTGGAAAAACTGAATGCTTCTCTAGCACGGAAACGGATCTGCTCGTCCAATGACGCCTGCTTGCTTGTCATTACTGCAAATAATTCTGATACATGTAATGACTATCCATTATGACATAGGCATTTTTATATTTATGTACACAATAATAATCTTTTACATTTGAATCCGTTAATTTTTCATATTTAAAAATGTTTGTGTGCTGCTGCACGTCCCTGTGTGTGTAATAAGCAAAGTTTGCGCGTTGTGGACCCGCCTATAGGCACAATTACTAAGGGCGCAATCGATTTCAGTTGCCTCAAAATAGCAACGTGACAACAATGAGCCTGAACACACCTCGTTTTCAGACGAGCACGCCCATGGGCGCAAATGCTTTTGCTATTTAAACAACGCGGCACTGGACGTGAAAATTATGACTGCGTTGGGTTGAAATTGGCAAAAAACTCTTGCGTCGCGCCTGGCGGCGCATTGCGCTGGGTGTATGGTAGGGCCCTTAAATTTGATTAAATTATCTCCTCATAAAACTGCAAAAAATGGGAAACAAGCTTGTCGAAATGCAATAATGACTTTTCCTGAATACAAGCCATGCCTTCAAACTTCAGTTTATATAGCAATAGTTTAACAAAAGTGCAGGGCTTTATATGCTAGCAGAGATCTGGATTGTGTCAGTTTAATCTCAACATACCGCATTACCCAGACACATATTTATACAACACTGATAGACACAGAATTTCATACGCAGGAGCAGGTTTCTTCTTCTGTTATAAGGACCAATATTTAGAGGATGGATATG
This sequence comes from Gobio gobio, assembly GCF_949357685.1. Taxonomy (NCBI): domain Eukaryota; kingdom Metazoa; phylum Chordata; class Actinopteri; order Cypriniformes; family Gobionidae; genus Gobio; species Gobio gobio. The sequence goes on along the minus strand of NC_137114.1, from coordinate 32,771,595 downwards.
GATAGAGTGGAAAAGTAATACATATTCATGCATAATAAGCATACAGATTATTCCTGGAAACCGAGAGGCAAGTGGCCACACTAGAGAACAGCAGAAACAGAGAGCAGTATGAAGGGGAAATGACTCTCAGTCGAGCACAGTGATTGAACACTAATGGATGGTCAGCTGCTATCCATCACTCAAATAAACCAGGGCTCAGACCCAGAATGCCTCTCATCAACAACAAATACTGTACCACACACTGAATGCAAGGCATACAGTAACCATCAGTAATGACATGTGCTTCAGTCTCGAGGAATGATTCTTTCTGATTGGTTCCTGCACAAGGTTTGACTGCACGCTCATTCTGAAAAGGGAAAGTGATTTTAAGCCTGGAATCTGAACACAAAAAGCTCAGACAGAGGGAACGGTCATATCTGAAATGGTCATTGCTATAGCACAGTTTATTTTTTAACCTCACAGATGACATAAATAAAATAAAACTTCCCTAAACAACCTTCTGTTTGCAACAAACATATTATGCTTTATGACGTAGCTATGTAAATGTCCTTGGTCTCTGCACCAATAACAGAGATGCAAGATGGTGCCAGTTTACAAAGGAGTGTGAGTCCGCAGAGTGATACGAGAGATATAAAAGTAGCGTTAGTTTCATTTATCCAGATGAGCAGAATGATATACAGCTTTGCCATGAATGATGACAAAGACCGCAACTCAATATTAAGAAAGAATAAAAAACATGTGCCTTTTACATTGTTACATTTTGTTTAGAATATACAAGCCATTTAAAGGTTTAGGCAGGGCTCCAGACTGCGACCAAATGGTCGCATTTTGCGACTAAAATTTGAGAGTGTGCGACTGAATTTAACATCCAGTCGCACATGTGCGACCATTAAATTTGCCTGCTGTCGGTACTGGAGAAATTAATAAAATACACTTACTATTTATAATTGATAGACGTTATATCTGGCAAATTCTATCTTTGCCAGCCGTTTCTATATGAGATAATATTAAACCATTTGTCCGTGATGGATTTTTGCTATTCGCAATCCAGAAGAGAGAGAAAGCGAGCGAGCGCTCTCACGTGGAGCTCCAGCCAACGAAACACACAGTCAGCTTAATGAGTGACGATGGCCAAGAGAACTACACAAAAGTTTAGTCTGCTTAAACTTTAGGGATGTGCTGTGATATTAATTTTATTTTATTTTCGATTTCGGCTTCCAAGAATTATAAAAAGATGATATGAGGTAAAACTATTCCTATAGCCGTGTTCCGTCGAGCGCGACTTCCTTCCCTTCACAGCCTTGCGCTGTCATTTCTCCCTAAACCTAAACTTAACGTCAGAATCAGTGATTGTTGTAAACTGCAGTCTCTACAGTTGCTAAACTGCGGGATGTGTTTGATAATAAAGAGCTATTAAATGCACAATAATCCGCGCAAGAGACGCTGTTTCCAACTTCAAGGCGGCTTATGTGTGTGTGCTGTGAAATGGACCGATTTGCACTTTATATTTTAGGCTTTGTGTGCGCGTCTAAACCATCAAATACACAACAAATAGCCTGTGTCAGAATGACCGGATTGGAGAGTAGTTACTTTAACATTTTATATCTTAAATGGGCGTAAATAGTTTGGAGAAATAGGAGAATATGATATTATTAGTTCAGCGTTCTGTCTTAAAGGGGCAGCGTCTAATAAACCTGCTGACGATTGAGCCATTCATTCAAATCGAACAAAAGGCAAATAGAAAATATTCACATCTCTTGAATGAATAACTTTAGCTTTTATAAGCGTTAATCTATCAATTTATACAGTGAAAACTATGCAGTGTTATTTTACAGTTCATTACTTTATTGTAGGTTTGTTCTTTCTAAGTAATATTAATGTTAGCAGACCTTCCGAATGCCTGCACACTGGTCCATTTACAAATAGATGTTTTATATTTTTGTTCAAACATTGCTGTTTCTTTTGCTATAGATATTTTACTTTTCAGATTATAAAGCCATGTTAATTATGTTCTTAATTATGTTTTTTTTTTCTTAAAAAAAAAAAAAAAAAAAAAAAATTATATATATATATATTACGGTAAACGGTAAAGTATAATAAAAAGAACCGAAATTAAAAATTGGAAATTAGTAGATTTGGTTAGCATGTTGATTTACGGTGTGCGCCCCTAAATTTTCTGGTTGTGCCCCTAAAATTTTCAGTTGGGGGCCACTGTGCTCCTGGTGAAAAAAGTTAGTCTGGAGCCCTGTTAGGATAAGCTCAAAAAATTACTTTTATTCAGCAAGGATGCATTAAATTGATCAAAAGGACAGATTTTTACATTGATACAAAATTATATTTCAAATAAATACTGTTCTTTTGAACTTTCTATTCATCAAAGAATCCAGAAAAAAATGTATTACGATTTTCACTGCGCAAGTTTTGTTTCTTAATCAGCAAATCATTGATGATTTCTGAAGGATCATGTGACTGAAGACTGGTGTAATGGCTGCTGAAAAATCACAGGAATAAATCACATTTTAAAATATAATAAAAGAGAAAAAGGTCATTTTAAACTGTAATATTGTAATTACAGTAATTACTTACTGATTCCAAACTTTTGAACAGTTGTATTGTAGTATTCATGTTTTACAATTTCATATTTTACATAGAAAGAAAAAGTAGTGCAACACAACTCTATTATTGACTAGAAGTACATCAGCTTCAATCTCAAGACAACAATTTAAATATATTCTGACTAAATATAAACATATTCAATATAAATATATTATATATAACTGACTCTAATGCCATGACTGTTTTAAATTAATGATCATTGGAGCTTATACACTTAAAAGACAATTTTAGCACTGCTAGCATGCTTACTCCCGTATAACCTATTTGTACAATTAAATACAAAGACCTTTAGTGTTTTACTACATGCCTTTGTTAGAGTAAACGCACATCATCTCTGATACTGCCCTGAGATAGAAAATGGCCTTTAACCCTTAATTAGATGGTGTCGAGAAAGGCACTTTGTTTCTTTATGAGCTAAAATGTTGAGATCCAAGTGTTGAAAGTCTTTCAATGACTCAGAGAGGGAGACATCTCTTCAAAACATCACTGAAGCTTTGTTCACTGTATGCACTTCACACAAGCTACGTTCAAACCCCCAGAATCTGACAAAGAACAAGACAGCTGCAAAACACCAGCAAACACAATTGGAATTTTGGCATCACATTCAGGAGAACATGTTAACAGAGTAGCCACTACTTCCTTTTGAAATGTGACCATGGGGAAGGAGATCCATCTGGCTAAAAAAATGCTGAATTTATTGTTGTCTAATAAACATCTCTGAATCTATGTGCTATTTAATCTCATGTATTATCTTGAATAATGTGCACAGTGATGCATTCAACCAACTTGGAATAGTAACTCTAAAATGGTCCAAACTATGGGCTGGCTATCCTGAATAGTATCAATAACAGGATTCCCTAATTAAAGAGATAAAATGCTGCAATGGCAAAAGTGCTGCACATTAAGAATCACTGGGAACAGTTATGGATAAATTACACAGATAAAAATCAAGAGCACCAAAACAGACAAGACAGTCCATTTATTTTTGACTACTGATCTGATTGTATGTTGGCCCTTGTTTCTTTTGGAAAAGCAGAATGTAAAGCAGTTGACCGTTTATAAATCAGCAACACCAGTTCAAAGGCAGAAGGATGTGATGTGCTACACTACAGATTAGGTCAGAACTCAAAAGGTAAGGAAGTGCAGGAAAGGAAGTCGGTTTATCTGGAGGAGGAGAAAAGCAGGAGGCTGAAACAGGAGGTCAGTACAATAAGGAAAAGCATGAATAGTGGTCAGCGGAAGAGGGGATAATTACGCAAAAAAAAAAAAAAGTAAAAATTAAGAAAGTGAGGAAGTTCAGCACAGATGTGGAGATTAAAGGGGGAGAGAAACAATGTCAGACTAGGAACTCAAACGTCATTTAACAGATGCTTCTTAACAAAGAAAATGCCACTTGGAGGGCATGCAGTTCCTTCCTATTCTCACGTCTAATTATACAAAGAATGAAGTAGTAGTCCACTCCATCATATATTCAACACTATTATAAAACACATCTGCAAGATCCAGTGATTCATTACAAATTAGATCATCTCGTGGTAAATAGTCTTAAAAAACGTTATCTAACCACAGACCACGTGAAAGGAATGACATAGACCTGCTACTGTGTCAGCCACAAAACTCCTTTCACTGCTCTGACTCCTTCGCTTATCCATAATGCTACAATAATGTTGTTTTATCCAAGTAATAACACTGTGTCTTTGTCTACTAAATTGAAATGCATAAAAATTAGGAGAATTATCAAAGTGTTAAAAAACGTCAACCTTCTAAAACTGAAAACAGTCTACATAGCAAATAATAAATGTATAAATAAATGAAATGAAAGTGGCTTTTAAAGATCATTAAAGTTAATTGCGCATTTTTGGCCAATTACTGACTAAGAACATCAAGATGAAATACTGAATACTCAGACTAGGCTACTTAGAAAAGTTGAAATCAGCTTATTATTTCACTTTCTTTGCATTCAAATCTGCATGTGGGGTGTTGGTAATTTTGTTGAATCATTTCTTGCAACGTATTTGCAAACTTTACATTTATATACAATATAATAATCACTCTATACTCGTTTTTATGATCTGAACCATCAATTAGTTTGCTTTTGAAGACCATTAGTTTAAATTACAATCAAATTCTCATCAAGAATTTGAATAGGCTAGTTAAGCCTTTATCACCACAGATGCAGCATGAATTGTGTTCAGCCTTTACATTGTGAATGCATTACATTCATGTACAATGTTCTCGTAAATTCTCATGAACGATGAACGCATCTCACCATTTCTGTTGTAAAGTATACTGCCATGCACAATTTAGAAACTTTGACTTACTTTTGCACGTGAGGACGATCAGCCCCACGACCAACGGCGCGATATAACGGAGGGTCATGTCTTCCTGATCCGAGGTTTGATGTGAGGAGTTTGAGCGCGCTGGAGAGCTGAAGTGTCCTGTAGATCATCAGAGAGGGCAGATGTTTGCACAGAGTGCGCGTGAAGTGCAGAGAGACGAGTGGGAGGAACCTAGTGGGCTGCGCCCTACATGCCACACTGCAACACTAAAGCACATGAAACACGGACATTGGCAAGATTTCAATCGAAAATATGATTGTCATATCAGCGTATAGAGTTTTGTTTTGTTTTTTTGTTTTTTTGGGGGGGTGGGGGGTGGGGGGGGGCTATACGTATACAGTTTGTGAAAACTTTCTGCATAAATTTCACTTCAGCTGGAAGGAATTTGACCCATTCATCTTCAAACACTGCTTCAATTCAGTGATGTTGTCAGGCATCCCTGCATAAACTGCTTTGTTCAAGTTCTTCCACAACATTTCTGTTGGTTAAGGTCGGGACTTTAATTTTGCCATTCCAAAAGCATTACATTTCTTCTGCTTCAACTATTCAAGGCTTGTGTTTTTGGGGTTGTTTTATGCTGGACTCTCTGTTGTGCTAACCTTGACTTGATGTAGCTTCTCATTTAGCTTGAACAATATTGGTTAGTCGCTTGCCAAATGACAATATTAGATATATTGCTTATTTTAGGTACACACTTCTTTAAAACAAAAACACAGATCATTTAATAACACTGTTTCAAAATTAATATATGGTACAGTATAATGTTGTGATCTCTTTACAATGAGTACTTTTAAATTAGTTTACAATTTATTTAGACTAAATATAAAATATTCATATGAATATATTCCATTTTTTATATTCATCATAATTCATTTTATATTAATATTTATCTATTATAAGCCATCAAATGTAAATTGTCATTGGCTTATTATATCAGCCCAAAATTCTCATTTAAACCAAAAAGTTATATTTTTGTGTAGGCAAATTCATCTGTCCATGAAACCTGGCTCATCCACATGGTCTTTGGGCAAACGTTGGACTGGCAGTGGGAGTTATGTTCTTCTTGGATAGCATTGGCTTTCATGCTAATCTGCACACAATTCTTGTTCAACTGTCTGATGATAGACAAAAGAACACTAACCCATTAAGGCAAAGCAAAAGAAGGTCTCCTGGAATATTCTTGCATTTTATATTTGTTGAGAAGAGCATGACTTCTAAACTTCCAACAAAGATATTTCCCCATGGATAATTTTGTTCAATAAATTTGTGAAAAAGAGATTTGGTATGTCTCTTGAAATTGTGAGCGATAGCTTGACCTGATATTTATTTAATCGATGGAGTCTGAAGTCTTAATCAGTGCTTTCTATATTTATCAACAGTCATTATAAATGCTATTGTTCTTGATAATGAGCCTTTTAGTTGGCTTTTTAAATAGTTTCTAAATTGACTTTTTTTTAACTGTCTACCATTAGTGGATGAAAAACAGATTCAGAGAGCCTGTAATCTAATTATCCATCCTATGATCTACTGCTGAGAACTAATTACAAGACAAACCAAGGAATATGTATTTGAAAATAGGCTGAAGATTTCCTGTGGGACTACAGTCAAGAATCAATTTGACATGGTTTATCCCCTCACATGAGCAGCCCAGTCAGATCCCTTTTGAGATACACATTTTTAGGTTGAGAGCTCAGTATGAAAGAATCAAGTGAAGGCAGCATTCGTCAAAGTAAGGTAGGTTGTTGGCTGTAGTTTGTGAGTAGGATGTTGACAGCTGAGCTCTGAAAACCTCGGGTAATGTTTGCACACCTGCAGGAGAGTGTGGCGGTACTCTGCTGACTGAAAACAAGAGATGCAAATTCAGTTGGTCACATTTTATATCACTTCATATATCAAAGTACATTTTTCGTACAAGATCTGTGTCAGGTTGGCAAAAAAATATCCAATTGCTTTGGTTTAAATTATATTCCTGAAATAAATTCTTCATTCCTAGCCTATAAGTCTAACCTCATAAAAGCATAGAATCACTTAAAATATATGAATGAAAATGCAACAGATATCAATATCAAACCATTTCAAGAAAGATCAAATGCATTTTTCAAACAAAACATTTCACAAAAAGAAGTTATAGTTTAAATAGGGTTAAAAGATATGCTGTTCAAAAGATAATATGTTGGCACTAAATAAAAGATTTGCACACTTCCTGGTTGTCAAACATTAGTGGAACATGTTCAATGGCTGTGTCCGAAAGCTTAAAAAGACTGCCTTCAGATGATGCATTCCAAGGTAGGAAGGCATCAAGGCACGTCCAAATCCAATGTTAGCTTCACTTCCTGTCTCCTGAGATATACCTTCATATGATGGAAATAGGGTATTCACTAAATGAAATTTTTTTTTAAGGACTATCGTTATGTGAATGATCGTTGTTTTAAAATGCCTTTGCATGAACATGTTTAAACTAAGACAAGATAAATACAAAATTTAGACGAGCTGGGCACGTCTCTCTTCTCAGTCCATTAAAGGTGGATCATGTTAGACACGCTCTGCTTAACACAATGTGTTGCTCTGCAATTAGAACTATTCACATGACTGAATGAAGACTTCAATCCTGTTGCAACTTATAATAGATTGACTGATGATAAGGCATCTGTGAAGCCTTCATATCATTGTCTTGCTTTCTTGAAGTGGTGGAAAGAACCATGCTTTTCCTTCGACGACAGGAAGGAAGTATAGGAAAGAAGTCATTCTTTCCATTCTGGACGCTGGGGAATATTTTTTCTGGAGTTGTCTGCTTTTATGAGAGGGGCTATTGTCTGTTAAACACAAGGGTGGTGGCTGTGAACGTCTAAAGAGTCAAGGGGCTCAAGGGCAGGGAGCAGAAGACATTTAGGGTCCTATCTGTAATAGAGTCTGCACAAAAACAGGGTTTGTTTTAAAAAGATTGACATCAGTGATCTTCATCATGGCAAAAATGCTGTTTCTGTGGTGATAGGAAGATAAATAACAAGTTGTATGAAGAATGTTTGAACTGGTCTTTTGGTAATACATATTTATATATAACATAATTAATATATTATTGTATATTAATAATATAACAATACTTTTTGTTTTAAGTTAAAGTTATGTATGTGTGTATGTGTATATACCTATTTATTTTCTCTATCTCTCTCTATCATGGCGGCGTGAAATAAATATGTTAGCCTTCATGGGCTTGCATATCTCAGAATCTTTTGCACCACTAAGCAGCATTTCCTTTGTTTGAGTCGGATGCAGAAGGATCACGCCCTGATTAAAATTACATCGCTGGGAAGGCAAATTTTCACAGACTATATAAACCCAAGGGATTGTACATTTGAACATTTAAATATTTTCTCTACCCCTTTCATGCTCCCTTCCTATGCTCCTTTTTAAGCTTACTCAAGTGTTGAACTTGGCTGGAGCCCGTGGGTTGCTGTGGTATGTGAGGTCGTAGCCTAGGTTGTGACCAGACTGCACACCAGTGGTTTCTTCTGTTGAGAGTTTGTGTTTTCCCATAGAGGCTTCTGGATTACTGCATCATTGGTCTGTCTCTAACTGAGTGCCTATTAATAGTTCTCCTCATTTTGCTTTTGATAAACTTCCTGAGCCAACACAGCACCAACTGCAAGTTATCCCTCTTATTAGGTTAGAAATATGGGTTTTATCATTACAATTCGACCTTAATTGGAATCTGTCAAATTCACCAAAAATCACACAAAAAAGGTAAAAACAACAAATTAAATAACAAACACATAAACTTGAGATATTTTTTTTCATAAACTGTGAATATTAACAGTGAATGAACAGTATAAACAATATTGTTTTTTTTTTTATAAATGTTTAAAAAAGTATCAATAAAAATGTGAAATTGAATACACATTACTTTTACTTAATAAAATTAACTTGAAGTATACTTATTTTTTTGTATGGAAGTGAAATTGAACAGTGGATTTAGTTTCCATCATGCTTTGCATGGGACTGGAATGAGAGAGTAAATGTGTTATTTTATGTATTTTTTTTAATAAAGGGAAATATTAGTTAATGTGTAGGTTCATTTATGTTGAAAATTTAGGAACATTTGTTATGTTGTAGTTTTTGTGGTTACATTTGTGGAGAACAGTGAAGCTTAGCTTATGGGCTAACAATGAACGTTTCCTGTTAGCTTGCTACCATGTGCCATTGTTAGTTAGCAATTAGCTGGAAGAGCTTCAATAGTTATTTTGGTTAAGTCTAATTTTTGAAAGGTTTCCTGAACTCATTTAGCTTTCTGCTCTACAAAACTTTGATTAAATTTGTTCAACAAAAATTGTGGGTTTAAACAAGCTTTAATTAATTGTGTGGAAAAGTTTTCCTTGCATTAAGGTCATTGAACAAACAGAACAATGATCAAAACATAGATGGAGTAGATTGAGTCAACACCCCAAAGCTTCCCACTCGTTAACCCTCCCCGGGTCAACATTTCATTAGGTAACATTTGGCAGTTTTGATTCATATCTATGCTGTTTAATGTTTTATGTTCACGGTCTATCACTTTCTTTTTATTTACCTGTGTTTTGATCCGGAGATTCTGTACTGAAGATTGTAATGGCGCCCCCTACCGTATAACAGTGAAAACACGGATAGCCAGAAAGATAAAGAGTAGATTTAAAGTAAATTCCTCTTTTTCTGTATGCCAGTATTTCCAAACAGTGTAAGTTTATAAGATAGTATGTAAAACTGTGAAAAAGTATGTATTAGACTACTCAATCAAAAGAGTAAACACAACTACAAAACTAGTATACTTAATTATACTTTTAAGTAGCCTCTTCTTTTCGATCTTCTTTTTTAAGGGTTGTCAACAAACATGATTCATGCAGTCTCAACACAAGAGGATAAAATGAAGTTCCATTTTCCAAATCGGCTGCATGTAATGTAATTAAGTTGCGACAAAATGTTTATGAATGGTATTGCGAATGGTAGCCTAGGACTGGCTACCCATCAACCCATTAAAGTTTCTAGAATATTTAGTGGACAAGGAAAACTTCAATTCCACAAAATGTGTGCTAAGAAACCCACATCTTTTCAAAACTACTTTTTCAAGTTGTTGTCTAAACAGAATCCAACAGCTATCGTCACATATGAGAGGAAATACATGTTATCTTAAGACATGGGTCAGTTGAAACAATAGAACAGCTATCAACAAAATGACCTATTGTCAAAATCAATTCACCGGTATTTTGTTTCCCTCGTGAGAGGAGGTTTCTTTTAACGCTCAAGGTAGCAAGGAGCATACATGAGCACTTGAGGGCTGTCATCGAGTTTAATGGTGTGGAAGTGACCCGTAGGAATGGAAAATACAGCAGTAATGTTTTGCTTTATGCTATAGAAGAAGGAAATCTGTCAAAGGAAATCTATTCTCTCAGGCTTTGTTACTTCCAATTGGGGCCTCAGATCAGTGTGGTTTGTTTATTTTCCCAAGAGGCCCTCAGTTGAGAATGTCTTCTTGGCCTCAAACTAAGGTTAAACAGTGTTCGACCTGCCGGCCCTGACAAATGCTCAGCAGAACAATAGTTGTGGGGTTCGATATGTCACCTCTAAATATTAATGGAACCATTCATAAATTGTGTAACACTAGCTAATCTGGCTATTCTCCGTACCTTTGTTTATTATAAGCTATTATCAGTCATATATTTTCTTCGGGTTTGAGTCTTAATTGGCATAAATGGAAATTATAATTTTGTTTATTTGTCCAATTCAAATGAGCAGACAATATTATTTCACTTGACCGGGACTAGTTGTCACACATTTTACAGTAAATATTTTTCAGTTTAGGTTTGTTTTTTTAAAGCCAGATTCAATCTTTATTTTTAATAAAATAAAAAAAATAAAAATGATATATATATATATATATATATATATATATATATATATATATATATATATATATATATATATATATATATATATATATATATATATATATATATATATATATAAATATATATATATATATATATATATATATATATATATATATATATATATATATATATATATATATATATATATATATATATATATATATATATATATATAAATGTTTTTAAACGTATTTACTTATTTTGTGATAACACATCCCGATAGTGAGTCATCTAAATCTAAACAGGAAAACAATTATGATACACATAACAATTTATGAATATAAAATATCAAACATGTATTAGCCCATTTGATATAGGACTATTTTATCAATATTTATAACATTTTAAACACACGACAACTTTCTAGCAAAATTATATTGGGATTTTTTAGACTTGATTTGGGGGGGGGGGGGGTGATTATTCTAGTTTTAAATAGTTTTAATAAACCAACATACAAATTTTAAACCTTTAATTAGCTACTGTTCTTTGTGTGATAGTTATCAGTTCTATGTTGCGATGGCATTGGTTGAGAATTTGAATCAAACCCGTGAAAATGTTAAAACACAAAACGACAAAATCCAAATGCCTGGGGGAAAAGGCAGATTCAATCAAGCAGCCAATACAATACGGATGTATTTGTTTTAACTAACAATCAATCAATCACGAATGATGTAATTTTCTGAACTCCATAATTTCGCCAAAAAAACCCGATTTGTAATATAATCAGATCATGCTACCTAAATGACCAGAAAGGTGGCGAAAATAAAGGTGGTGATGCGTATGATAATCAATAATTGCAGCCGCGTTTCTGCGCAGCCCGAGCGCTGAGTTGATCCACTTCAAACACATGATGTAAAGCGGAAACAACGGACCGAAACAGAGCGAGAGACGCTTTCGATTCTAGCCCATTAATAATCCAAAGAAATAAGCTGCTGGGTTTGTAGTCGTCTCGGAGCTTCATAAAATAGCGAGGACGCTTGGATTGCGCTGTGTTTTAAGAATGAACATTAGCTTGGGATACAGATCTGTACAACCAGCCAACATGAGCAGTTTCGATTTTCAAACGTAAACATCCGCCGAGAAGTTCCCGTCCATGTGTGAGCAGCTACTTCACGATGCTAACCATGTTTAGGATGAGTGTATCTGCCCAAACCAGAGGACATGTAATTCCCAGCTAATGCTCAGCGATAATACGACTGGAACTGCTTTTATTTGCATCTTAAGTGGTTAGCCGAGACGACACGTTAAGACGCGAATGGGTTAGCACGCGAGCTAACTTGGCTACCAAAGCTGTTTGTTTGTGAAACTACAGACCGAACCATGTCGTTTGACAGCACACATAATACGACAGATGATATATAGTCCATCACGGCGAACTGAGGTGACATTTCACAAGCGGATATTCTTATTATGGGTCTACTGAGCCTTATTTTTAGCTCAATTGGAAAATGCATAGATGCCATTTGCCTCCTCCTGGATTTAAATTTTGTGATTGTCAGCTCATTAATTCAGCTGTTGGTGGCAGTGATCTCCTTTGTCAATAGTCTGCCCATGCTACTCACAAATTCAGTGTCGGAGTGCTGGAATCTCACTCTGCTTTGCATCATCACCATGAGGGACGGAGTGGCAGTCGTGACCCATAACATGGTCGGAGGCTGGATGCAGCTGCTCGGAGGCACGCTGGAAAGCTTCAAGATGATCGGATACCTGTCTTCACATCTGCTACTGCGCACCAAAGAGCTTCTTCACCGCGGCCTGCTGTCGGGACACAGTTTTCTACGGCAGGCGTGGGAAGGCTGTGGCATTGTGTTCAGCCTGTTGCTGTATTTCGTCAACACGATCATCAACTTACTTCTCATAGGCACGCAAAATTTATACTCCGTGTTGGTCAGCACTGTGGAGGCGGTGTCCTGCCCTTTGCAGAAGGCTCTTGAGCTGACCCTGACTGTGCTGACCTTCCTGTACAGCAGTCTCGTTGGCACCTCCATCCTGCTGTGGACACCATGCAGACTGGCCATGGAGTTCCTGGGATCTGTCTGCCAGATCTTCATGAGCGTGTTCCTGCTCAACTCTTATGGACTGATGCTCACATTGGTCATTATCACGTGTGCCACAATATACCTGAACCCAGCGCTCCCAAGACGGGCATCTTTGCACATAATCAACTACATCAACACCGTGCCCGTCCTGCCGCGACTCCGAAGGGCTCTACACCGTCTCTATGTGCTCAAGAGGAACGTGTGGCAGAGATTGGCCTGGCATCGCAGCCGGATAGGCCTCCTGGTGGTTCCTGCAAGGAGAGAGACTGCGGAAAGGGACGTTAGACAGCCCGAGCACAACCCTGAGCCTCAAGTTGACCTAAACGCAGCAGACCCGGTGGTGGAAAACGCGCCTGAGGACGCCATCCAAGCCGACGATCCTCTAAACCTGCCGCCTCCGAGCTCCAGCACTCACAGGCCGCTCCGAAAGTCTCAGTCTGAGGACGGTTGCAAAGGCCCTCCGGCGGACAACCTGCTGAATCTTCTGCAGGAGCAAGAGGAGAGGAAGAAGTGTGTGATCTGTCAGGACAGCACCAAGACTGTCGTGCTTTTGCCGTGCCGTCACTTGTGTTTGTGTAGAGACTGCACCAACATTCTGCTGAGCCAGCCCATCTACCAACACAACTGCCCCCTGTGCCGCCACATGATCCTTCAGACCATGGACGTGTATCTCTGAGGGAAACGTTTACGGATGTGTTTCTGTCATCCTCAGGTTATTTGAGCAGCACTGTTCTTGAAACTGTCCTTTTCGTCTTTGTCCATTCCACTACTATTGCTTGTAAATAGACTTGATTCACAACCTTTTATAAATTGCGAAGGGCGAGGCTGATGACTGTGACCGTGTTTTCTTATGGTTTTATATACATTGTCACTTTTTTCATCAGCTTGTAGAAGCAACACTATTTTTCTCATACAGCAATATATCGTGAATGTAAGCTTTGTATTAAAAACAGGGCGTTGATTGTGAAGGTGGAAAATTTGTTTAATTGAGTGTATAATGGGAACATTTGTATGATACTAACATTGAGCCTTATAGTATGAATCGTTTAATAAAATTTTTGCCTGACTGTAAAGGTGATCAAAGGTTTCATGGGAACTTCTACAACATCATATTGATTTCTTTGTTCAGTGTTTTGCTTTGCATACTTTTTAATCATTCCACCAAAGCCATTTTGCACTATGTAAACAAGTGTCACTCACTACAATAATTTCACAAGCCATTCAACAATCTGATGATGTTTTTGTCATGTATTATTGAACAGCATTAAGGCTGTCTCACTGCTAAAATGGTATTGATCAGTGCATTTTCAAATCGAAATTTTGAGCTTGTATTTTGTTTCGAGAGAGTAGTTTAATTCGGTTACCGGTAAAAAAAACAAGTCGCAGAAAGGCTTTTAGCTCGGCTTTGTCCAGTGGATGTTGTTAGAAATCACTATTTTGGATAACATCTTGTACATTAGAGACAAAAGGTACAGACCTTACTGGTTCATCTTATTTATTTTGGTCTTGCATGATATTTTAAAACCCCAAATTGCATTCAGAAAGGCACAATGCGCAAGACAATCACGTGCATTTGAGAAAAGGAAAAAAAAGGACCCATGCAAGCAGATTCATAACTGTTTTGTCCTTTTGAAAAATATAGCTCCACATAGTGCCTAATTATTTCTGTCACTCTCAATTCTGCTCAATGCAGGTGATAAGCACTAACCCATGGTTTATTGTTGTACTTTTAAGGTTTTTAAACATCCCATTCATTCCACAATTTAGCCCCAATCCTTTTGTATTCTTGTACTGCAGATGTTGGTTTTCTATGAAGGTCTCCAGTGATGATGTTTGTGGGCAAAGCAGATGTGTCTCTCCAGAGGCCTGGATAATATTAAAACAACATTCATTGACTATCCAGATGAACAATAAACAGTATTTGACTCTGTGGTCGTATTGTCTTTGTCTTCAGCACAACTCGTATTAGTTTCGTCACTGGACTAAAATGCAATTCACAACAATGCCTGTGATTGTGATAATGACTTATCCCACTTCTACACCGAGATCGGCGCATAAACTTAAGATTTTAAGATGCTGATTGTGGGTGTGAGAGCTTATGAAGCGGAGGCCACTTCCTCCAAATCATGCGATCATGACTTTTCCAAAAAAAAAACTGATCCAGTGTTATCTACATCCCAATCAATTGAATGGAAATACTAACATGGTCTCAACTCTGGAATATCATTCTTTTTCAAATTGGTTTATTTGATATAAGGTGTGTGAAATGCAAGCGTTACACTTGAAGTATAAAAGATGACGCATTCAGCACTGGACAGCTCCACATTCCAGCTTTTTTTAGTAAGAGGAAATGTGAATCTCACATTGTTGTACACTTATAAACAGTACTCAGGCAAATCCCTGAATACATGCATTCGGATACGGTGTTCATGTCTGTTTTTATCTAACTGCATACTTGAGAACAATGCTTTAAAAATAACTAAAAGCTTAGGAAGCGGGGCACCATAATGAATTTAACACAGTGTAAAGCTTCCTATTTTTTAAAATGGAGATGAAAAAGGATTTACAAGTTTGTTGATTGATTTATCGATTTGATTCCAGCTACAAGTTAACCTTGGCTCGCTGTTATGTGTAATAGTCTACCCTCTGACTAACCCTCAAATAAATGACCATGTTAAAGGAACATCAGCCCTTTAATTATTCACTAAAATAGATACTAAAATATTACATCATTTTCTTAAAATAAAAATAAACTACAGTTCACCTTTAGAGTAAATCCAACCAGTGCTATTTGTATTGCATTTAGAAAGTAAAAGCATGATGTTGTATCCCAAACATTTCTATAAACTTACAAAATAAAATTAGAGCACTTGGGATCCTGATACTGATGCAGGGATGTACTCTAATCTATCAAGTATAGGACAGCTAGAATAGACTCAGTTCAGAGTTCATCCATTTCACAGTATATGTCAGTGTCTGGCCCTGGGTCCACTGAACCAATATGTGGACTATCTTGAGTTTATCTTACAAATAGGAAGTCTTGCCTCGGGTCAATGGGAACGTTCCTGTCTCTGAGGATGAGAAGAGGGAAAAACAGCAGTTCCTCACACCCACACAGAGACTTCCACTGCACAGGGGACTTCCATTACGCCTATCATTCATTAAACATTCTGAAATTCCACAAGGATTTGTCTAAAACTGGCAGCTATTGAGTTAATGGAAAGTAACTTGTTAAAACAAAGATATTTTTTGTTACTATAACTTTTGAACTAGACCATTCTTTGCTAAATCTTTTATTTTGAATGCATTTAGTATATCAGTGTGGCTATGATGATGAATGAACGCCCCCTGCTGTTATTAGAGCAAAGTACACAACTAAAAATATTAATGAATGGAAATGTAACCAGTAATCCAGCCGCGAGTGCTCCGAGAAGCCAAAAGAGACATGTGAAGTAAAATACTAAACAAATATTACAAAAACATAAAACACTGTCAACAGCGACACCAGCGAAAAAAGTTTTAGAGAGAGCAGCGTAGCCTATCTGCAAGGACATTCTGAAATTCCACAAGGACAATGAAACGACGCCCCCTGCTGATATGCATAATCAGACGTAATAAAAGCAATAGACCATAAAAATTAGATTTTATGATGTTATTTAAAATCCAAAATCAAAGAACTACTGTCAGTTAACTTTAACTTAAATAGAGTTTAGTTATTGTTATGGGTTTTGGCCATGTACCATGGTACTAGTTTGTGTAAATAACATGGCATAAAGATCTGCCAGTCATAAATAAAATAATGTTGTAAAGGTTAATGATTAAAGTATTTGGGAGTTGGATTCAGACACCCTTCTGAGCTTGGTTCTGTCTGGTTGAAGCGCTCGGTTAACAGCTGTGAAGGGGCAGGCCATGACCTCATGGAAATGAACCGCACAAAGGGAGGATACAAATGTACCTCTCATTCGTCTCAATGTTACTGCAAAAACATTCTGTGTAAGTCTCTGCCAGCAGCCTGGGGAAAATTGGAACTACTTGTATTGGAACAAAAACAGTCAGAAAAGCAGGAGAACGGGATAGAGGCAGAAAGAAGCAAAACTAGCTGTGAAACCGCAAATGTGATCGCAGTAAAAACGCGCGCATTGCCTCGTTATTGAAATACACCACAGCACCTTTACTCAGAGGTCACTTTCAACCTAAGCAGCTTTTTATTGGTCAACACAGTGAATTTGTGTGTTCAAAGTTCAACAAACTTAAATCCAGGGGCGTTTACTGGGGCACAGGCCCCTCATTAAAAAAAGTGTCCCCATATTTTGATAATTGCTAATGCGATGACTGCACTTTGCCTGTAGATGTGTCTTCACCTACATTGTAATATGCTCTAGAGATAAAGAATAAAATTATATGACTCCAGTCCATAAAAGATAATGGGTTATTCCAAGCGCAACCTCCCCCAGTTTCTCTTGAAGCCAATACGGAAGTGATTTAAACTGCAGGGAGCAGAATCTCACTGAGCCCCATGTTAAAATGCCCAACTTTACAGCCGAAAAACACATGTTTACAGCCTGGTACAAATTGGGGTTTTGGTCTATACAGCTAATTTTGCCCTTCATGACAACTGTGAGGGGGGTGAATTTTTTTTAGAACTCATTCGTTTAAATTATATTAAGCCTTAAAGGGGCTATATGCGTTTTTCTGAAATTTAAACTCGCGACTGACACCTGTGGCCAAAAAACAGAACTGCTCTCATTTTCTGCTCGCTCTCGCAGCGGTGGTGACGTCACATCCGCAGACAGCGCGGGAAAAGACGACCCGCCAGAAAATAGGAAAAATAGGATACAGGCTTATAGGTGCACCCACTGTGAGCGGACAAGGTGTCAGTATGCTCATCAGGAGATGTTTGAGTCATAAATGGTCAAATAAAAAGGCAATTGTTACGTTTATTTTGGGGAAAAAGTTGCATATAGCCCCTTTAAAGTTCTGCATAATTAAGGGCGTGGTCACTTGAGTGACAGGTGGATTGCTGCTGCTGTCACTACTAGCCTTTGGTCTGCTGTCTGTTAGCTCCACCCACTCCACCTCTTTGCCCATTTGCTCCATCTTGGCAACAGCCACACTTTTAGGTTTCAGAAACGCTCTTCAGAACCCTATGTGTGACATCACGGACACTACATCCATATTTTTTTTTTTTTACAGTCTATGGATATTTCACAAGAATGGAGACTGGAGTTTCAACAGATAATTTCAATGAATCATGTGATTTGGTTTTTTAAAAAGTACACATTCATTGAAATGAGTGACCTGTACGTTCTTCAAAAATTCTCCATTTGGGTTTCACAAAAGGAACAGTCATGCAGGTTTAGAATGACATGAGTGAATACATAATTACAGCATTTCCCATTAAAGGTGCACTATTTCTTTAAATGCACCCTGAAATATGAAACCACAGGCCTCCATTTCCCAGCAGTAGAAATTGCTTTTCCTTGTAACATTTACTGACAAATTAGGTAATTATGGGTGTCATATTTTATTGAAGTCGTGTTCCAGAGAAGTGTTGGAAAGTATTTATTGTGCCTTTTCATGATATATAGACTTCCACCAGAACAAACATTTTGTGAGAAAACAACCTTCTGCTTTCTTTTCTTTTTTTTTTTTTTAAAAGATTCCATATAAAGAAGTAATATGTTCGATTTATAACTTTCATTCTTTGCAAGGCAACCCTCCAGTCTTTTTATTCTGTATGACTAAATGTGATTATAACTGAATCATCGGTGCAGTGCTGATCATATCTGATCTATTGATATGATTACAAATGAAGGCCAATCAAAGGCCTTTGTCTTATCCATGACGGTACTTTTCCAATTCATGAAACCTGCATGTGGCAAACAGAAAGTTAGGTGCATTGTGCTTTAAGTTTATGCAAAAACAGCAGAGTTTTTCCAGTCCGAGTACACTAGGAAACCAGTGAAAGTGCTGTCTGTCTTTGGGCTGGAGTAAAAGCCAGTGTACTCTCCCAGGGACATCTGCACCCACACCTGATCTCCTGGAATCAAGTGCACTAGTGTTCCTCCAGACAGCGAGGCTGGTTTGGACCAGTTCCCGAAGATCTGAAAGTAGGAGGCCACGGTGTGTGCGTTCTTTATGAGGTCAAACTGCAAGCTGGAGCGATAGACTGTGGCGTGAACGGCGAAATAGTAAACGCCCGGCACTCTGCACGTGAATCTTCCCGTCTCGGGATTGTAGTCACCCTGCTCGTTCAGAATAACTTTGTCGAAGCGAACCGCATCCCCTACTGCCAGTGGAGTAGTGCGAGCCTCAGACAGTTTGGCACTAAAAGCTGATTTGGGGGCCACGGCACACTCGCCCGGGGTTCCTCGCTCGCCTTTTTCTCCTGGATCCCCTCTGTCTCCCGTGAGGCCCCTCAAGCCCGACTGACCTGCCAGGAGCATCATGGTATTTTCATGTTTTACTATTGACATTCAACAGAGTGCTGCAGATATATGCAAGTATTTTTGCAGGCCAAAACCAGGAAACAAGTTCGCATTTTAGCACTTCCGGTCGGTCCCACCGTCCTGAAGTTCGTTTTTTTTTAAAGGCTTTTCGTTAAATGCCTGTGTTTAAAACAAGCTCAAGATATTTTCATGTTTTATTGTTCAAAATAAAATACATCAGTAATACCCCCTTGACTTTTTAAAAAAGCTTTTACTTGTCTTGAAAAAGATGGTTGCTAACAAGTGGCATGCAAATGGGAATACAGAGGTTGTAGGAGACATAAATGTCATCGCGGGGAACAGGTTAACTCATCTAGCTATTTACTAGTCCGCTGTAACAGCCTCATTGTGCTTATAATCATGCTCTTTCAAACAATTCTAAATCAAAATTTCAAGTAAAATGTTTTTAAATAAAGTTATATTCATGCAGCTATGTTAGCTTATAGCCTACGTTTAGATTTTACTTCTGACGATTGTATTTAGACAAAAAATGTAGTTAATTGTGAAGATTGTCATGATGAACACAATGTATTAGAATAAAAAACTAATTTTCTGCATAAATCTTGGGTTTTTGTAGAGGGAACGTACTCGGTTACTTAACGTAACCTCGGTTCCCTGAGATAAGGGAAGGGAGTACTGCGTCTTAAGACGCTGTATGGGTAGGTTCTCCTACTCTCGAATATACTGAAATAATTGTAAAATCACGCAGTGCTACTGCCCAGTCAAAACAGTGTCGAGACATCTCGCACGCTATTGGCTGGCCAGTGGGAACTGCATGAACCAATGGCAGAACAGCGTAATCTGAGCGAACCAATGGGCACAAAGCCCGCGAAGCTGAGCGCAAGAGCCCGCGAAAGGGGCATATAAAATACGCTGTAACTGTCAAAAACGTCAGGTTAAATCGACTGAAGCGACGATCACCCGAGTCAGTGCCATAGCACGGCCGTCTAGGCAGTACTCCTTCCCTTATCTCAGGGAACCGAGGTTACGTTAAGTAACCGAGTACGTTCCCTGAGATAAGGGAAGGAGTACTGCGTCTTAAGACGCTGTATGGGAACCTGTAAAATCCCGCCGTGCTATGATAAGCGCAGTGACTCCCTCAAGTTTGAACACTTATTAGAAAGGGCTCAAGACTAGAGTTACTGACACATCATTTATATTAATAATATATATGTACACACGTCTTATACTACTGGGCTCATAGAGGCCGGTAACTATAAGGAATGTGTAAGCATTGAAGCATATGAAGGCCCCAATGCCAACTTATGACGGGGACGGGCTTACAAGGCCGTCTAATATTCGTTAGGCTGTCTTAGTATTTTTATACAGCGAGGACTTGTGCCTGCAGTGCAGGGACATCCAGACTGAAGAATCTGGTTAAAGTAGATGGTGAGGACCAACCTGCCGATCTACAAATGTCACCCATAGAAACTCCACTAGACCACGCCCAAGAGGAGGCCATGCCTCTGGTGGAGTGAGCTTTGACACCTATGGGGCATTGGAGGCCCATAGTGTCATATGCTAACGCTATCGCGTCCACTAGCCATCTGGCTAGGTTTTGTTTGGTGACCGGAAGTCCCTTAGTTCGGTCACCAAAACTTACAAAGAGCTGCTCCGACTGTCTAAAGTGGGAGGACCGCTCAATATATGCTCTAAGTGACCTAACAGGGCAGAGCAGGTGTAACTGTCTCTCATTCTCCGTAGTGAGGAGGGCAGAGAGAGTGATTACCTGTGCTTTGAACGGTGTTGAAAGCACTTTAGGTACATAACCATGCCCTGGTTTGAGGATGACTTTAGAATCGCCTGGGCCAATTCTAAACATGCTAAACATGTTCACAGATAACACTTGAATGTCACTGACACGCTTAACAGATGCCAGTGCTAATAGCAGGGCAGTTTTCAGCGAAAGTGGCTTTAATTCAGCCGTCTGCAGCGGCTCGAAGGGAGGTCTTTTTAGTGCTCTTAGGACCAATGAAGGTCCCAGGACGGCACCGTAGGAGGGAGAAGGGGGTTAAGCCTCCTGGCTCCTTTTAAGAATTTTATGACCATGTCGTGTCTGCCTACTGATTGGCCAGCTATAGGCGTATGAGATGCGGCGATAGCTGCCGTGTAGACTTTGAGTGTGGATGGAGTGTGTCCTGCATTCAACATCTCTTATAGAAAAACAAGAATTTGTGATATCTCGCATGACACTGGGTTATAGTTCCTGACTGAACACCAGTCAGAGAACACTGACTATTTAAGGGGATAGAGACGTCTAGTAGACGGAGCTCTAGCTTCACTGATGGTGCTCAAGACACTCACTGGGAGGTTCTCGAGCCCCCCTTGAGTGGCCAAACATGTAACGGCCACAATTTTGGGGTGGGGGTGCCGGATTGTCCCGTTCGCCTCAGAAAGGAAATCTTTCCTTAGGGGAACTGGCCATGGGGCTGCTGATAGTAACTGAATCAACTCGGGAAACCAGATTTGGGTTCACCAGAGTGGAGCCACTAGCAGGACTGTGTGCTCGCATTCCCTGATCCTTTTTAAAATCTGGGGAATGAGCAGTACTGGTGGAAAAGCATAAAGTATGCAGCTGGGCCATTCGTGGGCCAGCGCATCCTTGCTCTTTGAAAAATAAATTGGGCAATGACAGTTGTCTTCGGAGGCGAAGAGGTCGACCTCTGCCCTCCCAAAAACACTCCATATCATTTGAACCGTTTAGGAATGGAGGGCCCATTCCCCCGGGGACACGAGGCCCCTGGAGAGCATGTCTGCTCCCTGGTTCAGTCTGCCTGGCACATGCACTGCTTTTAGTGAATGTAATTTGCCTTTTGCCCATAGGAGGAGATGTCTGACCTGTTGGTTGAGCCATCTCGACCTGAGCCCGCCTTGGCGGTTTATGTAGGAGACCACAGTCGTGTTGTCCGTGCGGACTAGAACATGGTGACCTGAGAGACGTGGTAAAAAAGTCTTGAGGGCTAGCACTACTGTCAGCATTTCTAGGCAGTTTATGTGCAACCGTGACTCCGTGCTCCACCATGAGCCGAAGGCCGGTTCGCCCTCGTACAGAGCGCCCAAACCGAGTTGGAGGCGTCCGTGGTGACCACCATCCGTCTGGAAACTGTTCCCAAGTGACCACGGGGCCAGGGCTTTGACACAGCCGCGGCCCACTTTGATCCAAAGCTGGCCTGAATGCCACGCTTGGGAAGGAACCCGTGATTTCAGCCAGTACTGCAGGGGGCGCATGTGCTTCATACCCAGCGGAAGTACTGGAGAAGCTTTTGCCATTAGGCCTAGCATTCTCTGAAATTTTTTTAGGGGTGTGTTGGTTCCCATTTTGAATGAACATGCAAGCTGCTGTGTAGTCAGAGCGCATTCGTCCAATAGCCACGCCCTCATTTGGGCTGAGTCTAAAATCGTTCCCAGGAAGGAGGTTCTCTGCCTGGGAAGCAATGAGCTCTTGGCTGTATTTATTCTGAGACCCAGGCATTCTAGATGGCTGAGTAGCATAGATTTGTGAGATTTTATTTCTTCCTCTGACTGGGCCAGTATGAGCCAGTCGTCGAGGTAGTTCAGAATGCGCATTCCCGCTTGTCTTAAGGGGGAGAGAGCTGCATCCATGCACTTCATGAAAGGACAGGCCAAATGGCAGGACTGTGTACTGATAAGCCTTCCCGTCGAACGCGAATCTCAAAAACGGTCTGTGACGTGGGATAATTTGGATATGAGAGTAAGCATCTTTCTGATCCAATGAGAAAAACCAGTCCATCGGGCAGATTTGCGCGATGATCTGTTTTAATGGCGGGATTCTGAAAAGCCTTTTGATAGAGCTTTGTTCAGGTGTCTGAGATCTAAGATGGGCCTGAGGCCGCCATCTTTTTTGGGAACAAGGAAGTAGCGGCTGTAAAAAACCCTGACTCGCTCTGAGCTGGAATTTTTTAACTCGCCTTTATGGCGGTAGAATGCAGGGGAGCACGCATTAAAGCGGACTCGTAGTTTACATTCATTGCATGAAAAACATTCAGAACAGTATTTTTCTCCCTGACCGGAACAAAAACGGGCCGTGGGGAGAGATGTGACACTGTGCGCACAGCACTTATGTGTAGCGGCACACACCTGTAGTGGGCGCGTGCTCTACATATAGAGTGCTCTCGGCGTGAGCAGTAATCTGTGAGAACAGTGCTTATGTGCAAGGTGCATGTATTTTAGTAAGGTCGTTGTTAAAACACAGCGTTGATGTGCAGGCGAGCGTGTTTGACAACAGGCTAGTTGACTGCAATATTTACATCTCCAGTCGCCTGAACCGAGGGGATTGAGAGAATGTAAAGTAAGTCTGTAGTGGTAATCCGGCCACAGCAGGACTTTTGAGTGGTTCTATAGCGCTGAATTAACAGTGCTTATATGCAGGGGTACACCCTATGTAGGGGACACACTGCCTGCAGTCATAACAGAGGAAAGAACTCTTAATTGTTTATTAGGATCACCGTTAATACAGCGTTCTGTGTACAGGCGTGCATGTTTTATAACAGGCTTGTTTACTGAGAGCAGTGGTGGTTGCAGCTTGGCCGCCATTCAATAAATTGAGACTCACTGAGAAACCTGTGAGAGCGGGGCTCGAACCGGCAACCCTGTGTGCGAAGTACACCGTAACAGCAGAGGGCGTGGCTATGACGTAAGTCGCGCTCTTGACGGTGTTTTCAGTGTGTGTGGCGTGCGTGTTTCATAACAGGCTCGTTTACTACACTGTTGAACCTCTCCAGTCGCCTGAATAGGGGACTGAGAGAAGTGATAGAGTGAAAAGACGCAGGGCTTGGCCGCCATTCACGACGCCATTATGCGCTAGACAGCGAGGCAGCAATGACGTAAGTCGCGCTCTCTATAGTGAGCGCGCTGGGAGAGAGAGGGGCGCACGCGCTGCCGCTGTAGGAAGCGCGAGCTGCAGTGACAACAGCCTGTAACGTAAGGCGCGCTCTCAATATCTCCAGCAGTCTGAGAGAAAGTAATGCGGGAAGCTCCGGCATTAGTTTGCTCGTCCACTCTGACATTCTCTGTCCGCAGCGCTTCTTAGCGCGGCCCAAGTGAGAGAAAAGGAAGAGCGAGACGTTGGTAATCGTGCGGATTCGTCTTCCTCATTGCCGCCGAATGAGACCAAGCCCTCGGCGTCGAGCAGAGGGAGCAGGTCCGATCGAGGGAACGTCACAGGGGAAACGTCTCTCTGAGGTGAAGACGAGTCACACGGGCACTGGGCCGACGTGAACTCGCTAGCCTCGGTATACTCAGCCCTCTGGCTCCGCCGTTCTTTCCCGCCGAGGCTCGGGCGGAAAGGGGAACGGGAGAGCGCGAGGGCCGGGGTCGCGCTCTGAAAAGAGCGCTATCCGCGAACGGAGGGAGGAAATGGGCATACCCTCGCAGTGAGAGCAGCCGGACCCGGCGAGAGCAGCGTCCGCGTGGGCCTTGACCAGACAGATCACGCACCCGTCGTGGTTATCCTCCTAGTGCAGGTAAGTACTGCACTAGAGGGGTATGTTTTTCTCAGTATTGTACAGAAAAGGATACACCATAGTGTTTCACAAAAGAGCGCAGGGGAAAGGCGTGACAGCTCGCGGGATCGCTGGCGATTTGAGCGCGCTGAAATACAGCAGGCCGCTGACTCTCGCAGGACGTCCGGGCTGGTTAGTTCGCTATTCCGCTGCAGGCTCGTCAATTCACGGTGAAGGTGGTGTAGTTCGAGTTTATCAGCGAGGACCGTAGATCGTCGCTGAAGGAGATTAATCTGACGTTTTTGACAGTTACAGCGTATTTTATATGCCCCTTTCGCGGGCTCTTGCGCTCAGCTTCGCGGGCTTTGTGCCCATTGGTTCGCTCAGATTACGCTGTTCTGCCATTGGTTCATGCAGTTCCCACTGACCAGCCAATAGCGTGCGAGATGTCTCGACACTGTTTTGACTGGGCAGTAGCACTGCGTGATTTTACAATTATTTCAGTATATTCGAGAGTAGGAGAACCTACCCATACAGCGTCTTAAGACGCAGTACGAACTGACCGTTCGAAAGGGAACCAGGTTGATGCTAACCTTCGGTTTGGCCTACAAAAATGTGTCATAACTGCAGCACATGGGAGAAGGAGATGAGAAAAACCATTGAGGTTGGTATTTTTGTACCTGGTTCTCCTCTCTCCCCTCTTTCCCCTTTCTCTCCTGATTGAGCATCACGGCCGTCTCGTCCATCCCTGCCGGGCTGACCAGGGCTGCCATGCAACCCAGGGGATCCTGGGATACCTGGGCTTCCTGTGCACAAACTGGGGATCTTGTTGTCTTCAAGCGAGTTGGAACAATGTACTGCAATAACAAGCAGCAAGGAAAGAGGCCATGTTTGCAGAGATGTCATCGCTCCGTCTGTGGAGAAAAGAACAAAATGGAAGAAAACAGCCTCATAATCTTGCTCCAAGATGATTTTAGCATTACTGAGACTAAAAATGGTATAAAGTCTGCACATAATGTGAAAAGCAGCGAAGTGCAAGTTGCATTATCTCACCTCTTGGTCAATAGGGTGAGCATGCCAAGGGAAATTTTTATAGTACATAATAATTACTAAAGCACAAGCTCAACTGTATAAGTGTAAAAGCAGATAAAGACGACTTGGAAATAAAGCCTAGGAATTCATATCTTATAGCCTACATTGACTGAAGCATCATAAAATGTTAGAAAAAGTTATCCTTCTGGTCTGTGCGTTAAATATTTTGAATTGAACAAGTCATTTGGATCACAATTATGATACTTTTACAGGGATTTTTTTTTCATTTTGTAGCCTGACAGCCTTAGTCCTCATTCACTTTCATTGATTTTGAAAAGAGTGGGCGGGACATTCTTACAGAAGAAAGGAAGTCATTAGTTTGGAACAACATGAGGGTCAGTGTTCATTTTTGGGTGAGCTTTCCCTTTAATAACGCTCTCCAGTTATTTTGTCAGCTGTTTTCCATCTACATTACCGAGGGGTTACAAACTGATGTTTGTAATTAGCTGGTGAATAACAAAAATGCAAAATGTGCTAATCACTATAATACATTTTACTGTCTACCATCTCTCATTGATGAGGTGCTGAAGCCAGTCAATATAATCACGCTGCAAACACACACTATCTCTACAGCAGGAAGTATTTATGGGCTTGTCAGCTCTCGTAATCCTGTCTGGAACGACGCATTTCCAAGATTTTATGTCTTTGTGTAAATCAGCAGGTTTCTATTCAAAGTCTACTGTCTGTCAAACAGCTGTTCCTTATGAAAGTTGAGAAACTGCTGATGATTCACACCGAGAAATACAACCAGACCACCAAAGCATTCTTCGAAAATTATGCAGAATCAGTTAAAGCACTGGTATCTTTAATTTAAGAGAAACATCTGTCCAAGGACATCTGGACAGTTATCTCTCAGGACCATGTTTATGTATTCTGGTTCTAAATGCTTTGAGCCGCTCAATTCGTAAGCCATGTCAGGGCATAAAACGAATGATTGCCAAAGTGCACAGAACAAATACCGTCATTCCAATGTTAACTGGATGATCTGATTTCCAAACAAAGCATCACTCGCTCTCATATGCGTCACATTTTTTATTATTGCAACCTTGTATCGACAAACATTGGGGTACATTCCTTCAATATCAGTGGAATATTTAAACTATATTACAAATTAAACTTTAGGTTGAAATATGGGATGAATCGGTTTCTCCTTAGGCGCTTATCTTGAAACTTCAGTGCATTATAAATGGGTCTCATTAATCATAAATTAGTAGGAAGAAAAGGTCATCTCTCAGTGTTCAAATATTTGGCTTCAGAAATATGAATTGCAGTAAAATTAATCTTTGTCAGTTGTTTCATTAACTGGAAAAAAGTGACCAAACTGAGATCAGGAATGAGTAGCAGTGATAAACAATCTTGACAAGAACAAAAGTTACATAAGAGACTGAAAAATCTTTCCATTTCAAGACTCAGCATGTTTCATAGTATAGAACATTATTAGTAGTAAAAGTGAATATCTGCATCAAAAGTGTCTAAATTACAGACTAAGAATTTGTCTATAAAAACAAAACTAAAACGTAACACCTTGTTAGTGAAAGCAGTCAGACCCTTCATGACTAAACATTTCACAATTATGTAAAAAAAACAACTAAAAACTCACCATTTAAGTTTTTTGAAGCTCCACTGGATTGACAGTCTTGAGCAGGCAAAAGAGAAACGAGCAGTGAAACTCCTCTTTTCTTTGCCGTCCAAGGCGTCTGGGAAAAAATGAGCACTCCTAGCCTTCAGAGGAAATGGGAAGCTATTGGAAGCCAATTAGAAGTAGAGAGGCTGGGAGATGGGGAGGGAGAAAGAGGGATCATCCAAGGGACGGAGACGAAATGTTTGTAGCTTGTCCAACTTTATAAGCATAAACATTATCTGATACAGCAGAGCCTTAAAGATGGGGTCCTGGGCGCCAGTGAACAGTCTGGCGAGACCCTTGTGTATTTAATTAGTGTGGGGTTTACAAAGGAAGGATGCCAGTTTATTGTGGCGAATTTGCGAGAAATAAACCGTGCAAGGATTACAGCCCTGTGGTCAAGTGGGAGATTGAACTATTCTTGCTTTAAGAACACAAAGCATATTTTCAAAACAATGTCAATGATCATGTGACACGACCATTTTATGTAAACAAATCCTCTGCATTCACAGTTGCCACATCAAGAGGAAAAAAAACATGCTTGGTGCATTTGAAAAAATGCGGTTATTTCTCTTGGTTTAAATGAGCAGTGAAAATCTGCAGACATGAATGAAGGCTGGGAGATATGCTGATGTGGGTGGCAGTTCATACACATGGTTCTAGTTACTTTGGTAGCTTTATTTAAAGGGCAAAGCTTCCCCATTAGGGGTATCCAGGCCTGTCTAGAACACTTATCCAGCCTTGTAATTCTCATTATAGGTCTAATGGCTCATAAAACTACTTCAGGGAGACTGCTAGTGGCTCCTTGTTGTCTGTAAGGTTTCATGGGGCCATGCATTTCACATTATAGACAACTGGATGGATTAGACACCTTTTTCTTGATCTCTTGGTGTGAATGGTTTCAATAAAGTGCCACATTTTAAAAGAGGTATTTAAGTCTTAAATTAATAATTTAGTCTCTCTAACCCTTAAAACTAAAGTGGTTTATTATTATTTATTTTTTTTAAGTAATCTTCCCATGTAAAACCAAAGCTAAAAGTGTTTTAACCATTTCTTTCTTGAATAAAACCCTTTTTGCACAGCCTGTATTATGACAGTTTGAGAACAATTTGCTTAACAATCCGCTTGGAGCAGATTGAAACGATTTGGAATCAACTGTTGAAAATAAACTTCAGCAGCTCTTTCCTAACAATGGGGTCCTTCTAATGGAAACGCAGAGCTGCAGATGCTACACACAGCCAGAAACAGCACATTCCTTCTGGAATTATGTATTACTGACACCTTGAGCAAGGCACATAACCCCAAATCGCTCCCCACTGCTCCAGGTGTGTGTTCACGGTGGGTGTGTGTGCACATAGATGGGGGCGCACACACACATTCCGAGTATGGGACACAATACTTGGCTACACGTCATTTCACTTTTTAAAAATGATTGGCATCTATAATTCCATGAAGAACATGCATGGGAACCTTCCATTGCACAAAAGGTTATTAAATTGTTCTAAACTAAGAAAGAAGAGTGTACCACGTTGTCCAATATAAAATATGGGTCTTGAGGCAAGACCACAGAACTAGTAACAATTATGGAACAACAAGTAATCCAGTTTGAGTAAACAAGACATGTTTATTATTTAAACTATCACTTAAATAAAAAAAGTGCATAGAAAATAAACATGATTAGAAACTTTCCTTTTTACAGTTGTTATGTACAATTTTTTTCCTCATTATACATTCATCCTTAAGTAGTTTGTGGTTGAATATTTTAGATTAACAAATTTTCCTTCATTTTTCTGTAAAACAGTAAAACACTGATGGGGCAACTTGAAGAAAAAATAAGAAATAAAAACTGTCAGTATCAACATCAACATGATCGCGAAGCTACAGGGGAAAGGAAGTGTTGATAAGACAATGTGTTTTCCAAGAGGAACAAATTAAAATCTCTCCTCCTCAAGACCTCTCTGACTCTCTAAAGTACCTCCGATGGTCCGCAACTTATTTCTGTACAAAGTGAACCAACTTAAAATTCCAAAAACAGGGAGCGCTGTCACCTGCTCTCAGAAGGAGCTTTACCTCAGTGTGCATCTAAAGATGCTTGCAGAAATAAATAAATAGAATGGTTACCATTACTCATTACAGAACATCACATAAGAAAAAGTACAACTTAAGATCCAATAGGAGAGAGAGGAATAGGAGACATGGCTGGGTTTAGGCAAGGACATTTTCTTTTCCGATGTCCACAAACTGTTAAAAATGTACAGAGTAAAATAAAGCCAACTACACCATCAAAAGCAAACAAAATATCAACGCTTAAAAAGTTTACAACCACATTTTACATTAACTTGTTTCATAATATAAATACCGCTCCTTTCCAAATAAAGAAAAGTTAAAACAAACAAATTAAAAAGAAAGAAAAACTGCAATGCTCCATTGAGGGAACATACACAGGCACAGGAAAACTGGTACTTGATTTTGATATTAAAATGATGCACATTAGTTACTCTAAAGTTTATCTGTAACACAAAACCATTACAGATTATACACTGAACAATGCAATTAACCATTATGAAGCTGCTGTTTGCTACTGTAACTAAGTTTGTCTGTCCATTCCGTATATTGTGTAGATATTGAAATACAAGTTACTATTCATACACGTTTAGTTTATATATATCCATGTATATTGTGTATACATATATACTGTTGATTATAATTACAGGAGAAGGTGTGGTACCACTTGTGTGGTGTGGAAGAGTAAAGTCCAGGAAAACGACAGAGCGTGTCCGCTTCTGAAACACTGACCGATCACTGTTACACCAGTATATGGAGCATCTGAAGTTGTATTGATGTCTGTGCAGGAGTCTATTACAAAGCCCTTAGGATTAGTAACTGCATTACAAAAAAAAAATAGATTAATAAAATAAAAATCTTATTTCATTTGACTGAGCAATAGTTTCTGTAGAACCCTGCAAAGATTGCCATTGCTGAATAGTCCGCCTATTTTATGAAATAAAAAGCTGTCCCGTATCTTCCCAGTCTTTCATGTTGGAAAATAAAATAATAACAATAAAAAGAAAGATTCAACAAAAATTCTAGAATACATTCAACAACGGCCTAGCTGCAGAGTTCAGCACGTCCCTGTTCCACAGGGGTGCCAGGGCGAGAGGAAAGTTGGGTGAGACCCCCAAGAATCCCTGAAAAAGATGGCTAAACCACAAATTCTGATCAATACAAACACGTATACAAATATGAGGCAGCAGCCAACAAATTGCTCAATGTGAGGCAATGTACAGAACTCTGATCTTCAGTGCCATAGTCAAAAACGAAATTCTGGGAAATGTCAAAATTATTGCAGCCTAGGTACAGTGAGGGCTGGAGGGGGGTCTGCAGTGGCCGAGGAAAAAAACAAAACCATGTTATTAGAGTTAAACTTACGAGGCAAAAGAACTGGCCTAGAAAGTGGCTCACTAAGGAAGCCACGGTTGCACAAAGCAGCTTCGTCTAGAGGTATGTGCAGATCCCAAGCCATTCTGCAATACCCACATACTCGTGCTACAGCATCCCTTTGAAAAGCATCGTAACTTTACATCAAATAATTAAACGAGTCAAATATCAAGTGGAATCGGTTTGTGCCCTAGTTAAAACAGCTTTGAACGTTACTCTGCTGACTGTCCAATCAAGTTCTAACGTAAATACATGCAAAACAACCAGAGAAATTTACAGAGAAGGCACCAAACTCTTGATCTGAAAGACGGAAGAACCATGGAAAAACAATCCACAGAACATCCACAAAAATAATACAGCCACATCTGTCTCAGCCTTATTCAAATAGGGGTCAAACAAAACTTGAGACTTAAAAAAGGGCACAGATGGGGACAGGTGTTGGTGGCGTCTACATTTAAAAGAGAAAGATGATACGAGTAAATAATGTGCATTGACTGAATGGCTGGCTGGAGCGTCCATGCAGTGCCAAGGCAACATGTGTTGAAGAAGACTGGGAAGAAGACTGATCTTTAGTGCACAAGACCATGAGGAAACAAGAGCCCTCTGCCCTCTCCTCCTCCATATATATATATGCTTTAGAAGTAGTTTAAATGGGATGGCCTCTGCGGCAATTCCTTGCATTACACCAATCTAAGAAAATATTTTGATATAACAAAATATATGGAATAAACTTTGGGACTTTTTCAGTTGCTAGAATGCTAGTGAAAGATTTCATGCATTTTTTTTTACATTTTCTCCAAGTTTTGAAAATGCAAAGAGGGCCTTTTAGGGGAAGATGGGCTGTTCTTGCATGTCATTTAAGGCTGGCACAAAGAAAGGAGAGTCATATCAAGCCGATCTGCACTTTGAAAAGCTCACTAAACCTAAACTCTTATTTGAAATGATATTTGAAATGTCTGTGCTCGACTTGGGTTCACAATGAGAGCCTCTGGTGGACCGCACTCTGTGGGAACAGTAACTGCTTCAGTCTTTGGAATAGAAAGAAACATTCGGGCTGCAAAAAAATGGAAAAATGCTAAAACATTTTTTTAGAAGACACCACTATAAAAATGTCTGGACAAAGCATTAGTGTTGTAAATCTATTATTTCCTACAAAAATGTTGATAAAATAAATACAATGTTTTATTAAAAATATAAATACCATTGTTAAGTGCTATTTACCAATGAGTGCTTTTTTGTCATTTGTATAGAAAAATATACATATTCAACTAATGATATTTCTGTCAGTGACAAGACAGAACAAAAATAGTCAAGTTTTAAAATGCTTAAAAAACAAACAAAAAAACAATAAAAAAAAAAACATGATGATATAATTTCACACACAACTACGGGCCTAGGGAGAGGGGGGGAAAAAAACTCTCAATTGGTGAGAGTCAATAAATAAACTGGTAATAGCATTTGGACATTGAGCTAAAACCAATTGAATCCTACAAGATGCCTACTTTTTTATAATACATTGATTAATCTACGTTCTCTCCGAATTACTATAAAAAAATGTATAGTAAATAAAAGAATGTCATTCCCCCGAGACCTCAGAAATTGTTCTGGTCCATTGGCTGTCAGTCCACCAGGATCTCAACCCAGCCAGCCCTTATAGCTCCCACGCTCTTTGCTGGCCTACTCTTCATATCACAAATAAGTTTCTTTCAACCATTAACAAAAAGAACATTTACAATCTTGTCTTTCTAATGACCATTATTCCAGGGACCACTGCTCCCCCTAGTGTTTCCCCTCATCATCTCTCCTCTGAGATAATATTTACAGTGTCATTCATACAGAGAATCAGGCCCAGCTTGGCAAGGATGACTATGGATGCTCTGAAGGCTTCAATGTACATTCAAAAAGGGAGAGACGTCTAAACAGGTCAGGCTAAAAAAAGGATTATGTATCGTCAATCTAAAAACATTAAATCTTTCCCTTCCAAAATTGCACTTTGGTGTAGAATGGAACTATGTGGCATTTTTTCAGTAATTTGTCACACTCAATAAGTAAGGGCAGACGAGAGTCTACTTACAAATTTAAAACTGTTCACAATATCCTTCTTTGAAAAAACAAAATGGTCAAATAAAAGATCATATACAAAAGTTAAGAATAAGGGGGCACTAATCTCTTAAATCGGGCATTAATAAAGGGGACATAAGGGCAATCTTCGCCATTGCGACTCTGCTCAATTGTCTTTTCTAAAAATCAAACAACTTAAGAGGCACAATACCATTAACCTTCTGATAACCTGAGCCTGCTTCAGTAAAAAAAAAAAAAACATTTAAAAATGTCTCTTCCCTGGCATGTTATACTCTTGATCGCATTTCACAGACGGTATTAGCTTGTGAGTTCGCTTTCAATTGAGGAACTTGCGACACTTCTTTGCCCTGCAGTTGCAAGGCAGCTTATTGCCTGGATCTTCGATGGGGAACTTGTAATCGTATGTGAGCTCCTCGCCTCTATAGATTTTGCGCATGGCAAAAATGACAATGTGCTTCTGACCGTCAACATTGACCACGCGGGAGTAGCAGTTGGGCTCGCAGGAGTGGTTAATGAAACGGGCTGCATTGCCGTGCATGGTGGCATCCACCACTTCATAGTCATCGATACGAAACATGTAGCAGCCAATGCCCTGAGTAAACGCAAAAAAAAAAAAACACAAATCCATGAGGAATACTGGTGCGGTTGTTTATTGAAAATGCATTACAATAATAGATGACCAAGCATTAGATTTTTACCTTGCCATCATAGTACTTCTCCCGATTGTCAGTGAGGGCAGAGCGAATGACATTGCCAGAATACTCAATGACCATCTCTCCAGCATCGATGTTCTTCCTGCAGAACAGACCTCTGCCATGTATGGCTGATCTGTGAACAAAACATAGGATGAATAAGATGGTATGCAACAAAGATGCATGCTTGGTTTTCAATCCAACCATTTCTTGTTTAAATAGAAAGTGTACATACCTGTAGACACCCACAGCTTCCCTGGATACTTTCTTCAAGTGCCTGAACCTCATAGGCAGTGGCAAGTCCATGCTGGTGGCCCGTCTGTGAAAACAAAAGGTGTTGTGATGCTTTAATTCATAACTGAAAAGAGGTTAGAACAGTAAAGTAAGGTCAGTGAGGTGACTCACCGTGCAGACTTCTGCTGCATCTCCTCCTCATCTTCCTCCTGGGGGTTGTATACAGGAGGCTGACGGTGTTTGGAAGCCAGGAAATTAAACATGTCCAGAACTGATCGTCTGAAAAATTATGAATTCAAGCAGATGAAAGTCAGTTAACAGTGTTTAAAAGGTTTCACATTCCCAACAGTCCCTTACATAATTACCTAATACCCTTTTCTATTGTGGAAAGGTTTAAGATTGTCAGGGATCGAAAAAATAAACAGACCATCCTTGGCCATGACAAATACCTGTGGTACACCTCAGCACGGGCAGAACCGTGAGGGTTGATGGGAGGATCATCTGGCTCCTCAGGTTTATGGAAGCGGAACCTGTAGTTTCGGCAATGCCTAGCTCCATACAACTGCTCCAGTAAAAACACTACAGCATCGTGAACAACACCCAGCATCTTCAACCCATTCACTCCTGAAAAAGAAAAGTGACTCGAAATACAAGATGTGCTTGCCAAATTAACTTGATCAGTAAAATAAAAGATATATGTTTACAATAAATGCTCTATGTTTTTACCATCAAATGAAAGTGCCTTGAGTCTAGCATTGGACCGGGCTTCTTGCACTTTATCTGTTAGGGACTTCCAGGCCTCTGAAACAAAACAGGAATTTGAAACAGGAAATTAATTTCACTGAAGACTGACTGTAATTACAAACTTTACACTACACTTCATTAGCTAGATCTCGCTTACCCTCAATACTTTCACAGCGAATTTGAAATCCGTCATCACTGCAGATTTCAAATATGAGCCCTTTCTTGGGCTTGTAGTCCAGAGAGGAGTCTCTCCCACTGTCCCTCTGATCAGGGGTTTCCACTGAGAATGTGTTAGATCCTTTCCCATCACCCTTACTAGGTAGTCCTGCAAATAATGTGACAAAATGATCTGTATTAAATCACTTCAAAACAAATTTAACATAGAGATGGACAGAAAGACCTGTCATTTTACACACCTGCAGTCTTTGGTTTCTCATCATGCGTGTCCGTGGTTTTATGTTTAAGGGTGGAGGAATCATCCGTCATAGTGGCAGAGTCACTGTGGAAGGAAAAAAGGAAAAGAGTTTAATTAAGGTCAGATACAATTAAGTAAATTGAAAATGTAAGATTGATCTTCATACTGGTTTACCTCTTTTTTGAACCCGTTTCATTTGACTGCCCTGTATCCATTGGCTCAGGTGATGAAAGTTCCCGGTCGCTACAAAAAAACAAACAAATTATTTTAGTTTCAATTTATAATTTTTTTTACAAACAATATGCAAGTTGCATTACAAAATTTCATACTCATACCCTGGAAAACATGATAATTGGATTGCAGATGTGTCAACAGTTGGTGTATCTGACTGAAGTCCTTTGTGTTTCTTTCCACTGCTCTTATCTGGGCTTGGTCGAGGTCTTTTGGACTTTTGCTTTCCTTTCCCAACAGTTGTGGAGGTTGCTCCAGCAGATAACTTTGAGGATTGTTGCTGATGTGGTGGTCGAGAGATGGGAGAGGTTCGCGAGCTCTGAGTGAGGACGCCAACAACATGACCTTTGTTCAGGTCTTGAGCGATGGGATTAGGGGCAAGAGCCACTTGACCAGTTGAACTGACATTTGGGTCAAGGTTTTTATCTGCCAGGACTCCTTTCTCCACCTGCTGGTTGACAGACATGCTTATGCTTTGGTTTTGGGGAAAAACACAGATGCTACTTGCAATGGACGTCTGGGCAGGATTAGTAAGATGAGACATCATTGGGGTACCAGAATGAAGAACCATCTGTTGCTCTGGAAGGTTCAGGTTGTGAGGGTTGATAAGGAGCTTACTTATAGGTCCTGTGATTTCAGTTGAGCTAATGAGGCCTGGGGCACTCAGCGATACGGAGCTCGCTCCCAAAAAATTTCCAGGTGCACTGGAAGGCACAGACACCACATTCAAAACAGACTGACTTGGGTTGAGCCCTGACACAGTACATGGGAGCAGGTGAGTTGAGGAATCATGTCCCAATATACCAGGCTGAGTTGTGGTTGAAATGGGCATGGGCTGTGGAAGGAGAGTAGGCTCCAAGTACATTACCCCTTGCTTTGGGCGTTTTATGATGTTAGGAATTTTTCTATGAGGTGTGGCAGTTGCAGTTATAGTCCCCAGTTCCATTAGGCCCGTCTGAGCAGGGATTCCTGCAGCAATTTGTGAAGGTGACAAGTTTATCATAATATTGGGCCCAACATCGGAAGGAGCAAGTGTGGGTTGAGTCTTTGGACGAGTCTGTTTCTTGCTCTTATGACTCTGAAGACGAGAAATTAGACGCTTCTTGCCATGTCCAGAGGGGAGCATAGTCGGAGCTGGGGTGATGGATGAAGCACTAGATACCATAGTAACACTAGGGGCATGATCATGCCTATGTCCTGCTTCTGTCACACCAATCTGGGGATCATGGGAGGTGACTCCAATGATGAGGCCTGGTGTGGTGCTAGGAATGACTGGCTGGAAACCTGTCTGGGTAGTGCCTGTGAATGCATGGATTTGTGGGTGATGCGGTACAGGCACTAAACCTTTGCTGCCAGCAGGAAAAATTGACTGAGAGGTGGAGATGCTACCACTGAGGCTTGTCAAAACAGGGGCAGTAGTGTTCATGACACCTGTTGCACTAACAGATGGTGCAATCTGGATCTTTTGGGTTACACCATTGGGAAGGGTTTGCAATACATAGAGTGGCTGCAGATGCTGGTTTAGCACTATCAGTTTCTCTGGGCCAGGCTTTAATTGAGAGGCAGTAGCTTGAACAGCAGAGCTTGCAATTGGAGTGGGACCTGAGCTAACGGTGGCCGCAGGAATGAACTTCTGACTCTGGAGAGGCAAGGTGGGTGAGCTGGGAAGACCTGGTGTGCTCGTAGTTCTGGTCAGATCTTGGTTCCCTGTCTCTCCCACAGGTTCTACTCCAGGGCTTGTAATATGGTCGCCATCAATGCGTGCAGGAATGAAGTGTTCTGGGGTCATGTGACCTTCCGGAACCTGGGAATCGGTACATCTGTCCTGTGGGCTCTTGCTGGACACAGTGGACCCTGTTCTCTGTTTCTTCCCACTTTTCT
Organism: Gobio gobio; assembly: GCF_949357685.1. Classification (NCBI taxonomy): domain Eukaryota; kingdom Metazoa; phylum Chordata; class Actinopteri; order Cypriniformes; family Gobionidae; genus Gobio; species Gobio gobio. The sequence goes on along the minus strand of NC_137114.1, from coordinate 32,734,303 downwards.
CAACTCTCGATTCCTCTGTGGCCAGGGCCAACATGGTACGATCGGAGGTCTCTGAGATCAATGAGCCGTGATTTTGATTATTAACTGTGGGACTTCGAGTTGTTAACACTGAGAGGTCTGAGGGCAGCTCAAGAGGAAGACCATATGACTCTTCTACAGCAATGGAGGTGTTCACCCCACTCTCACCAGGTTCAGCACTGGCCAGTGGCTGAGTGAAATCTTCAAAAAGCATGTCCTTTCTTTGGTTAACATCCACCCCATAACTTTCATCTAAAGAGAATGATTCAGCAGAAGGAGCTTCTGTCTGCTGTCCCAAAGACTGCATTGGAGTATTGAGCACAAACTCCATAATATCAGAAGGCAGGATGTTGCCACAGTCATCACTGTTGTTGTTATCAGAGTCAGACTTGAGGAGATCTGTGAGTTCAAGGGGGTCTTGTCCTTGTGTTTTCACACTCCCTAATGGAAGACAGTTATCCTTCTGATTTTTACGACCTTCACAACTGTTACCACTGGTGTTATTTTCTGCCTCCTTCCCTGAGTCAATGCTTGATTTCTCTGTCCTGCTTTCTCTACCCTTCCTTTTTGTTGAACTTTTGTGTGTGGACGAAGTTGTAGCCGTGGTTGTACTGCTAGTGCTTATACTAACATCACTCTCAGAACCATCGTCCACACCATCAAGCTGGCCAATTTGTTGCAGCTCCAAATTCTTGGTAGCTGTTGATACCTCATCACTGTCATCTTCTTGCTCCTTCGCCTGGTCCCTTAAGAACCTGTGGATTTGTGACCCTCTTCCCAAACACTGATCAATACCTGCAATAGATGGAAGACCAGAGTTGGGATTTATTATGGTGCGTGTGAAGTTGTAATAATACGTGTCCTTATTTGAACCAATTCCTCCTTCTTCATCTTCTCCACTGTCTGCTGAAGATGATGTGCTCATATCATCTGCCCCATCGACTTGTCCTTCAGCTGAACGCTTGCTACTCCCGGTCCGCTTCTTCATGGAGATTTCACCACTTCTGTAGAAGGGTATGTCTTCCTCACCATACGATCGGACACCATAGAAAGGGGTTAGCCCAAAGAACATGTTCGATCGAGCACGAGCACTCCGCCTTGGGTATCTGCGCTTCGCTGAACCAGCCGAACCATCACTATCCTCCTCGTGGTGCTTATCAATGCTGCCTTCGTCCTCTAAATTATTGTCCTCCCCATCATCAGCACACTGGTGGTCCATTAGGTGCTCCTCAGGATCATCTGGGTGGATGTGGCTGTCTGATTCTGAGCTTTCAGAACTTGCAGATGGGGAGAAAACCATTGCTCGGGAGGACCTTCTTTGGGGGCCCTGGTTGCTAGGGGTAACAGAAGTGTAAGTGTTTGTGTTAGGGGACATGCTGACAGCTTTGGTACCATTAGGATCCATTTTCTGAGACAACACAGGCAGCCTCTCAGTTTGTTTCTTCACCACAGGAGTAACTTCCTTGCTTGATTTAGGGTGTACCTGTGGTGGTCGAATACCCCTCTCGCCCCCTGCTTTCGGCTGAATAGCATCCATGGCTGAACTATGCTTTTTCTCAAAGCTAAATCTCTCTTTGGACTTTAATGGCTTCTCCACTTCCTTCTGATCAAATTTATTAACTTCCACTGTGCCAGATCCTGTGTTGCTGCTCAGTGCTTTGTCTTTATTGCTACTGTTGTGAGGAGGTGGACCCTGACCTTGTGTTTTGACATTACTGCTTTTAGAGTTGCTGTTGAGAACTGGTTTTCGGTTCGGAGTAGTCTCTTTTCTTTCTTTTGAAACATCCCTGCTCACATTAATTTTGACTTTGGAGTGTTTTTCTTTGGTGCTAGAGGTTCCATGACTAACAGTGACGGCAGCACTTGCCTGGAAGCCACGCTTTATTTCTTCCTCTCCCACCTTGGCACCAGATGACCAGAGAGGCTTTATTGCCGCTGCAGCAGCTGGGCCAGACGCATAGTCATGAGACTTCCTACTCCCACTTTTGCTGTAAACCAGTGGCAGAGACCCAGTCTTTCCTAAGTCTTTTGATGCAGCCATTGATGTCACATTTCCTTCCTTGATTGGATTAGCTTTGTCTTTTGGAAGAGTGGCGAATGGATGACTGGACATAAAAGTGGCTCCGGCTGGTAGGTCAGTATCTTTTGTGGCTCGTTTCCCTTTCTCAGTTTTTAAACTGCCAATTCCTCTCTGATGTCCTGTCAAAACTGCAGTTCCGAGAGGTGGTGACACTTGACTTGCGCTAGCTGGTTGTAACGACTTCACACTCTCACCATCGGACTGCTTTTTGAATGCTTCTCTATTACCATCTATTCTTTCAGTGAAACCAAAACCAAGACGACGATGTGCTCCGCTGTTTACTGAATTTGCCTCGCGATTGTGTGATCTCTCTCCAGATGGTAGTCTTCCTTTCTCTGTGTCCCTGGTTAAAGGTTCCTTAGAGGTTGAGGACAGGGAAGGGGCAGATGAATTGCCTGTCTGATTGGATATTGTACCTCCCTGTGGAGGAGAGGAAAGCTTTTGCCTAGGTTGTTGAGTTGAGATGGAGGAAGTGCTGTGTCGACGAGATCCGATGCTTCGTAGACTTGAGTTCAGCAGAGGGTCCCCCACAGTCACAATCTCATGGGCTAAACTACTAAAACCATCTGAAGGGGGGAAAATACATTGAACAAAATTATTATTTTTTGAAATTATAAAGAGAGAAATAAATACAGAGAAAAATAAAGATAAGTATACAACTCCTACCTGGGGAGGGAAGTGGTCTGGTTGAGGGAGAACGATGACATGGTGGGTAGCTGGGGTGTCTGTTCCTAAAATAAACCTTTTGTTTCGGTGTGGAAGGCACATTTGATGGTTTTATGGAATCTGTGGGTCCAGGCAAAGCAGCGTCCACTTCAGCTGAAATGTTTAATAATGATGACAACAATTATTAAATGCCAACAAAATATCTCAATGAAGACCATTATAAATCTAAATCTACTTACATGAAACAGGTGGAGGACTATGAGCAACTGTGTGGTTCTCCTCTTGAGCTACTGTGTTGTTATTGATAGTTTCGGTCATAGTGGGGCGGCACACTAAAATTCTACATTTATAAACACATCGCTTACGGGCATCTAGAGTGCTCCAGTAGACCCTTGAGCATCTGTGTAAATAGATCCAAGTGGTCATTTAATGTTATATCTTGTTATGTTTACTGAAATACAACACTATAATTTCAAAGACTTACTGGTATCCTACAGGAAACAGCTTCCTCTCACAATCTGACAGTTCAGTTAGCATACCAAGACAGTCAATGGTCATAGACCCTGATCAAAACAAAAGTGACATTTAGACATTTTGATGTAGAGGGCTTTGTTTATTACTTATCAATAGCAAGCACTCTGCAAAGACATACATACCTATCATCATGTGAATATTATCTGGTTCAAGACCATTAAGAAATTTTTTTCTCAGACTGATTCCCTCAAAGTCCACAAGGACCCTCCGAGTCACTTCAAAGCCAGACTCTGGCACCACCTTTAAAAAAAGGTTTATTATTTATAATAAATTCAACACTTCACAACAAATATACAAAAACATAACTTGATTACTGATGCATGCATGTATCATTCCTTACCTCGCCCTTTATAAGATCTCTGTGATGCTGACAGTAAACCTTCTTGTCCTCCAAAAAGGCACACTGCCTCTGACGTGCACACATGAAATGGTAGTTGTTGGTACAGGAGGTCAGACAACAACTCACTGTAGCTCCAGGTTTGTGACAATCCTCACATTGCTGAAAAAGCAAAGCATGATGTCATTTATTTTTGGGCGGGGAAAGATTTGTTGCCTATATTCTTTTTAGTAGGCTTATTCGGCAACAAAAATATTACATAAATGTGTATTATGACAATGTAACTCAATCTAAGCCATGTGTCATGTTTGCTCATTGTGTACCAGCTGTTTGCCTCGGCCGACTGCCATATGGACATTTTTGAGAGCCCCGTCAACATCCTCAAACACCTCTGATGACCACAGTGCACAGTTCACATGGGCCCACTCATTCTGGCCAATATAAAGCAGCCTCCCACAGTCCTAGAAAACAGATTCCCAACAATGTCTTACAAATCAAACAAGATTGAAATACAGTACAATTAAAATCCATATCTATACATGTTAATGTATTCTTTTTGGTTGGTGATTACTCACATTTGTGTTCTCATCTCCATAACTCAGACAAAGCGCACACTGTCTGTTGTCACCAACACCAGGCGGAGCGGGAATCACAGGGCTGTCTTCCTGGCTGTGGTCTGAAATCAAAAGAAATATTCCTGTGTAACTTATCTACCTACAATAACTCTGATTGAACTGAAAAATTATCAGAATATAATAGGGTGTAGTTTTTTGACTCTATCACAATGTATTTGTTTTCATAGTGTTTTAAAGCGACTTTCTCACCATGGATAGGCATGGGTGGTGGAAGAGGTGGTGTGGGGGCCATCAGGGAGTTGGGCTCTCCTGGGGCTTTAGGATGGGGAGCTGGAATTATCTTTTTCATGAGCATAGGCTGCTCAGCCCTGGCGATCTCCTCCCTCTCCTGCCACTGGGCATAGTTGTGATCCAAAGAAGGGGGCAGCACAGCATTGGGAAGCAGTCCACTACTGCAAAGATACAACAATGTCTTGTTAGTCATGTCTTTGTTACACAACATTGTTTAATTAGCTAACATATGGACAAATGTATGTTTATACAGTACCATTTAAAACTATTCAGATATTTTAATATGCTGAATGGTGCTCAACGGTAGGAAAATATGCATTCGAAAAAAGTGTCAAAGGCCAAACCACAATAAAAAAAAGGAGACTAAAAGCTGATAGCATAATTGCAAAAGGAAATAATATAAACATTGTTCTCTTTAAAGACACTGTATTCAAAATCAGGCATGCATGCACACACACACACAAAAAAAAAAACTTTGCACTGCTCTTAATAATTCATGGTAACAAATGAAGTATACAAACATGCAAACCAAATGCCAACCACAAGACTTGTCAAAGCACACATGTGAAATGTGACACTGCATGTCGACCTCAAACAATGGAACTAGACCATACAGGCTGCATTCCCTATGGAAAGGTGATATTTCTGCTCTAGAGGAGAGCAAAGAATAGACAGACACTCGGCGGCGAGTTTGTTCTCGATGCTCATACACTGGCTCAACTGGTCCCACTATTCACCATCAAACTAAACAGCGTATTCCTGATTTAGTTCTGAAAATTGTTTCTGACCAAAGAATTGAATTATAATGATTCAAAGTCAAAATTAAAACATCAAACAAATTGAAACAAATCATTAGATACAAGGGAAGGACTCACTTAGAAGAGACTTTGCACGTCTCCCAGAATTTGGACTCCTTCACCTTGTACCATGGAAAAATCCGGTCCATTTGCTGTAACAAATAACAGTGACAGTGCCATCAGAAACAATAATGTAGGACTGCAAGATGTTCCATCGTCAGAATTGTGTGTTCACCAACTTTTCCTCACCCGGATAAAAAAAGACTTGAGCATGCTGTTGGCTTTCCTGCTCTCTAGCTGACCTCCGTCTGAATTGAAGGCTGTCTGGATGATTTTCACAATGTCATCACTGAACTCCAGCTGAAAGAAAGGAGCAGAAAATGACACCTGGCCCTCACATGTATTTGACCGGCACTTGAACCCTGCTGCATTAGAGGTTCAAAAGAGGCTCAGGTAATCTTTTAAAGAAGAATAGAAACATAAAAGCTACCTATTTGCTTTAAAATGTTTCTAAAAAGACATATTTAAAAACTCTTACCACTGATTTATAGCATCCAGAATCCATTTTCTTCTCCACAGACTCCAAATCGAGCGGCGAATCATTTGGCGGAGAGACCTCTGTCAGCACAGGAGGGTCAGGACCCTCTGGGGAACGGCGTGAGGGAAGGCTCTCTTCTGTCTCTGGGTTCAACTCGGGTGGCTTCATAACCGCCTGAGACAAAGATCATCACTAAGTTTGGTGGTGAAAATATAGCAGGTGAGAACTTCTAGAACTAGCGGTGGCAATTCACCTGTCTGTAGCGAAGCAGGTGTGTGGATGTGCGGGAGTTGAGCAGGGAGGTGAGAACTTGCCGCATGGACTTCTGAATTTCTTTTTCTAAGACGGCCCGCCACTCAGTGGGATGGGGCTCAGTGCAGTTTGTGCAGGTGTAGACCACACTCTCAGGCAGGTTAGACAAGAGCTCATACATATCATCTAAACATATAAAGGGAAAGATTACCTCTAAAGTGTTGTATTACAGAAACATTCAAAATAGAATGCTACCTTATCTTTAATAACCATAGCCATGTTAGAACTGATCAGATCTTAACTAAATACTTACACTACCATTCAAAGGTTTGTGGTCAGTAAAGGCCTGTTCACACCGGGACTATTTTCGCACGCGTTTACCGACGTTTAACGCCTCGGGACTAAACAAAGGGCGCCAATGTGAGTGTGCACACTGACGCGCAAAACGGCAGGCGTAAAAGCATCATTTTTTAAAAAAACACCTCGGGTTAGTTTTTTTATTTTGACGCGGCACGTTAAAAACTGGCCGACCAATGAGATCGGCGCTTTTGTTCACGTGCCTGGAGCTGCTGAAGTGACATTAAAACACGACTGGGTGGCGCTCAAGCACAAAACGCTCTTGCCGAGCACACATTGATACGACGAAGAAGTAGTAAGTAGACAAAGAAGAAGTATTAAGTAGACAAAGAAGAAGATGAGCTGCTAATGCTGCTTGCCAGTTAGTAAAAAGTGTGTGAATGGTTTTGGCCATAGACATAATATGTAAATACTATCTCTCTTCTTCTTCTTCTTCTTCTTCTGTGTGACAAGCTAGTGTCAGAGGCGTAAAGTGCCGCAGCACCACCTTGTGTACCTGGAGCGCTATCTACTGAATGTGCACGTTCATTCGGCGCAGCGCCAGTGAAAATCGCTTGGGTGTGAACACTCAAAACGCGCCGAAAAACGTCACGAAAAACGCTGGCGATAAGCACGCGTGATATCCGTCCCGGTGTGTACAGGCCTTAAGACTGTAAAATGTTTTTGAAAGAAGTCTCCCTAAGGCTAAAAGAGTAAAAACAGTAATATTGTGAGAAATTATCAATTTTAAATAGCTGTTTTGCTATTTAAATAGGCATATGCTTTAAAGTGTAATTTATTCCTGTGATGTTATAGCTGAATTTTCAGCTGCCATTACTCTAGTCTTCCGTGTCACATAATCCTTCAGAAATCATTTTAATATGTTGATTTGGTGCTAAAGGAGCATTTCTTATTATCAAATTTTGAAAACAGTTGCTTAATATTTTTGTGGAAACAGTGATATTTTATTTAAGGATTCTTTGAAGAAAAGAAAGTTTAAAAGAACAATTTATTAGAAATTGAAATCTTTTGTAACATTAAAAATGTCTTTATTGTGACTTTTGATCAATTTAATGCTTCTTTGCAGAATTTTTTTTTATTTTATTTCTTCAACAACAAAAAATATCTAACAGACCAAACGTTTGTAAAGTATTAATTGTAAACTTTGTAATTGTGTACAGCTGTAATTTAAAAATCAACCTTCTCTCTTTTAGTATTTGAATGTCATGGTGTCCTGTAATGCCACAAGACAGATAAGAGATGTAGAGAAAAACAGATAATTCACCGGTTAAACTTTCACATTTGGCATGGACCCAGCAATCACACTTCCTGCACGTCATCATTTTGCCATCACAGTCGTCGTCATCATAGCACTTATTACAGAGTGGGCAGAAGTTGCCTGGGAGAAGAAAAGCATTGATTACATAGTTTAGTGATAGTTTAGAAACATACAATAAGCAACCAGGGAGTATAGCACTGACCTTTAGCTAAGATTTTGGCACAGTCATGACACAAAGAGAAATCATGTGACCACTGGGCATCCCAGGCCTTCCCTGGTTTGGTGGCTCCACAACTCTTACAGCACACGCACTTGGTGCAAATCTGTGGCAGAAGGAAAAATAATTATGGGAGAATGGAGCAAAAATACAACAGATGTTACAGACATCTAGGATTGAGAGTGTGTAAGTACCCAGACTCTTTTCTTCTTGGTGGGTCTGGTAGGGTGGTTGGGTCCCAGGCACTCAGGGTGATAGCTGTTTCGGCACTTGTCACACTCCAGTAGCTGCTAGATGATGGAAAAATAATAAAAATTAGTATTTCTGATTTGGGTATTTGAGCCTTTGTCATTTCTGAAGGTTTTGGGAGTGCCTAGGGGCTTTTAGAGGGAAATAATCTCAAACTTGGAAGTTGCTTAGTCGGTTATTAAATGTACCAAAAAGAAATGATAATTCCAGAGAGCTGACAAGTATTTTCCTTTCATTAGGAGGTATTTTTCATTAGAAAATACTAAAAGAGGACATTCATCATTGTTGATCCGAGCTAACTCATGCTTTGAATATTAAACTCTTCCATTTATCTTTAACTATTACATCCGAGTGCACGTTTTGGAACTGATGGCCATGACTTAGCATTGTGTGAAATAAACTCTTTAAGAATAACATTAATCTGTCTCATTCTGGTTACAGTAGTGCGTCAAAACTTCTTTCCATGAATTCTGAAGGTTTTAAAACTTTCATCCCACTGTTCCAATAGTGTCTCTTTAAAAATCACTTCTGTTGTTGTTGGAAGCACCTTATTATTCCCATGATCAGGGACTCTTCAGTTCTTTAGGAGAAAGCTTTGAAACATTAATACCAGTTATTGAGTTTCTTGCATACTAATTCTTCTTATTTAAATTTTAGTTTAACATTTTTGTAATGCATTTCTGCAGACAATTCTGGAACCTAAACTCTGATCTATTTTGTGGCAGAAATGTAAATTAATAGAAAGTCTTACTTTAGTTTTCTGACACTTCCGGCCACAGACGTGGCAAAAGCGGCATCGACGACAACACCAGTTCTCCCACTGTTCCTCGTGGGGTCGTTCTGTCTCCCCCAAGCAGAAGAGGTGGAAGGGTTCACAGCACACCTGGCAGAAAACAAACTAAAGACGACAAACCATAAGAACACATCTCATAATTTTTGTGCCTTCAATTTTATAAGACAGGAATTACAAACAAAAGACAGCCCACCTCTACATTACCGCTGCTGGCACAAAGAAAGCAGACCACCGGCGGGGTGATTGGCACAGAGGTGAGAATGCTGAGCCCACCCATCTCCCACACATTCTCAATGTCATAGTCCTCCTTGAAATCAACTCTGATTCGATGCACTCCATCGCAGGGCGCTTTCTGCTTGGCGGTGCCCCCAGTCGAAGGAGTGCTCTGGGAGTTTAAAGTACTGCGGTCAGGTTTGGGTAGCTGTTTCTCCTGTAAACAATCACATTTACATTACATTGGTGTATTTGCAAGACCCCTTTAATCAAAGTGACTTACAGTGTATTCAAGGTACATTTTGACAGTATGTGTATCTCCTGGGACCTTGGCATAATTTGTGCTATGAATCTCAGGAATATCAACTCCACAAAGAATAATTAACCACTATTAATGGGGGAAGAGGCAAGAGATAAAACTGTTTTTGTAAAAATAAAAAAGGGAATCCAAAGCTGCCTGCAAGATCTGCTTACCTTTTCTTTTGGTTTAGGCTTGAGTGGTTGAAGACATCGAGAGGTCTGTTTCTTTAGCTTTGCTTCGGATGCTAAAAGATGACATGACCACAAAACAAAAACATTAAGGCTATGTTAAGTCAGGGGTGTCCAAACCTGCTCATGGAAGGCCATCTTCCTGTAAAATTTAGCTGCAACAGATCTGCCTGGAAATTTCTGGTGATCAAGACCTTGATTAGCTGATTCAGGTGTGTTTGATTATTTCTGGAGCTAAACTCGGCTGGAAGGTGGCCCTCGAGGAGCAGGATTGGACACCCCTGTGTTAAGTTAGCAACAGTAAATATCCTCATCTCTTTACCTGTGTCTGCTGCAGAGCTGGGTTGACTTTGTTGCTGAGATTTCTTCTTGGGCTCAGTGGGCTGGGACTTTGCAAGAACTTCCTTTTTTGCCGGCATTTGGCTTTGCTGCTGCAAGGACTGCTGGGACTGCATTGGTGTGGAAGATGGGGCAGCGTGCAAGGAGGTGGGTGAAACACTGGGGTGCTGCTTCCGTTCTTTTCTAAAGGCTGAGCTCAAAGAGGTCTGAGAATGCTTGGGGTCGTCAGAAGCACTAGAAAGCAGAAGGTCCTTTGGGGAGGAAGCTGGTGAAGATGGTGATGAAAGTTGCGTCTGCTTTTGTTTGTCCTCTCCCTGTGCAGGTGGTGGAGTTTCACTTTTCTTATGGAAAGGGTCATCCTTTGGAGGAGGGCCTGGCTTGGGGCTTGATTCAGAACACTGGGATTTGTGATGGGAATCCTTTTTTTCAGTCAGTTTATTCCTCCTCTTGTCCTTTTTACCTGTAGTCAATGCAAACAGAAAATTAATTGAAATATAAGAGCATCTCTGGCTTATAATAAGGTATTCTCGGAAAACTGACCTTTCGCCTGCTTCTGCAGAAACTTTGATGGCATCCACTGCAAGTTCTGACACTTCCGTACTCTGTGATGACAAACACAAAGGTTTGAGTGGAATTTTAGGGTGCAAAGGTTCTGAAACCCACAATTTAAAACATTTATCACAATTTCACACTCACTTGCAACACTGCTTTTTAATATTGCGCCCCCCAAATTTGGGCTTATCCAGGCAGTTGGTGCAGACCCCACAGTCATTTGGGACTTGGCAGCCTGGACACTGCCCGCAGCGTCGAGAGCGCCGGCCCTTTCTGGGTGGGGCCTCATGGACCATTTTCTGCCTCGTTACTGGCTTAATAGGAGGTGTGGGAGGCTCCGCCTCCTCTGATCCCGCCACTGATGATTTGTCTATTCAAGTATACCATTAAAGATTTAAAAACAATGTAACTTTTTTAACACAATCAAACTAGTTCTAAGATGTTTTCTCACCATCATTTCCCATGGAAGACAAGATCTTTTCTCTCTCCTCCCATGGCAAGGCACTAAGGGTAGGCATATCATCTGGGAACACAGCACGATTGCGACCCAGAGCTACAGCTGCACGACGACACACATGCTTAATGCGTGGACCACGAACTGACGTCTCAGAGGAGTCACTTTCTTGACCCTGCACAGGACAACAAATGGAAATGGCCTTCTGTGCATTTAGGAAAAACTATTTTGGAACATTTTCCAAATAAAAGGGGACAACAAAAGACAGGACATACCGGTAATTTGGGTTGATCGCCAGGTTGCAAATCCCTCTTCTCTAACTTATTGAGCTGAGCTTTAGCTTTTTTCAACAGTCCTGCAACTCGCCTGTCTGTGACTGGCTGTTTCTCGGCACGAGCTAACACGGAGCCCAGAGATGTGGTTGCAGGGGGTTTTCCCATTTGCCCTGCTTGGGTAAGAGCACTCAATTTCTCCTTGTCCTTCTCCCTCTCTACTCCCTCCGCTTCAATAATCTTCTCTGAAGGTCTGCCTTTTTTGGCCAGACGACCCTTGGATGACAACGCCCCAACAGTTTGAACTGCTGCAGTCTCGCTTGGGGAGGCTTCTGCACCGGAGTCAACTGTGACTGACTTCTTTCGACCAGGTGTCCTTTTTTGTGTGAGAGATTCTTCAATGTCCCTGGCCTCCACTGCAAATAGGCTGGATGTAGAATTGGGGGAAGCGTCTGATGGATGGCTTTTCCCTCTTTTATCCCAGTCTTTCCTTCCATCTCTTTTGTTTTCTTTTTCACGCTCTCTACTCTTCTCCGTCTCCCTGTCTTTCTCCTTTGTTCCTGTGTCTCTAGTAGCAGAGACACTCCGTTCCCTTCCTGCTTTTCCAGTACCTTGAGGACTGGGAGTAAAAAGAGGGAAGAGCTGTGAAGATGAAGCAGAACTCCCACTCACACCCAGACCTCCTGCTGCTCTACGCCCATCGGAAACTCCATGGCTCGTAAGACCAATGGAGCCTGATGGGAAGCCGCTGAAAGAAGTTTGATTTAAGGCACTGGCAGCAAGTGCACTGACTACGACTCCAGGCAATGGGCTAGAATTTCCAGTGACGCTTATGGGAACAGAACTGCTAATCATGGATTGTTCAGAGGCCTTTCCTGTTTGAACTCCTGACTGACTGCTCCTTGTAGTCATAGAGTGTGAAGGTGACCTGGGTTGTCCACGTGAGAACCTAGTCCCCTTTCTCTTTTTGTTTGACGTTGGAGAGACCTGAAGGGGAGACAGAGAGCCAGGGCTGCTCCCTGAGGAGGATGGGAGGGTGACAGACTCAAAGATGCGTGAATGAGCCGGACTCGGAGTAAAGAAAGGGGGACGTAATAGTGGGCTGCGCTTTTGGAGTGGTGTTTCAATCCGTGATGAGGGATGCTGGTGATGATTATGGTGAGGATGATGATGCAGGGGTGAGAAAAGTCTGGTACCTGTCCCAGCTGCGCCACCAGGTGCTGGGAATCCTCCTGGTGCAACCCCACCTCCACCAGGCCCTGGTGGCATGAGTCCCACATCCTCGGCAGTCAGTGGAGGAGGACGAAAGTTGTCGAAAGTGGGCTTGCGGATAAGGCCCTCCTTTGCATACTTGGCAGAGGAGAAGTACTTATTTTCTGCACATGACAAAGACGTCCAGCGGAAAGTGGGCTCTCGTAGTATGGAGCGACGTTTGTCATGAGAGCTGGAAAGTATTGGAGGGTTAGGCAGAAAAGGGGCAATGGAATGTGACATCATCCACGGAGAGTGGGAGTGATGCTCAGATGCGTTGGATGAAGCTGCCTGGGGAGGCTGAGAAGCGCTGAGAAGTGGAGGCGGTGGTGGGGAAGAGGACAATGATGTCGTGGAAGAGGCTTGTTGAGATCCAGCTTGTGAAACCCCTGGGGCTGGGCTGATGATGACCTGTTTCCTTCCACCAATCAGGCTGCCTCTACCACGTGCCACTAAAGCACCCCTCCTATGACTCTGAGCTTTGCGACCCCGTCTGCTGTGCTCCATCAACACTACATGGTCTGGCTCCGGCTCTGACGGTGGTGAGGGTGGGTGTGAGGTGTGGTGCATGCTGGCCTCCGTCTCTCCCTGAGAGGCAGGGGAATGATCGCCCTCTTCCGAAAGGACCTGGGTGCCCTCAGAGGCCTGGGAATCACAGGAGGAGTCATCAAGACTAGGGCTGCTGGAGCGAGACGACTCGCCAGAAGAGAGCTGAGAGGAATGCTGTGAAACAGCGCTGGAGCCACAGGATGCAGCACTGCTACTGAAGCGCCCATTGCTAGTGCTATTGTTGCAGCTGCTGTTAAGGAGACTAGCTGCAATGGCAGTGACACTGCCAGTTGGGACAGGAGGTGGGGGAGGAGGGAGAGAGTCAACAGCAGGTCCTGCCCCGGGTGTGGCAGTGGTTCCACTTGTGACGGGAGCTGTGGAAACAAGAGCTGGGGAGGATGAAGCTATGGGTTGAGGTGCTGGGGCAGATGCTGCTGTTTCCAATCGAGCAATTTTCATGTGTGTTGATGGAGTACTGAAACTGCCCTCATCCTCGATAAACCGCTTTGGAGTCTTGATGATGCGCAAGGACACCGTGCTCACAACTGGCATGATAAACTGCCTGATGTTTGTTAGCTGCGTTCGCCTTCTGTGCTTTGCACCCTCAGGATTCGCAGTTCCCTGGGTGCCAATAACTTCTTTTGCCAATAGTTTCTTCTTCTGGGCCCCCTTCTTTGCCCGCTGCAGCAGCTGCTTTGCAATAGTGGCATCAGTGCGTTTGGAGGGAGGGACGACCCGCACAGGTTTGATATGGCGAGGGCTCTGACGTAACCCTAACGGCCTCCCGAGTTTAGTTGGAGTCATTGGGTTGACTGTTGTAGAGGAGTCATGGGGATCTGGGCTAGTGCGTTCATCAGCAGGATGAGAAGCTCTTAGCTTAAGATCATGTGGAGAAGAGGCACCCAAATCTTGTACCCGACGATCCCTGAAGGCCTTATGTTTGGCAGTCCCAGATGCTGTGGTGGACATCTCCTGGGCAGAGGAGGCGTTAGCAGCCTGAGCAGCAGCGGCAGCAGCCTCAGCTTTGAGGCGCTCGGCAGAAGGCGGCCTGCCCCGTCTCCGTCTTTGCACACCTGGGACACTCTTCTCCACGATGGCCTTCAGCTTAGACTTCAGAGGGCTCAGTTTGACATCCCGTAGTCTTTTCAGTTTGGTCACCTTGGACTCTCTGCTGATTTTGTGAAGCTTAGCCTCAGATCCCTGATGGTGCCCAGACCCAAGCGGAGTTTGCCTTTTCTCCTTGTCTTCATCCTCCACACTGTCCTTGCGATGTGCAGGACTGGAGCTGCATTCCAACGTGGCGCCATTACCATCTTCAGGTAGTGCATGGCCGCTCTGTTGCCAGCTCCTCTGGCTGGCAGAAGCAGGAGGGCGGCCTCTTTTTTTTTCTCCAGTGCCAGGAGGCCTCCCTGGTGGTCGTTTTACCTTCCCTGTAGGAGCTGTGGTGACAGGCAAAGGAGCTGTCTCAATACCAGTGCCAAACCTTTGTGCAGCCAGAGCCCTAGGAGGACGTCCTCTGGGCTTCTTTTCCGGTGTCACAACACCTGACAGAAAGAGAAACACTCCATTAACAAGCACTATATTTCTTGCATTTAAATCCATCTCAATATATAAGCAAAATAGCAAGTTAGACTTCACAAAGTCCCAATTAAATTCTCAATTAAAATGATTTTACAACACACTCGGAGAAAGAATACTAGGGGTGTAACAATACATCGTTATATAGAGATATAGCGATATAAAAATGTAACAACATGTATCGTTGATTTAAACGATATGATTCGCTATAACGTTAGTTTTATCAAAAGCTCAGCTTACTGTATTTTATAAGGTATAATTCATCCAAAAATTTAAATGATCATGTACTCGCCGTCATGTCGTTTCAAACCTAAAATATTTTTTGTTCAACTTCCAAATACAAAGTAAGGTATTTTTTATGCAACCTGAGAGATCTCTATGTCTTCATTTAAAGTCCATTACTCTAAAATTTAAAATATCCCCCCAAAAATTGCATCGTAAAAATAATAAATCGAGTGGTCTAATCCAAATCCAAGCTTGTCTGTGTAAGAGATCCAACAAATGCCTGCATTGAAAGCGCAAGTACTGTGTGAGGAAAAACATTTTTAGTTTACGGAGTGACACTACTACTACATTAAACTACTATATATAATGTTGAATCTAATGTATAAATGCAATTGGGGGATATTTGTGGGTCCTGATAATACTTTAATAATAAAAGAAAAAAAAGTTTCTTTATTTTGATTTAAAATATCATGATAGAATTGCATTGTGATTTGTATCGAATCGTGACATGAGTGCATCATTACAGCCCTAAAGAATACACAATTAAGAGATGTAAGAGATACTTTACCTATTGACGTCCTTCCTGGGCTGTGTATTCTTCTGTTGTCACTGACTGTGGTAAAGCCTCCAAATTCCTCCTAAAGAAAAGAAAATGTAAAGATTCAATGAACTCAGCGATTCAGGGGCATCAGTTTATGTGATTCAACCGGAAGATATTTTTTTATTTGTGTCCACAAAACCAAGTGTGATTATCTAAAGAGTCATTCAGTTTTGCAACATTCCGGTCTCGTGACTGAGAAAATATCAAGAGACCACTCATTATGTTAGCAATTCTCATTCTTAACCCAGGTTATGGTTGCTGATAGCTCTGGAGCCTTAACATGATCCTTATAATAAAAATGCAATAAAGCATTAAATGACCCTGTCATCATCACAGATAGATCAAGCTCTGTAACCCAAATGAATAAAGAGTTTGTGATATTTGGTTGTACAAAAACAATGGATTTAGTTGAAAATCGCTTTGCAGCCTGCCATCTACTTGCCGGGATGCCCAGAACAACAGACTTTTAATTGCTCACAAGTAGGCAAACCAACTTCTATGTTCTTCCGACAACTTGAGAAAGTAACAAACCCATCTGTGAGGGCACCTCTTACTGAGATGAACAGTTCGGACAATTCCACTCAGGTATCCTTAGGAGATGTTGCTAGGTTGCATGACATCAACGCTGATCTCACTGTTAGGACATCTGTTGCAATAGCCGTATCTCCTGACAACTGCTCCACCTCTGTCAATCAAACAGGCTAAGCTTTGCAGACGTCCTATGATAGGATTTTATAAAGCTCCAGGCTTTTATGATAGCCCTGTGCTTATCTCACACCTGACATGAGGGATACAGGGAGGAATGCTGATTACATGGCCCATTTGGGCTCTTGCCTTCCTGATCTAATTCTGTCACAACATTTTAGGCAAACCGTAATTCCAATTCCATTTGAGTCAACTTAAATGCTCCATATCCCTTTAAGTCAGCCACATTTCCCACATTTATCAGATTTTTCAACAGGCTTACAGTGCAGATGATTACTGTAATTACTGTCTGCTTTGCAGCTGGGCACGCTGTGTTTTATGTTGTGATAAAAATGTCTCAGTCATTGAAGTGTCCTTGGTGTGAATTAAGTTGTACTCACAAGGACACACACTGAGAGAAAATGTACTCTAATTGTCTGTATGTGTAGAGAAGAGTTTCACAGAGCATTTAGAAGGATTTTATGGGCCTAACTGAAACTGGGAGAGCATCAAAAGGATTTCCCTGTAACAAACTTCTGAAAAAGAAACACAAAAAAAAAATGCCGTTTTCAAAATCAAATAATCAAGACGTTAACCAGGCAGTCCTGTATTTGACAAAAGAAGGAATTTAAACCAGATGCGTCCCAGCAGGCAACGGACGTCAATATAACGTCAGACAGACATTGGATCCCGACGTTGCATTTTTGGTTGAAAATGAAAATTGGGTTGACGTCAGAACCCAAAGTCAGACTGACGTCAACCTCCAACATTGGACAGACGTATTTTGGTTGAAAAATGAAAATCAGGTTGACGTCAGAACCCAACGTCAGATTGACGTCAACTTCCAATGTCGGACAGATGTTGTATTTTGGTTGGAATTAAATGGGAAAGAGCAGTTTACAAGACATTTTAAACAATCTAGTTTCAATACTCACAGCAGAGCGCTTGTATAAAAATGTGGCAATGGCCAAAAAATCTACATGTGTATGGCTGTAGCACTGATGGTCTGAAGGGGATGAATTTACACACAACAGAAAGAGAAAATTAAATGGAAAATAATAAAATGTAAATTTCAACCAACCATCAGACAAGAGTGACTGTAATACTGTGATGTTGACAAGCTGGCAATAGGTGCAAATGCAATGGAGTCAGCACTGGACAATGCATTTAATCAATCCCAATTATCTCTATGAAGTGAAGCATCATCTTAAAAGGAACAACACACCGACTTTTTGGGACTTTAGCTTATTCACCGTATCCCGCAGAGTTAGATAAGTCTATACATACCATTTGCATCTCTGTGCGTACCATAACGCTGTCCGACGCACCCACCGCTAGCCTAGCTTAGCCCAAAGACTGGAGGTAAACGGCTCCAGCTAGCCTACTGCTCAATAAGTGACAAAATAACGCCAACAACTGTCTAGAAAATTGCAACTTTTAATTTTCCATCAGTCTTAGTACACGATGTAACTATATACACATCACAACATGTAAATAGGGAAATGTTGGCGTTATTTAGTCACTTATTGAGCAGTAGGCTAAACCAGTCTTTGTGCTAAGCTAGGCTAGCGGTGGGTGCGTCAGACAGAGTTATGGCACGCACAGAGATAATAATGGTATGTATGGACTTATCTAACACTGGGGGATACAATGAATAAGCTAAAATCCCAAAATGTCGGTGTGTTCATTTAAGCATTACCCCAGTGATGCATTGGTCATCGGTTGAGTCTTGTAAAGTGCGCACAAGTTAAAATAATTTCAACAACTTTTTTCATTAATTAATGAATAACCAATGAAAGGTTTAATGACTCACTCAGGCAGTCCCTTTGCAGCCATCTACTGGCGTAAATGTAACCTGCACGCAGTCATGTCTTGCCTGTCTGGAATGTGCAGAAACGAGTCCCAGTGCTAAAACTGGTGAAAAGTATCTCATCCAGTCAGATTCGAACACCGTAACTAACTGTTATACATATAACAATAGCCCAAACAGCTTAGTGTCAGGTTTATGTTCCGTTATGGGGACTGTTATTTTGACATTCTGTTCCCGTTTCCCCACTCGGTTTTGTTTTGGTTTCATTAGTTACTGCTTATGTCCTCATTTCTTTCTATAGTTACGTATTAGTCTCACCTGTGTATAATTTAGTTTCCTTTGTTCTACCCCTGTGATTCAGTTGTTCTTGGTCAGTTCTGTTTTATGCATGGTGTGGTTTGCGATATTCTTCTGCCTGTTCATTCAGAGTGTTTGGATTACTAATAAAGCCAAAAGTTTTGTTTTTGAAACTCATTATCTTTGTGCTTGCTGACCACATCGTAACACTTATTTATACAGCAAATTGTGATAATATCGCATGTCGCAATATTGAGCCACTCAAAATTCCATCACAGCAAAAGCCCAATGCGCTAAACCATTTGCTTATAGTTTACTACGTTACAATACTGATACTACTGTTACAGAGAGTAAATGGGTCTTCATTACATTGAACAAGCACTGACATCATTTCACTATGCACTAGGCTCTACCTCTCCAAAAGATGATTAATGTCTGCAAGTTCCTTAAACAGCCTATTGTGTTGATTTTCAAGCCTTAGGGGGCGTTTCATTTCATATTCTTTATTTATAGCAGCATGTGGGGCTGCAGCTAAATTCCCTTCGGTCCAGTTTGTAGAACAGATGCCGCTGGAGACTGCACACATACAAGTCTAATCTCACTTACAAATCCCCATTCAGCTTTAATTTCAACATATGGTGAAAATTTTCTTATGGGAAGCAGACCAAAATTAAATGAGAGTGTGAAAAAGTTTAATGAGAGCATTTTTCTCATATCCAATCATCGATGTGTAAAAGACCAGTAAAAATCTAAATGAAAATGAAGACCTGATTCAGATAAGACTGAAATAATACACAACTCCGCAGAGATAATGTTTACAGTGAGCATTTATTGATAGTGAATTCGTGAATTCTAATTTTTGTCCTCCAGCTCTTTTTGATGTTGGCTCTCAGAGCTACAATGACTTCATTGCAGCTTTACTGTTGAGCCGAAGGTGATAGAGTACTAGAGAGCTGCGAGCAGTGGAGCTCAAAGTCAGTGTGACACCACGAGTAGCTCTCAATGACAGCACGACACTGCCTCAGGCACTCAAAAGCATGCTCGTGCGCACACACACACCCCTCCCTCCCTCCACCTTGTGCGCAAGGCACACCGCAAGATGTAAACAACATCCCTAGACAAGAGGAAAGGGAGGAGGGACAGAGGGATGCAGGGTGGGAGAAACGAGGTACTAAGCATCATTCTGACCATAAAGGCATGGGGACGAAGATGCAGCGTGATGAAGAGGCTCGGTGGCCGACAAGCACATGAAAAGCTAATCTAAACAACCCACCCACACACTACAAGATCTCTGACTATCCGCTCCGACGGAGCTGCTCAATCAACACCCACGGCTGAGACGGAGGGGGTGAATGGCGATACTGGGCTTGAGAAAGTGACACTCGGCTCGGCCAAGGCACCCGAGCACCTGCTGCAAGTGCAGGATGGGGGAGGAGAGATAGTGGTGGCGAAGAGGGTGACACAAAAACACTTGTTTGTTATTCTCTGTTTTCTTCATTAGCGTTCCCTCTTCTTTATTCCCCAAACAGTTTTTCAACGTAATTATAGCCCTTAAAAAAAATAAAGAAAGAAAGAATTTGGACACTTCATCCACGTTTTTTAAAAACAAAATGAATGCATTAACATTACATAAATTCACACAAAGTTGTATTTACCGTATTTTCAATAAATACAGCACTTCAAGCAAATATACTACTACTAATAACAATGTAATATAATGGTGAAGTGCTACATTTCAATAAAATAAACTGACTTTAAAAAATATATAGAATAAAGAACTTGGTCTTTATTTTGAACAGCAAATTTGAAAGAAATATCACTTAAGTAAAAATACAAATAATAGTAATAGAAAAGTGATATATTTCTAAAAATAAATAGGCTTTAAAGAATAGCTTTATTTTGAACAACATTTTTATTTTTTAAAAATTGCACTTTAAAAGGTCCTGTTCTTCGTGATCCCATTTTTCAAACTTTAGTTAGTGTGTAAAGTTGCTGTTAGAGCATAAATAATACCTGTAAAATTATAAAGCTCAAAGTTCAATGCCAAGCGAGATATTTTATTTGACAGAAGTTCCCTTTCAAAGCCTACAGCGAACGGCCGGTTTGGACTACATCCCTGTACATCCTGCTTTAATGACGTCAGTAGAACAGTTTGTCGACTAACCTCCGCCCACAAGAATACGCGAAAAAGGGGGCGCGGTCTTGTTGCTCCCGCGTGGAGAAGAGGTCGTTCAGACGCTGTTATTTTCATCCCGGAGTAAAATCACCTTTGTTTGGCCTTCAGGGGCTGTAGTTTGAGCGCGTTCATCTCCCCGTTATGGTAAGAGGCGTGACCTTTCCGGGCAACGTGCGCTAAGCTGCTGTCGAATCACAACACGGGAACCGCTGGCACAATCAGAACTCGTTACGTATTTCTGAAGGAGGGACTTCATAGAATGAGGAAATTCTCAGGCCGTTTTGAGGACAGTGAAAACAGCAGTATACAGATAAGTAAATTGTGTGAAAAATACTGTTTTTTTACACATGAAACATGAACACATGTTATATTGCACACTGTAAACACAATCAAAGCTTCAAAAAAACACGAAAAACAGGACCTTTAAGTAAAACAAAAAATTATTATCAATAATATATACAGAACTGCTATATTTATGTAAAATAAATCATAAAAAAATAATGTTTTTTTTTTATAAAAGTGACTAAATAACTAGTTTGAAACCAGCTGGTTAAAAGTAATTAAAGGTGGGGTAGGTAAGAATGATCTAAAACACTTTTGTCCAAATTTGTTTAAACTTTCTTTATATGTCAATACATAATTAAAATTTAAGTACTCTGAAGAAGAGAGTATAAAAATCGAGTGACTCTAGACTTTTTAATCTGCAATAAACACCGCTCATTATTTTCGTTCGGGCCGAAACAAGTGATTGGCTTGGGCGACTGTCACTCTCTCTCGCTACCATGGCTACCGCCGCTTTTGCTCCAGGATCTGCCCACATGCGCGCGCCCCAGTGTTGCCAAGTCGGCTACTTCAAACACTGTTGCCGCAGGCTGTTTTTCATGTCCGCGGGTTGAAGCGACCCCAATTATGTGATATTTTGCCCCGGGATTTGCGAATTTTAGCAGGCAGCCCTACCAAAAAGACACATATTTTACCCTCCAAACGCGATTTTTACCGGAGAAACACGACTGGGCTTGTTTTGGGCTAGTTTTGAGTAGCAATTGGGCGGATTTTGTTGTGAAAACCTGGCAACCCTGGCGCACCCGTTTGATTTGAGTTCAAGAGGCTGTATTTCTGCTGGACAGGTAATCTTTCATTTTGATTATAAATTTTTTTGGTTTATGTTTTCATGAAGCATGTCTCACTAGCACACGTGGCTGCCTAATATAGCTAACATAACATTACTTAGCATAAAGTTACAATGTTATACACTTAGCGAACCATTAGTAGAGATGATAAATACTCAATATGCTTAGCTCAAGTTGATCGCTGTCGTGTTGAATTTCGCAAAATGTACTTTTAGATAACAAAATGCATGTGTAAAAGCTAGTACACCGCATCCAGGAACTTTTTTTAGAACTAAGTTAGCTTTAGCTACTACCCTGTCTAAACTCTTTTACCATGTTCACTGGGAACTTTACCTGCACGTTTATTTCGGCCCTTGGTTTGTTTTTATATACTCTACCAATGTTTATGTTGATGTTTTTATCTTGTATCTGTGTGTGTCGTAGACACTGTGTTGTGTGTGTATTTTAAACTTTACCAGTATCGTTATTCTAGCTTGATAGTGAGTACTAAAAGACATCTTATTTGTTTATATTCATAATGATAAAGTTAGATTTTTTATTACATGTGATTCTGACATGATGTCACTACATGCACTTCTTCTCCGCTCGCCTCAGGTAAATAATGTGTCTTTCAGCTGAGCTGATCGCGGTCGGCCTAGCGCGTTAATGTGTTTTGGGGGCGTGGCTCAGAGCCCAGAAGGGAGAAGGTGGAGTGAATGGAAATAATGAGCTGTCTTTAAAACAGTCGTGAGAGGTCAACAGACACTCAATTTTTATACTTTCTTTTTCTGAGTACTTACATTTTAATTATGTATTGATATATAAAAAAAGTTTAACCAAATCCTACCTACCCTACCTTTAATTGTAAAAAGTTCCAACAACCATTTGTTTGCTGATTGGTTATACATTAAAAAAAAAAAAAAAAAATCTTTAACCCCACTGGGTTAAGCATGTCTGGTTGTGAAAAGGGTGATCATCAAAACACCAAACATGTGAATATGCACAGTAAAAGGACAGGATCAAATCAATATCCTCCCTTCTAAAAAGAGCAGATAAGAGCACTTGTTTGTGCCACTTCAGAGTTCCCCATAAATAAAAGGTAAGCAAACAAGACTATTTGTTTACATAAACTCATTACATCCTGTTCTGAGCAGATGGTCACAAACCCAGGAAAGTTGCTCAACATGGCATCTACAGTTCACTTAAGAAACTGGGCATAAACTGGCAAGCACACTGCAACCTGGCAACTCTCCCTCCCCAGAGCGGGACATAATTGCACTACTGTGTGTGGCCAATGATACCAACACACACACACACACACACACACACACACACACACACACACACACACACACACACACACACACACACACACACACACACACACACACACACACACACACACACACACACACACACACACACACACACACACACACACACACACACACACACACACACACACACACACACACACACACACACACACACACACACACACACACACACACACACACACACACACACACACACACACACACACACACACACACACACACACACACACACACACACACACCATAATCACAGTAAGCCAACATATCCACATCAAGACATGTAACTGATTATCATCTCTAAGCCCGGGGATATGTGATAGTAAGGCTTTTCATAAATTCACTGAATCACCATTTTCTAAACAATGTGAAGTTTTGACAACTGCTGAGGCATCAGATTCCCTCAAAAATGCCTGTATAAAAGATAAATGCAATGCATAAAACATTAAATTGGGGTCAGACTGACGGCATTCTCAGTTTATGGCCAAAATAGCCAAACCCAGGACAACTCATAGCAAAAGTAACCTGTCTGGACATGTGAGTAAAAAAAAAGAGAGCACTTTACGTGGTCACATATGAGAAATCATTCAGGTTGTTTCAAAACCCCCGATCAAGAACAAAACGAAACTGGTGGGGAACCCCGGTAGTTTGCAGCTATGATTATTTAAGCCTCTCGAAATACTTTCAAAACACAAAAGGCATCAGGAGAAATTTCCCTTCATGAAATGCAGATCTAATGCTCTGATGTTGCTCATGCACCCACATTCAAAGCACCCAAAACTTGAGTTTCTGAAACAACATGTTCCAACACCTCACACCCACGCTAATGAGGAGCCGTGGCTTTAAGATAAAAACAAAGATGTGCCTCCTGCGAGGTGTAATGAGGGACATAAATTTGGAGAGAATTGCTCCATGCGTTCAATAGCTGCTGCTGCTCCCCCCCCAGAGCAAAAAGCGAGGGCGAAACCCCCTCTGCCCGCCTACAAAAGCGGAATAAAGCCATGGATGGGACGGCCTGTGTCTAATTCCCTCCCAGCGCTGTCCCAGGGGGAGGAGGGCTTGCTCTTCACCCTTTGATATCCACGTCTGTGCTCTTTCAGCTGCCTGCACTCCTTAAAGGCTGGAATAAAAGCAGACACAAAGCTTCCTGCTATGATCCACACGCTGTCTAGGGGACAGGGCCCTCTCCAGATAAATAGGCCAAACACCTGCTGGACTTCTTCCCTCCGTATAGGCCACGCCATTCATTAGAAAGCAGCGGAGCAAAGCATTCATTTGCTGTATCCATTCAACTGCACTTTTGTATGAGGCCTTGATATTGATCCTCATTCTCCTTCTGTAAGCGGGGCTTTACTCTGGACATTAAAAGGCAAGCCAAATGGCGTCCCTCACAAAGAAACCGATGAATGGAGACTTAAACAGGACACCTCCTGAAAGTAACAGTTGTCTAGCAAACAGCCACGGACTTGTATTTGCACTTTAGGTTTAGACGAAAATATGGTTTGGAAGATCAAAGCGAAAGCAAGCTGCGATTTCTGGATCTGCAAGAAAATCACACAGAGGCATTACCTCTATGTAAACATTTTAAGCCGTCCAAACGGGTTAATGAAGTAGTCTAAAAGGCAGCCATCAGAAGTGAAATCCTATTGGGGCCCTGTGGGCCCGTGCTGTTGGATTTGGGTCTGATGGGAAGGAGGGGTGGTGGCGTGCTTCTGTTTACTGAGCATGCTGCTGGCCTTAGGCTGCTCTGTGAGCTCAGCGGGCTGCGATGAACCAGAACAATCCTACCCAGGCACAACATCCCCTCTGAATGAAACTACAATGCTGTGTCCGCAACTCGCATGAGCTGCAAGCTCCGCTGGGATTTTAGCCGTCTGTCTGGTTTGTATACTACTTATACTTTGTTTCACAAATGGATTCATGTTTGAGTTGAGCACTCTTCAAAAAGCCTCCAAGTGTGTACTAAAACATACTGAACTGCAACAAATGTACACAATAAAAGCACTGGAAAGAAAACGTATGCTATTTTTACATGTCAACATAAATTGACATTCACAAACTTGTTTACATCTATACTGAGGCATATTTATGAATGAATCAGGATATTCAATTAAAAAACAAACAAACAAAAAAACAGAACAATGTCGCCTAAAAATAGCCTTTTAGCTGCTACTGGTTAGAGGAGCAAGCTATTACAATTTTATTAAAGCCTATAAAACCAATTGTTTTCAATGACACACATTTTAACCCTCTAAAGCACAGTGCTGCCCTATGTTTTCTTAAGCCCCATGTTCAGTACATGTTTCTTTAAATAATTGTAACCAATTAGAAAAAGCAAGCATGTCAAAAAAGTTATCAAAGAACAGTCCAATAAGGTGTGGGAGTCACTTTCAAGGACCATTTGAATGCTGGACTTCCTTTTCTGACGGTTGTGGCTTGAAGGGATACAGCTCCAGCCAGAGGTGAAGCAAAAACTCGCCATAAAATAACAATAAATACATTTGCTGGCGCTACTTATCAGATTGTGTTTTAATAACGTCTACACTTACCCCAACCTACCCTTGCAATAATGCAAATACAGTAATTAATTGTTGTTCAACATGTCATAAATGACGCAATATAGATGTGCACATGCCCAGTAAGACAATCTTGCCATGGCTGTGCCTTCTAGCCCCAACCTTTTCTGACACATGGTCACAGTAATCTTATTTAAAATGACATGAACTGTACATTAAAAATATGCGTGTGTAATGAAGGTGTAGAGAAGCCTTTTGTCAGGTTTTATGAAGTTTGCTTGTTCAGAAATTCAGTTTCTCTTTCGATAAAGGGTACTTTTCAAGGATCTCTTTGCTGACAATGTGTTTGGGCATTATCACATTATGAATTAGTGCACAATATAAGCACTAAATATAGTTGTATTTATTTATTTTTGATTTCTTGACATTTTTGAAAAAGATTTGTGGTTTTGTGATTTATGATGTGACTTAATAATGTTCTCTATGATTCTGTACCATACTTTTTTTATTATTCTTCAAATGATCAATAAAATGTTACCAAATAAACCAGGAAATGATGTGGAATCGTTTTTATCATGTACCATCAAAATGTTATGTGTGATTTACCATGGCAAACAAACCACAACACACAAAACAGACTTAAGCAATAAGTACAATACCCACATATTCTATCTTAATTTTATATAAAAGGAATTAAATATGGCGAATAAACTGTATACACACACGCGTACGCATGACAACATGTCTAATAACCACATACCAACTCTCTTAAATCTCCGCCACGTTTTAAAACGCAAAATTTCCAGTAGGCTAAACATAAAATCAAGCACGCTATGTGCGTGTTTCTGATTCGCGCCCGCTCTCGTTTCGATCTCCCCGCGTTTCCGATGCGCAGCGCTCTACTACTGAGAAAGGAAGATGGTAGTTTGTCACAGTACACACCCCCACACATAACAACCTCCGTCAAACGCTGCCTTTTATTACAGCCGCCGTTTGCACCGCTCAAACCTGCATTTGGCGTGTCTTTCACTAAACATATGGTGCTTGTAGCCTCGGCGATATTTTGCACAGGAATCACTTGATTCCGGTAAGAAATAACATTTTCTCGGAATGCGTACTGCTACTACGCAATATCTGAGAGGGGGGAAAAAAAACATGTCCACCTCCCATTTTCCCGTGCATCAGCGGATGCTAATAGGCTAACACGTTAGCCAGCCTCCTCTCGAGGGTGAAGGAGATCAAACAGAAGAGGTTTAAAATAACACACTGCACACTTTTGCAACAAATTTAACGATGTGTGAATATATGGCCCACCATCCGCTACAAAAACAAGCAAGGCTGCATATTTTTAAAAAGCAACACTGTTTACTGCTGCTAGCATCATCCATTTCTCAACCCAAGCTAGAGGGCAATGTATAGCTGGACAAAATAATATCAGAAGTGCACACATGCTCGGCCACAGTAGTTTTAGGAACATAACATAACATCTTCTGTGCTCAATCTACCCTTTCATGTAGGTCAAAACTTTAAAATTAAGTTTAAATTCAAGTCAGACTACAGCTGGGATAGATGCACTCTGCGTGCTACTGCTAAATGCTCAGACAACAACAACCAACTGGTACCAGGTGTTCAGCCCTGTTCAAATCTGCTCGTTTATGCTTATTGAAACACCCAAACCTGCTTATTTCTCTAAATGAGGAAATTACGTTATACGCCACCAGCCTTTAGATCTAAGCTGTCTTCTGGTGAAAGATAAACGGCGACCAAACTCGGAAATTCAATATAGAGTCATCAAAGGTATAATTTAATCTCTTTATGGAGTGAAACACGCCGTTTAAAATGACCAGAGTAACTGAAAGCTGTTGAATATCTTTACACTTAATCCTTTTATGACTTTTAGCTCTTTTGGACTTAATTTTTGACAGTTGATCTGTGTATTTTCTGTTCTTTTTAACTTAAAAAGTGCTTTCTCAGTGTTTAAAGTCAAAAAGCTGTGTCACATGAAACGCACGGGACTCTTGCGTTAAATTGTTCAACCCAAAGCAGCCTACAGTTATCTAGCTTCACATCTCCATCCTGTCAAAAAATGGCAGTAAACTCCTCGGGGTCCCAAAATATGATGCTCGACCGCCTCAATGGGCATATAGACTACAGAAGCACAGCAACACCAGTCATTAGTTATGAATAGGTGCGTGTTTTGATGTGGGCTAGCTAGCAGTTTAGCCTGTCAGTGGTCCCATAGTGAGAAAAACAGCACATGGATGGAGGCATGTGTCTGCTGCGCAGCAAAATAACTAGCACACTCACTCACTCTCCTCACTGAGCAACTTAGAGCTGCTACACAGCCGCGGAGTTATTTGTAATTCTTGCATTGATCATGGCTAACGCTTTAGCCAGGGTCCCGCTTACCTCCCCGCTGCTGGAGCCGCTCGACTCCCCCAAAACATCCCGAAATTTCTGCAGGTTGCTGCTGATGGCAGCGGACACTTGCAACGCAGCGTCGAAACCGGGCCCGAGCCCGTTCGCGTTCAGATTAGTCCCCGCGCTGTTTAGGAGGGAAGCATTGACTCGAATTCGGCCCGCTTTTCTCCCGGTGCCCGAGCTGCTGCTCCCTCCGGGCCGAGCAGGGAACCGCCACCGACAGCTGTGCGCCATTTTACACTCTGCCTGCCTGCCCTAGGATCAGGAGCTCAGTGTGGGCGTAGCCCCGAACGAGCGATCACAGCGCACGGCCGCTCTAGTCTAGCGGTCAGAATGGATTATCCATGTTTCGGGGTGGTGGTACCGAGGACCCCGACAAGATCCCAGCGCAGACTACGCTCGCTCAGTGATGTTTTTACGCAGGTTCGCCGGCGATACTCAAGGGAGGAAAGAAACTGTACATCAGGCACAGCAACACTGCTTAGTACAATTCCTTACACTCCTAATATAGGCATTTATGTTTGAGATTAGTCTTTAAGAAGAAAATAGTCAAGTTTTAAGCATTTATGGATATTATTAGATATTATACAGAAATTACACTTAATTGCGTGCAACTCACACTTGTGTGTAATTCCAGCACCCCTACCGTCACCAAACGGAATTGCAAAAATAGTGACTGTTTTCGCACAGGTTTCTCTGAACACGCCCCCATCTGCTATTGGTCGGGGGAACAAATAGCCCCGCCCCGACCTCACGCCATTGGTTGAAGCAAACAGAAATGTTTTGATAGCACACCCCTGAGACGGATGTTACACTTTTTGGACTTGTAAAATGCGTGAATTTGAAAGAACCACAAACACAAAATTATAATAGATCTCTTTAAGTATTTCAAGTTTAAAAAAGATTAAAAATAATTTACACATCACTGCTTTTTATTTTGGAAATTTTAATTACAATACATAATTTTTTTAAATATTTTTTTTTTATTGCAATAAACAAGCCATAAGCACAATTAAGGTATGATTTAAAAAAGTTGCCAAAAAAATAAAATTAACATCAGTAAAGCATGCTGTTATTTGGGTCAGTTCAATTTATTCAGTTGACAGAATCATTCATCTAATAATACCACTGTAGAAAGTATGTTTGTTCTATATTCAAGAGGGACATGTTAGCATGTACATAATATGACTACAGCCTATAATGCTATTAACTCAAGTTCAGTTCAAGTTATTTAATTGTGATTAAAAGATACAAATGAGTGCATTTGCACAGCTCAACAGACAGAAATATCACAACAGGCCTTAAAGTATTCTGTTTCCTTTGAGAATTCATGGGGTCAGATTTATTGATTGAATGAGGTCTTGAGCGTACGAGGGAACCGAGAATTTAGAAAGACTTAAAAACAACTAACTCACTGAAATAAACAATTCAGTGAAAATCAAAATGCAGATATACCCTACACAACTTAACGGGTCAGTCCAATGCAACTCTCCCACAACTGAAGCCACACTGTCTTATCAATGTCGTCTTTTAAGACAAATGTCAGTAGCAAGGTCCATCCACCCAAAGCATGCAGTTTTGCAACTGTTAACAAAAGGACATGATGTCACTCTGCATGAGAGGTCACAGGGCTGACTCAGCAGTCAAACAAGTCATTACTCAGGACATATCGCCCTTTTAAAAGACTAAATGGATTCTTGAAAAATGTACAGGGGTATTTCCAAACATTTCAACAAGAGCTCAATATTCTTAAATGAGTATCATAAAAGTGCATATTATAGCAAATTCTTCTTGAGTCAAGCATAAAATGTTTGTAATGAACAAAATTTTTTTGACAAATGGTAGAGTTCCTGACCAGCCCAAAAGGAATCTGACATGTGACTGCCGTATTATGGAACACACACGCCTTTAAAACCAATTGCTACAACTATGAAACTGAAACTCTGTGGAATATAATGCTGACGATTTTAGCTAAATATTCTATGCTAGTTTAATCTCTTTCGCAGCCAACATTATCCAGAACTCCTCCTTCCTTAATATCAAATGAGGTACACTGCTTATGTTCTAACTTAAAAAGTTAACAAATAAGCAATGCATATAAAATATTGCATACATATGAATTAAGTCAGAGGTAGGGCAAATGCATTGAACAGGCAAACCTTATACATGTCGCCATCTGTCTATAAACCCAAGTTTCATTTCCCACAGTGAACAGCTTGGAAAGGCAAAATGCAAAAAGTTTGAGTTCTGTCTACAGAGACCTCAAGCGTCAGAGAAGTTTGAGAGAACAGATAGCCGAATATGCTACAGTGATATGGCATTTGGAGATTTGCATTTGACCTTTGAAGAGCACAGCAACACCATAAATGCAGACGTGCTCCTCCAAATGTGGTTAGATTTTCTTGTTTCAAAGCGTATGAGAGAGGCCAGAAACATCTGAATGGCTTAGTCATACAGAGCATGCCTGGGTGCTGGGGGAAGGGAGTAATGTGGTTTAGCCACTGGGTCCCATTTGCTGGTTGCTTGGCTTATGATCAGCAAGCCACTTCATGATCTGTTGCCTGAGCTCTTCATTAGGCCTGATCTGGTCCATGGTGAGCGGACTGCGGTTGAAAGGGTCTGTCTGGTCACTAGAGAAAAAAAAAAAAAAGACCAGACCAATACTGCTATTAGACTTTTACCTAATCAAATAGCAGTGTTGACATTGTTAACTTCAACTAAAACTATTAACGGTTTTCTGTAAAGCTTAAATAAATAAAATATAAACATTAGATAGAACTTAAAAAACTAAAATATGATACTAAAAATACTAAATACTAAAATGACAAAAACAAAAATAAATGAAAGCTATATATATATATATATATATATATATATATGTTTTAAACTAATAAAAAAAGTATTACTAAAAATGAAAAAGTAAAAAATTATAAAAGCTCATTCAAAATTTTAATAAATTCTATACTAGTATATAAATAATACTCAAATAACTCAATTAGCTGTATTCATGGCTCACCTTAGTAAATGTCGTGCTATTGTTGAACGGTCCACTGTGACGTTTGAAGAAGGAAGCAGCACTGGATCAAGCATCAAGGTAGACATGATGGGATCCAGGAATTCATCCGGAGCATCAGAGTAGGTCTCCTCCTCTTGTTGATGCCTGTCTGCAAGGGACTGAAGGAGACACAGAAAAGCAAAAAGATTACCATTAACACTTAAACATCCATGACTTCCTAAAAAAGGTGTGTATCTAAGAAAAATATGCATAGCGATTAAATTAACCTTAATTTTATCTGCTAGGAGACTAAAAGATACAATCATGTCGCCAGGCTTGTGGATTTTCTTGAGGACACGGACAGTTTGGCAGAATAGAATGGGCGAATATGACCTTCCATCTTTTGGGACGGTGGCGCAGAAATTTTCTTCATCTCTGTGGTCAAAAAAGAATCCATAACAGTTTACTTAGTTAATATTATTCTCAAATAAATTAATTAATTCATGCCTGGTTTCACAGACTAGGCTTAAATCTAGTCACAGACTAAAATGCATGTTTGAGTGGCCTTAACTGAAAGCAACTTGCACTGTTCACTGACATATCTTAATGTCAGTGCCATTGTTTTGTCTCAAGTGCACACTCTAGTAATATTTTTGTTTATAAAAGCTACTTACATTTACATTTACATTTATGCATTTGGCAGACGCTTTTATCCAAAGCGACTTACATTGCATTCAAGGTACACATTTTACATTTTGTCAATTCTTGTCAAATCTACTTAAATGTCCTACTTTAACTAAGGCCTCCAACTGGCTTAATCTAAGCCCTGTCTCTAAAACCAGAGTAAATGTTAAATATGTAAACAAAGAGCCTACCCCAGATGTAGGTAAATAGTACAGATGTCCGACACTAGCTGCTGGGGCTTGAAGTCAAATTCACTGAAGTCTTTCACCTTCAGGGCGCCCATCTTGGGGCCTACCAGGTGCTGTAAAAAGTAGTTGAGCATCGAGATGATCCTCTCAGCAAGAAAGGGGTGAACAAAAAGACCTTTTATCTCTGGAGGGAAAAATAAATACATTAAAAGTTTCAGTGTCATTTTGTATTCTCTAGTACACTAAAAGCCAAGTTTTTCTCTCAATAATTATTTAAAACCCTTCTGTTCAGGTCTAAATT
The DNA here is from genome assembly GCF_949357685.1 of Gobio gobio. Classification (NCBI taxonomy): domain Eukaryota; kingdom Metazoa; phylum Chordata; class Actinopteri; order Cypriniformes; family Gobionidae; genus Gobio; species Gobio gobio. Next base: position 32,702,303 of record NC_137114.1, on the reverse strand, counting down.
GGTCAGGTTTATAACTTCAAAAAAATTAATAATAATTCTATGATGTGTTAATATTTCAGTGCATTTGGTTTCTTTCACGTCTCTTACCAGATGTGAGAAAAGCCAAGGTGCCAATGGTATCATTTGACATGATGTTGTGGAAGCGACCCAGCTGTCCAAACATCTGCAGACTAGATTCTTTCTCTCTGCGGGCGTCAGGGGCCAGACTGTCCCACTCTCCCCGATCCCTCTCCAGCTGGAGGATTTTGATCTTACTTAAGTACTGGAAAGAACAGATGCATGTGTGAGTGACACATCTTTAATCAGTCAATTAAATATTTCCTGATATCACCCGTATAGAGGTTAATATATGTTAATAGAGGTTAATGTATGTTAATGTGATTAAACAATCTTTAAATTGAACAAACAAAATGTGTTACCACCAGTGAAAATAGTTGGGATTTACAAAAAAACATAAAAGTAATCTGCCTTTGCAGACAAGTACCTGTATAGCCTCGTCAAGTAAGAAGATGGCATCATTCATGAGCAGATTGAGAAACCTTAGGAAGAGTGGCGGATTCATAGCTTCAAGGTTTTCAGAGGCATAATCGGCAAGATGCTGTGAGGAAACAATTTTATTATTATTTTATTGGTAACAATTTTACGATAAGGTCTTATTTGTAAACATAACTTAATGCATTTGTTAACAAACTATGAGCAATATAATTTTTACAGCATTTATTAAGCATTGTAAAAAAAACAGTTGTTCAACTTGCTGAACAAAATTCCAAAGCAACCTAAAATATTATTTATAATAATAAAATGTCTGCCTGGTTCTCACCTTAATGCTCTCCCTGTAACTCTCTTCTCCCCACATGTACTTTAGAATGGCATACATTGGCCTCCTGTAATTAAACTTCTGCTCAAACTGATGAGGATCACCTAAGGAATAGGGCATTGACAAAAAAAAATCTTATACAGGTTGTAATAATCAAATAAACAAAAAAAAAAAGAATAAAAAACTTTAGAAACTGACCAGTGAACTCTATATCCACAAACACTGCAATGAGGGCTTCAGCCAGTTGGGGTGCATGCCGATATGAGCTGAACACCCTTTGGCGATGGAACATGATGGGCTGGGTAGCGCCAGGAGACAGAGTCTCCATATGGGGCATCACAGCCTCAAGAACTTCTGCCAGCTTTGCCCGCATATGAGGATTCTTCATCCTGTGAGTAAATAACCTAAAGTAAACAACAAGCCACATGGCATGCACAAAAAGCGTGAGAAACTCAGCATCACACCGGCTCACACCTATCAACGTTGCCCATGAACACAGTGATGAAGGTCAGGACATGTTCTAAGCTTTCTGCCGAGGACTCCAACACCTCGTCAGCAAAGCGGCGGAGGAATATGAAGAAATCTCCCATGTTTTCAGCAAAGAACTCTGTGAAAGAGGCAGAAGATTTGGTTTTCAAAAAATTGCAATGAGTGCTAAGGTGTTTACTCTAAAGGAAAACAAAAACTGGGATACCTGGCACAAAGCATAGTAGGCTGTTCTCCAGTGCAGGTAAGGGAAAGGTGAGAGGGATGTGTTCAGGACCCTGGTTGCCCAGGCTGAGCTGAACCAACAGGGCAGCGCAGGAGGCTTGGAGGTTGAGGCAGTTTTGTAGCATGGTGGGCTGCGTGGTAGCAGCTTTGGTTGAAAGATAGACTGTCATAAGGCGTTCAAACTGTTCCCGTAGCTCTGCTGCTGGGCCTCCACTGAGCTGTGTGTCCCGCCACGTCCCCTGGAGCCGGTGCAGAGACTGATTCATCTTCACCATCTGATCATGAAGTCTGTCAAACAAATACCATTAAAGCATATGTTTATTTTCAGCAAATCAGTGCGTTTCCCACAGAATGCTGTTTTAGTCCTTGCATCCTCATAACTGGTCCTAACTACATGTATTTTATACATAGATTTAAATTAATACTTTTATTAATTTATTCAGCAAGAATGTATTACATGGAATAAAACAGGTTGTACAAAAGATTTCTATTTCAAATAAACGCTGTTCTTTTGAACTTTCTATTCATCAAAGATTTATGAAAAAATGTATAACCGTTTGCATAAAAATATTAAGCAGTACAAATGTTTTTAACATTGATAAATATAAGAAATGTTTTGTGAGCTCCAGATCAGCATATTAGAATGATTTCTGAAGGATCATGTGACACTGACTACTGGAGTTTTGCCATCACAGGAATAAATTACATTTAAATTTAAAGGGATAGTTCACCCAAAAATGAAAATTCTGTCATCATTTTCTCACCCTCATGTTGTTCCAAACCTGTATGAGTTTCTTTGTTCTGCTGAACACAAAGGAAGATATTTGGAAGAATGTTTGTAACCAAGCAGATAGAGCAACCATTGACTACCATAGTAGGGGAAAAAATACTATGGTAGTCAATAGTTGCTCTATCTGCTTTGTTACAAACATTCTTCACTCTATCTTCTTTTGTGTTCAGCAGAACAAAGAAACTCATACAGGTTTGGAACAACTTGAGGGTGAGTAAATGATGACAATTTTCATTTTTGGGTGAACTATCCCTTTAAATTGTAATAATATTTTCACAATATTACTGTTTTTAGCCTTGGTACGCATAAGAGACTCTAAACCTTTTGAACAGTAGTGTATATTTCTATTATAAAATTGTCATGACTTACCTATGGAAGCCCAGGTACAGGGTAAGTTGTGTAAGGATGAGGTTTTCTGTGAGAAGGCTATATGATTGGGCAAATTCAACCGTTTTTTGAGGGGGCACAGGTATCAGACACGTCTCCTTGTCCAGACCTGTAGAGTGAAAATTATTTGTTTACATTGTTAAGTCTGAAAAGAAATAAGAAAAAAAATTTAAGTAGTGTTTGTTATGGTGGAGCACAGGTAGTTCACCTCTTGCGTGCACGTTTCTGTTACGCCGCTCATCCTCACTCAGCTCCTTAAGCAAGCAGTACGTGGGGTTAAAGGTCAGGAGTTTGGGGGAGTAGGGTCGAGAAAATGGCTGGCAGAGCTTGAGCAGGGCAGCTCCCAGATTCAAGAAGAATGCATCCGAAGCAAACATTTGAAAGAATATCTCGGGCATCTGGTTTGCCCAGATTTTGGCCCGCCCCATGTTGGCCTGCAGGCAGCCACCCAGCCACGAGAGCAGCAGGTGGCGCGTCTCACTGGACTGCTGAAGCAAGTTTTTTAGAATCTGATACAGCTTATCATGAAACTGCCCGATAAACTAGCACATGGGAAGACAAGAAATGAAAGGGGTTAGGTGGCTGGCTTCATGTCACAAAGCCTGAAAACCTTTTGTACATATTGTGCTCACCTGGTGAATATTTGACTCTTGAACCTTCATTTCCTGTGGGCTAGCGCGAGAAGGATTGAGGAAAAAGACATGGTTCTCAACCACACCAGGAGTTTTCAGCAGACATGAAATATTCAGGATCGTTCCCAGAAGTGTTTTCTGATACTGAATCCCACTGTTAGGATCTTTGGGCTGACTATGCTCCATTAAAACCTAGGATCAAAATATTATTATCCAAAAATGTTTCAGATCTGTATGAAAGGAAACTTCAGGCAGAGCATTGCATACAAACCTTAGAAAGATCCTTTTGCCGACTGAAGTACAGGAGAATTTCCAGGTAGGAATACAGCAGCAGCTGACAGATGTCTAAATCTTTGACCCGGCCTTGGAAAATATCAAACACTGGCACCATAACCTCCCCGAAGGTCCGCACCTCTTGGTCAGCCAACAGAACAGCGATGACCTCCTCCAAAAACTCCACAACTTCCTCAAACTCTGCAAAGACCACAACACAAACAAAAGGAATCAGTCCAGGACCTTCAAACAGATCATGTCCTCAGATGGTGACACTTACGGGCTCCTCTCACAGCCTCCAGCAACAGGTCCAGAAGCTGCTCATAAACGTTCTGACTGATGTAGATCTCCGGGGTCAGCAATACCGTGCGGGCATTGGACACAGTCAGGTTTTTACAGCGAACAGCATACGACAACAGCTTCTCCGGGACTTTAGTGATCTGTGTTGTTTTGAAGCACATTTACACATTGAATCAGTCGCAAGCAGTGAGTGCGAGCATAAATAAGGCAATGCGCAGACACATTTCATTCTTTTGGCTCAACCATATGGTTCGACAAAATTTAGAGTCTGCAGAAGATACCTCCTCCTTAGCTCTCTGGTAGCAGGCATAAAGGTACGGTATGGCACGTTTCTCCCCAGCATCACGATCTGCTGAGAGATTCACTACACTGCAGGAGGTCATGTAAATGAGATGGTTACCTGGCTCTTGCAAAAGCAGCCTGTTGAACAAAGCCTGGAGGGGACAAATTATGGAATATTATACTTATTCAAAGTTCATAATATACGTGTGCATGTTTGTATACTACTTTATAAATACAAAAATTTGGAAAAGAAAGACAAACTTAACAAACATATTGTACCTGCTCTATGGTGTCCATGTTAAGCCAGTCCTGGCCATCAAGATCAGCGGCCATTTCCTCAAGGTATACGCAGCGTGGTGGGATGCCATTACCACCTCTTAGACTGGGGTCACCTGGAAAGATATCAACCGACATGGATCATTACAAGCACAATATCTTAAAGGGTTAGTTCACCCAAAAATGAAAATTCTGTCAGTAATTACTCACCCTCATGTTGTTCCAACCATGTAAGACCTTCGTTCATCTTCGGAACATAATTTAGTATATTTTTGATGAAATCTGAGAGCTGTCTCACTCCTCCATAGGCTTTCAGAGGGAATGAAACTTGATGGCCCAGAATAGTAAGTAAAAACGTAATTTAAGGAGTCCAAATGACTACAGTGGCTCTGTATTAAGTCTATCATGTGACGCATGCGCGAGAACTGAGATTAACCCTACTCCGAAAGAGTGAGCAGCCAGTAACAAGTAGTAGTAGAAGAAGAACGCCGTAATCTCAGTTCTCGCGCATGCGTCGTGGCACTCCCGCGAACTCTCGTCAGAGGCTCAAATTGAACAACAATAATAGTGTGATAAAGTCGTTATTTTTGTTGTTTTTCCGCTCAAAAAGTATTTTCGTCGCATGATAGACTTATTACAGAGCCACTGTAGTCATTTGGACTCCTTAAATGACGTTTTTACTTACTATTCTGGGCCATCAAGTTTCATTCCCTCTGAAAGCCTATGGAGGAGTGAGACAGCTCTCAGATTTCATCAAAAATATACTAAATTATGTTCCGAAGATGAACGAAGGTTTTACATGGTTGGAACAACATGAGGGTGAGTAATTACTGACAGAATTTTCATTTTTGGGTGAACTAACCCTTTAATACAACAATAAATACATTCTTGGTGTATATTATGAACTCACACATTAACAACCATTTAAAAGTTTGGGGTTGGTAAGAGTTTTCTATGCTTTTGAAAGAAGTCCCTTATGCTCATCAAGGCTGCATCTATTTGATGAAAAAACTGTAAAAACAGTAATATTGCAAAATATTGTTACAATTTATACATTTTTTAACTGATTTCCATTTGAAAATTATATTATATTATTATTATATTGACATTTTAAAATGTAATTTATTCCTGTGATGGCAAAGCTGGATTTTCAGCATCATTACTCCATCAGTGTCACATGATCGTTCACAAATCATTCTAATAAGCTGATTTGCTGATCAAGAAACTACTTATTATTATCAATGTTGAAAATCACTGTACTGCTTAATATTTTTGTGGAAACCATTACATTTTTTTAATGGATCTTTGATGAAAGTTTAAAAGAACAGCATTTATTAGAAATAAAAATCTTCTGTAACTTTATATATGTTGTTACTCTCACTTTTGATCAATTAAATGTGTCCAGAGGAAAAATTTCTTTTTTTATTTGTATTATTATTTTTTATTTTCTTTCTTGCTGACCTTAAACTGACAATAGTCTAGGGCTATAAGTGGCCCAGACATCACGTTTTCAAAACGCCTCTTTCAGCATGACTCACACAAACCAGTGTGATGGGCAGTAGATAGATGTAGAGGATAAAGATAAAGACACAAATGAAAGCAACAAAAATGACGTAATGGGCCAAACTGCAGTGGATGAGGTCATCTGCAGCACTGCCTGGAAACTGAATGTCATTGTGATACAATCACCTAAACTGAGATCATCGAGAAATCAGTCATTTACTATAAAATATCTAATGTTTCTTTCTTCCCGAACTATCTAGAACTACACTTCAGCATACGCAGGAAATGGTCCAATTACAGAAAGTATCTCAAAAGTAACGGTTTGCAACTGGTAGGTCACCATGACCCAAAAATGGGATGCAAATCACTTCTGATAGTGTAATGGACAGCAGGGAGAAACAATGCTAAATGCAAAATAGCACAACTTAAAAAAAAATTCTACTTTTTAAAAGGAAGGAGAAAATGTGTTGCATCCTATCATATGAAACCAATATGAAAAGCAAACTGTTAAAATATATTTTTTTAATAACCGTTTTAATATATATTATATTATATTATATTATATATATATAATAATATATATAATATGACAATCTCCTGAACTCCAAACTGAATGTCAGAATGGGAAAGAAAGGAGATTTAAGCAATTTTGAGCGTGGCATGGTTGTTGGTGCCAGACGGACCGGTCTGAGTATTTCACAATCTGCTCAGTTACTGGGATTTTCACGCACAACCATTTCTAGGGTTTACAAAGAATGGTGTGAAAAGGGAAAAACATCCAGTATGCGGCAGTCCTGTGAGCGAAAATGCCTTGTTGATGCTAGAGGTCAGAGGAGAATGGGCCGACTGATTCAAGCTGATAGAAGAGCAACTTTGAAATAACCACTCGTTACAACTGAGGTATGCAGCAAAGCATTTGTGAAGCCACAACACGCACAACCTTGAGGCGGATGGGCTACAACAGCAGAAGACCCCACCGGGTACCACTCATCTCCACTACAAATAGGAAAAAGAGGCTACAATTTGCACGAGCTCACCAAAATTGGACAGTTGAAGACTGGAAAAATGTTGCCTGGTCTGATGAGTCTCGATTTCTGTTGAGACATTCAGATGGTAGAGTCAGAATTTGGCGTAAACAGAATGAGAACATGGATCCATCATGCCTTGTTACCACTGTGCAGGCTGGTGGTGGTGGTGTAATGGTTGGGGGATGTTTTCTTGGCACACTTTAGGCCCCTTCGTGCCAATTGGGCATCGTTTAAATGCCACGGCCTACCTGAGCATTGTTTCTGACCATGTCCATCCCTTTATGACCACCATGTACCCATCCTCTGATGGCTACTTCCAGCAGGATAATGCACCATGTCACAAAGCTCGAATTATTTCAAATTGGTTTCTTGAACATGACAATGAGTTCACTGTACTAAAATGGCCCCCACAGTCACCAGATCTCAACCCAATAGAGCATATTTGGGATGTGGTGGATGGGGAGCTTCATGTCCTGGATGTGCATCCCACAAAATCTCCATCAACTGCAAGATGCTATCCAATCAATATGGGCCAACATTTCTAAAGAATACTTTCGGCACCTTGTTGAATCAATGCCACGTAGAATTAAGGCAGTTCTGAAGGCGAAAGGGGGTCAAACACAATATTAGTATGGTGTTCCTAATAATCCTTTAGGTGAGTGTATAAACTGTATATACACAAAATATTATTACATGGTAATGGAAAGCTTGGGAAAACGCTAATAATAGCACAACTCTACTTTTTAAAAGGAAGGAGAAATTTTTTGCACCCAAAACATTGGGCAGATGCAAAAACTAAGCAGGATAAAAGAAACAGTCATGCTATATTTTTAGCTGCACTGACATCTATGTTTATGTTGTGCATTTCTTATAATTAATCAAATATTTGTGTATTTGTTGCACATGTTAGTGACAGTAGAGTGACAAAAGTGACAGTAAAACAATAATAATGTTACAAAAGTTTCAAGTAAATGCTGTCCTTTAAAATTTTCATAAAAACATTCTGAAAAAAATGGATTACGGCTTCCACAAAAATCTGAAGCAGCACAACAGTTTTCAACACTGATAATAATACAAAATGTTTTTTAAGCACCAAATCAGCTTAATAGAATGATTTCTGAAGGATCATGTGACACTAAAAATGATGCAGTAATGATGCTGAAAATACATCACAGGAATAAATTACATTGTATAATACATTCAAATAGAAAACAGTTATTTGAAATTGTTATAATAAAGTATGTTTTTACTGTATGTTTGATCAAATAAATGCAGCCTTGGTGAGCATAAGAAACATACTTTTTACTTTTACAACCTCAACCTTTTGAACGGCAGTGTATATTTATGACCAAAATGAGAAACTAATGGGTCATAATGGGTACGTGTTTACACGTACTGTTGTCCAGAGTGATGAGGAATATCCTCTGGATCATGTGGTTGATGTTGAGCTGCTCGCAGAGCTCCTGTCGTGAGCGGAAAGATCGGCTGATCTCTGCCACTGAGTCATCATTTTCATCGATGCTGTCAGACACAGAATTGTCTGACTCAGACTGGCTCTCTCCTGAATCTACAGCTGTAGGGATAACATGTACAAAGTACCATCAAATTAATGTTAACCTGCAAGTATAATGGCATAGCTTATTACAAAAACCTTACATTGTTGCTCAGCTTGACGCCGCTGCTTTTGGCCGGATGCAAACTGTTTTGCGTCAGCGAGAGAACTGAAGAGTGCTGCGAAGGGGTTTTGTGAGATGTTCTGATTGTTATTGCCCTGGTCTGTCATTTCCCTGGAGCACGTCCTCCATCAACAGGTGTTTTTACAGCCTGCAGGGAAAAAAATTGTGAATTACATCCAGCATCTAATCCAGATCCCAAGACCAGCCGAGATCCATCTAGGATCTCTTCTATGCTGTTAGTCTTCTATGCTCATTACAAAAGGGTTTGCCTCAATGCAAGGGATACTGTATATTTAAGAGCAAAAGGCATTTTTTTTACTCTTCTGATGAGTTACTTATATACAAATGAACAAATTAATTCACCTTTTAGTCATTTTCAAGCAACAGGAGAGCAGAAAACAGATCAAGTGACCTCACAATAACCAACTTGACTGTATATTAGGGTATGCTAACTTGCTACACATACGTTCATATTAATCGCAGTCAGGAAATAAGACTACAATAGACAAACACTGAGTGGTCTGAAAAGATGTGTAATGAATGCAAATCTTGATAAACATGAGCTCAATAGATAGCTCACTGACAGCTCTCTTTCCTGGCTGTCAGGTGTTAATCTAGCTGAATAACTAGCAACGTGCTTAGCAACTGACAGCGCGCTGGTAATGCTGCTGAAACACAGCACCTCAAGGCAAAGTAAAGTAAATAATATATGAAATAGCAGACGTGCGTTGAGAAATATCCGTATGGATGCATGCCATACCTGGTTTTGGGTTGAAATATGGTAAATCTGATGGTGTCCAGTACAGCAGATCCAGATCATACTCGGTGTGTGACGTCATCAGAAATGGACGACACACCGTCTGCTGATTCTTGTAAGGTTTTTTTTTTCTTTTTTTTTCTCCAGTTCAAAGTCTTCTCATATGTCTAGGGTGTAAACAGGCAATTGTAGCAGAAGACGAACCCGTATCGTTGGAATGGCTCTGGAAGTTTTTCACAAAGATGAGACTTTGCAAATGCGCAGGAATCTGATTGGGTAAGTTGGATCGAATATTACACGTCGCGCTGTCGGCCGGGTGATGTTTTTAATGACAATAAATGCACTTTTTTTTACTTTTCTGATTCAATACTCTTTACAATGTCTTTTCAGGCAGTCCTGCAGACTATTTTTCTCCCATGATCCCGTGAAAATAATAAGAGCACGGGGTCAATATTTATATGATGAGAATGGCATGCAGTACTTGGATTGCATTAGTAATGTTCAACATGGTAAGGACATTTTGAAATTATGTCATGCATTGCATATGGGTATCTTAAGTGTCATACAAATGTCCACACTGGTCTTATGTTTTATTGGGACTTCCCATAGATTCCCATCTGCATTTTTCAAAACACTTAACTTAGTATGATTTATAAGCTGTTTTCCTCGTGGGGACCGAAAAAGGTCTAAGTATATACATTTTCTCTTATGCTCACCAAGACTGCGTTTATTTGATCACAAATACTGTAAAACAGTGCTATTGTGAAATGTGTTAAAATAACTGTTTTCTTTTCTTTTTTTTTAGCACATTTTAAAATTATATTTATCCTTCAGAAATAATTCTAATTCGCTGATTTAGGGCTCATAAAGCATTTTTATCATTGTCAATGTTGAAAACATTTGTGCTGCTTAATATTTTTGTGGAAACCATTTTTTTCTTTGATGAATAGAATGTTTGAAAGTACACCATTTGTCTGGAATATAAATCTTTTACCCTAATTAAAGGGGTGGTAAACCACGATTTCACTATTCTAACTTAAGCTAGCGTGTAATGTTGCTGCTTTAGCATAAACAACATCTGCAAAGTTACAACGTTCAAAGTTTAAAGCAAAGGGAGATATTTGCTTTTAAAGAAATCAGTTTCTAAGAACTACAGCAAACGGCCAGTAGGCGACTACACACATTCCTCCAGGGTTGGTGACATCAACAGGCTCAATATTTACATATTTACATACATATTTAATATTTATGAGAATATTAAATGGGGGGGGGAGGTGAGGCCATTTTGTATCGCGGCGCTGTTGTGGTATAGTTAGGCTGGAGTGTTGTTGCCGCGATGCCGAGGAAACGCTGTTATATTCATCCGGATTGCAGGTCTGGGGTACTTGCTTTGTTCAGCCTTCATAGGGACAGGGGTGCGTTGCAGAGCGTTTAACATACAGCATGTTATATGCACGTGTGTATGAGACAGAAGGGAACAGGCACGTGCGGGGCTCCCGCAGCACATCACGGAGGGAAACTTTCACAATGTTCGCGAGTTCAACACCGGATTTGCACAACGTCAGCTGCATAAGACAAACACTGCCAGTGTGTGAATGCACGACGCGCACGGGGCTCCCTCCCGCAGCACATTTCACGGAGGAAAACTTTCACAATGTTCGCGAGTTCAATGCAGGATATGCACAACGGCTTGACCTGAAAGCTGGATTTACAAACAGAAGCTGTTTACGGGCCACAACCTGTAAGTCTGATTTATTTTTCATCGATGTGTTTTGCTGTAATAGGTTGTAGCAAGGAAGTAAACAGATGACAACACTGTTCTGCAAACCAGTCTGTTAAATGCTCATTCATACTTAACGTTATCCGACGAACACCTATCGTTACAAACACTAACGTTAAAATCTCAACAGCGAACTTGGCATTAGTGTAAATGATTCTTTGATTAGAGCTTTTATGTATTATTTATCTACAGGCATGCTAAACATGGTTCTGTGTGTGATTTGGCTACTATAGTAAAGCCAGTGTTTAGTGTTTTGGGTTAATAGTTCTTGCGACAGAAATTTGGCTATAATCGTTCTAAAAATACAAAAGTAACAGTGCCATTCAGTAGCGATCACTATAGATCCGCAGTCTTTACTCATTAGGACTGAACAGGTTCTGCTCGATCATCTTCACTAAAATGTTCTGGGTCTGATTCGGGCTCAGATTGGTGTGGTTTTATTGACGCCATTGTTTCTAATACTGACCAAAGCACAGTCTACCGGTAAGGTAAGGGGCGTGACGTTTCCGACAAACGTACACTGCGGTTAGCGAATCACAACACACTGGGCCAGCTAACCAATCTGAGCCCATTGCGTATTTTTGAGGGACTGGCTTCATACAACCCGGAAAGCATCAGACCGTTTTACAAGGAGGGACAGAGCAGTGTAGAATAAATGTCAAATATATGAAAAATAATGATTTTTTTTTAAAAACGAAGCATTAACACATGTTACAGTGCACTCCACAAACACAATCAAGCCTTCAAAACAATGTGTTTTACCACCCCTTTAATGTCTTTACTTTCACTTTTGTTCAGTTTAATGCTTCCGTGCTGAATACAATTTCTTTCTTAGATTGACAAAAGTCAGTAGTCAGAACACACCCTGAAGTTATAACTGAATAATCTGGTTTATTTGAAATGCAAATGAAGTATATACTTTGAATCTCCCACAACAGTTCTGCTTGCATACTATAGCCAGTGTCACTTTAGTAAAACCATGATAAATTGTTGTAAAATGAATGCTTATAGAATCCCAATCAGCTCTTGTCTTCATCCCACTGAATTTTAAATGGGCTTTCCAAGAGCACTTACAGGAAGTGTCAAATATCATGATTAGAAATCACAGACCCATGATGACATACTTGATGCATCTTGTCCTTGCAGTGGGACACTGTCACACCAGCATTACTCAGGCCGCTGCTGCTCAGATGGATCTTCTAAATACAAACACTAGATTCCTTCATGATAATATAGTGCAGTATGCAGATCGGCTGGCAGCCACACTGCCAAAGAAGATTTGTGTCTTTTATTTTGTCAACTCAGGGTAAGTAACTCTGTTTATACAGTTGAAAAGAAATATTAAATTAAATCTTATATAGGTACTGTCTTCCAAAGTTCAGAGGCTAATGATCTTGCTTTGAGACTGGCCCGTCAGTATACCCAACACGAGGATGTCATCGTGCTAGATCAGTAAGATTTTAAAATGTCAAATTTTGAACAATTATGATTATGTCAGCAGTTATTGGCTACATCAGACTTATTTTTGTGTCCTCTTTACCTGCCTCTCCAGTGCATATCATGGACATCTCACCTCACTCATTGACATCAGCCCGTACAAGTTCCGGAAACTAGAGGGACAAAAAGAATGGGTTCATGTGGTGTGTACAGGACATAGAAACATCTTTTTAAACCAGCAATTAAGGCTTTTGCTACATATCATACTTCCTTGCAAATCTACAGGCACCTCTTCCTGATACTTACCACGGTATTTACAGAGAAGATCATCCTGACCCAGGACAGGCTTATGCAGACACAGTGAAAAGTCTTATTGAAGAGGTGCATAAGAAAGGTCGCAAGGTATGGTGGGAAAAATCGAAGTCATTAATGGAAAGTTAAAGGGGTGATAAATTGAGAAATCAACTTTCCCTTGAGCTTTTGATATATTAAAGGTCATGGTAATATAAGAATATCCTGTAAGTTTCAGAGCTGAAAACCTCCTTGTTAGCCAAAGAAAAGCTTTTATAGACACCAGGCCCAGCAAACGATCAATTCTCAGAATGTGCCCGGCTATGACGTCTGAGTGTAGTGAAGCACCGCCTCAACAAAAGAAGAATAACGCCTGATTCTGTAGCCTCAATATTATGAATGCACGGATTAACTTTATTTTTAATGAATATCCAGCTCACGTGGGGAAGACTTTGCAATTGTTCCTTCATTTCTGATCACGGATTCGTTTGTAAACAAGAGACTGGATTTGCAGACAGGATGAGATTACATGAATGAATGAAGCAACACACTAATGTGAGTAAAACATGTTTTTTATATGTGATAGTATTGCATTGTTACAGATCGTTTGATATAGATCTATTGATTGGTGTCTAACATACCTTAGCAAGCTGTCAAAGGCTGAAGAATTCTTGACTTGATATTTGAAGGAAAAATACAATCGCGGAAGTTTTGACCATGCAGTCTGCAACGTACTTGGCGCGTGCCCGTGTGTGTGTTTGTGTGTGTACGGTTTGCGCTTATATCCACCGATCGGGCGGGCCAAGTAATAAAAAAATAACATTCCAATCAATCGCGGGTGGATGAGATATAAATCATTGTGTTGATTTGATAAAGACGTTTGCGAGTCCTGTGGGACGAATTATTCTGGTTGCCGTTTTCCCACATGCTTCAAAACAATCCCTCACGGTGTACTCGCAGCGAAGCTCATTAAATATGCACATCTAATCCAATCCTAGCTGTGGGCGCTTACTTCCAAGTCTTTAGTGCGGCACGCCCATAAAATCGGAGCGTGCAGAAGAGAGCCTCAAAACCAGGGTAGAAAATAGCCTATTACTTATTCATTATGATGTTTTTGAATGTAAAAACCGCACAAATGTCATAAGTTGACCTGAGACAACAGTATAAAAAAATTAAAAAGCCCAGTTCATGACCCCTTTAAATATTTTTCTCTAAAATATACTGACTTTCCTTCTTAAAGTGATTGGTCACCCAAAATATTCACTCTTATGTCATTCAAAACAATTATTGTGTGCAACACAAAAGAAGATATTTTTTTAAAAGTCTCCATTTTTGTCCATACAATGAAAGTGTTATTTTATTTTAGTTTGGAATAACATTAGGGTTTAGTAAATGATTGCAGAATGTACATTTTTGAGTGAACTGTCCTTTAAATTTGTCCACAGATTTCATCTTTTTTTGCGGAATCTTTACCCAGTGTTGGTGGCCAGATCATTTTTCCAACTGGTTATTGTAAAAGAGTAGCAGAGTAAGTCTTTTTGTAACTTTATTCGTCTTTATTTTTTATTCAGAACCTACTGAATGAAGCTGCATGCAACATTGTTTTTTTCCCCTCAGATACATTCATGAAGCAGGAGGAGTTTATGTGGCAGATGAGATTCAGACAGGCTTTGGTCGTACTGGGAGTCATTTCTGGGCTTTTCAGCTTGAAGGTGAAGACTTCTGCCCTGACATTGTGACTATGGGCAAACCAATGGGCAATGGTCATCCAATTGCATGCGTGGCCACTACAAAGGAAATAGCTGGTGCCTTTACAGCCAATGGTGTGGAGTACTTCAACACAGTGAGAACCATTATGCTCAGAAATAATTGTGTGCTAATGAATGTAGCTTTTACATCCTTTGTAGGGTGAGTTTAAGTAATATCTAACCTTTTTGTCCCCATGCAGTTTGGTGGTAACCCAGTATCCTGTGCTATTGGTTTGGCGGTGTTAGACGTGATAGAGAAGGAAGACCTCAGAGGCAATGCTGTGCGTGTCGGAGGTCATCTTAAACAGCTGCTCCTTCAGCTTCAGACTAAACATCAACTCATCGGAGATGTGCGGTAAGTATGAAATACAGAAAATCAATTTTTATTGAGACCTCATCAAATACTAATAGGGTCATTCCGTGTCAACTCAACCAGAGGTCCCCGGTTTGAATTTTTTATTTTGTTCATATTTTTTCTGCAGAAAGACGTGTGATGAAAGCCAAAATATTAAATGTGACAAATGTATATTTACTGAGTAATCCACTGTTTTGTAGAGGGTGGTCAAAATTACAATTTTCACCTGAGATTTGGAGCCAAATTACAGGGGGGTAAAAATTACTTTAACAAGATGGCAGCATCATTATTTTATTTTTACACAGAGATTGATGGGTCTATTAGTAAAATCTGTTGACTTTAGCAATCTTTGTTGCATGATAGCCAACAGTGACAGTTCAAAAATAGGAAAAAGCACTTGTGTTCTCAAGTTTGAATGCCTATAACTCAAGGAGAATTAAAGATATCTTAATATCCTTTTAGATTCTGATTCTTAACAAACTTTTATTTTCCATTTAAAGGCCCTCGATGGTTCAGACCCAGAAATATGGACATGTTAATGTGGCTTCATGAGTAAACTGGTAAAGTTCAGTTGTCGAAAATCAAATGTGAGTCCATTTGGATACAGCTGATACTTTTTATATTTAAAGAGGAATATCTGAAGAATAATTTTGAAACTAGAAATGTATCTAGTTGTTTTTCTATCACATCAATTGCATAGAACATTTGTTTTTTGACCATTCAAAATTGGCAAAATTCAGGTTCAGAGTCAGGTTTGGGTCCCCCTATCTATGGGACTGAACCATATAGGGCCTTAAAAATTATGATTACAAAAGAAAAGTTGATTAAAAATGAGAATCTAAAATCATATTGAGATATCTTTGATACTTTTTGAGTTAGACATTCATACTTTGGAAAAACAATACTTATGGCACTCAGTTATGTTCTATGCAATTGAAAGGTGATAGAAAAAACTAGATACATTTCTAGTTTCAACATTATTTGTTCTTCAGATATTCCTTTTTTATTTATATAAAAAGTATCACCTGTGTGCAAAATAACCCACATTTGGTTTTGACCAATGAAATTTACCAGTTTACTCATGGAGCCACATTAAGATCTCCAAATCTCTAGAACTGAACCATCAAGGGTCTTTAAAATGAATAAACCAAAAGGAAAGTTTGTTAAGAATCAGAATCTAAAAGGATATTAAGATAATATCTTAAGTTTGCATGCCTGTAACATTAGAGACAAAAAACTCAAGAAGTATTTTTTTTCCCATTTTTGATTTGCCATGGAACAAAGATGGCTAAAGTCAACAGATTTTACTAATAGACCTACCAATCTCTGTGTAAAAAAAAAAAAAACACTTTCTAAAGTCATTTTTACTCACCTGTAATTTGGCTCCAGAACTCAGGTAAAAATTGGCATTTTGATCCCCCCTCTACAAAACAGTGGATTACTCAGTAAATATACATCCATGGCATCTAACATTTTGGCTTACATCACTATTTACAGAAAATAATATTAAAGGGGTGGTAAACCACGATTTCACTATTCTAACTTTAGCTAGCGTGTAATGTTGCTGCTTGAGCATAAACAACATCTGCAAAGTTACAACGTTCAAAGTTTAAAGCAAAGGGAGATATTTGCTTTTAAAGAAATCAGTTTCTAAGGACTACAGCAAACGGCCGCTAGGGACTACTACACATTCACCCGGGTTTTGCTGACATCACCAGGCCCAATATTTACATAAACCCCTCCTCCGGGGAATATGAAATAAGGGGGGGTGAGGCCATTTTGTATCGCGGCGCTGTTGTGGTTAGTAGGCTGGAGTGTTGTTGCCGCGATGCAGAGGAAACGCTGTTATTTTCATCCGGATTGCAGGTCTGGGGCACTTGCTCTGTTCAGCCTTCATAGGGACAGGGGTGCGTTGCAGAGCGTTTAACACACAGCATGTTATATGCACGTGTGTTTGAGTCAGCGGGGAATCAGGCGCGCGCAGGGCTCCCTGCAGAGGAGATCTAACATCTAAACACATCCACGGAGGAGAACATCCACCGTCTTCGCGATTTCAATGCCAGATTTGCACAACGTCAGCTGCGTGAAAAAAACACTGCCGGTGCGTGGATGCATGACGCGCGCGCTGCACATTTCACGGAGGACAACACAAACTTCCACAAACTTCGCGAGTTCAATACAGGATATGCACAACGGCTTGTCCTGAAAGCTGGATTTACAAACAGAAGCTGTTCACGGGCCACAACCTGTAAGTCTGATTTATTTTTCATCGATGTGTTTTCCTGTAATAGGTTGTAGCAAGGAAGTAAACAGATGACAACACTGTTCTACAAACCAGTCTGTTAAAAGCTCATTCATACTTAACGTTATCCGACGAACACCTATCGGTACAAACACTAACGTTAAAATCTCAACAGCGAACCTGGCATTAGTGTAAATGATTCTTTGATTAGAGCTTTTATGTATTGTTTATCTACAGGCATGCTAAACATGTTTCTGTGTGTGATTTGGCTAACTTACTAGTTAAAGCCAGTGCTTAGTGTTCGTTTTGGGTTAGTTCTTGTGACAGATATTTGGCTATAATCGTTCTAAAAATACAAAAGTAACAATGCCATTCAGTAGCGATCACTATAGACCCGCAGTCTTTACTCTCGAGGACTGAACAGGTTCTGCTCGATCATCTTCACTCAAATGTTCTGGGTCTGATTCGGGCTCATATGGTTTTATTGACGCCGTTGTTTTCTAACACTGACCAAAGCACAGCCTCCGATAAAGGTAAGGGGCGTGACGTTTCCGACATACGTGCACTAGGCGGTTAGCGAATCACAACACACTGGGCCAGCTAACCAATCAGAGCCCACTGCGTATTTTTGAGGGACTGGCTTCATACAACCCGGAAAGCATCAGACCGTTTTACAAGGAGGGACAGAGCAGTGTAGAATAAAGGTCAAATATATGAAAAATAAGGAAATTTTTTTTAAAACGAAGCATGAACACATGTTACAGTGCACCCCACAAACACAGTCAAGCCTTCAAAAGAATGTGTTTTACCACCCCTTTAACAAAAATCTGAGCCAAGGAAGTTTCCGAAATTTGGTTGATTTAACATGGAATGACCCAATACTGTAACATCATGCTTTAAACTCAAAGAAGAAAATGAACAGATGTGTCTTCTGTTCTTTTTTGCAGTGGTGTTGGACTGTTTATAGGGATGGAGCTAGTTAAAGACAGAGTGTCCCGAAAACCAGCAACAGAAGAAGCAACACATATTGTTCGAAAGTACTAAAAATGTCTCTTCTCTCTCAGCTTGTTGCATTTATTTGATATATACATCAAAGATTGCCTTTCTGATTTGTTCAGGCTGAAAGAGGAGCGTATAGTTATTAGCACTGATGGACCATGGGACAGTGTCGTCAAATTCAAACCACCAATGTGTTTCAGTATGGAGGATGCTGAAAGAGTTGCTACTTGCCTCGACCAAATTCTCAAAGGTAGGTAGTAATTTAACAGTTAATTCAGCATGTGGTAACCTATTAGTCTGACTCTGCAACTGCAATAATTTAATTAAAAATAATAATTATCAAGTGAGAAATTAACTATTTGCCTTTGGACTTACAGAATTGGAGGCTACCCACCAAAAAGAAAACTGTGGAAAAAATTGAGGTTTAAAAGCATTCTGAGAAGAATTTATTAATGTAGTGCATAAAGCAAACATTTTACATTTGAAAATCGATTGAAATAAATAATCAATCTTCATTTCCATTCTTGAATATAAATCTGTTTATATTCAAAATTCTGTTAAAATACTGAAAGGTGAAAATTCACTCACGCTGCACATCTGACATGGAATACTTTTGAAATAAAACTTTTTATATTAACATGAAATCACATATATGCAAGTTTACAGAATGAGGCGTAAACAAATATTAAGAGTTTAATATTTCATTGTGCTTTTATACTTTACAGTCATACAACAATATAAATCACTTTTTGTAAACCTGATTGTATACAAATACTCCAGTCTCTATATTATGCTTTATATTACATTTGTACCCATATATGTGTTGTGGTTACATTAAATAATGACACTAATAATAGATGTGGTTACTAAATTGACTAGTTATTAAATGTTTCCCCTTTCAATATCTTTGTAAGACATAAGGCAATCTTCATAAGTGCGTGCATAGCATTTGAAATGATTTTTTTAACCAAATAGACAGTATCTGTGTTCTCCAGCAGAATGACAGGGAAAGGGAATTTACTTGCATTAATAAATTAACAAAATGACAGTTTTTGTCTCGTTATATTAATTCATACAAAATCGTCTTGAGAAGCATCTGGAACCTGTAAAACAATGTTACATTTAAAAAACAAATCCTGAAATTACAAAATGCATGCATGTGTGTGAACGGGTCTTACCGTGTTACTGTGAAGATTTAGTCCTGAACTTGAAGTCTGTCTGGTGTTTCTCAGTTTCTCATATCCTTGTCCCTCCACCACTAGCAGCCTGAGAGGAGTTCCTCCCTCTTTTATCAGCCTCACCACTTCATCAAAATACTCTTCCTCCACATTCTGTCCATTCACCTCTACCACCACATCCCACTCACACAGCCCAGCTCTCTCTCCTGCACTCCCTGTCATCACCTATAGACAAGAAGGAGAATTACACATAACAGTTTTTCTTAGACTTGGAGTCTGTCATTTTTTCAATGTTAAAGATAAAAAAATATTTATTTTGGGGTGAACTATCCCTTTAATATGCAAAGACAAATATAAGTCAAGTGATTTACTCTGAAAATTTAAATACTGTGGTGATATCAATATATATTTTTGTTTGAGCATCCCAGCCCAGCATCACTGTCTTGGCCAATGGCATGAGTCTGGGGGCACGACTATCATTTGCCTGACCATTGGCATATGAGGGGCATGTTCAAGCAGAATTGTGTGAAAACACAATTTTTGGTTTAGAGTGCAGCAGAGATGACATTTTGATAGGCTAAAACCAAGAAATGTTATGTAATGTTAGTCGGTTGTTATGTTAGTGAGGTTTTTGAATGGGTTTTTGGTTGAATCCCTGAAATAATATCTGTGGTTCAAACAAGCGCAATATATTTTTACGTTTTATGCTACAACATAAAATACATTAGTAATACCCCTTGATTTTTTTAATCCTTTACTTGTCTTGAAAAAGGCATTTCCTAACAAGTGACTAAATGGGACTACAGAGGGTTTCAATGATCTTAAACGTCATCATGGTGAACAAGTAAACTCATCTACTCACTAGTCTGTTTTAACAGCCTCATAGTTTTTTTTAGTCACACTCTTGCAAACTATACTTACTCAGAATTTCAGAGAAAATGTTTTTCAATAAAGACTAAAAGAGTTGTTGCCAGCTTAATGGTGGTGACGTTCAGTTGTGTTCTTTTCATGATGAACAAAACATGTAGAGCTAATTTTCTGCATTAATCCAAACTAGTTTCTGTCAAAGGAAACAAGTAGATGCTAACTTCCTGGTTGGCCTACAAAATTATGTCATTACTGCAGCACTCTATTCCGTTTGCTGAAATTTAAATGAACGTTTAAGCAGATCTACCAATAAAATAATAACTATAACTGAGAAAGAGTACCTGGCCGATATAAGTCCCTGGCTTATTCTGAACACAGCCAAGGTTGAAGCCAAATCCAGAGCCCTCTTTGTGAAGCACACAAAGTCGAGGGTGCGGTGGATTTTGGTGTCCCTCATGATGTAGTGGGGGAGGTTTAGGGAAATGTTCCCTTTTTGGAATACGGTCCTCATAGAACAGCAATGGAGAAATACCCAGCTGAAGTGGATCAAATAACAGACACCTTCTCAGTGATAATTCCAAGCACTACTGCAAGAATAATGATTCCCCATGCTATGTAGGTCACAGCGACCCCACCCATTCCCTAGGGTCCGTGTCTGTTCCACAGAATAGATTGAATTAATTTTAAAAACATCTGTTTCTGTGTGTGTCATAAGCATTAGGAGCATGAACTTAGGCTCTTAGTTAGCCCTCAGGGTCAAATGTCTTCAATCAGAGGAAAACTATATTGATTTAGCAGCTGTTTGCAAGTGTGTTCTCTGAGCATGTGCATTTGCGTGCATGTAAGCACCTGTGTGTAATAGTCTCTGTCTGGGATGGAGATGGTGGTTAGGGTGACCTGCTGGCCGCTTTGCCGTATTTTGCTGACGATGCCCTCATGCTCTGCATCCTCCACCTGCTCCCCGTTTACCGCTAGCACAAGCTCTCCATCCTCCATTCCTGCAGTCTCAGCTGAGCTGCAGGGGTCGATCTCTCGTAATACGTGAGCTATACAGTCAATATATGGAAATATACTTAATGCTGAAATAAAATGTCTAAGGTGTTTCTGGCTAGTAGCACATTTCACTACTAAAGCAGGGTTTTTAAAAAATATTTGATGCCATAGACCCCCAAATGTGATGTTCCCTTTACTAGGGAACTCTTCCTAAAATTTGAGCTATATATTTAATATTTCATATATATATATATAATATATATTACACACATACAATACAATACAATAAAATAAAATATTATCTGGAAAAAATATTCTCTGTATCTATCATTAGAGTATGTTAGATGTATAAACCTGAAGAGAAACATAAAACTATGGATAGAAAAAATAAAATAACTAATCACATGATGTCGAACCCGAACCTGTCTTTGGAATGAAATAATGTAAAATTCTGTAAGTTTTAAAATAATTATTTATAAAATTTGTATTTAATTTAAATAGTAATGAAATATTTATATATTTATACATTTATAATAGAATAATTTAATATTAATAGTATTTATTTAATATTTATATTATATTTATACATTTAATAATTAATAATACATATTAAATGCATATTATAATATTGATATGACTTATTTTATTTATATAAAATACATATTTAAAATATTATATTGTTTATTTTATATTAAATATTTATTAAAATTTTAAACATTTTTATCCAAAGGAAAACAAGGGGTGACTAGGGGGCCTGCAAAAAAAGTTAAGAAACAATAGTATAAAATAAAGGGGAAAAATAACCTTTTTAGTTTAGATCAGTGTTATTTTAGTATTATGTATGTACTATTAAAATTTGTATTCATATTTTGAATGAGCTTTTAATTTTCAGCTTTTGTTTTAATTTGAGTTAAATAGTTTTAATAAAAGTCTTTTTTTAAAATATTACAATTTAGGTTTAAATTACTTTTATTTTATTTTTTAATTATAATATTATAGTTCATTTTAGTGCTTCGACTTAAATTTATTTTAGCTTATTTAAAATTTTTGTTTTTCGTTTAAGTTTTTCATTAAATATTTAGATTTTATTTTTATTTTATTTCAGTTAACGTTTTAATAGTTTTAGTTTTTATTAAAGAATCAGTGATTTCTTACCAATGCGTCCAGATCGTAACTTCTCTTGCCTTAAGAGGAACCCGTATCCCTGTGGTCCTTGAGTCAGGTGTAGTGTTTTTGGTCTGTAGGGAAGATTATGAGTTTTGGCGAAAGCAGGAATTATGGGTAAACTCATGCGATTATAACTCTCTTCACTCCTGCTGTCAATGACCAAGACAGTCACATGGTCCTCACATTTCTTCACCTGATGGAACAAAGTGTAATCTAGAAGTTCTGTGGTCCCTAAAAACTGAAAACATTGGAGATTACATTGTAAGGAAGGTATCACATAGATGTGGACTTACCATTTTTGACAGTGCTGCATATGTGAGTGCTGAAATCCTGACTCCATTGATCCAGATCAGCCTATCTCCATTCTGGACTCCGGCTCTCTCAGCTGGACCATCACCCACAACGCTGAGACGATAATGGCCTCGCTCACCTACTCACATTTTGAATGAAATGAACCAGAACTGTCCACAATAATATACATACACCAGGCTGATACATTCCATAAAGATAATAACTATCATAACTATAAACTATATAACTATATAAAATAACTATCTCTTAGCGGAACACTTCCTCATTTAGTGTACATAAAACCTGTGAAAACATTAATGAACAATATATCCAAAAGTATGTTTACTCTCAATCTATACTTATTTCCTCTGTTTCATGGGTATACTACATGCTGTTTCTGAAGTTAATCTATTTCCTCTGAAGTTAATCTATTTCCTCTGTTTCATGGGTATACTACATTTTGTTTCTGAAGTGAATATCTATCAAGGCAATATTTCTCATTTTCATTTAGTCGATGTATTAAAATAACTAAAACTAAAATAAAAATGAATAAAAACTATTTAAATAAAAAAATGTACAAAATGACTAAAACTTTGACTATAATTAAAAAAAAAAAAAAATAATTATATATATATATATATATATATATATATATATATATATATATATATATATATATATATATATATATATATATATATATATATATATATATAAATAAAAGTGGATTCTAAATATTGATTAAAAAATCTATTACTCATCTTATACTAAAATAACAATGGGTCACGCGCTACAAAACTTTTGCCCATTTAGCCTAGTCACCAAACATAATAATCATAGCACTGCATCTAAACACATACAGAAATATATAATTAGAAACATGCCATATAATTTAAATTCCTGAATATTACACTATACCTGATGAGGCTCATTTTCATTGTGTACATATTTTAAGTATCTGTGAGTATTTTTGTGACTTTTATTTATTTATTTTGCTTTCAGTCTTGATTACAAAATGGCGAGCAGGGATGAAAGTAATACTTTTTGTTTGAGCATCAGTAACTGTGGTTATCAGCTAGATCTCTAAAACTTTGATACACGGTAGCCACATTTGTCTACTACAAATAAAACTCACTTGGACATGTACTACACAATCACAGATTATGTGAGTTAATGTCAAATACAAAGAGTTACGTTGTTACAACCAATAAGAGGTGATTTGCATTTTTTAAAAAACATATTGTATTTCTTTTAGGACTTTAAATGTAGCACAAAAACAGTTGTTGTGTGTGAGTTTGTGTGAGTGTTCTTGTCTTTAGGCCTACTGTATTCCTGTAACATAAAGGTTCAGTCTCTAGCTAAGTTGCCATCCACCTATTTTATGTGAATTTTGGGATTTTTATCCAATAATAAGATATGCGCATAATCTATGAAGGAAACATATCCGAATAAATCACTCGATGCGCATCAAAATCGAGAGGCTACTCACTGCAGAGCCATTACCTCCAGACTCTCTCTCTGGAGCTCCAATTCCCCCTCTCTTGACCTATTGTGGGCATGATGGGTGGAACTGCATCCCCTAACCACATCCTAGCTCTACCCATAACCCTATCTCTCCACCCATTAAACAGGTTACACTCCACCCTTGAGCTCCAGATGCTCTGCAGCGAGCACTACTTGTCAAAATCTCACATGACTTTGCCTTTACAGAGGATGTGATTGATACCTGGACTCCTTGGAATCATCAAAAGGGGTTGGTTGTAACATTTTTAATGAACTGTTAACAACTATTCCCACCCCATACAGCCATAACATAGCTAACTATTCTCTATATTTGCTCTGCAGCAGCAGCATAGCAGATCTATTCCGCCAAGACCAAATACATTAACTTTGTCATATCACCATGATAAACTTAAGTGAATAAAATCTTACACTAATAAATGTAAAAATATCGTCATTCTAAGCTTCAAACTTATGTTTAGTGCGGTAGCAAAAGTAGCAGTAGGTTACCTTCAATTGGAATGATGCTGAGGCCTAAGCCGCTGCCAGGCTCTTTAGTGATGTAACATAACCGTGGACGAGAACAGCCCTCTACGGGATGGTAAGCTCTAGCAAGCGACATGAGGTCTCTTCCCTCTGAAACCGCAAACTCATAATCCTGATCACTCAGCACTAACAGATATAGCTTCAGTCCAGACACTTGCACCTTCAGCACCACCTGAAAACAAAACACAAGTTCCAGACCTACAAGACTGAATATACACAGTACAGAGAGCTGGAAGGTGGAAATACTTTACAGTAAGGTCTCATTAGTTAACGCATTAAGTAACTAACAATGAGCAATACATTTGTTACAATATTTATTAATCTTTGTTATCTGTTCTTGCTAGTTCATGTTATAGTTCAGGCCCATAAAATAATATTAAAATGAAAACTTTAGAATAAGGTTAGTTAAATACGTTAGTTAAAATGAACTAACAATGAGAAATACTAACATATTTTTCATTGTTAGTTCATGT
Source organism: Gobio gobio (assembly GCF_949357685.1). NCBI lineage: Eukaryota > Metazoa > Chordata > Actinopteri > Cypriniformes > Gobionidae > Gobio > Gobio gobio. The sequence goes on along the minus strand of NC_137114.1, from coordinate 32,677,004 downwards.
CATGTAGTTAACTAATCTTAAACAAAATGAACCTTATTGTAAAGTGTTACCGGTATGTTCAATAAAAAATTATTAAAAAGTTGTTAATTTTGTAGGATGAATATTGTTATAAAATATGTGAAATTTGGGAGTATTGTACTTTTAAGAACATATAAAGTAGTTGTTTTTTCCCCCACAACAACTTGATTCTCATTGGTTAATCATGTAATTCAGCTGTCTAATTTTTCCATTATATTTGTCATCGGCAATGGCCATTTGTTGTAATTTTGTAGCTATTGTATAGGGACAAAAAGTTATTTCAAAATATCTTTCGTGTTCCAAGTCACACATGTTTGCAACAAAACGATGGTAAATAATGACAGAAATTTTGAGTTAACTCTCCCTTAATGCTGTACATCTACTTCATTTGTATTCCAGTGTCCGTGCGTTTAATTCACAGAATACAAAGCTCTCATGTTTGCATAAGGAAGTGCTCTCACTGTCGAGTGGTCCTTGTCATCCACAAAGTCCTCATTGACCTCCAAAACACGGTCCCCCTTCCTCAGCCCGGCCCGCTCTGCACTGCTCCAAGGCTCCACCTGGCGCACCACATGTCCCCTGCAGCCAGTGTCCTTGCTCAGGTAGAAGCCAAAGCCCTGACCCTCCTCCCTCTTCAGAACACACAGCCGCGGATGCACATCAGGCTCTGGGGACATTTAATCCATTGTTCTTTACTGTCATGTGAAATCTCCTTTTCTTTAAGCCAGTTAATGATCTATCAGTTGCTGATTGGATAAAAAGGATCGAAGAAGTAGCCTAACCTTTGTCATCCGAGATCACTAAAGCAGGGTTGTCAATCCCTTCTTTCGGGTTGAAGGTAAACTTCCTGTGGAAAACATTTGCACTGAGCTGTAGATATTTTTTTATGTAACCAAACCAAAAATAAGATCCTTTAAACCAGATTTATTAATGCTTATTGTTGTACATTTAAAGAGCATTCTGAAGACTTACTTTGGTAACTCTGGGGCATCCACTGGATCTGTAATAATGAACAATTAATATATTAAAAAGATAATCTACACTCATAGAAAAAAAAAGGTACAAATGTTGTCAGTGCAACTTGTGGCACCTTTTCAAAAGGTACTAATATGTACCTCTAAGTTAATAATATGCACCCGTTAGGAGTAAATAAGTTACACATTTTTAACTTTTGATAAAAATTTTCTAAAAAACTATTCTGAGAGTCTACTCAAAATATCATGATGTGTTAACATTTAAAGACAAGTGAAATGGCGTGTGACTGGCATCAGAAACTTGCTTATTGCAGAGGACAAACTATTTTCTTGAAATGGCAGATATTAAGCCTATCTAAAAAGGTTCTGATTAAACATGAATTAGCAGGACACAACATTTCAGTTGACTCATTTCCATGGATTCAAAACCAAATCAAAACATTTTTTTTTATTTTTTACAATATTTGCCTTTGAGTTACACAGCAAGGACCGAGCTGCTTTACATTAAAATAACACTTAGAATGTTTGCCTTCACGGAAATATGATTTGAAAACACGCAGTCAATCTGTACAAATTGCTGACTTGAGTTCAGAGTACAAGAGGAAAATCTTTAGCGGTCTGGATCCTGTGCTTATTTTTTTCAGTACTAAAGAAAATGAATTTGTACAGAGAGGCAATGAAGACATCAGCTTATTTATATAATTGTAACTCTTTGACGGTTTAAAAAATATTAAACTTTTTAAAAAATCTTTAAAGAAAATAATGTTCCAAATTCTCAGATGTAGTTTTAATAGTGTGCATCAAAAGAAATAAAAGTGATATAACTACGACACTGCTAATATATCACCTATCCATCTATCGCTACAACATTAGCTTTTCCTCCTTTTTTTTACAGTTAAGGTTGTTGATCTCCACTGATTTGTAAAAAAATAAACCTTATTAAAAGTTATTTTCAAACATTTACATTACATGCGCAATCACTGCAATGTAAAACATTGTATGTATATACGTCTATATACAGAGGTAAATTACCTGTGGTGAATCTCATGATCCTGCTGAGCACTGGGCTTCGTGAGGGTGCAAGGTACACATTTAAATGAAGCATTAAAATGCTTTTGTCAGTATGGCTCCTCCTTGTTCCACAAGGAGATTAATATTTAATCTTAGGTTTATGAGACGACACCTCTGCCATCATCAGATATGAAGGAAGTATTACATAAACAACTGTAATTAAGACGACTGACTACAGCTAACTCCCCTAATAAGCCTGATTGTTTTTGAGATGGTAAAAACTAGCCTCTTTTTAGTGAAAGTCAAAGCAAGACAAAAAGCCATCAGCAGTTTTATTTTTATTTTATTGCACAGTAAATTTAGTTCACAATTTGCAAGTACAAACATTTTTTTCAATCATAGATTCAGACAAGAGAAATGTTAATATTGCGGAAGCATCTAAAGGCTTGTCTTGGTTAACCTTGTCTAGAGCACCATTTGACACTCAAACATTGTGTAAGGACTTTAACCATACACAACAATGTTTGTGAACTGTGAACACACATAATTCATATTATAACAAGAGACCCTAAATTCTCCCTGAACACATATGCATAGTAAATGGCAACATTTGTCATCGTGCAACAAGTTTTCAAGTAGTAATCTGAAAAATTTTCCCACAAACAATCAAATAAAATGCATTTGTCACAGTGTTTCCTCAAAATGACCTAATGCTAACGTAGACAGATATGCTGTAAACACAATACGAAGTAAAATCAACCCTTTACAAACTAAGTGAGAATATTAAAGGTACAGTTCAACAAAAAAATGAAAATTCCTTTTTTTATTTATTAACCCTCATGCCATCCCCAATGCATTTGACTTTCTTTCTTCAGATAAACACAATTTTTTGAGTCCACATAATGCAAGTGAATGAGTGCTGCTCGATTGATGCGATCGTGGGGGTAATCTATACAACCCCAGTGGATGAATCAATGTCTTTTGAAGCTAACCGAAAGCTGTGTGTAAGCAAAATACTAATATTTTTAACTTCTTAACATTGCTTTCGGTCTGCAGTGATACAAGTTTACTTGAGAGGGACGTTTTGACAAGATGCAAGCCAAACTTGTGAACGCGCTTAAAACAGTTGGCCAGAAACTAGTTTTTATAGTTAAGATTTAAAATATTAATATTTTTCTTACACATACCTATCGTCTTACTTGAGAAGACATTGATACATCCAATGGGCTCGCATAGATTAATGTCACGATCGTTGTGTGTGGTTTTTCAAGCGTCAACCAAGTGGCACCCATTCACTTGCATTACATCGACTCACAGAGATGGATGATTTATCGAAAAATCTTCATTTTTGTTTATCTGAAGAAAGAAAGTCATATACAATGGGGATGGCATGAGGGTGAGTAAATGATGAGAGAATTTTCATTTTTGGGTGAACTATCCCTTTAAGGCTGACTGGATTGAAACATTGAAACATGGCAATAAATATCCCTTTGAGAAATAAGACACTAATTCCTTTAGATTCAAAGATAATTGCATCACTTTGTACTGTTCCCTGTTCCCGTATGACTGCCCTTTTCCAGTAAGCTCAGAGTTTGCCTCACACCGCTCTCTACTCGCCTGAAGTGCATCTTTTTCCAGAAACTAGGGTGCTGTTTCCGACCCCATTCCAGGTCTTTCAGGAAGACCAGCAGTTGCTCACGTACACGTTCTCTGTCCCAGGAAAGGGAATTTTTTCCAATAACGCTCAGAATGGGATGCCAGTCCTCTGAGATGTTCGAACCCTCCGTTACAGAGGCCAGGACTTTCACCCGCCGGCCCTCCTTCACTCGAGGATCACCATGCACGTACAGCGACTGCTTGCCCACATCGGTAAGATGGTTCAGATACAGGCTGGAAGGAAGTACAAGTATAAAACATCTATTAACATCACAAGCATGGAATCAGGTGGATTTATAAGAGAGATATATATTTAATTAGACTATTTAAAAACAACACAAGTATTTTGCTACTCACTGTACTGTGTGGATGCTGGGATGTTCACGACAAGCATCGACCAGCGTGAGAGCTGCACTGTCTCCAATGTTGTTGTATGCCACATTCAGTTCCTTTAACATGCCATGCTGGCCCAGTCTCTCAGCCAGCATTTGTGCCGATTGGTCCCCGAGGCCTGTGTGCATCAGATGCAGCTGTTGCAGAGACTGGTTACCAGACAGACCTTCCAGTAAATGGCTGATGCCGGTGTCCGACAAGTTGTTGTCACACAACCTGTGATCAGAGCAACACAAAAAGCAAAGGAAACATATTTTTCATATGTATAAACCCACTGATTCTTGAGTACTAGTATGAAACTGAAAAATGCATACATTTTTAGATTAATCTGTTAAACACAGTTATACATTTACATTTGGCTACAACCTCCTCTTTCATTTTCTCACAAATATATACATTTCTGCATGGGTCAATACTGTCAAATATTAAAATAATAAGCCAAATATTTACTATACATATTGCATTCACCTAAATTATTGAATGAAAAATGAGCCAGGACAATAAAACCAGAACTATTAAAAACATTTTATTAGATGAAAAACTAAATGAAAATTAAAAATGTTCTCATGACAACTAACTGAAAAAAAAAAAAAAACCTTAAACTGAAATAAAGATTAAAATAGTAATATTTTAATAAATAATAAGCTAAATAATATTTTTTTTTATAAAAATGTAAAAATCGCATAGCACAATTACTAGGAATTGAACTAAAGTTAAAATGAAAACTGAACATATAAAATTAAAAGCTACCTTAAAATATAATAACTATAATAATATAAATACTAAAAATAAATATATAATACATAACATATATATTTAAAATGATACATATATATTTAAACATATATATTTAAAATGACTCGCAAAAATTGATAATTTAAAAAACAAATTGTTTATCTGAAGAAAGAAAGTCAAATGCATTGGGGATGGCATGAGGGTTAATAAATAAATAAGAGAATTTTCATTTTTTGGTGAACTGTACCTTTAATATTCTCACTTAGTTTGTAAAGGGTTGATTTTACTTCGTATTGTGTTTACAGCATATCTGTCTACGTTAGCATTAGGTCATTTTGAGGAAACACTGTGACAAATGCATTTTATTTGATAGTTTGTGGGAAAATTTATATTTTTAATCTACATGAAGTATTAGATTATGGTCTGACGACAGTGAGTAAACATTTTAAGACGTGTTTTGCCCCATGTCTCAAGAATCAGTGAACAGATAACTAATAAATACATTAAATGAAGTCATTTTTTGTCAGTAAAAATGTCACCTACCCCTCAACTAGGAATATATCACAGTAACAATGTGCTATTTAAAGTAGGCTTACTGTAATGACTTAATAGTACAGTTGGGCTCAAGTAGGAGATCTCGCAGTAGAATGCAGGACTCGGGACCCAGGCTGTTAAACTGGAGACTGTAAACACACAGTGAACAAAAACACACGCGCATGCCATTAGTTTGCCGATTTTCCAGGCAGAAAATCAATAACTAATGAGGTAATTGTGCTTAGGAGCAATTATCACTGACAGCATTCTGCAAGCAAAGCAACTTTAAGGCAACAATTGAATCCATAGTACAAAGTTGCATGTTAAAGTTAACTTTCAACCAATAAGATGCAGCACATTAAAAAAACGTTTTGGTTATTCATAAAACTTGAAGTCAGTGTATTACAGGGCACTTCAGCTAGCTTCTGCAGAGGATCAGATAATTTCAGTCAACTTTTAAAGGGGCCAAATATGATTAAATCTAATTATCAAATTCTAGCACTTTATTGGCCAGTTTAACATGTTGATGAAGATTTTTTTAATGCTTTTGTAATAAGTATTTTATGCTTACCAAGGCTGAATTTATTTGATCAAAAATACAGTAAAAAAGCAGTAATATTGTGAAATATTATTACAATTAAAATTAAATGTTTTCAGTTTTAATATGTTCTAAAATGTAATTTATTCCTGTGATCAAAGCTGAATTTTCAACACCATTACTCCAGTCTTCAGTGTCACATGATTCTTCAGAAATCATTCTAATATATCTGATTGGCTGTTCAAGAAATATTTCTTCTTATCATCAATGCTGAAAACAGTTGTGCTGCTTAATATATTTGTGGAAACTGTGATGCATTATTTTAGGATTCTTTGATCAATAGAAAGTTCAAAAGAATAGCATTTATTTGAAATAGAAATCTAACATTATAAAAATGTCTTTACTGTCACTTTTGATCAAGTTAATGCATCCTTGCTGAATAAAAGTATGAATTACTTTAAAAAACAAAAACATAAATGGCATAACTAACTTTTGAACGATACTGTTTAATAAAAAAATAAAAATAAAAAATAAAAGTATTATGGTTTTGAATGCCCCATACATTCCTTGCTTTCAAAACCAAATCTCTACTGAAAAAAATAGCCTATGCAGGTTTGCTGGTTTTAGCTGTTATCCTAGACTGGTCAGGCTGGTATGTGGCACTTTTCAGCTGGTCATGTTGAGAGAACTAGCTTAAACACACTAGCTTGACCGGACTGGGAGACCACTTTAAACCAGCTAAGACCAAAACCAGCCAAACTTCTTAGGCTGGTTTGTTAGGCTTTGTTTTCAGCAGGAAACATTTGGAAGAAGAACAGACTGCTAGTTGATGAGCCCTGGAGTACACTGACTAATTGAATGTCAACATGTCAATATCAGATTTAGCAATATCTAAATAGGTCAACAAAAAGCTTCTGTTAGATGTCCAGTATGCTTCAAAGGTTTCCACTTTTATGCACAACACTACATGATTCAAGCATGCAGAACACTGACTAGTTTTATAGCATATACGTGCATGTCTCACTTGAGGTTGCTAGTGTGATGGAAGGCTGGCCAGAGCATCTGCATTAACTCTGGAGTGATGTGGCAGGAGGAGAGGTTGAGCTCATCCAGGTGGAATCTCGAGCGTGTGCAGCCCAGAACGGTGCTCAGCACGAAGCACTTGTGTGGCGTCATGCGTACAGTCGACAAGTTGATGGTCTTGATGGACTGTAGGATTTCAGCTGTGAGTCGAGGGTTCTGAAACTCATACAACAGAACCAGAAGGTCCATGAGTTCCTCAGGAGGCTGATTCTTCTTACTCTCCTTGATCAGGTGTTTTCTCAGCGCACGAGTGATCTGAGAAACCGTATGACTCTTGATGTTGCATCCAAGCTGGTCTAACAGCCTCCGGTTTCCGTAGTGAAGAAGTCCACCCATGAAGATAGGGTAAAGTTCAAACGCCCTGGTGTAGGTTTCCTGTTGTGGCTGTGGACCATGTACTCCCAGAAGACTTTGCTCCACCTGGTCCAAGACATCTTCGTTGAAGCTGTCCTCTGAACGAAACATTTCCGCCGCCATTGTGTTCGCAATACGCCCCTTGCCGTGGCTGTTTAATCGCTCGAAGAGTTTTGGGAACAACTTAAGCAAGTTGAAAATGGCGAAGATTCGGAAAGGTATGATTTTGGAGAGGATGCTTAGTAGGCTTGTGATGTCCTCACTGGCTTGTCCCAAAGCCTCTGAAACCTCCCTAGTCAACTTCTCCAGGACGCTTTTGTTCTCGCCAAGAACAACATAAAGAGCAGCTAGATATTCCTGCATGGCAGGAACAGCAAACACATAGCGTCTACCACCAGATTCGGGATTTGCACCATGATCATCATGAGGCACCAGAAAGAAATCAAGCACATCTGTGCGAAACACCGCCAGTTGCTGGAGCTCTTCGTCCGTTTTAGTCTTGCCGCCGACCCACTGCTCCAGTTCTTCATCGGAGAATGTTGTCCGTTTGTTGGTGATGCCATCAAAAGCTAGTTTACCAACAGTACGGACCACATAGAGCATTAAAGAGTTCTGTTGCTCTTGTGAAGAGACGTTGTTGCCATCCAAAGTTATCACTTCTCCTCCGAAGTTCAGCCTCATGAAGCTGGTGTAGGTGCCAGTGAGGGTTCTAACCGGTGCCTTTGTATCAGTAAAATGCAACAAATGAAGAGTGGCGCATGTCAGCCAGCAGTAAGATGGTAAGAAGCAGGCGGTTGCTAACTGACTCTCCCGCTGTAGATTTAGGTAAAGCATCTCTATGAGCATCTCGGCCGCCTTGTCCGGCTTGTCTTCATTCTGTTGCAAGAGCCTACTGGTAAAGTAGGCTCTCTGGCGATCAGGATCATTGAAGCCACAGATCTGTACATAACGTCTGATGTATTTTCTAGGAACGTTGTCCACGGCAGATAGTCTGGTTGTAATCAAAATACTGGCCTGTAAGAAAATCAACATGTTTTAGCAGCTATGAATTACAATAAACATTCATCTAAAGGCATGGAGGTCAATGATAAATAGGATTGCCAACATGTCTTATAAATGTATTCTCCAAATTAATTTAGAAAAACTTGTATATGACTGTCAAGAAAAGTGTAGCTGACACTAAAATGTAAAATATAACCAAGTAAAAAGTATTTATTTTAATATAATAAAGTATGTGTACACATCTTTATCACTATTTTCCATTAAGTTTCATATTTTTCAATGTAAAAAGTCATTATTACAACATAAACACAAATAAATATAACGAATTCATAAATATGAATTAACCTTGCCTTGTCAAAAAACTATAAAAGCATCTGTCCTCTTTATGATAAAACTTCCTCTTGTATGTTTTTTATGTTTGTAGCAGGACCACATGACTTTGATATGCCGGACAAAATGTTTCCAAATATCAATAATTTTAACAAAATAACAAAATGAGCTCACTTGAAAAGATTTTCTTTTCAAGAATTTCATTGTTTTTTCTTCATTATGAGAAACAAAATATCATATATCATATCATATCATATAGCAGGTGTATTAAAGTCACTGTATTTATAAATTGCAGTTTTCATGCATTTGTAAATTGATACACCCAGACAAAAAAAAATTGTGTCGTGTCATTTACCTATGGTAAATTACACCACAAAACCACAACCGATTTAATCTGGAACATGACATGATTTCACATGCCAGGTCACAGAAAAAAAGAGCTGAGCTCTTGCCGTACCTCAGGTAACAGGTACTTCCTAAGTAGATTCACAACAACAGCTCCTGATGGGAGAGCCTCATTGGGATCGCTGCATAACTCTGTGGAGCCGATACGAAAATCCAGCTTCATTTTCTCAATTCCATTGAAGATGAAGAGGACATCCTTAGCCTTTTCATTATCTCCACTAAGATAAGGGGTTTTGCGAAGGTGCATGTATTTCCTGCCTACAAGGTCTCGAAGGGATGTTGGTTTGGACAAATGGGCGAGATCCTCACAGGAGAATGGCAACACAAGTTTGAACTGGGAGAAAATAGATCCAGCACACCAATCCAGCACCAGTTTACGGACGACAGTACTTTTCCCTGTGCCGACAGCCCCATATAGCAAAACATTTAGTCCTCGTGCCTTGTTTACATTATTACTAGCGTCAAAGAGCTGCTCAACTGTGAGAGAGGGACGCGGAGATTCCCTTTCCTTTCCCTTGAAGGGACTAAGGCCTCTATCCTCATCAGGATGACGCTCTAGGATAAGTGGCTCCACATGCATAGTTTCAGGAGAAAAGTAGCCACCGAACTGCCTCTCCTCTTGAGGAAGGTGACTGAACCATAATGCCAACTTCTGTTTGTGGATCTCAATGGGATCTGCAGGTTAATACAAGCATGAAATACATTGCAATATTTTTTTATATGCCATCCAAATGTAAATAATGAATGCATAAACTCACATGTGACAGGCTCATTGGTACAGAAGAACCTGTAGTTGAATCCAGAGATGGAATAGCACATTGATGTTCTCAGTTCTCTCCATGTATTTCTATAAGAGCTTGTTGTCTTGCTGATGAGACAACACACAGACAATATCAAAACATATTCTCTGAAAACACTACACTCTAAAAAAAAAGGCTCGTAATCATAGGGGAACCTTTTTTAGTGCTATATAGCACCAATTTTGGTGCTTCAGTGGTTCTTCAGCGGTTCTTCAGAGGTGCTATATAGCACCTTAGTCAAAGAACCGGTGAAGAACCTCTGAAGAACCGCTGAAGAACCTCTGAAGAACCTCTGAAGAACCGCTGAAGAACCTCTGAAGAACCTCTGAAGAACCGCTGAAGAACCTCTGAAGAACCGGTGAAGAACCTCTGAAGAACCGCTGAAGAACCTCTGAATAACCAAAATTGGTGCTATATAGCACTAAAAAAGGTTCCCCTATGATTACGAGCCAAGAACCATTTTTGGTGCCATATAGAACCTTTTTTAGAGTGTAGACATAGATGCTGCATCAGAAAATGATGGATTAATTTCTCAGCATTATACTTACAATGGGAATGAAAAGTGATGACGTTTTACGCCACCGCAGATGCCATCTGATCGAAGGGCTGAAATGAGCAATTATTATTTCAATTATACAAAACAAAATAAACAAACAAAACACACACACACACATACATACACACATATATATATATATATACTTTTTATATACATACATGTGTGTGTATGTGTGTGAATATATATATATAATTAACGTAATACTAATAAAGCTGTTCAAAAGTTTGGGGTCAATATGATTTTTACATCAATAGAATAGATTTCTATTTCAAGTAGAAACTATTTCAATAAAAACTTTTGAATTGTAATATTTCACAAAAATAATGTATCAAATAAATGCAAAATATTTCTGTTCAAATAAATTGTGTGTGAACTGTGAACACATTTATATATATTTTTAAATAAATAAAATAAAACTCAGATTTGATTAATTTATATATAAAGTATACTTTAAATGTTAAGTTTATCAAACACCTACTTGCTTCAAGAGCCCTGATGTGAAGTTTGCAGCAGACATCTCTTGATAACCCTTGGCATCTCCATCTTAACACTTCCGTTCCCGATGGCCTTCCAATTCGCCACATTTTGAAATAATCCCTAAAGTATTATATGTTTCACCATAGTGATTTAAAAGGTTAAACAGGTCTGAAAATTGTGTAGTACAGGGAAACAAATGCTACAATAAATCAACGAAGTAACATAAGTGTACCTGAGAAAAACAAGCCAACCCTTGTATGGTCACTCCTTTGGCTTTGTGTTTCAGTGACACATGATGCTTACACAGCTACATGATACACATATGTTTTTACCAACACACCCAAAGTGTTAATTTGGGATACTGTCCATTATCTAAAGAAGCTGCATGATGCATCACTAAGAGTGACCAGTGTGACATGTTAATACACAAAAGAAAATGTTTGTCCTCTGACGACTGTGATGATTACTATGACCAAGTTTTTTTTGAAGGTGTGACCCACCACACCTGAACCTCCTAAACCAATACTGGAAACTCATTTTCATTAAGTCATTTACAACATAACAAGAATAATCTGCATCTAATTCATCTAATGACCAGCCTTTTTGACTCCAATATCTAAGATGATATGTAAACCCAGTACTTCTGTTCTAATAAAAATGAACAAAAAAATAAATAATCGTATGTTAATATAACTAAATCTAAATAATTTTACGATATAATTTTAGACAATCTAGAAACCAGCTACCACATTCCCAAACACGGTTGACAACACAGGGCAAACATTTCAGAAAGTTACAGTCCAAAATAACCAAAAATCATATGCTTAATGGTGATATTTAACAATATGGGTTCTTTTAAAGAAATGTGATACCAAGTATTGCATACAATAACATGGTATGGCTGCCTGCATGCCACCGTCTAAAAATAGTACAATCAGGTCAGAACCATAGAATGTAGGTCAGATCATTTTTATGTTTGTTTTAAATATTATTTGACTTGTACTTACTAGCAGTTTCTTATCTTTAAACCATTTGCATATCCAAAATGCACTTTAAAAACATTTCGTACAGGTCAAACAGTTTTGAAAGCATAATAACTGCCGTCTTTGAAATTTCAGCCAATACAACTTTTTTTTTAAGCAATGGCACTTACAATTTTGAACTAAATGTTGTTGCAACCATGTATGAATGAATTAAAATGCCTATTTTTCAATTAAAGAGAATTTAGAGGATTGCTTTTGGTGCTTGAGACTTATTTTGTGTAATTTCGCTTCAAGTTACTTTTCTATATTTAACAACATTAACTTACAATAGTGAAAGACGACTTCCCTTTTTGATCACGTCTTCCCTCAGGGAGAGTGCATGTTTTCTTGCGTGGCTGAACAATAATCAGTTTTTTTGCATCAGTCCAAATTGATTTGCCGAAATCAAAATGCGAACAGTGAAATGGAAAGGGATTTGCTGTTAGCGCGAGCCACTCGCTGTGAACCAGGGGCGGCCAGCCGGCACCGGCATAGGATTCTGCTGGGCCTTAAAGCTTTCGTCGACCGGCTATGTTGTATGTTCGCAAATCAAAAAATGATTTGTCTCAACAATTTACGTGACAAACTGCGTTCTGTATGGCTTTCATACGGAACGCTTCATTGATGCCTTGAATACGGGACAATTCCGTATTATACGGAACGGATGGCAACTCTAAATTCGATGCTACTCAATTCTGAACTTGGTTTCAGACGCGTCTTTATTTCAATAATATAAACCAAACCAGACAATGACATGCTGTATGAGCAATGACTCTACTGCTACCATTAACATTAGAAATCAGAGGTAATGATTACGATGGTTGTAATTAATGCAAGTCTTTACCTAATCTAGAGGCTGGGAACACGGCGAATTCCTCATTGATTGTCCTCGGACTCTGCCAGCGTTCTGACGTTCAGATCAAAGCCGAGGAAAGCGTCCATTCTACGGCAGGATATGATGAGAGCTCTCCGCTGTCATCCTGCTAAGCTGCTTACTAGTCGGTTCATTATTTAGATTTTTTCCCCCTCTCTCTTTCTGTTGTTCCTTTGATGATATTATGAATGTCATAGATAATAATACACTGTGATCCTCTGTATGTGTATGTTGTTCTTGTTAAGCAATACAATTTAAAAAAAATAAACAGCTGCTAGTCAGTTGACTTGTACCGCCCACAAACTTCAACTTTCAACTTTGCTGTTTACAACGTCGCGGCGAAGGTCAAATAAAAGCCACAAAGTAGACCGAGTGAAGGCACATATGCGAGTTAGGATTACAACGCGAAAGCATAGCTTTTTTTTTTTTTTTTTTTAAGTTATATCCTAACAGCAGCTTTAAATCTACAAGACAAGCTTTCTTCGGGGATCTGCTAGTGTTTTCAGTTTGATATATTTGATAAGGTATATCCAGACAGCAAAATCATACATCACTTTGCAATTTTATAGGCCAACCCGACCCATTAATGTTAATTACTTTTGATATTAATAATATTATGCAATGTCATTAGCTGTTTTACTTTGGACAGCCCTGGGGCCTGTACCATGATGGTAGTTTAACAAACTCAGGGTTACAGGATTAGTTTCGAGTTGACAAAACCAAACCAATCTATTCAGGCTTTGTTGGTCCCATGATGCTGATCATCAACTTTCTCTGTCAACTCAGTCTTTGATCCTGAGTTTAGGAGTTTAGCGGTGACATCAGCAGTGAACAGCCAATCACATGCTGTGGATCAGTGAAACTGAGATTCACTTCTCGCGAGAGAAGCAGTGAGATTCACTTCACTCTTCTGCAGAAAATTACATGATTGAAAAATATTAAGAATTTAAACAAATTTACACAGAAGAAAATAGCTGTCGAGGACAACTTTAAGAAAAATCTTATACGTCAATGCAAGTAAAAGTTATGAAGTTAGTTTAGTTGATATATAGAGAGAATTGAACATTTATGCTCACATGTAATTTTTTATAGATTTAGTTTTTGAATTTAAAGCTTATTTGTATGACCTTTATATAGGCTATTTATTTTAATATTAACAAAACGCATATTAATGATTGATTTACTAAAATTATACATGTGTAATTGATTAAGGGTATAATAATTACATAAATTATTTTTAAATAATTCAAAATTATTATTATTATTATAAATAAGCATTGTTAAAAGCCAGAGGCTTAAGTCTTTAATAGCCATTAGCTATGTAGTGACCTTTAATTTGGAGTAGAAAAAGGGGGAGTGACTTTATTGCATCAGATATGTGTCACTTTGCTCACAGCTGATTGGTCCAATTTCAGTTTGAGATCTCTTATCCAGAACATAACCTGCCCTGGAGCAGGTTAGCTGTGGAGCGTAAGTTACTATGGAGATGAACACTGCTAAAAGCCAAACCACTTTAATGGTACCTAAAACCCAGGATTAGCACAAATTAAGCTTAAACATATCTGGCTAGCCAGCTAAACCGGCTTCATGGTATAGGCCCCTGATCACACGAACACACCTGAAATGTTCAGTATCAAGTCCAACAAGTTATATATGTGGAAATAGGAGCTTCTACTGTAAGCTTGTTGTAGATCCAAGGAATTCTGAGTAGTTCAAAACAATTCTTGGAAAGGTTCTTTGATGACATATGAAACAAACAGGTTGTGCATGATATTCCTCAGTTTTAGTTTAGTAAGAGTTAGTCAATGTTCAAAAGATTATTTTCTCTCCAAAATGCACTGTAATTACTGTAAGAGGTAAAATAAATTATTCTAAAATTAAATAATTGATTATTCAATTATTCAATGTCCTCAAATGAACCAGTATGAATTCTACATTCGAGCACAGTGTTTTGCAATTGTGAGTGAGAAATTGCACTTCTGATGGGTCTCAGAATTTTATTTCTAAACATACATTTGGCAGTATGACATGTTAAGCAATACATTGCTGATATACATAGTATGAAAGTTTGTTGACCTAAAAAAATTATAACTTTGTTTTAATACATAATTTGTAGCACCAGGTACATCAAATCTCTAGACGGAAAATACTAAATCAAAAAAGAAAGAAACCTATAATAAAATCTATTATACAGAAAGATTGATACAATGGTTTAATAGAAACACAGGCACTGCGTGAACCTTCACAGTCTTCTGGTTTAAATTAAAACCCTTTTTGGACATGTGCAATGATATGTAAACATCCTCACTTCAGGCTAAATATGTTCATGGTGTGCTTTCTGAAACTAAAAATGCAAAGAAAAACTTCATTCTAATTAGTGTTTGAGTAAAACAGTAACAGTAAGTTCAGTAAATTATCATTTGCATTGCATATTTAAATTTGGTATCACAAGTTGAATTTGGATATAGCAGCCCAAATGACACCAATTTTTTTCAACACCTGGAACTGCATCAGTGTAACACTGAAAAACATGAAATGATTTACTCCAATACATAAAGCCAATTCTGTAGACAATGAAATGTGATTTATTAATCCGAATGAAAAACAAAATCTAGAACACCAAAATGATCAACAAGTAAACCTGAACTTCCTGAGCAGATAATGACACCTTTGGAAATGGTTTATACAGAGTAGCCTGAAAACAGTTCACAGGAGCTGGAGACCATGCAAGGCCAGGACTTGAATATTATCGCTCTGATTTTATTTTGTACCGAAGAACCAAGTAGGTGGCGAGTCGCAGGATGAGGAAGAAAATACCCAGTACGATGAAGTCCATGTAGAGCTTGGCATCTTCTACATCCAACAACTGCAGAACTTCTTCAGGTCTTTGGAACTTGCAAACCCTTCCTGGACATTCAAGTAGACAGAGTGAAGGCACATATGTGAGTTAAGATTACAATGTGAAACCATAGAGCTTTTTTTAAAGTTATATCCAGCAGCTTTAAATCTACAATAGACAAGCTTTCTTCAGGGCTCTGCTTGGGTTTTCAGTTTGATATATTTGATAAGGTATATCCAGACAGCAAAATCATACAGCACTTTGCAATTTTATAGGCCTACCCAACCCATTAATGTTAATTACTTTTGATATTAATAATATTATGCAATGTCATAAGCTGTTTTACTTTAGACAGCCCTGATCACACTAACACACCTGAAACGTTCAGTATCAAGTCCAACAAGTTCTATATGTGGAAATAGGAGCTTCTACTCTAAGCTCTTTGTAGCTCCAAGGAATTCTGAGTAGTTCAAAACAATTCTTAGAAAGGTTCTTTGATGACATATGAAACAAACAGGTTGCGCATGATATTCTTCCATTTTAGTTTAGTCAGAGTAAGTCAATGTTCAAACGTTTTTTTTCTCTCCAAAATGCATAATTACTGTAAAAGGTCAATTAAATTATTTTAAAATTAAATAATTGATTATTCAATTATTCAATGTCCTAAAATGAACCAGTATGAATTCTACATTCGAGCACAGTGTTTTGCAATTGTGAGTGAGAAATTGCACTTCTGATGGGTCTCAGAATTTTATTTCTAAACATACATTTGGCAGTATGACATGTTAAGCAATACATTGCTGATATACATAGTATGAAAGTTTGTTGACCTAAAAAAATTATAACTTTGTTTTAATACATAATTTGTAGCACCAGGTACATCAAATCTCTAGACGGAAAATACTAAATCAAAAAAGAAAGAAACCTATAATAAAATCTATTATACAGAAAGATTGATACAATGGTTTAATAGAAACACAGGCACTGCGTGAACCTTCACAGTCTTCTGGTTTGAATTAAAACCCTTTTTGGACATGTGCAATGATATGTAAACATCCTCACTTCAGGCTAAATATGTTCATGGTGTGCTTTCTGAAACTAAAAATGCAAAGAAAAACTTCATTCTAATTAGTGTTTGAGTAAAACAGTAACAGTAAGTTCAGTAAATTATCATTTGCATTGCATTGGTATCACAAGTTGAATTTGGATATAGCAGCCCAAATGACACCAATTTTTTTCAACACCTGGAACTGCATCAGTGTAACACTGAAAAACATGAAATGATTTACTCCAATACATAAAGCCAATTCTGTAGACAATGAAATGTGATTTATTAATCTGAATGAAAAACAAAATCTAGAACACCAAAATGATCAACAAGTAAACCTGAACTTCCTGAGCAGATAATGACACCTTTGGAAATGGTTTATACAGAGTAGCCTGAAAACAGTTCACAGGAGCTGGAGACCATGCAAGGCCAGGACTTGAATATTATCGCTCTGATTTTATTTTGTACCGAAGAACCAAGTAGGTGGCGAGTCGCAGGATGAGGAAGAAAATGCCCAGTACGATGAAGTCCATGTAGAGCTTGGCATCTTCTACATCCAACAACTGCAGAACTTCTTCAGGTCTTTGGAACTTGCAAACCCTTCCTGGACATTCAAGCTCAGTTCGGTTCATCCCATAAATGGACAAAATCACCCCCTCAAATCCGTACCTATCATAAGCACAATAAGCAAACGTGAAACTGTGATTTTGCACAGTAAAAGCAAACACATTACTATTACAGCTATTTAAGATTTAAATAGCATAGCATACCGGACATAGGACACATAAGAACTCCATTGTAAGTATTCTGGAATGGTGTCAAAGTTCACAAAGAAGCCTGAGAAGAGTAGGACTGGAATGGCTGTAACTGGACCAACAAAAGTGGCCACCTGTGAAGAAAATGCACAATATGCATTTAAAAAAAAAAAAAGATATGCCAAGACAAGCTGAAAAGTTACCATAACCGAAAGCAGGCCTCCAGACTGAACAAATGACTAGCTATAACCGCATCAATGATTATAATGGGCTCTACCGGTTTTTGTCGCATTGCATCGCACCGCTTGCGTCTGGTGTAGCCACATTGTTAGAGTCAATTCAAACGAGGCAAACAAATGACCAATAATATTTTTTGTGAAATAAGAAAAAGGTTTTAGCATATATTACTGATATGCATTATTATGTCAGTAACTAAACAGTTGATGGGCCCCATTGACTTCCATAGTATTTTTTGGGGGGATCTCAATGGGGCCCATCAACTGTTTGGTTACCCATTCTTCAAAATATCTTCTTTTGTGTTCAACAGAAACTCATACAGGTTTGGAACAACTTGAGGGTGAGTAAATTATGACAGAATTTTCATTTTTGGGTGAACTATACCTTTAATTACAAGATGTTCTCACATGAACAAAAAGTCGGTAAAAAGACTATAATGTAAGTAAAGGTTCCCGGTTCATTTCAAACGCACCAAAAAATGCCTAATTCAGTGAGGGAGTCAGCTAAAAACATGGTAACAGCTCCAAATGTTCGAACCGCTAGTTGACGTAGGATTTCAAGGCTATTGTTCGCTTTTTTTATAGTGAGTGCTTAGTGTATATAGTGGGGCAAAAAAAGTTTTAGTCAGCCACCAATTGTGCAAGTTCTCCCCCTTAAAAAGATGAGAGAGGCCAGTAATTTTCATCATAGGTACTAGGGATGCAACAATACAGTTAGTCCACGGTTCAATACATACCTCGGTTTTTACCCACGGTTTTCGGTTCGGTTCTGATGGCTTGTCACATTTTCACATTATCACATTCATATTCTATTCTTATGTGACAGGAACCGCAAGAGGTTAAAGAGAAAAAAGACAATTTTTTTATTGCAATACTCTTTCTTTATTTTACTTAAAAGAATTGAAAAACCTTACTTATACTTAAAACTTTACTTAACTTAAAAAACCCTTGTACACATTCCTAGTGTATTGGATAATAATATAAAATAAATATATATAAAGATTTACACTGGCAGCTCAGAGCTGTACAGCAGCATTTAAGTATGAAATTGAATGAATAAATGTAAAAATAAAACACTACATAGACTTCACTATAAAATATACATTGATTCTTAGCTACTATATTAGTTTTTCTGTCAAGAGCATTGAGTGATTTTCTCTGTCTTTTGTTGTTGTATTAACATTAAAGGAATATTTCACTCAAAACTGAAAATTATGTCCTCGAGAAATGAATACAGGTTTGAAACAATATTAGAGTGAGTAAATAATGACATAATTTTATAGGTGAACTGTCCCTTTAAGGACCGCGTGTTCACTGGCTGCGCTGCTGTCAATTTAAGACCTCTACACATCTAATATACAGACACGATTGCGATTTTACTTTCACTTTAGACATAACCGACAGTGTTTATGTTAACCTTGTGTGTATTTGACAGTATTAACGCAGCAAGACTACTAAGTCCAGTAATCACGTGTATGACAGGCTTTTAGTGCGCGCGCTCTGAAAAGCGCATGTTAAAACCGTGCACGCGAATGAAACCGGCAAGCCGAGCAAGGCTTTAAAACGCATGCAAATAATGAACTTTCGTGATTGTGAATAACTAAAGTGTTCCGTGAGTATAACTCTACCACTAACGTGTGATGTGAATGTATGTCGCGTTGTTCAGTATTGGGATGGAGGCAAATTATAGAATTTGTAGAAAAATAATTAATTAAATGCGAAACCGAAAAAACCGCAATTCACAAGTGCGTATTGAACCGTGAATGCCGTACCGAACGGTTCAATATTATATTGAGAATTGTGGCATCCCTAATAGGTACACTTCTTCAACTATGAGAGACAGAATGAGAAAAATCACATTGTCTGATTTTTAAAGAATTTATTTGCAAATTATGGTGGAAAATAAGTATTTGGTCACCTACAAAAAAGCATGATATCTGGCTCTCACAGACCTGTAACTTCTTCTTTAAGCGGCTCGTCTGTCCTCCACTCATTACCTGTATTAATGGCACCTGTTTGAACTTGTTATCAGTATAAAAGACACATGTCCACAACCTTAAACAGTCAGACTCCAAACTCCACTATGGCCAAGACAAAAGAGCTGTCAAAGAACACCAGAAACAAAACTGTAGACCTGCACAAGGCTGGGAAGACTGAATCTGCAATAGATAAGCAGCTTGGTGTGAATAAATCAACTGTGGGAGCAATTATTAGAAAATAGAAGACATACAAGACCACTGATAATCTCCCTCGATCTGGGGCTCCACGCAAGATCTCACCCCGTGGGGTCAAAATGATAACAATAACGGTGAGCAAAAATCCCAGAACAACACAGGGGGACCTAGTGAATGACCTTCAGAGAGCTGGGACCAAAAGTAACAAAGGCTACCATGAGTAACACACTACGCCGCCAGGGACTCAAATCCTGCAGTGCCAGACGTGTCCCCCTGCTTGAGCCAGTACATATCTGAAGTTTGCTAGAGAGCATTTGGATGATCCTGAAGAGGATTGGGAGAATGTCATATGGTCAGATGAAACCAAAATATAACTTTTTGGTAAAAACTCAACTTGTCGTGTTGGGAGGAGAAAGAATGCTGAGTTGCATCCAAAGAACACCATACCTACTGTGAAGCATGGGGGTGGAAACATCATGCTTTGGGGCTGTTTTTCTGATCCGTGACAGACTGATCCGTGTAAAGGAAAGAATGAATGGGGCCATGTATCGTGATATTTTTGAGTAAAATCCTACTTCCATCAGCAAGGGCATTGAAGATTAAATGTGGCTGGGTCTTTCAGCATGACAATGATCCCAAACACACCGCCCAGGCAACGAAGGAGTGGCTTCGTAAGAAGCATTTCAAGGTCCTGGAGTGGCCTAGCCAGTCTCCAGATCTCAACCCCATAGAAAATCTTTGGAGGGAGTTGAAAATCTGTGTTGCCCAGCGACAGCCCCAAAACATCACTACTTTAGAGGAGATCTGCATGGAGGAATGGGCCAAACTACCAGCAACAGTGTGTACAAACCTTGTGGAGACTTACAGAAAACGTTTGACCTCTGTCATTGCCAACAAAGGGTATATAACAAAGTATTGACTTTTGTACTTTTGTTATTGACCAAATACTTATTTTCTACCATAATTTGCAAATAAATTCTTTAAAAATCAGACAATGTGCTTTTCTGGATTTGTTTTCTCATTCTGTCTCTCATAGTTGAAGTGAAAATTACAGTCCTCTCTCTTCTTTTTAAGTGGGAGAACTTGCACAGTTGGTGGCTGACTAAAAACTTTTTTGCCCCACAGTATATACAGCCAGATCTGCAAATTATACTTCATTTGATAGTGCATGCGAACACACACTGTCATCACATGCGCACCAAAAAAGTTTAATCTTTGTCCAGTATCTCCGCTATTTTTCTCCAGAAGTTATGACCAATGAAAATGTAAACTAGAGTTGCAGGCATCTCTTAAACTTTTTTTCTCTTAATATGGAAGCAAAGTTTTCACTGCTGTCCTGACTTGATGTACTGTCATAAATGTTTTTGTTGCAGTCTGTAGCCCTGAGAAGAAAAAACATTTAGCTAACAGAGATAGTAGCTGCAACATGTACCTGAAGGGATGTGGAGGCAGCACCGACCAGAAGCCCAAGAGACTGGGCTACTAAAGCTGTACAGATTGACAAAGCCAAAAACAACAAGTAGCGGCTTGCCTCTGGAGGCTGTTCAGTCATCCAGTACACAATACTGCAGTACATGATGGGACAAAGGACCTGAGAAAGAGTGGACAAACCCATGATAATATCAAATGCTGGTGTTATAAGGGTCCATGATTCCTTTGTCTTAGTTCCATTATATTAAACTTTCAACATTGTCCAAATATGCTCAGCTTATATCAGGCATAAAATGGAGTCAGTAAGGCTTAGGCAGGCAGGCACCCACCTGGAATGGAATGTCAGCCATTGTCTTAGCCAGATAGTAAGCCTTCAGGCTGTACCAGTAGTTTAGATGTTCTCTCAGAAACACAGCCATTTCTAGGGGAACTGAAAGTAGCACAGAGAATCTCTCAGATCAAAACCGCTTTCACTTCCCCTGCTGAATGTAGGACATGCTTTTAGACCCAAACTTGTGTTGATAGTGAAACTGTCTGCTACGTTCTTGCATTTCGCTTTACTAACTTACAGGTAAGAACTGTAGGCATCAGCGCTCCAAACATGAGAAAGAGCATTGAGAAGAAGAGGAAACCGGTGTTGTTGAAGACTTTGCTGGCATCATTGCCAATATTGAGGTACAGCAGGCCTATCAACACTCCAATCGAGATGTGTGACATCAGCCGCAGATGTGTCAAAACCTAGAACAGAAACCAAGCGCCATTATTAAACAATTGTGCAAAAGTAACAAATTACAAGACTGAGTTAAGGGTCTTTTTTTATTCCAAGGACCCCCAAATATAATGATCCCTTTCATAAAATATAAAGTTGCTATATATTTCCGTGTATTAAACCCTTCCAACAATGAAGACACCATGTGTCAAAATTTTATTATACAATCAGTGTTGGTATCTTGGACACAAAACATGAACATACCAGATATTAACTAAATGAAACAACATTGTACCTGGTCTCTGCATATTGTAATTAATGTTCTTTTAAAGAGAATACAGAACTGAGTCAGAGAGCTTGTCGCAAAAGTATGGCTCTCAATGTGTCCTGAATCCTGTAAAACAAGTGTAGGAAACCTTAAGAAGACAGTTACACCATCAAACACATTCAGTATGTTTTTATTTGAAAGAGGCTTTTGAACAGAGTGGATCAGTTTGTCTAGCATGCATCCTGACCACAATTAAGCATGACAGATGCTATCCACCAGCAGAAATGAAAACTTATGAAACTAGTTGCATCACTCACTTTGACACATTTTGCAGTGCATGGGGTTACGGTGGTTTTGTCAATAGAGTTGCACTTTTCCTCCAAAGCACACATGCCACCCTGAACAGCCTCAAACAACACTGGGTTCAAGTCGCCATACTCTCCTGATGCTACCTCTATGACTAAACACAAAACAGAGAAGAATATATATATATCACTCATATAGATAATATATATATAAATGTAATAATATATACACAAACACTTATATTATGTAAACGCAAACGTTTATGTTAGTCGTGATTATTGGATTTGAAAGCACTATATCATATTCTTCAGAATTCTTTGATGAATAGAAAGTTCTAAGAAACAGAATTTATTTGAAATAAATATTTTGAAATTATAAGTCTTTCATGTCACTTTTAACCGATTAAATGCATCCTTGCTGAATATATATCCACACACATATATGTTTATATCTGTGTACATGTGAGTATGTAAGTATGAGTATTTATTGAATAAATGGTTATCTCACTGAAATCTGCAGGATTGTGGTATGTTGGACAGTGAAGACCCAGTCCTCTCAAATAAGGGACGAGGTATGGGACACTTCCCTTATATATGCACTGGCCTTGGCTTAAAATATACAGCTGTGAAAGAGACACAGAGGAAATCAAATGATGACTGAAGTGACCTGAAGACGTTTCAGATTCTAAAAAAGATTTGCATATGCCTTTGTACCTTATCAAACATCTCAAATAGTTTGGCACTGGGCTGATGAATAGTGCAAATGATGGTTCGTCCTCCTTGTGCAAGAGACTTCATCAAAGACACTACCTGGAAACAGGATGCACTATCCAAACCACTGCAATCAAAAAGCAACATTTATGTTGGTATGGTTATATATAAAAATCGCCACAAGCATATAAATAATGCTGTTTTATTTGTGTGAGATGATAACATCATTACCTGGTGGGCTCATCAAAGAACATGACTGGCGGGTTGTTTACTAGCTCAAGGGCAATAGCTAACCTCTTACACTGGCCCCCAGAGAGAGAGACAGTGCGAGTGTGGACACACTCATGTAATCCCAGGGCTGTCAGAATTTCTTTTATCTACATGATAACATAAACACACAGAAAGTAGGTGACATTTCAGAGAGAAGCATATTGGGGCAAGTCTGCATGAGGTGATGAGTTTTACCTACCAGCTCTTTTTTCACCTCTGTGTTTTCATTAAGCTTTAGGTTGGCTGAAACCTTAAAAAGAATGGAGAAATCATTCAGTTGAGTTCAGTCATGCATTTCCTTTTAGAAACTACTTTTTTTTCTGTACATGAAAAGCATTCTAAAGTTATTACATTTCACTCTAAAAAAAAAAAGGTTCTATATGGCACCAAACATGGTTCTTGGCTCGTAATCATATAGGGGAACCTTTTTAAGTGCTATATAGTACCAATTTTGGTGCTTCAGTGTTTCTTCAGCAGAACTAAGGTGCTATATAGCAACGCTACCATATACAGAACATGTTAAGATATGGTGCTATATAGCACCAAAAGTGGTTCCTCTATGATTACGACGAAGAACCATTTTTGGTGCCATATAGAACCTTTTTTTAGAGTGTATGAGCATTAACATCAAACCAGCACTAGGGGGCATCCTTTACCACATCATTCTCCCTGCAGACTCACCAGCATTGCTTCTTGAACGGTCAAGTGGGGCAGCAATTTGTCCTCCTGCATAATGTAACAGGACATTTTACGAAAGGTTCGGAGGTCTCGGAGCTTTCCATTTACCAGGATCTGTCCAGTCATCCCTGTTTCTCTTTAACGCACAAGACAAACAGCAATGGGTGTGTATGCTTTCAAGATTGAATGTATATATATATATATTTTAATTTAATGAATGTATTTAAGTATTTTTTTAATTCATAATAAAGTTTACTTGTGAAATTCAATCAATTAGAACGAAAAGTACAGCATGCTTTCTCGCTATTTTATTATTATGCTTTCCACATAATTTTTGCATTCAATGTCCCCTTACCTGTACCCTGCCAGGATGTTCATCAAGGTAGACTTTCCAGCCCCTGAGGGGCCCATAATGCCAATGAGTTCCCGACTGCAGAACTTGCCCGATAGACACTTGAGCAAGGCCTTATATCCTGCAGGGGGGAAAATATATATGATTGGCATCATACGGTTGGTTCTCCTTTGGAACAAGTGGTCCACTTGCAGTTAATCCCTTCAAATAAGAAGTATGGTTTAATCCATGAACCTCATGACTGTACTACATATTTTCTCCAAAGCTAAGAAATGTGAGAAAGTGGGTGATGAAGGTGATGAGATAAGACTCAAAAAGTCTCAGTGGCTAATTAAACCACTCTGGACAAATCTGCTCATTGACCTTTCTATGAGTCCACCAAGATGGCTTCCACCCACCCACCACATTTTGAGAAGTCACTAATATAGAAACATCTAAAGAGAGAGAGAGAGAGAGAGAGAGAGAGAGAGAGAGAGAGAGAGAGAGAGAGAGAGAGAGAGAGAGAGAGAGAGAGAGAGAGAGAGAGAGATAAACACTCCCAGGATTGTCAAAGCCAGACTTGCTGTATTTCAAAGCAAGGCACCCTAATTAGCAGCCTATTATTAGCCCAAAAGCTCTGTTCTCACAGTCGAATCAAGGAAAGCCTTCTTTCTTACCCTTTGACTTTATTCCCATACATGTCTGTTTACTGAATGTTTAGAAGTCGTTTGATGGCTGCCATATTATCATCATTGGTGGAGCTCTTGCTTTAGGCCACAATGGAAGCATTGAGAGTGCAAATTACATTTAACACTCACCCTAACCCTCACATATATCACCTTTCCAAATACATTTAATTCTGTATTATTATTTTTTTATCATAGTGCAGACATATTATGAATGCTACATTCAGCATGCATAAGAACATTCATGAGAATTACCAAGCAACAAGCATTAGGATATCATAAGCCAATTCCAAATTGAAAATTCTAGGTACGTCCCAATTCGCATACTTATGCACTATTCTATAACGTATAACGCAAAGTATGAATAGTGTAAGTAGTGTGTTCTCACGAAAAATTCCATACAGAAAAAGTGCACTTTAAATACCCAAATGATGCACTAAATTAACGGTAAAAACAAAGTGTGGAATGTTGGACACTTCATGCACTCAACTGTCGCAGCTTTAATTATGTAGTGGAGGGGGAGGCACTAGATTCCGGATTTTAAATAACAAAATAACCATGTAAAGTTCATACACTACACGGTTGAGTACATAGTGCATAAGTACATAGTGCTTAAGTGCATAGTGTATAGTGCATCATTTGGGACACAACTTGTGTTCTCCCTAGTGATGTCAGATGTGATCTCATCTAATTTAAACTACTTGTGGTGATGGGTGTCAGTGACACTGCAAAAATAAAAGCCTTGCATTTTTTGAAGGCTGCAAAATAGTAGCATCTTCCACACTGGGATCTTTTCACCAATAAATCATGAGATCAAAGAACTCCTATCTTTGAGCCAGACTAGACAGTGCATGAGTCATCTTCATCTGATAAAAAAACAGAAGTGATCAGAATAAGATACCAGCATTCATGAAGTTACATGCAAATCAAACAATCTAAATATCGGTTCTAATGTGATTTTAATCTCCTTTGTATGCTAAGCTGGTAAATTACAATTACTTACCATATCCGCTTTGTAAATGAGCAAAAGCTGCTACTATAAGAATGCAAATAGCCAAGACCTGAATGTTTTCATTTCTGATTTAACTTGCACAAACAAGATATAGCCTACATAGTATATTATTGCACATAGTATTGTCTTTAAAGGAACACTCCCCTATTTTTGAAAATAGGCTCATTTTCCAACCACCCTAGAGTTAAACAGTTGAGTTTTACAATTTTCGAATCCATTCAGCCGATCTCCGGGTCTGGCGGTAGCACTTTTAGCATAGCTTAGCATAGATAATTGAATCTGATTAGACCGTTAGCATCTCGCTCAAAAATGACCAAAGAGTTTAGATATTTTTCCTATTTAAAACTTGACTCTTTTGTAGTTACATCGTGTACTAAGACCGAAGGAAAATGAAAAGTTGCGATTTTCTAGACCGATATGGCTAGGAACTATACTCTCATTCCTGCGTAATAATCAAGGAACTTTACTGCCGTACCATGGGTGCAGCGGCGCAATGATATTACGCAGGGCCTGAAAATAGTCCCCAGCACCAGATCCGGAGATCGGCTGAATGGATTCGAAAAAGTTAAAACTCAACTGTTTAACTCTAGGGGAGTTGGAAAATAAGCATATTTTCAAAAAATAGTGGAGTGTTCCTTTAAGGCTTCATTTTTGTAAAGATTGGATTTCTTTTGTGCACAATTATTCAGAGACAAGTGTTGGGGGTAACACATTACACAATATAATCAGATACATTTTTCAATAACTAGTAAAGTAATGCATTACTTTTAAATGTACAATACTTTTTCAAATAAGTAACGCAAGTTACTTTGCTTCCCCATTTATTGACTTACACGTCTCCTGTCCACATGAATGGAGTAAGGTGAAGCGTTGTGTGTGCTGTGTAAACATGATGGTTATAGTAGTTCTAGACTAAATGTGAGCATGCATTTCCTCATCTCACTTGCAAAAAACAGATTCAGTGTATTCCTCAAAATGAATAACCTTGAAATGCAAACTCAAAAAATTACACAAACCTACAATAATTAAATACGTCAAATAATACAAATATACTTTATGTATTTAATCTCACTTTATTAAGCAAAGTCGTTGTTGCTGACCTTCGATGATCAAACTCAACCATACTAATAAGGAAAAATGACTTTACATAAACAGCACATTTGTGTTTCATTGTTTTGTTTTTATTGCTGAAGTAAGAGTGTTAAACTTTCTTTTCCTGCATCCTATTCTGCAATCCAGGTTGCTTTGAGCTGCACCCTCTACTGTACAGACGTGAACTTGCATTTTCTTTATATGGTTATATTAAGTAAATTGTGTATGCGCTCCTGACCTTGTTTCTTCCACCATGGTCCTTCTCTGATGGTGTAGGAGAGGTCACTGAACTCCAGGTCCACAGTAGTGCGTTTGGGCAGGTGAGAGAAGCGCTGCGCCTCGGTGATATGGTTCTCCACCTTCTTTAGATGTGTTAGCAATGGAGCTTCCTGGGGCTGTGTTCCCCCATTACAGAGGCTGTCCTCCATAGAAATACTAACTGTCCCAGGATCAGACGTCTTCTCTGCCATTCCAAAGGTCTAAAAGGGAGCAAAAAATGCTTTAGTTCTGTGACTATGTCTTAACAAAACTATGGTCACATTATTGAATTTCATTTCACCGTGACTTCTAGTCAACAAAGTCATCATACAGTACATAACCATGCATTCAAAATGATAAATCTCTAAGGGGAGCATCGTACTATACTTTCCCCATGGAACGCAAACCTTTTTACACTCTCTGCTCATTTAGGAGAGGCCCCTACTCTGTCAAATTGATCTGGTTTAGAATTTGGAGCTCTTGTAAAAGGCTGGGATTTGGTTTCCTCCAAGAGACCGCATTGTGCTGACACACTGAATTGACCAGCTAGATGTAAGTCCCTGGAGTGTCGAGCCAAAAGGAAGAGCGAAATTAGAGAATGTGAATAGTCAGGTCAGAGACAGACATCATTAGCTCAGTCCCACAGAGAACACTAGGTAGGAGGGGATCATTTGAGCGTTCACATGAGACTTAGTAGATTGTGCCGTGCGGAGACAGCCTGTACAATGGAAATCTTGTTGGAATGTATTGTATCCAGTGAAACTGGATTTTTTTTTTCAAAATTGAAAAAAGCGGTCTCTTCAAATACTAACGTACAAACTGTAAAATAAAAAGGGATATTTTAAAAAGGAACATGAAAAGTACAATCTTTCTTTTTTATAGTATCTGAGCAAGAAAACAGCATTGTATTAATATGTTCCTGCCCTTTCAAGAGTAATAAGATTGTTTTATTGGACACAAAAAAATTTAAAGTTTAACAGGCCAACACAGAGAGTTGAGAGATTTGGCTTTGTGGTCTTTATGCTGTGTATGGCTACACTAATTAGTAGTTTTATCTCTGTTAATACCATGAATATATATATATATATATATATATATATATATATATATATATATATATATATATATATATATATATATATATATATATATATATATATATATATATATATATATATATATATATATATATATATATATATATATATATATATATATATATATGTTGCTTTATTACTTTTATTAAATAATAATTAATTAATAAATTAAAAAATATATATCACAGCTTATTATAGTTACGATTAAAATATAATGTGATAAAAAATGTCGTAAATAACATTTTATTATGATAAAATACATTTTTAATCAGAAGATGGTCTGATGATAAAACAAATATTGTTAAGTTAAGTTCCTGCTGAGAATGAACTGCATTGACTGGTAACAAACCAAATGTTTAAAATTTAGGGGGGAAAATCACTTACCTAAGCTCACACTTGAGAGGAAATATATTCGTTTAAGTGTTGAAATGCACGTCACCTTTTTCTTTACAATAAGTATCTACCAAAAATAATTCCTGCCACTGGTAATCCCGTACAGAACTGAATGAAAAATCGAGTCCTGAGGGAGTTTCGTGGTGAGGTGTGAGTGTGACGCAAAACATGAGATGGATGAAAGAGCCGCAGAGAGAGGCTGCTCACTGCAGAGCCATGGGTGGAGTGTGAAGTCCAGCCCCCCCTCTCTAGATGAAATTTGGGCGTAATGGGTGGAGCTAGAAGGTCCAACCACGCCCTAACCCTACCCACAACTCTATCCCTCCACCTATTAGATCAACAGAGGTGGAGCTGTACAAAGCCAAGCTCAACCCATGACATCCAGCGAGGGGGGAGCTGGACGTAATTTGGCTCTGCAGTGAGCAGCACTTGCCTTGGCTTATGTTCAATGATGCTCCAAACCAGACCTGGAAAGACCACTCTCCATGGAAACCGACCAAATTTACATAAATAAATTGTGTTTATTTATTTATTTGTTTATTTAGAATAGTTTAAGATTTCTTATTTATTTTACATTTTTATTTTATTCAATGTTTAATGTAGGCCTATCTTTCATTTTTTAAATATTTTATATCATTGTGTAAAACTGTGTCACACAAATATGTGCGTTTTTTAAAAATGCCTGTTTGTTTATTAAAACAGGTATGAGATAATAGACTTCTGTGGAAAGTGTGGTATGTAATTTGCTGTGAAAATGAGTGGACGCGATGGCAACATGCCACAACTGGTTTCCAGAAGAAGCCACGCGCTAATAAAGTGAGTTCACCCTCAGAACAAGGACGAGTCTAAGCTTGACATCTGACAGGCAGTCCTTCACTGTTTAAATGCCACCTGGTACCTGTAACAGACATTTATGAAACATCAATCTTGAAAAGTATGCATCTATAATAAATAAAACTGATCATCTATTTTTGAATTCTAAGACTTGTAAGAGACAGTTCTGATAACGTAATATATTGCTCCTTTATTTATACCCTCAGCCATGACATCTCAGGTCGTTTTATAAAGTAAAACTTTATTTTTATATTTACGAAAAAGCTGGTATACTGGATTCTTAATAATGCAGTTTGTAAAAAATAGCAAAGGAAGTAAACACATCTATATCTGTACATCTGCATCTACAGTGGCAAGAAAAAGTATGTGAACCACTTGCAGAATCTGTGAAAATGTGAATAATTTTAACCAAAAAAAAGATATCATACAAAATGCATGTTATTTTTTATTTAGTACTGTCCTGAATAATCTATTTGACATAATTTTTTTTATACATATAACGGAGGCCAGCTGTTGCTGTGCGAGTAAACCTCACTCCTCTGATCTCAAGAGACACTCAAGCGACTGACGCTAGAGGGTGTAGCTTTTAGCCTCCTTGTTAGAGCATCCGACTCTCATGCCGGCGGACCTAGGTTCGAGTCCTGCTTAGAGCGAGGTGGGTCGAACAGGAGGGGTTACATATAGTCCACAAGACAAAAAATAGCTGAATTTATTAAAAATAACCCTGTTCAAAAGTTTATGAACCATTAATTCTCAATACTGTGTGTTGTTCCCTGGATGATCCACGGCTGTTTTTTTTTTTGTGTGTGTGATGGTTGTTCATTTTTTTGTGTGTGTGATGGTTGTTCATTTTTTTGTGTGTGTGTGTGATTGTTGTTTATGAGTCCCTTGTTTGTCCTGAGCAGTTAAACTGCCCAATGTTCTTCAGAAAAATCCACCAGGTCCTGCACATTCTTCAGTTTTCCAGCATCTTTTGCATATTTGAACCCACAACTACTAAAAAAGGTTGAAACATTCATTGATGCTCCAGAAGGAACCAGGATGCATTAAGAGCTGGGGGGTGAAAACCTATTGAATTTGAAGATCAAGGTAAATTGTACTCAATTTGTCTTCTGGGAAAGTGCCATCTGTTGCTTCTGAAGGGCAGTATTAAATGAAAAAAAAAAATAATAATACTAATTATATTTAAACAAAATACGAAACATTTGGACATCTTCATCCTGCTCAAAAGTTTTCACCCCCAGCTCTTAATGCATCGTGTTTCCTTCTGGAACATCAGTGAATGTTTGAACCTTTTTTAGTAGTTGTGTTTGAGTCCCTCAATTGTCCTCAGTGTGAAAAGATGGATATCAAAATCATACAGTCACTTCTGGAGAGGGTTCAAATATGCTAAAGATGCTGGAAAACTGAAGAATGTGCAGGAACTGGAGGACAGTTTAACTGCTCAAGACAAACAAGGGACTCATGCACAACCATCATAAAATAAAACAAAACAAAAACAGCCCTGGATCATCCAGGGAACGACACACACTATTGAGAATTAATAGTTCATAAACTTTTGAATGGGGTTATTTTAATAAATTCACCTATTTTTTTTGTCTTGTGGACTATATGTAAACATTTTTATGAAAAATATCATGGACAGTACTAAATCAGGACAGTACTAAAATCACATGCATTTTGTATGATCTCTTTTATTTAGTTAAAATTATTCACATTTTCACCGATTCAGCAAGTGATTCACATACTTTTTCTTGCCACTGTATATTTCTTGATTTGGCACTGGCAAATTCAGTTATTAAAACTAAACACCTCTGCTCTTAAAACCACCAAACATTTAAAATGTGCTGTTTCATGTAAATGTAGATGACCCCTTTCAAAGCAATGGCAAACAATGCTATCAAGTTATTCAGAGTTCAGTTTACCAGTACAACATGGACGCAGAAAATGCCTAACTAAACTAAACTAAAATGAAAAACTAAATGTATTTTATGGAATTCAACAGTTTCAATTTCAGTACATTCTAAACATCTTGCATAAACTATTGAATCAAGTTGATATCTACTATCTAGCGTTTAGAATATCACAGTGAATGAATACTGGTTTAGTTTTTATCATACAAATCTAACAACAAGAGGATGTCCAGCAAAGACATTTAGCCAAATAAATAAAGCAACGACTTCATATTTGAGTGGAATAAATGAAAAGGATGAGACAGTGCATACAAACTCAATACAATTTACATGACATCTCTATCAGACCATGCGCTAACACAAAGAAATTTGCAGAGGCGATATTATTTTCAATTTCCAGGCACTGATGTTAGAGCTGACAAACAATTTAAAGGGTTCAATGAAAACATTTAAGGCATAAAATATTTGAGAATGAATGAAAAAAAAATTTGAACATTTTCACACTAAATACTATCAAAAATCAGCTGGCCCAATCATTCAAAAACATTTTGTAGTGGTATACAGTTTATTATGTAGTATAACTTCACGTGTACATAAAAACAGTTAGTGAAGATAAAATGTAGATAATACCTCAAGCAGCTTTCGAAAATGTACATCCCAGAATAATTCAAGTTTCAAAAAAGTATGTGTCTAGATACAACACACACCATATTAAAAGGCATGATTGTGTGATTCATGGCTTAATATGAGAGCAAATACCATTTCTGTCCATTAGCTCTCTGTAATGCAGATGTTTTTCATGTATGTCTTCAGTGAATAGCAGTGTCATTATTTTGGCATTATTATTATGCTTCATCCAAGGCTGTTTTAAGTAGTAACTGTAAATTGACCGTTGCTAAATATCCTGTATAGCTAATGTCTTAATTACACACAAAATATAAAGGTAATCTATATAGTTTGACGCATAAACACTTGTTGACACTGAAGTAAAAATGAAAAAATACTTCTGGAAAAGGGGGGGGGGGGGGGGGTTGCTCTTCAGCTACGGATATGGACTATTATATACCTATTGTGCATCATTAAGCTGTCTGGCAACAGTCAGTATCTCTTTGGCCCCTTTGCTGAGCAGCAGATTTCCAAGGTCCACTCCTAACTTCACTGTGGCATCCTGGGCTGCTTCTGAC
Source organism: Gobio gobio (assembly GCF_949357685.1). NCBI lineage: Eukaryota > Metazoa > Chordata > Actinopteri > Cypriniformes > Gobionidae > Gobio > Gobio gobio. The sequence continues at coordinate 32,644,015 of NC_137114.1, read as the reverse complement.
ACCTTTAAAGCAGTGATACCCACACGCTGGACCTTCTCATCTACCTTCTCCTGCTCCTCAGTCTGGGAATAATGAAGTTACACATGCTCAGTGTAAAATTCTAAGAAGCATTCAGAATATAGGAAATTATATCTATATTTTAGTGGATTAACAACCTGATCGTCTGAGCTGATGCTTGTCTGCATTGTCTCCTTCAGACTATCTGAGCCATCAAGACTGTACACTGCTCCAGTCAAGTAGACCTGTAAAACCAACACAGATCTGTCATTCAGCTGAGAGACATTTTATAGTCGAGTATAAAGTAAAATCAGCATGTAAATCCTCACTACCTGTGAATTCTTAACTTCAGTGTGAACAGCAACTGGAACACTGCACCCTCCTTCCTATAAAAAAAGTTTAAGGCACATGTGGAAAGTTCTTAGAAGTGTATTCTTTGTTTTCGTGGTGGTTTTATATGGTTTTCATAAACTTTGATACAATTTTCCAGAAAGATTTTCTATTTAATGATTTATGGTGTCATTTGGTGTATGAAAGTAATTTAACATACACTGCCCGCGCAAAAAAAAAGTAGCTTAAGAGTCAATGATTGGATCATTATTGCAGTGATTTTTATGTTTCTATCATGTTATATGTTTGGCAACAGTTCTTCCAACCCTAATTGATGAAGTGTGTAGCTTTTCATTTCTTAAAAAAACATGTAGGAAGACACATCATGGCCATATCCCAGAATGACAATGTCAAGATTTGTCTCAGGCTCAGAATGCGAAAGAATGGTTGGGAGGGAGCATGAAGAATAATTTTCACACATGAATCGGCACCTCTGAGTCCAAACCTCAAATTGATTGAAAGTCTTTGGGATGTGCTGGAGGAAACTTTACAGAGTGCTTGACTCTTGCATTGTCAATACAAGATCTTGAGCAAAAATGAATGCACCTCTTGATGAAAATAAATGCTGTGATGTTATAAAATTTTTGGACAAGATCTTGTATTGACAATGTAAGAGTCCAGCGCCATTTTGAAAGAAAAAAAGGATCATGTGACACCGAAGACTGGAGTAATGATGCTAAAAATTCAGCTTTGACATCACAGGAATAACTAATACAATTATACAATATATTACAATAAAACAGTCATTTTAAATTGTAATAATATTTTAAAATATTACTGTTTTACTTCTTTCAAAAACAAATCTTAATGACCCCAGACTTTTGAATAACAGTGTATTTATTTATTAATGACCAATTAATTGATTAAACAGGTGTGAGGGGTTTTATAGTGCAGCCGGATACCTACCAGGTGTTTGAGGAACGCTCTCTCCGCGATGCAGCGCAACACAGTGTCCGAGTCATTTAATACTGACACCATTTCCAGGATGTCCCGGTCTCGAGCTCTCACCTCGACTGCCAGAGCGCCCTTTAACGGGAAAAGTAAGAATGGTCTGTAAGGCTCAGTTTAATGGACATACACTCAAGATTTGCTCAAGAGGGACACTGAATGTTACCCACCTGTCCAACTGCATACATGCAGTCCTCAGGCCCGAGGATCTGAAACAAAATTATCCAAAATCTATCAATATGCATTACAGGCTAATCAGTGCAATAATCAGTAGTGTTGACTTGAGGGAAGACATTGCAGTGCATTGTAGGTTAAAGGAGGATAGAGGCACCTGGCTAATGCGGTTCTCCCAGCCCATTCTCCGAAGACCAGCTGCTGCTAATATGATGGCAGAAAAGTCATCCTTTTCATCCAGCTTCTTCAGACGGGTGTTGAGATTACCTCTCTGAACATGACTGTTAAGGCATAACCTCACAAAAAACCTCAGGTGCTTGTTAACACACTGAATTCATAATTTACTTGTTTTCTACATCTACATACAATAATTACAGTCAGAAAAAGTGAGAGAGAAAAATAAAGATTGCTGCACTACATTGAAAGATACAATGTCTTTAAACTCCAGGTGGGGAAACCTTTTCTTCAGCTGTGCAGCCCGACGAAGAGAACTGGTACCTATAACACTTCAAATATAAAATGTAAATGCATGTATTATTCAAGAACACATGTATCCTGTACATATATAATTAAAAAAAGAATAATAAAAAAAGAATATATATATATATATATATATATATATAAAATAAAAACTGTAATATTGTGAAATATTATAACCAAAAAAAAAACTGTTTACTATTTTAATACATTTAAAAATGTAATTTATTCCTGTGATGGTAAAGCTGAATTTTCAGCATCATTACTCCAGTCTTCAGTGTCACTTGATCCTTCAGAAATCATTCTAATATGCTGATTTGCTGCTCAAGATTTTTATTATTATTATCATTATCAATGTTGAATGTATGTGCTGTTTTATATATTTGTGGAAACAATGGTATTTGTTTTATAGAAAGTTCAAAAGAACATTTATTTGAAATAGAAATCTTTTTTAACATTATAAATGTCTATACTGTCACTTTTGATCAATTTAATGCATCCTTCCTGAGTAAAAGTATTCATTTCTAAAAACTTCAAAGTTCAATGGCAGTGTATATTAAAATACATTTAAAACATATAATTCTGTGTACAGGCCACTGCTTTTACCTCTTGTTGGCTAGAGAGTCGAGACGTTTGCCTTTATTTTTGGGGTGTAAGACAACAGCATCATGGGGGTTTTCTCGTCTTTGAAGAAAGGGAAATCACAATGTTGGCTTCATAATTAAAAGGATTTGCAATAAGCAATTCACTGTACATCAGTATTTCCATACACTTTAATAATTATTCATCAACAATTATGTTGATTTTTGTGGGTAACATGTCAGCTACTTTTAAGATGAAAGACTCTTCAGATGTGGAGGAACATATAAGCACTTCAGAACATAGAGACACTATTGTGATTTGCTTACTTCAACACGGCTCCTATAGTGAAGCCCACAGGAAGAACAGTAGGCAAGTCTTTCAAAGAGTGCACGACCAGGTCTACCCTATAGAGACAAATATTACAACAGCATTATTCATACTGAAACATATGCAACAATGTAGCAATACAAACTTCTGAACATCAAATGCACCAAAAGACCAAAGAACAAATCTATATGTACTGCAAAGTATACATGAGTTACATAAAGAAGTAAAGGCGGTGATGGACTCACTCATTTTTTTCCAAAGCAGTCTCCAATTCCTTTGTGAAGAGACTCTTTTCACCGATCTTTAACAGAGAAGTTAAACGATACTTAATTTCCCCAAAAACGTTATATACATTAACATTTACAAAACAAATTAATTATGACAGCAATATTACTCAGTCAAACATTTTTTTTATTTTATTTGGGATTTAGATGAGAACTTACTTTGGATAAAGCTGTGTCAAGTATTTTATCTCCCGTTGTTGACATAGCCACTGAAACAAACAAAAAAAAGATTGTATGAAGTGGAAATCTGTTTAAACAGAGCGAATATTAATGTATGCCATGCTTAGTAAACTCAATTACAACTGTTTTGCATATTAGACAATAATATCTTACCTATTTCAAAATGAACATCAGGGTGTAACTCCTTGAGTTTCTCAACAACACTGTCTGTCTGAATCCGAGCCAGCTGAAAAAATACAAGTAACAAAAAGGTTCAACAATATTCCATTTGCCCGAAAATATGAGGGTCCTTTAAGGCTCATCTTCCTGTTGAGGGCTGTAACCAGTTTCTTTACTAAAACTAAGCAATCTTATACCCACCCTGACAAAGACAGAAAGCTTATCAAAACCCATCACCACCACTGACACACCCAATCGAACTGATGATGAGGCAAAATGTATAGTTCTAATATGGAAAGTAAAAGTAAAACTTTTACATTGATACTTTAAAAAAAATGAATGATTCCAGTGACGAGCAGTCTTAAAAATTTTTAAACATGCAAATTTAAACATATTTAAATGTATTAACTTGTTTGATATTCTAACAATATTTTTGATTATCTCATTTGTACGTGTACTCTACTATTCAAAAGTTTGGGATAAGTACGTTTTTTAAAATAAATTAATTTAATTCAGCAAGGATGCATTAAATAGATCAGAACCGCCAGTAAAGACGTTTATAATGTTACAAAAGTTTTCTATTTCATATAAATGCTGTTCTTTTGAACTTTCTATTCAATCAAAGAATCTTGACTAAATGTATCACTGTTTCCACAAAAAATATTAAGCAACACAGCTGTTTTGAACATTGATAATAATAAGAAATGTTTCTTGTGCAGCAAAACAGCATTATTAAATGATTTCTGAAGAATCATGTGACACTGAAGACTAGAGTAATGATGCTGAAATTTAAGCTTTTCCATCACAGGAATAAATAAAAATGTAAAATATAGTCTATGTACAATATACATAAATATATTAAAATACCTGGCTTTTTCTGGTGCCAACACGTATCACCCTGCTGACTCTGCCATCAGTGTCCTGTAAAAGAATATCCCATGCAAAGGTTAGTACCAACACAAACAGCACATATAGTTACATTCATTTATTCATGTTCTGACCCTAATGTATTTATAAGGTCCATCTGCCATAGTTGTAGTGAGATGAGCTGGAGTCTTCAGACACTTTGAGTATGAGAAAGCAATGTATAGAGAACATGAAACAGGATAGTCTGATGTAGGAGGAGGCACTACGCCCCAGTGTCCTGGCTTCAGTAGATAAGACAATAATGTCTATTCATTGTGTCCGTTAAACACAAGGGAGGAGTAATGTCATTTTTGACAATATTAGGCTACACTAAAACTTTTTTGGGTTAAGATGGTTCATATGTAATTCCTGTAAACCACTAACCCTAAACCAATATAACCTTAACCATTATGTCATAATCCCATACCCTAAGGAAAATTAACCATAGTTTCACTACAACAAAAAACGTAGTTATTGTAGTTAAACCATAGTTTAACTATGGTATTTGTAGTAAAAGTGTGGTTATACAAATAACTTAGTCAATCCGCCAAAAAAAAAAAAAATGTTTACTATACTTTTACTATAATAAAACCATGGTTAATTGTCTACGAGTACTGTGTCGGTGAAATTAATTACTAATACTTCATTAATAAATACGGTTAAATTAGAGTTAACGAATTAGTTAGTGAATGAATGAAAACATACCTGGGGATTTGTCTTTTCCGACATTTTCTAAGATGATCCAAGTGAATTAAGTTAGTGCCGATCTCGTCGAAACTGGAGTATTTTCTCATTCATGATTGTAAAAGAGATAATATTTAGGTGGGACAAATGTCATTCACAACTGTTACAGCTTGAATATGACTTCCGCAAAGTGCGGCATTTTGAATTTCAAAATAAAAGTCATTTTGCGTCGACCTGTCAACGACAACTGTACAAACCTTTATTTTGAAGATGTAACGTTAGTCTAGAAACGGAAGTTAACATGAACACAGTAAATGCGGTGTTGTCACATCATTCAGTCACTTTATATATCAAAAATTGCAATTATAGTGCAATATTTGTATGAGCAAAATGGTGGAATATGAATTATTTCGCAAACAAACTGTGTCTATAATGACACTGTTGTCAGAAACAGCTCGAGACGAAATTCTGAAAGTTTTTGACTGTGAATGTCGCCCATCCCACACTGAAATTGGTTGTGACAGAGATCCGATATTGGAAATGAATGAGAAACAACGCAGGCTGGTACGTTTATTTTTTGTTTTGCAGATATTCTCCGTGCCATATCATTTTTATCAAGGGATTTTGTCAGTTGTGATCCATCAGATAGTCGGTTCCTGAAGTGTTTCCTCTGTGTAGTCTTTTTTATTTCGAGGTTAAGATACATTTTATATGATTAATCAAGTCGTTTTCTGTGTTTAACACTATAATAAGTAACTATATTTCATTCTTTCAAAGAAATGTTCATCTCCATTTTGCTAGTTCCAAGAACTGAACATTAAAGCAGGTGAAGAAGTCTAGAAAAACAACCAGTAGTTAATATCTGTTGCAGGTAATGCTCACAGCTTTAATGGAGACCTTTACCAACGTGGCTGTTCAAAAAATATGCAAAGTCTTCAGTTATTGCTTTGCTCTTAAGCCAACTCAGCTGAAGGGTTCTAAAAGTTACCATGATGATGTAGAGAATGTGAAAGAGATGGTGAAGGAGCATCTGAAGAAACCAGAAAGAAAAAACAATCAAACTGTCAAAAATGTGCCTGGTAAGATGTCCTGTATTTTAATTTAATGCCATATGTTAACAATACTAAATCCACTACAATTTTAACAAGAAATTTCTCGATTCTGAAGCTGTAGCTCCATCAGTGTCTCCGGAGAGACCGAATCTGCTCACTGCATTACCTGAAGAAAAAGTACAAACACAAGATTTTGCTAAAGGCCAGCAGGTCAGTTCACTGTTGAAAGGATGTAACTCAGTATTGTTTGCCAAAATGCTTGCAACAACGTTTGTATTGATTTTCTTTTAGTGTGCAGAGGAGGGTAACGTTTCTGAATTGTCAGGAATTGTTCCCGAGTCATCAAGTGGTGGAAAAGAGAAGCCAGTGCAAGCATTTTTTATAGAAGGTATGTGCTGCACCGCTTTGATATTTATGTGAACTAACAAGCTAAGAAATGTAGAAATTATGAATTAATATATATATATATATATATATATTATATTATATTATATTTTTACACTTCAATATGTTTGGCATTACTAAACAATAAAATACTAGATATAGACCTAGAGCTCCTTCAGGCAGGGTCTGTTTTTTTTTTTGGGGGGGGGGGGGGGGATCTTTTCAAAACTGATGTAATGTATATTTTTGAGTCATGAACAATGTGTTTAAACAAGTTTCAGTTGTTAATATTTCAAAGTGTTAAAATTCTTTTTTACATTTTTTTTTTTTTTACTGTTTTTATGTCAGGTGGTACAGCCTAATAGTTGTATACTGTAGTTGTACCACCTGACATGGAAAGTGTACTAACCCATACTTGGTTCTCTGGATGATGCTTTATCATTGTTTACTGTTATTACCTTGTCAATTCATAATAAAAGAGCCATGTTTGCCATTGTTCCACCCTGACATTTGAGAATATAGAAATTGCTGGACAAAACTTGTTCAATTATGTCAACAGCTCTAAAACTACTGATATTTATAAAATGTGTTTATATGAAAGGTTTCAAACCTGAAATGATGCCATAGTATTTAGTTTATTTTTTTTTACTTTATTAAGACACCTTTTAAAGGGATAGTTCACCCAAAAATGAAAATTAGCCCATAATTTACTCACCCCCAAGTCATCCTAGGTGTATATGACATTCTTCTTTCAGACGAATAAAATCGGAATTATATTACAAAAGTCCAGGCTAATCCAAGCATTAGAAGTGGATTCATAGTTGCTCTGTTTTTGAAGTCCATAAAAAGTGCATCTGCCCATCAAATAACATGCTCCACGCGGCTCTGGGGTGTTAATAAAGGCCTTCTGAAGCGAATCGATGCGTTTGTGTAAGAAAAATATCCATATTTAAAACTTTATCAAGTAAAATTTCGGCCGACCGCCTTCCCTGTTCAATTTATGGAAAAATTGTTGAAAGTTCCCCTGCCGATCGAAAGACTAACGCGACCAGGTAGGCTCGTCACGACGTCACGTACGCATCTTGAGTTTCACTTTCAACATTCAACACTTTTCCACGGAAGGCGGTCGGTCGAAAGTTTACATGATAAAGTTTTAAATATGGATATTTTTCTTACACAAACGCATTGATTCGCTTCAGAAGGCCTTTTTTAACACCCCAGAGCTGCGTGGAGCACGTTATTTGACGGACAGATGCACTTTTTATGGACTTCAAAAACAGAGCAACTATGAATCAAATTCTAATGCTTGGATTAGCCTGGACTTTTGTAATATAACTCAGATTTTATTCGTCTGAAAGAAGAATGTCATGTACACCTAGGATGACTTGAGGGTGAGTAAATTATGGGCTAATTTTCATTTTTGGGTGAACTATCCCTTTAAATAGTTCTCTTGCCCCACCTGACATTTTGGGGGTTTAAGATAAAACATAAAATAATATTTATTATTAAAAAAAAAAAAAATCTTATTCTTATTCATTTTTTCACTGAAATTTACTCGACAGTTACGTTTAGCTAATGAATTTGGTGTCAATTATAATATTATATTTACTGAAAACAGTAATTTTGTGAACTATTATTACAGTGTATAGTTTGAATATATTTTAAAATGTAATTTATTCCTGTGATGGCAAAACTGAATTTTCATCATAATTAAATCCAGGGTTTAGTGTCCCCATGATCCTTCTGAAATAATTGGAATATGCTGATTTGGTAGTCAAGAAATATTTCTTATTATTATCAATGTTGATATACAAACATGCACATACATACTTGTGGTAGTAACTTGTAGTAACTGAAACCCTGTTAATGTTTTGCAGTTGAATACATTGCCTCTGTTAAAGACCAGCAACCTGAAGTAATCTCGCAGGCAGAGCAAAACACTACAAAGTCCAAGAAAACCATGAAGACAATATCGTTTGACTGTAATGAGTGTGGAAAGAGATTGTGGAAAGAAAGACACTCACTAAATCAGCACAAATGTGGACAATTAAAAGGGCCTCACAGTTGTGAGCAGTGCGGGAAGAAGTTTAAATTCTTAAAAGGATTGGAGAAACACCTGCTGCATCACAATTCAGCCGAGAAGAAAGGACTCTGTAAAACATGCGGAAAAACCTTCGCCAATGTTAAGATGCACGAACGTGTCCACCTGGAGGTTAAGCCGTTTCTTTGTTCCATATGTGGACACGGCTTCACCGTAAAGGGGAGTTTACTGGCACACCAGAGGATCCATACAGGTGAAAAACCATACAGCTGTGAGACATGCGGGAAGCACTTTTCACACTCTGGCAACCTCACCAGCCATCTGATTATTCATTTGAATGAGAAACCGTGGAAATGCAGCCTCTGTGACAAGACTTTCAAAACAGAAAAACAAATGCATTTGCACCAGGTTGTGCATACAGGAGAGAAACCCCACATATGTCATGTATGCGGGCAGAAGTTTGGCCACATTACAAACCTCAGAAGGCATCTCCTTGTGCACAGTGGTGTGAAACGGCATGTGTGTGAAATCTGTTCCAAGCAGTTTTATCAGAGCAAATCTCTGAAGAGGCACATGGCAATACATGGAGCTCTGAAGACATTCATGTGTGAAATATGTGGGAAGGGTTTTGTTTTTAACTATGCTTTACAGAAACACTTACTCACACATAGTGAGAAATCTGGAGATGGGAAGAACTCTTTCCCGTGTGATGTATGCGGAAAATGCTACAGTTCTACCGCTTTGCTCAGAATGCATGAGAGACTCCACTCGGAAACAGATCCGTACATGTGTAAAACCTGTGGTAAAAGCTACAGCAGCATGTATTCGCTGAAGGAACATGAGAAACTTCATTCAGGGATGACGCCGTTCAAGTGTGGTGTGTGTGATAAAACTTTTACTCAGAGAATTGGTTTGAAAACGCACGAGGTTGTTCATACCAAAGCTAAACCCTACAAATGTTCTGTTTGTGGGAGCAAATTTGGACTTCCTTACAGTCTTAGACTGCATATGCGCATTCACTCCGGTGAAAAGCCACACAAGTGCGAAACGTGCGGAATGTGCTTTCGCTTATCTGGAAACTTAAGCCGTCACAAGCGGGTCCACACTGGCGAGAGGCCGTTCAGCTGTGAGGTCTGTGGGAAAAAGTTTGTACAACTTAGCCATGTGAAGGCACACATGCAAATCCACACTGGTGTGAAACCCTACACGTGCCAGAAATGCGGGAAGAAATACGCATACCGTAGAAATTACAATGATCACAAATGTATACCTGTGTGAAAAACTTTGCTTTTGTTTTGAGCAGAATTGCAGTGACAGTTTCTTTGTTATATTTACGTTATATTGGAAGTGTCATGACGTTTCAGTATCTGTTAAGGACAAGCATATGTACAATAGCAAAGTGTATTTGTTTTACCTTGATTTGCTTTCTTAGAACAAATTCTGGATAAGTGTCAAACTAATTTTCATTCATTCCATAGAGATACATTAATGAATAGGGTCTGAATTCAAATTATTTCTAGCCAATTATTAATATGCGAAATCAATAGTTGTACAGTATGAATTGAATTCCTCATTACAGTGAGTGTACTCTGTTGTTGTTTTTTGGTAGGAAAAACATAACTATTCCTGTGGTTAAGAGTAATATTTACTATAAATAAAGCAGATAAATTATTGTACATGGTTGAATTGTTATTACGTTTGACTTTTCCAGTGCAAATTGACTTTTTATATTTCATGTTAAATTGCTTTTATTTTGAAAAATTTTCCTCGGGAGTAAAGGAACTGACCATTTCATGGACGGTCAAGTCCATTTTCCTTGAAACAGGTTCTCAACATTTGCATTTCAAAGCGGAGTTTGCATTACACAAAACAGTAAACAAACCTATTTATTAAATTAACCAGAAAGGGCTCTGACTATTATAAATAGTGTTTTGTATAATAGGTCGTATTTAATTTATTGACATGTTAATCTTTCAAAATATGATTAAAATAAGGTCAATGGCGCGTATGCGCATACTTTTAATTTAAAAATGTTCATGCATAAATGAGGAAGGGTTTATCGCAGAGTGCAACTTTTCCAGGGAGTTTGTTTGCATTCCACACGTATAGTTAAGAATATCATGGTTTAGCTTTACATTGAGAACACTTGTAATGCAAGATCTGTTATGATTATGGCGATCATTTGATTGCATGTTTTCAAACTGGCTGCCAAAGCAGAACGTTTTCTTCTTCTAAATCTTAAAGAAATATTATTTTGAAACGGCTTTCAAACACAATTTCTCATTTTTGCACTTCTCGTAATTGTGGTCACTATGTCCAGGAATGAGCTTTTTCAGAGTCAAACTACTCTATTCATCTTATTAATGCCGGACACACCAAAGACATGCAGCTCTGTTGATCCTCATCTCAATATGAAACAAAACGACACTCAGACTCAGGTGGTGAGAATTTCTGTTTTTAAAAATTGAGGGAACACCTTACAACAAGGTTCATTAGTTAACATGAACTAATCATTTATTTATCTTTGTTAATGTTAATTTCAACATTTACTAATACTTTATTAAAATCTTGTTAACATTAGTTAATGCACTGTGAACTAACATGAACAAACCATGATCAGCTGTATTTTTATAAACTAACGTTAACAAAGATGAACAAATACAGTAACAAATGTACTGCTCATGGTTAGTTCATGTTAGTTACATTAAGCAAAGGAATTTCTGTCTTTCCAAAAGCTTAATTGTAAAAATCTGCCACTGCCACAGTGCCACCACTTGATTCTTTTCGTGTTCCTTATGGAAAATTTGTTTACACTGCAATCCCGCGGCCAGACTTTGCTGTTGGGAAATACTATAGACGGTCGTAAAATAACGGTGGGATCCATCAGATATCGCCAGGACGAGGAAAAGTGAAATTGATGCCGTCTGAATCTGATGGCTGGCTCTTGCATTGTTATAACATAGCAGCACCATCACTTCCTTTATAAAGCGACCTTGGGTTTGCAATCTGTGTATGAAACTAGGAACTTGTCTATTGAGTGACTGTGTGTCGAAACTATATAGTTTGTGGCGACAGTGTGAGAGGAATGCGTATTTCATATACATTCTGCCTTCAAGGCTTCAAAGCTTCAACTTGCCTTCAAGGCCACATTCCTCACAATCACACACTCGCACTCTAATAAAACTTGTTGGTATTTTAACGCCTTTTATAGGATACCCCTTATTAAGATGAAAATGGATAGGGGCCTTGAGGAACACGATTTTTCTTGTTATAAAAAGATTTAGAAGCTGGTTAATCATGGGAATAGCTTCAAAGCAAGCGGGATAGTGTGCTTTCAGGTGACAATCTGTTTTACGAAAAACAAATGTCGATAAACAGATAAACTAAGGGAATGGACATTTTAGAATTTCTTAAAACCACTGTCCATTTTCATCTTAAGGGATATCCTACGAGGCAAATGCATTATTTTCCCCACAACGTCGTGTAATTTGGCGACATCTTGCCCGATGATTGCGAGCCGAAGGTGAGCTTATATTCTATGTGTACGGAATACGGGCGAGATACGGGTCATTTTGGCCTATCTGTCTGTCAGTCTGCTTGAGTGCTTGTGGTCGATCGGCTACAGCTGTCATTAATTTCTGTCGGTAATTTCTGTCGGTTTTGAATTCTGAACACGAGCGCTAGATACCAGAGCGATCAGGCACGTGCAGAGGGGGGGGGGGGGGGCTTTGGGTGCTCGAGCCCCTGCCCTTTTTCAAAATGAATCAAAAGTGCCCCTCTCAGACAAATATCAATGATAATATCGTGGTCAATAAAACTAAATAAATGTGATTATTATAACATGACATTGATGACAATGTATACAATAGTAACGAACGGCTCAAAAGTCGGACAATTTCTGTTGAGGCATTGCCATAACGCGTTGCATTGGGTTGCGTGCGTTTTGATTGACAGCTGATTTTTCTCTGTTCGGAAGCTGCTCTCGAGCCAAATATGGTCCTTTCAGAGAGTATGTGGCCTCGCGGGAAAAAAAAGTAAACCAATATTTTTTTTTCATCCATAATCAGAGCTAATGTGTTGATTTAATTACAAATCTATATATTATATATTTTAAAGTATTACACAATTCACCAATGCGCGTTTGTCATGTATATACACCAACCAATCGTGATCTGGCAAAGCAAGTTCAAATTCATGTGAAGTGGAGCGGTAATTTTCTGTTCTTATTCATAAATCGGTTGAAAATTACATGGACAGACGAACTAACGTTTCGGGCTTTCGGTACGGTGCGTGCGTGTACAGAACGGTTATGAATGCAATCTATAACAGTTAACAGTCGGCTTGTTTAAAGCGCGGAACACACTTAAATCCGAGTTCCCACACGAACATATTAAGTATTCAGTCCATTTTATCACGAAATTCAAACGATAAATGCCTTTTTAACGCTCTATTATGTGACGTGACAGAGAGACGCGTATCAGTTCAACTTCAAGCGGCAGCGCGCGAGTGAACGCGATCATCTCTTCCTAAAGAAATGAATATCTAAAGGTATGTTGAGGATACATTACAACTTATTGAAACGTATCATATGTTGTGTAATCGCTCCATCGGTGTTTCAACCGCGGAAAGACAATAAAACAGCTTGTAAACAAAAAATGTCATGTAGAATCACATTTACCTCAGAAGTCATTCAGTGTCCACAGCTGTGAGTTCACTAGAGAGATTAACTCTTTCACTGAATACATGCACTATATTAGCCTATATATTCATTATATTAGCCTATATATATTCATTATATTCCACTTAGCCTGTTAGTGATGTCTTGTTTATTTAATGTATGTTTAAATAAACCTGTCATGAAAATTACAGCCACTAAATGATTATATTTCAACAACGAATTGGAGAAAAAAAAAAAATTTGATTTAGATATTAATGCAAAAACTGCCTTATGTGAAGCTTATGAGTGTTGATTTTTATATCTAAAAATAAATAGCAAATGAATTTAGGCTAATAGTTTGGGCTCTGTTGTTAATCTTTAATAGCAATATGTAAGGGCTCCCTATATAGTTTACAGCATTATCTTTAAGAAACTTTTAGTTATAACTGAATTAATTTAAGGACAGACACAAATTTTTTTTTCATTAAACCACTGTTGAATAAAAATTAATAAAAAGCAATTTTGTAAAACTGCTGTACCGAATCCGTAGCAAACCGTGACTTCAAAACCGAGGTACGTACCGAACCGTCAGTTTTGTGTACCGTTACACCCCTAATATATATATATATTTACATATTGCCCCTTTTTTACATTTGAGCCCCTGCCTCTGAAGAACTCTCTGCACGGCCCTGAGAGCGATAGATGGAGACACAGAAGACAGAACAAGTCGGTAAGCGAACAGGCAATCTTGCAACTAAATTGTTCTCTCTTCATCTTTTGTGTTACAGCCTCGCGCTCGTTATAGTTGAGTGTCATGGGGAAGTGCAAATCCTGCAGCGAGGAGCTTTGTGAGAAAAAGTACGAAAAACGCTACAAGTGCGACGATCCTTCCAACTGCTCTTGCACCTGTCAGGAGGAAGCAAGCGCCACTTTCTGGAAGGCAGCCGGCAGCATCGCCCTTGGCGCGGCAGCCTTCGCCGGCGGTGTCGTCCTCACAGTGTCCACGGGAGGCTTGGGAGCAGTTGGCATCGTTGCTGTCACCTTAGGCGGCGCGTTCACCGGCGCTGGCGCCACAGCTGCTATCCATCCTGTGGCGAAACAGCTCAGCGGTGAGCGGATGACGGGCACGGAGTACGCCAAAGACCTCTTCATCGGCAGCACCGTTGGCGCCATTACGGGCCCTATCGGTGCAGGGGGAGTGAGCGCCACCACGTCCATTGCCTCAAAGGTTGGAACGGAAGGGATCAAGCAAGGTGCTGTCAAGCTTGGCTGCCGCGCAGCGGTTGGAGCAGCGTCCGGTGCCACAGCCAGCGTAATCCAAGAGAGCGCCAATTTATTCAACGATAAAAATGCAGAATTCAGCGTAGCGAACATCCTCAAAGGTGCTGCACTGGGTGCCGCAACCGGCGGAGCAGGTCATCTCACTGGCAACGTCGCCAATAAGGTCTCCCCTGGAGTGATCCGCAGCGTGACCAAAGTAGCTGTCAACACGGCCGGTACCGCCGCAATAGACGCCACCTGTCAGCTGATCACCGAAGGTGAAGTGGATGGCAAGAGTCTGGCCCTTAATGTCGGGACCAGGGCAGCCACATCTGCAGGGTACGAGGTCGTCGCCGGCGCAACATACAAAGTCCAAGGCGGCAAGGAGGTGCTTCATGACAAGCTAGGGGATAAGGAGATCCTGGACGACATCTCGGATTCCACTGATCAAGAGAAAATCCGACAAGCTCAGAAGTACATTGAGAAATTGAGTCCCGAGGCCATTGAAGAACAACTGCGACTGGCAGCCAAGTCTTCCGCGGCCAAGAAAGAGCTCCGTGCCGTGGAAACCTCTATGAGTAATACCAAAACCGAACTTCAAGCTGTTGGCAAACGCATAAATATCGTTAAAGACCCTAACCTACCTCAGGAGAGTCAGGGTGAGTTGCTGAGGCCGCTGCAAACGCAGAGGGTACAACTGCGGGGCCAGCTCAGAAGAGAAAGGGCAACCCTAAGCAAGCTCAATGAAGGTGTTAGCAACAGACCTAAGCCGGCCAAGATGGGAGAGCAGAACATCCACGCACTCAGCTCGGAACACTACGGACAATTCGCTGCCGATTTACCCGAGGAGAATCAAAGCGGTCGCGGGAGTAGGCGCGTCGTGTTTGACTTGAAAGCAAGCAGAGACGGAGAGGTCATCCGAACCAAGATCGCTGGTTTCATCGACGACCACGATTACAGCAAAGTGCCAGGATACGGCCGGGTGGAGCTGCCGAAGCTCATTGAAGTGGAGCCGTTCATCCTGCCAAGGAAGTGTAGTAATTGTGGGCGCAGACATATAGATGAATGAATCTTCCAAATGATTCGATCAAATGAACATCCCTTTTACAAAGCCAATTCAGCTCCAGACCCCAGGAAATCGACCATTTATCACCAGAGAGATGGAGGCTCGATTCTGCCCGGAGCTACTAGTTTTAGATAATAATTACTCGATTTCCTATGGACTTTTTACCAAAACTTAGACAAAGAGGACAAAAGACTCGTTGTGATCACAAGACAAAGAAACAAACCAGATCTCTGTCTTTTCAATGACCGGTAAATGAACTCCACGTGACACCGCTAAAACTCCAAGCAAACTCTCTGTCACAAACTGTCACATATGGAGTGCATCAAATCACTGATTATTGGACTTTCATTCAAATAGCCTTCGACATAGCTTGTTATTGTGTTTACAACTGATACACGTGACTATTATGCATGTATATTAGTGATGTGTCGTTCATGAACGATTCGTTCATTTTGAACAACTCTTTAATATGACTCGGGAATACCGAGTTGTCTCAGAGAGTGATTCGTTCATTTTGTGTTGACCGCGCATGCGCATTACGCTGAATCTGTACTGGAAACAACAAAAATGATTAGTTCATCTTTCGAGTCTTGAGTCTCGAGTTCGGGTTTGAGTCTTTCGTTCTTCCTGTCAGTCCCATAGAGTCTATGCTGTCAGTAACGGAAACAGAAAAGATTAGTTCTTACGAGTCTTTCGGGTTTGACGTTTGAGTCATTCGTTCTTTTACCACGTGACTTGTCACCGTATTGAACACTAGTTCACAACCTTTTTACTAACAAGCACGTAGTTATTTTTTTATTTTTTTTTTATTTTTTTTATACATAATTCTCAGTTAATATCAGACATATACAAATATTGACTATTCAAGTCTAACATCACAAATTCAAGTCAATTAGACTATTACTCGTTTATTACTCCAAATATCAAAAAAGTCTTAAATCAAGATGCTTTTACTAAGGAAAATTACATATTTTTTCTTGATTCCTGGGGGGGAAAAATCAAAATGAATTGAGTTTTTGCTTGAAACAAACTAAATTATCTGCCAATGGATTAGAAAAATAATCTTCCAAAATCTTCCTTAAATATTCCAAACAGAAACATTATTTTTCTTACCCCATTGGCAGATATATTTGCTTGTTTTAAACAAAAACTCACTTCAATTAAATTTTATTTTCCAGAAAACAAGAACAAATATCTAATGTCATTTAACTTATCTCGTAACATCTTGATTTAAGAATTTTTAGATATATTTAGACTAGAAACAGGACAAAAATACTAAATGACAGCATTTTTTGCAGTGCACACAAGGCAAAAAGTAATACATACATTATATATATATTTCTATATCTAGAATGGTATTTAGTCCAGAGCCGACATATAAATACAAATACACAAAACTGCAAGTTAATGACAAAAAAGTGTCTGCAATTTGGCCTTTATTACTCATTTAATACATGTCTACATTACAAATTAAATAAAATTTGATATTAACCTACATTTCTGACAAATAACCATGGTTACAGGTGTTACCACAGTAAATCCATGATAAATTCGAAAAGCGAATTGTTGTTTGAAAATGATTTTGAATCGGCTCAGCTGATTTGCACGTCAGCGTTGTTTATTAAGTCAGCGCTGTTTAACTGGATTTAAATTAAATCAAATCACAGAGAGATTCAGTACCGGAGACCTCAGCGCCGAACTCGAACACTTCTCACGGGCTTCGGAAGGCTGTTTAGTGGGCGCGTGATCGAGACACTCGGCAGGTAAACACATTTTGTTCAGAGTCAGAGCTCGCGAGTTGCGCAGAGCACAAGCAGCGCTGTTTCGTTCCGCTTTGGGCGCTGTTTCCCTGGCCTAAAGTCTAGTACTGCCACCTTGCGGTGACATCGTGAAACTACATGATTTGTAAATGATCCGTGGCGGGCCACATGTAATACTTTTTGAATAGACACGCTGCGGGCCGTTTGAAATTCATCCCCGGGCCGCATTTGGCCCGCGGGCCAGACTTTGGACACCCCTGCGCTAGACGCATCTGTGTGTGCGCGCGCTCGAGTCACGCAAACTGCGCGCGCCTGTTTGAAAGCTCTGTTGAATGAATGCAGAACGCTGTGTAACCCAAGTCTGCCCCTGTTCTAAGACTGCATTAAAGTAATTTAAGATCTGAGATCTCACACTATACGATAAGGTAAGAATTCACTTTATATATCAGAAATTGCAATGATTTTAAATTTTGATTTGAATTGCAATATTTGTATGAGCAAAATGGTGGAATATGAATTATTTCGCAAACAAACTGTGTCTATTATGACACTGTTGTCAGAAACAGCTCGAGACGAAATTCTGAAAGTTTTTGACTGTGAATGTCGCCCATCCCACACTGAAATTGGTTGTGACAGAGATCCGATATTGGAAATGAATGAGAAACAACGCAGGCTGGTACGTTTATTTTTTGTTTTGCAGATATTCTCCGTGTCCTCTGTGTAGTCTTTTATTTCAAGGTTAAGATACATTTTATATGATTAATCAAGTCGTTTTCTGTGTTTAACACTATAATAAGTAACTATATTTCATTCTTTCAAAGAAATGTTCATCTCCATTTTGCTAGTTCCAAAAACTGAACATTGAAGCAGGTGAAGAAGTCCAGAAAAACAACCAGTAGTTAATATCTGTTGCAGGTAATGCTCACAGCTTTAATGGAGACCTTTACCAACGTGGCTGTTCAAAAAATATGCAAAGTCTTCAGTTATTGCTTTGCTCTTAAGCCAACTCAGCTGAAGGGTTCTAAAAAAGTTACTATGATGACGTAGTGAATGTGAAAGAGATGGTGAAGGAGCATCTGAAGAAACCAGAAAGAAAAAACAATCAAACTGTCAAAAATGTGCCTGGTAAGATGTCCTGTATTTTAATTTAATGCCATATGTTAACAATACTAAATCCACTACAATTTTAACTAATTTCTGGCCCTCTTCTCAGATTCTGCTGCTGTAGCTCCATCAGTGTCTCCGGAGAGACCGAATCTGCTCACTGCGTTACTTCTTTTTTTTTACTGTTTGTTTTTATGTCAGGTGGTACAGCCTAATAGTTGTATACTGTAGTTGTACCACCTGACATGGAAAGTTTACCAACCCATACTTGGTCCTCTGGATGATGCTTTATCATGTTTACTGTTATTACCTTGTCAATTCATAATAAAAGAGCCATGTTTGCCATTGTTCCACCCTGACATTTGAGAATATAGAAATATCTGGACAAAACTAGTTCAATTATCTCAACAGTTCTAAAACTACTGATATTTATAAAATGTTTATTATAATTTATTTATTTATTAATTTATTAATTAATAAATAATTTATTTATAGTTTATTAAAAATATTTATTAATTTTTGTACTTTAAGACACCTTTTAAATAGTTATCTTGCCCCATCTGACATTTTGGGAGTTTAAGATAAAACCTAAAATAATATTTATTATTTAAATGTACTGAAAAAATATTTTTTTACTTATTACTTTTTTCTTATTTCACTGAAATTTACTAGACAGTTACGTTTATCTAATGAATTTGGTGTCAATTATAATACATTTAATTTATTTAGATTTTTTATGAAAATATTATATTTACTGAAAACAGTAATTTTGTGAACTATTATTACAGTGTATAGTTTGAATATATTTTAAAATGTAATTTATTCCTGTGATGGCAAAACTGATTTTTCATCATAATTAAATTTAGTGTCCTCATGATCCTTCTGAAATAATTGGGATATGCTGATTTGGTAGTTGAGAAATATTTCTTATTATTATCAATGTTGATATACAAACATGCACATACATACTTGTGGTAGTAACTTGTAGTAACTGAAACCCTGTTAATGTTTTGGAGTTGAATACATTGCCTCTGTTAAAGACCAGCAACCTGAAGTAATCTCGCAGGCAGAGCAAAACACTACAAAGTCCAAGAAAACCATGAAGACAATATCGTTTGACTGTAATGAGTGTGGAAAGAAATTGTGGAAAGAGAGACACTCACTAAATCAGCACAAATGTGGACAATTAAAAGGGCCTCACAGTTGTGAGCAGTGCGGGAAGAAGTTTAAATTCTTAAAAGGATTGGAGAAACACCTGCTCCATCACAATTCAGCCGAGAAGAAATTACTTCGCCAATGTTAAGATGCACGAACGTGTCCACCTGGAGGTGAAGCCGTTTCTTTGTTCCATATGTGGACACGGCTTCACCGTAAAGGGGAGTTTACTGGCACACCAGAGGATCCATACAGGTGAAAAACCATACAGCTGTGAGACATGCGGGAAGCACTTTTCACACTCTGGCAACCTCACCAACCATCTGATTATTCATTTGAATGAGAAACCGTGGAAATGCAGCCTCTGTGACAAGACTTTCAAAACAGAAAACCAAATGCATTTGCACCAGGTTGTGCATACAGGAGAGAAACCCCACATATGTCATGTATGCGGGCAGAAGTTTGGCCACATTACAAACCTCAGAAGGCATCTCCTTGTGCACAGTGGTGTGAAACGGCATGTGTGTGAAATCTGTTCCAAGCAGTTTTATCAGAGCAAATCTCTGAAGAGGCACATGGCAATACATGGAGCTCTGAAGACATTCATGTGTGAAATATGTGGGAAGGGTTTTGTTCCCTTACGAGAGTACTCTCGTATTGCGTTTTGCTTTCCTTTCCTCGAGATATTGAAGCAAATTATTATCCAAAAATACCTTTTACACGCAGTGCAGCTGCACAACTCTCAGTAGGAAGCAGCTGCGTGCTGATTGGCTGTGCCGCTGCAACTGCAGCAACCTTTAGGGATACCGCGTGGCGGGACGGACCATTCAGGTCCTTCTAAATTCCCGCCACAAGGGGCAACAGAATTTGCATAGCCAAGGGTATATAAGG
The DNA here is from genome assembly GCF_949357685.1 of Gobio gobio. Taxonomy (NCBI): domain Eukaryota; kingdom Metazoa; phylum Chordata; class Actinopteri; order Cypriniformes; family Gobionidae; genus Gobio; species Gobio gobio. Next base: position 32,623,537 of record NC_137114.1, on the reverse strand, counting down.
CTGCGTTCACACTGCAGGCTGAAACGACCCAATTCCGATTTTTTTGCCCTTATGCGACCTGTATCTGATCTTTTCATGACAGTCTGAACGACACAGATCCGATCTTTTCAAATGCGACCCAGGCCACTTGGGTATGTGGTCCAAATCCGATACATATCCGATCTTTTGAAATGCGTCTTCAGTCTGAACTGCCAGGTCACATGTATCCGACCCGCACGTCGTTGATACGCTACAAACGTCATCATTGTACGTTGAAGTAGGCGGCTCCGCACCCACACGTTTCTCTGTACCGACGTTGCTACCACTGCTCCACAAAACGCCATGGCCAAAAACCTTGCTCTCCTCCTCTTTTTTAATTTTCTTCTTAACATGAGAAGGTTGTAATGGTGCTGGCTCCGTTGCGAAAATAACTTTAATAAAGCTAAACGAACTCCAATGCTGACACCCATATTTGGCTACTTCCGTAAACAACAAGTGACGTCGTTGACCGTTGAGTACTCTTCTGCGCATGCGGGTCACTTCTGGGTCATTTCACGTTCACACAGGAGATCACAAAAGGTTGCATTTAATTGGAAATGTGAACGGCCTTGCAAAAAAATCGAATTTTTTCAAAAATTCGGAATTGAGCATTAAGCCCTGCAGTGTGAACGCAGCCTAAGACCCCGTCTCGCAAGGTTAGTCAGATTAATTCTTCTTCAGCGACTGCTATCGCTGAGCTCCGGATCGAAGCCTGCCGTCGACACGCACCCAGCGGAACTCTGCAGCCTGAGGACGTCGGATTCTCCGCCTTAAGCCTGCCTTCCAGCTGCGCCATCCGGCACATATCCTTTTTAATACCTTCTGTGTTTTACACATTCAAAAAGAGCCGAGACGTTGTTCCAAATGTCTCGTTCCTGCGCTCGTGCAGAGGTTTTATCGCGGACGAGGATCGACACATCATCTGCGTGTCATGTCTCGGACGAGACCACACGCAGGCTGCACTCAACCAGGGCGGCTGCCCGGAGTGCGACGAACTGACGCTGCAGACCCTTCGGGCTCGGCTCGCCAGTTTCGACCCGAATCCCGTCCCTTGCTCTCAGCCTCTCGAGCCACGGAAGAAGAAACGTCGCGACCAGAGGCCCCCGGAGCGCTCTGACGAGCACACGCCGGGCATGTCCCCGCGTGCCTTGCCATCGCCCGTATTGTTCGCCGAGGAACAGCACAGCTCCCCTCGCATGGCGGCTGCTACTGTTTCCTTCGGCGGACCGGAGGAGGAAGAGGATGACAGCCTTTCCCTTGCTGCATCCGAAAGCGGGTGGTCGGATACCACCTCGGCTCACCAGCCCACCAGCCTCGCGCGGCTTCTAAGCCCGGTCAGCGTTCCCGCTCTACGAGCCGCAGCAGACCGCCGGAGCGTCGAGGTCCCCGACCCAGCAATGTGTCGAAACCTGAGCCTCCGAAGCCGTCCTAGCCAGAGGTATAAAGAGAAGGTGGATAGCGCCCGCTTCGGCCGGTGTACCACCTCGCTCTCTTCTAAAACATTCCCCAGCTCTCAGGTGGCTGGAAACATTATTCTCACAGTCAACGAGTCCGTACTCAAACGCGCTCGCCTGTACACAAGCACCAATATTCTATGCCCCCCGGCCCCCTGCACTCAGGCGGCGGGAAACATTTCCCTCATAAGCGCCAACTTGGCGCAAAATTATTGGGCCACCGAGTCCCTGTTACTCAGCGACTCGCCCCACAGATTAATTCAGCCCCTGGCTTCGAAGGCCGAGGCCTGGCAGGCCATTCCCGGCATTTCGAGATGGGTGTTGAACATAATAGAACAAGGTTACTCGCTACAGTTTGCTCGCAGACCACCGCGCTTTCGCGCCGTGGAAGAGACAACGGTGAGAAGCGGCAAAAGTCAACGCATGAAGCGCCCGTTCAGAATGTTGAGAACGAAACAAATCCTCGTGCACATTCGCCCGGGAGATTGGTTTTTCACTGTGGATCTAGAGGATGCCTATTTCCACATACAAATAGCCCCTCATCACAGGCCATTCTTGAGATTCGCCTTCGAGGGGAAAGTATACCAATACAAGGTGCTACCTTTTGGTCTATCTCTGGCTCCCCACACGTTTACGAAGTGCATGGAAGCGGCGCTAACCCCGCTGAGGCTTCGGGGAATGAGAATTCTCAACTATCTCGACGACTGGCTCATAATAGCTCAGTCAGAGATACAGTTATTAAACCACAGATCTTGGCTTCTCAACCATTTACAATGCTTGGGACTCAGAATCAACGTGGCAAAGAGTTCATTGTCTCCCACATAGAAAGTTTCGTTTCTGGGAACAGTATTGGACTCACTGCAGATGAGCGCGCGGCTGACATCACAGCGCGCGCTCTCTGTTCAGAACCGAGCGGTTTCCCTCAGGTCCGGTGCACGCATTCCTCTCAAACACTTTCAGAGGATGCTGGGTCTCATGGCCTCGGCGGCGCCAGTTCTCAGACTAGGTCTGTTACACATGCGCCCCCTACAGCACTGGCTGAGTTGCCGCGTTCCAGCTCACGCATGGCTCTCGGTTGCAAATCAAGCTATGTGTTGGCTCTGGCTCCTTGGAAAAATCCCGTCTGGTACAAGTGAGTTTGGGCACTGTTACGAAGTGGAAAGTTATCTCGACAGATGCATCCAACCTAGGTTGGGTAGCCCTTCAAGAGGGCAGGCCAATCTCCGGTCTCTGGTCAGACTCGGAGAAGAGCCTTCACATAAACTGTCTAGAGATGAAAGCGGTCACGCGATCGCTAAGAGCTTTCCTTCCGTACATAAAGCACCACCATGTCCTGGTCCGAACGGACAGCAGGTCGGTGGTAGCCTATATAAATCGCCAAGGCGGTCTGAAATCTATCGATCTGCACACAATGGCGGAAGAAGTCCTAATATGGGCAGAGCACAATCTGAGCTCACTGAGAGCGACTCACGTGCCAGGCATTCTGAATTTGGGTCCGGACATGCTGTCCAGGGGCAAAGTGTCCCCTGCAGAGTGGTCTCTTCACCCACATACAATTCAGACAATTTGGGGCAGATTTGGAGAGGCAAAAGTGGATCTTTTTGCCCCACAAGACAATGCTCAATGCCGAATATATTTCTCCAAGCACAAGGATGCGTTGGCCCACGAATGGCCCAACCTTCCTCTTTACGCTTTTCCCCCAATCTCAATGTTACCTCAGGTCATAGAGAGGATCAGGGAGAGCGAATGTGCTGTGCTTTTAATAGCCCCGCTTTGGAGAAATCAACCTTGGTTCTCACTACTGAGTCAGATGGCAGATGCAGCTCCGTGGCCGATCCCGCTGAGGAGAGACCTCCTCATGCAGGCGGAATGGCAGGTCTGGCATCCCGACAGCAGGCTTCGACCCGGAGCTCAGCGATAGCAGTCGCTGAAGAAGAATTAATCTGACTAACCTTGCGAGACAGGGTCTTATATACCCTTGGCTATGCAAATTCTGTTGCCCCTTGTGGCGGGAATTTAGAAGGACCTGATTGGTCCGTCCCGCCCCGTGGTCTCGCTATAGGTTGCTGCAGTTGCTGCGGCACAGCCAATCAGCACGCAGCTGCTTCCTGCTGAGAGTTGTGCAGCTGCACTGCGTGTAAAAGGTATTTTTGGATAAAAATTTGCTTCAATATCTCGAGGAAAGGAATTCCCCCCATAAGCATTTTAGCAAAACGCAATACTCGTTCCCTCATCTTAGGGAACCGAGGTTACGTTAGTAACCGAAGCGTTTTTAACTATGCTTTACAGAAACACTTACTCACACATAGCGAGAAATCTGGAGCAAATCTGGATGGCAAATCTGGAGATGGGAAGAACTCTTTCCCGTGTGATGTATGCGGAAAATGCTACAGTTCTACCGCTTTGCTCAGAATGCATGAGAGACTCCACTCGGAAACAGATCCGTACATGTGTAAAACCTGTGGTAAAAGCTACAGCAGCATGTATTCGCTGAAGGAACATGATAAACTTCATTCAGGGATGACGCCGTTCAAGTGTGGTGTGTGTGATAAAACTTTTACTCAGAGAATTGGTTTGAAAACGCACAAGGTTGTTCATACCAAAGCTAAACCCTACAAATGTTCTGTTTGTGGGAGCAAATTTGGACTTCCTTACAGTCTTAGACTGCATATGCGCATTCACTCCGGTGAAAAGCCACACAAGTGCGAAACGTGCGGAATGTGCTTTCGCTTATCTGGAAACTTAAGCCGTCACAAGCGGGTCCACACTGGCGAGAGGCCGTTCAGCTGTGAGGTCTGTGGGAAAAAGTTTGTACAACTTAGCCATGTGAAGGCACACATGCAAATCCACACTGGTGTGAAACCCTACACGTGCCAGAAATGCGGGAAGAAATACGCATACCGTAGAAATTACAATGATCACAAATGTATACCTGTGTGAAAAACTTTGCTTTTGTTTTGAGCTGAATTGCAGTGACATTTTCTTTGTTATATTTACGTTATATTGGAAGTGTCATGACGTTTCAGTATCTGTTAAGGACAAGCATATGTACAATAGCAAAGTGTATTTGTTTTACCTTGATTTGCCTTCTTAGAACACATTCTGGATAAGTGTCAAACAAATTTTCATTCATTCCATAGAGATACATTAATGAATTGGGTCTGAATTCAAATTATTTTTAGCCAATTATTAATATGCAAAATCAATAGTTGTACAGTATGAATTCCTCATTACAGTGTTTTTTGGTAGGAAAAACACAACTATTCCTGTGGTTAATAGTAATATTTACTATAAATAAAGCAGATAAATTATTGTACATGGTTGAATTGTTATTACGTTTGACTTTTCCAGTGCAAATTGACTTTTTATATTTCATGTTAAATTGCTTTTATTTTGAAAAATTTTCCTCGGGAGTAAAGGAACTGACCATTTCATGGACGGTCAAGTCCATTTTCCTTGAAACAGGTTCTCAACATTTGCATTTCAAAGCGGAGTTTGCATTACACAAAACAGTAAACAAACCTATTTATTAAATTAACCAGAAAGGGCTCTTGCTATTATAAATAGTGTTTTGTATAATAGGTCGTATTTAATTTATTGACATGTTAATCTTCAAAATATGATTAAAATAAGGTCAATGGCGCGTATGCGCATACTTTTAATTTGAAATGTTCATGCATAAATGAGGAAGGGTTTATCGCAGAGTGCAACTTTTCCAGGGAGTTTGTTTGCATTCCACACGTATAGTTAAGAATATCATGGTTTAGCTTTACATTGAGAACACTTGTAATGCAAGATCTGTTATGATTATGGCGATCATTTGATTGCATGTTTTCAAACTGGCTGCCAAAGCAGAACGTTTTCTTCTTCTAAATCTTACAGAAATATTATTTTGAAACGGCTTTCAAACACAATTTCTCATTTTTGCACTTCTCGTAATTGTGGTCACTATGTCCACGAATGAGCTTTTTCAGAGTCAAACTACTCTATTCTATTCATCTTATTAATGCCGGACACACCAAAGACATGCAGCTCTGTTGATCCTCATCTCAATATGAAACAAAACGACACTCAGACTCAGGTGGTGAGAATTTCTGTTTTTAAAAATTGAGGTAACACCTTACAACAAGGTTCATTAGTTAACATGAACTAATCATTTATTTATCTTTGTCAATGTTAATTTCAACATTTACTAATACTTTATTAAAATCTTGTTAACATTAGTTAATGCACTGTGAACTAACATGAACAAACCATGATCAGCTGTATTTTTTTTAATTAACGTTAACAAAGATGAACAAATACAGTAAAAAATGTACTGCTCATGGTTAGTTCATGTTAGTTAATACATTAACTAATGAAACCGTATTGTAAAGTGTTAGCAAAATGGAATAGTTATGGATAGCTTGTATCATTCCCCATCAGTCATTATAGATAGATATATAGATCGATATTTTCTCTACTGAATCAAAAACATATTTATTATATTTCTTGATACATAGTGCTCAAGCAGTATAAAACATTTGCATTTATATTTCCATTCCATTTCCATTTTACATTTACATTTCCAATTGTAGCCTACACAGGAGAGTAATGAAAGCAGATGTCTTTTGGTGGAGGACAGAGCGGAAGACATTCAGACTGTAGTCACCTGTAATGGTAAGGTACAGTTCTCGTGCTCACATTATTATTTATGTAATTTACATAAAGGCCTAAATAAGTACAACTCATGTTGGTAGTGTATAGTAAGGCTATTTCTTTGTGATGACTGCAATTGTTGCTTTTATTGTGCTAAGTTTTTTTTTTTTAACCTAATTATTTAACCCATTAGGGGATCTATATGCTAGTGTTTCCCTAAAAGTCAACAGACTTCACACACTTAAAATGAACAGTCTTAAAATATTAAATTTAACTTAAAGGGGGTACTTCAGCACTGGGAAGATGAATGTTTATTTAAACTGGGTCATTTATGTAGTAGAAATGTGAAATTATTTTTGAATTTGGTGCCTTCTAGACCGAGAAAAGACAGAAAATGTATTTTTGTCTCATGTGGATGAAAGACAACTCCCAGAATGCACTTGCTTCGCTGCCCTACGAGGCCACTCCCAGAGCCACGGCTACTGGTTATATCGCTTATATCACCCGTCGTTTTGATATTCATAGTAATAAAATAATTTTGTTCAGTTAGAGAATAGACACTACAATTAAAAACTGAACGTGTCTTTTCAATAAAGTGTGAGTGAGCCGAACGAAAGTCACGTCACAGACGCAGCAGGAGTCAAATTTCATTCATCACGAGAGCGAAGAGCTGAGCAGAGCTGAGGTAAGCGCGGCAGTCATTCTCGGCGCATATCCAGTCTGGCGCGTTTTCAGATCATGCCTATGGAAGCTAAACTTTCATTGGAAGCTAAACTTTCATAGGAATTCATTGAAAAGTTGAAACACTCCCTTTGCTCCTTACCGCTCCGTTATGAATGCCCGAGCCGAGCGGCCGATCGCATTTACATTCTGTGAGTGAGATCCCACCCCTATGGGCTGGTTGATAAGATGCAGAACTAGCTTCTTTTACTGGCTGTAGTCTTTAGCCTCTGGGCAAAAAAAAAAAAAGACGATTTTTGCGTCATCGAAGGATTTTTTCCAGAAATAAACGGCATAATTCTCTTGTCTCAGGGGACATGAGGGGGAAAAGTACGATAATTTGAATATACTACCGGTGTTTCTACTGATACAAAGCTTAATGATAAATCGCTGAAGTAACCCTTTAAAAAAATGGATGACTGCACTTACTCATTTTGTCACTCATCAGATTCTCTATCCATACACAATTATTTTTTAGGAAAATCATGTTAAAATGTGTATATCAAATATGATACAACAGGCTTCTTAAAGTTTTTTTGTGCATCTCAATCACCTCTCATCATTGCATTGGATTATATGTTGTGCGCCCCCTCATAATAAAAACTACAGAAATTTGATCACAAAACTAAGCATTTAAATATCTTACTAAGATATATTATTGGAACATATAGAGTGACAACTGATATTTATATGCATTTTATAAAAGTAGTGTGCTATACTGTCTGTTAAAGGGGTGGTAAACCACGATTTCACTATTCTAACTTTAGCTAGCGTGTAATGTTGCTGCTTGAGCATAAACAACATCTGCAAATTTACAACATTCAAAGTTTAAAGCAAAGGGAGATATTTGCTTTTAAAGAAATCAGTTTCTAAGAACTACAGCAAACGGCCAGTAGGCGACTACACACATTCCTCCAGGGTTGGTGACATCAACAGGCTCAATATTTACATAAACCCCTCCTCCGAGAATATTAAATAAGGGGGGGTGAGGCCATTTTGTATCGCGGCGCTGTTGTGGTATAGTTAGGCTGGAGTGGTGTTGCCTCGATGCCAAGGAAACGCTGTTATTTTCATCCGGATTGCAGATCTGGGGTACTTGCTCTGTTCAGCCTTCCTTGGGACGGGGGTGCGTTGCAGAGTGTTTAACATACAACATGTTGCACGTGTGTATGAGACAGCGGGGAACAGGCGCGTGCGGGGCTCCCTGCAGCACATCTCACGGAGGAAAACATCCACCGTCTTCGCGATTTCAATGCCGGATTTGCACAACGTCAGCTGCGTGAAAAAAACACTGCCAGTGCGTGGATGCACGACGCGCGCGCTGCACATTTCACGAAGGACAACTTCCACAAACTTCGCGAGTTCAATACAGGATATGCACCACGGCTTGTCCTGAAAGCTGGATTTACAAACAGAAGCTGTTTACGGGCCACAACCTGTAAATCTGATTTATTTTTCATCGATGTGTTTTCCTGTAATAGGTTGTAGCAAGGAAGTAAACAGATGACAACACTGTTCTGCAAACCAGTCTGTTAAATGCTCATTCATACTTAACGTTATCCGACGAACACCTAACGTTACAAACACTAACGTTAAAATCTCAACAGCGAACCTGGCATTAGTGTAAATGATTCTTTGATTAGAGCTTTTATGTATTGTTTATCTACAGGCATGGTAAACATGGTTCTGTGTGTGATTTGGCTAACTTACTAGTTTAAGCCAGTGCTTAGTGTTCGTTTTGGGTTAGTTCTTGCGACAGATATTTGGCTATAATCGTTCTAAAAATACAAAAGTTAAAGTGCCATTCAGTAGCGATCATTATAGATCCGCAGTCTTTACTCTTGAGGACTGAACAGGTTCTGCTCGATCATCTTCACTCAAATGTTCTGGGTCTGATTCGGGCTCATATGGTTTTATTGACGCCGTTGTTTCTAATACTGACCAAAGCACAGCCTCCGGTAAAGGTAAATGGCGTGACGTTTCCGACAAACGTGCACTAGGCGGTTAGCGAATCACAACACACTGGGCCAGCTAACCAATCAGAGCCCATCGCGTATTTTTGGGGGACTGGCTTCATACAACCCGGAAAGCATCAGACCGTTTTACAAGGAGGAACAGAGCAGTGTAGAATAAAGGTCAAATATATGAAAAATAAGGCAATTTTTTTTAAAACGAAGCATGAACACATGTTACAGTGCACTCCACAAACACAGTCAAGCCTTCAAAAGAATGTGTTTTACCACCCCTTTAAATAGACCTTATTGATTTAGCTGTCAAAATTGTAATCTTACTTTTTGCCCATATAAATATCAAACTGAGGTGATTTATATTCTCTCTATATTATACTATATGAGCCATAAAAGCCTGATGTATCAAATATGATACGAAACATAAAACATTAAAGCATTTTTTTATTTTAGAATTTTTTTAATATTTTGTTTAAAGGTTGTGACTATGATTTCAAATGTCAGGCTTTACAGGGTCAATAAATCATCCCATATATACTCCCACTATCTGTTCATCAAAACATTTTAAAACAAGCAGCTTTGTCAATTACAGCAGAAATACTGGAAATAGACTATATCGGAGAGCCTTTGAATAATGTGCTGGACAACAGGGAGCCTTTGAGTCAAAAAGGTTGAGAACCACTGATATAGATGTAGGCTATTGGCTATTTTTTAAAAAAGCCCTTTGAAATGTCTCTAACTTCTTTTTTCAATAGGAAACGTTATCAAATGAAAGAAAATGCTTATCAAAGCATTTCATGGGGTCTTTAAAGCACTTCTGTCACGATAAATCATAATGACATATATGTTCAACACTAATTTTGTATTATTGTGTTATTTTTTCATCAGCTGATCTGTTCAGGGGCTGTTCTGAAGATCAGGAAGGCATGTTGCAGACATCAATTGAGCAACCTGAAAAGCCACAAGGCAAAGAGTCTTTTGCATGTGAGCAGTGCGGAAAGGCCTTTCCAAAGATGTTTTCTCTTCTGCAACACAAACGTGTGCATTCAGTCCTAAAGCAGCACTGTTGTGAAAAATGCGGGAAGAAGTTCTCACAATTAAGAGCGCTAGACACTCATCTCCTCAAACATACAGAGAAATTTCCCTGCAGTACGTGTGGGAAGAGCTTCAAGGATCTTGCAGCGCACAAACTGGTCCATGCAGAAGTCAAACCATTTACCTGTGAAATATGCGGACAGGGATTCACAGTCAAGGGAAGTTTATACATGCACCAGAGGGTGCACACAGGCGAAAAACCATACACGTGTGATACCTGTGGGAAGAGTTTCTCTCTTGTAGGCACCCTAAACTGTCACAAGAAGTTTCATTCAGATGATAGGCCAATAAAATGCAGCCATTGCAACAAGAGCTTCAAGTGCAAGAGTCATTTAAGGCGACACCTTCCTGTGCACACCGGTGAGAGACGATATACATGTAAAATCTGTGGTAAAACATTTGCGCATCATGAAGCTATGACACGCCACATCCTCATTCACACTGGTGAAAAGCCGTACATCTGTGAGGTGTGTGGAAAAAGATTTCGCCAGAGAAGCAATTTGAAAGTCCATATGCGGGTGCATGAAGAGATGCAATTTAAGTGTGAAATGTGTGGGATTCTATTCCAGCATGAGTTTTTGCTACAGAACCATATGTTAACACACAAACAGACTGAAGATTCAGGAGATAAGACCAATGGCCAGTTTCTGAAGTCCAACTCTCCACATTCAGGCAACGGCAAACTGTTTACATGCAAATTGTGTGAGAAGAGCTACAGCAACGTTTATAATCTCCGCATACATGAGAAGCTTCACTCTGGGGAGACCCCGTTCATGTGTGAGATCTGCGGTAAGGCCTACGCACTCAGGAAGTCCTTAAAAACGCATATGTTGTGCCATTCAGGAGAAAGACCTTACAAATGCATAGTGTGCGGGAAAGCGTTCAAGTGGTCTGGCTCTCTGAAAATGCATATGAAGACTCATACTGATGAAAAAACGCACAAATGTGAGATTTGTGCAAAGACCTTTCGCTTGTATGGAAATTTAAAGCGCCACAAGCATGTCCATACTGAGGAGAAGACATTTCGAGATCCCGACCATGTTAAAGCACATATGCAGATTCATACTGGACGGAATCCTTACACATGCCAGAAGTGTGGGAAGAATTATGCATACCTTAGACATTACAATGATCACAAATGCAAGCCTGTGTAAAAAAAGAAATAGTGTAATATTTCCTTGGCAAATATTACCATTTTGAAAACATTAAAAAGCTGTTGTAAATTTTATTGTTGCATTTTCAATCATTTGGACCTATATCAAGTGATTTGATGCATATTATCAGGGTACTTTCACAGAGTGATTATGTTATGTACATTTTGGCATGGTTATGGAAAACCTGGACATTTTATATTGTGGAAATTGTGTGTTCCAGGTCTGAGAAAGTCGCTGAAAATAATTAAATCTTAAACTTTATAAACATTTTTGTGAATCTAAATGTTAGATAGATAAGTAATGCTCTGATATAAATTATTGAATCACTGGTCTTGTGACGATGCTTGCGAATAAATGTTATTGATGAATGCTTTTCAATGAATATTCAAAAAGATTATGATTCCTAAAAGAATTGATCTGATGAAAGTATTTAAAAAACCCTTATCCAGTCATCACAAAATACAGAAAATGCCATGGTCAAAAAAACGTTCATGGCTCTTGGTTATTAAAACTGTTTTCTGAAGGAATAAAATCCTCATGGCACTTGTTATTAAACCATTGACCTTAAACATGAAAATTAAAAGAAAAATGTAATAACTTTACAGCTGGAGCATCCATCTTTCGAATAGCGTTTAAGACTTTTATTTTGTAATTGTCTCATCTCTTTCTGAAGTATATTAGTTCCCGTCAATGAGGTCTATAATGGGTCTTATTTTTACGATGAAATTCATCCAAAACAGTCAAATTCCCTCAACAATTTAGCGCACATCGATTTTAAGTCTAAAGTTTTGTTTGTTAATCATAACCACATTTTATGTGAATGACAAGCATTCAGGTACTTTTATTTTAAAATAAAATAAACAAAGAGGAAGTACTTGCCCCCTAGTGCAACTTTACCTGGGGAGTTCAACGTTTTGTGTATTTTCCTTCGATTCAGGCTAGCTGTCAAACACAAACTGAGTTGTGTTTGCTGCACGTCTCTTAACTGTGGTCACTATGGCCCGGTATGAGCTTTTTCAGAGTCAAACCACTCTGATCATGTCGTTACTGACGGACACTGCTAAGCAGGAGATACGAAAGGCTTTTGACGTTACATTCAGCTACGATGAATCTCATCTCACCATCAAATCAAACGATACTCAGATTCATGTGGTAAGAAAGTCTGTTGTTAGAACTTTAACGTGTGTGGTTGTAATTGGTCGGTTATTAAAATAGTGGAAGATAATCATTTTGTTTACAGCCTGGTACTTAACATATAGTATTATTTATACTTAATTTTCTGTTTTATATTGTATTTAAACATGAAATTGACCATACTAAGGTTTACGACTGACTCTTTAATCTTTGCATGCCACCTCTAAAGCTCATAAACTTAAATTTAGTTATGTATTTTTATTTATTCGATTTTCTAAGTCAAGACGTTATTTAGATATTTGCTGTTTCTATTAAATCAATTTTAATTGTTTTAATTATAATAATTATCATAATGCTTTTTGTTTTTGTTCTTTTGAAAGCTAACTCACACTGTCTAGTGTGTGACTATGAGAACTGTCTTTTCGTTCGTTGTGTTTACATTTTTAAAACATCATTTTAAGTTGTTGTTTTTTTTAATTCAGTATTATAGTATTTTTCTCGTATCAATGCAGCTTAATTCCCTAATGGAGAGGTTTGCCAAAGAAGCAGTGCAGAAGATTTGCAGTCTCTTCAGATACTGTTCATCTGTTGCACCAGTTCCACCACAAATGTCTTTGAATGGCCGAGATGACCTAAGGAAGACTTCATCTCAGATGGGACGTGACCTGCTCAGTGGAGCAGCATGTATCCAAAACCAAGAATTTCCGGGTACTTGATTTCAATATCAGGCCACACTAGAGACCTGCAGATGTGACACTCTCTATATTTAGTATTTGTGGTCATTTTTGTTTTGTTCCTCTCTCACAGGAGATGCCATATCTTTCTCTGTGAATCCTCTGAATGAGTTTACAGCAATGTCTCAACAGCAACCTTCAAGCATTGGGGTGAATATTTATTTTAAGGATATAACTTACAGGGTGTTAAATATTGATTGAAACATTTACATGTAATGTGAATTATTGCATGCTCAGGAAAGTAATGTAAGCCAGTGTCTTATGGTGGAGGACCGAGCAGAAGAAGCCATTCAGACAATATACATCAGTGACGGTAAGTTGGAGTCCCAACTTTCTGTATGAAATTACTTGGCCTCTTTACCATTTGCAATCATTCATTGTCTCGAGAACGTCTAAATCATTACTGCTGCTGTTGTACATTACCAACACTTAAATGCATTATTAGTATATAAATGTCAGTGTTGTTATTGTTAAAGGTTGGGTAGGCAATTTTTGTATAACCACCTTTTGTTATACTCACATACTGATAGCAATCAATAATATAAGTGGTCTAAATATTAAAACATGTACATAAATCTTCTGTGGAATTCTCAGGACCAAAAAATGTTTTGTCCAATCATTGCGTTCAGTCTGAAGGCAATCATAGGATGTCCTACCTGTCTGTTGTTAGGGTAAAACAGTTTAGGAACCAAGACCAGTTATGAAAAATGAAGACCAAGAGTCAGGAGTGCAATTAATTAAAGAGAAATTAACAGAAAAATATTTTGCCGTTTCATCAGCAGAAGCCAGCTTCAAGTCTCACGAGGAGTTCGTAGGCCGGGCTCCCTCTCTACCAGAATTCGTACATACAATTTCTCAACAGTTATACTCTTTTCAAGGTCTAGCCACGTCATTACTACAAGTTGAATGATTCTGATTGGCTAAGAAAAAAAGATAGACAGTCATGGTAAATTTCCACACATTGTCAGTTAATCAGATTCACTGATTAGGCACGTTGACGTTTTGAATTAGGCACGTAGTGACCTTCCAGGTCTGGAGCAGGCGCCAGCTTGTCCAGAACAACGCGTCCACCCATCACTTAGGATGCCCATAATTCACCTCCAATACTGATCTGTAACACAGAATACTGCGCACATACACAGATACACAGTTTCTCCAAGGTTGGAGTTGATCAAGCTCCAGTTCTGACCAAAAAGTTTCCCAAAACATACGGATAACATGTGCTTTCTCTCAGTAAGAGGCACAGACAGTATTCATGTACATAATTCTTTAGTTTTTCAGTAAAAGGAAATATAAAATTATATAAAATGAAAGACAAATCCATATTTCATCTCTGGAAGCTGGGCTAAGTGAGCATGCACTCTTACTGCACTCCTGGCATGTTAGGGGTGTGTGATACCTCCAAAACCCAAACAAACGACAACATGTTTTGCTATCAAGTATTTAGCGACACATCACACATCCCTAGGACAGACCCTCAGTCACTCCTCAGAGACCAAATACAAACTTTAGAAAACATATGAAGAAACAATAAACAATCAGTGGTTCTATTGATTAAGTAATATCATTAGGGATGCACGATATATCGGCAACATATCGTTATCGGCCGATAAATGATTATTTTTGATGTTATCGTTATCGGTCCAATAAGAAAATTTGACCGATATAGTCAAGCCGATAGATAATGTATTATTTCCTTCAGCTGAGACGGACGCGCTGTCTACCATGATGGGTTTGAATTGCTCTAAATATGTTTGGAATCACTTCGAAAAGGAAAATACAGTTATGTGCAACATGTGCAGCGCAAGTCTTCTATAATCTACATAAAATGATAATGAGAATAGAATAGGCTGTAAAAGAGCGTTGTGTTTCAGCGCGTTTGTTGAGGGAAGAGCGCGCCCACGGAGTTACAACTTGACGAGCACAGTCAAGTTCGCTTGTGCATTCACAGCCTTTTGTGCCATTGTAAGTTGTAATATTATATTTATTATTATTCTGTGTATGTAATATCATATAGGATGCGTTTGGTTAAGTTAATAAACGATGCAGTAAAGCACTTCATTGTACCGGTCTTTAGCTTCAGAGCGCGCCCACGGAGTTACACCTTCATGACGAGCACAGTCAAGTTTGCTTGTGCATTCACAGCCTTTTGTGCCATTGTAAGTTGTAATATTATATTTATTATTTTGTGTATATAATCCCATATAGTATGCGTTTGGTTGAGTTAATTAACGATGCAGTAAAGCACTTCATTGTACCGGCGCGCGCATTTCAAACAGAAATGCACAGCATTAATAACTACTGGGACTGTCCTATACATAACACTGCAATGAGAATATTTCTGTTATAAAACGTAGTGAATTCTCTGGGTTTAGTTGTTTTTCAGCGCGCTGTTGTGGGAAGCGTCAACAACGCATTCTGACCAGCACAGTCAAGTTCGCTTGTGCATTCGCGTCATTTTAAGCATATGTAAGTCGTAATATTACGTTTTTGTAGTATAAACATCTGATTAAAGTCATATAGGATGTGTTTCGTTAAGTCAATAACCCGCAGCGCTTCACTGTACCGGTGATCATCTTCAGCTTCAGCGCGCGCTCTCAAACAGGGGAAGAGCATCCACAGGAGTTATAACCCTTCACCTATGCGTGATTTTGTGCTAATATAAGTTGTAATATTATATTTATTTTGTATAAATATCTGATTGTTCTCATATATGATGCGTTTAGTTGTTAATTAAACTTCTAAGCGCTTCAGTTTATGGTTGTTCGTTCATTCTCTCCAGCTTCAGCGCGCTCTCAAACAGCAACATTATTCCTAATAGACTAGACTAATATTACAGATGTTTACTATTACAGTAATATTAAACATATTTTTTTTTTCAAAAACACAGAAGCATTATTTTTTATAATTAGCACTTTTATTGTTCTCGTATCATTTCCATCAACAATATGGTTTGATTAAAACCATTTCTTTATCGTCTGTGCGGAGGTTATTTCATGCACTTGCATTCTGATTCTTTATTATGCAGCTAATGCTGTTCAATTACTTGTTTGCATTATTTAGGTATATTATTTGTATTTTTTAGACAATATAATTTTTGGTAACATTTTACAAATAAGGTCTCATTTTATTAATGCATTAACTATCATGAACAAACAGAGAGCAATAACCTTTGTTTCTTTTAGTAATAAAATGTTTGTGTTTTGTAACAGTCCATTCACAGTTCATACCTAATGTTAAAAGACACAACTTTGGGTCTGAATATGTTGAGATTAACATGAACTAAAATTAATAAATCCTGTTGAAGTATTGTTCATTCATTGTTGGTTAACTAATACTAACAAAAATTAAACCTTATTGTAAAGTGTTAAAAAAAAAAATTTGGCCATAGGAGTGTAAAATTAATTTGAAAAGGTAAGGAATCTCACACTGGTTCAAATAGGCTACTGTAGTGTATAGGTTTGATTAATGTTGAAGTGTTTGGGACATGGCTTTTAATGGTGAGCCTTTTGTTTTTGTAATCAGACTCTCAGAGTTTATTAAAATTTGTATTTAGATTTATCGGCCAATATATCGGTTATCGGCTTTCAAATATTAAGAATTATCGGTTATCGGTATCGGCCAAAATGTTCATATCGGTGCATCCCTAAATATCATAACTGGAAAGAATCATTAAAAATCATTATAATAATATAGGAGGATAAATATTGATGAATGCTTTGATTATAAATTTAATTAGGATGTATTGAAGTGGCAGTGGATTTCGGAATCCACCCTTTCAATGCTAAAAAATTCCCATACCTCCGCGCACCCTGCTCGTGCAGACATCACACATCATCAGCACGTTCCATTAGGCTATGCAGAGTTGTAGACAGTCACAGAACGCAACACAAACAAACGTCAGCCATTTACAGTTTCTCCTAAACCAAAACAAAGAGCTTATGCTGCGTTCACACCATGTCATAACCATAATTACAAGATGGCAACACGTGATGTTCATGTCCTCAGACTCGCATTTTTGATTTTCTATGTAAACATTATCAATGCCAAAATGAATCTGCAGCAGTCAGGTGGTACAGATTAGACATGAGGTAATTTAATGCTGTCTCTTGTTACACTTTGCAAACTCTTCTCTGGCTGTGTGTGTTAATGTGTTTTGGATGAAGCATGGCTTTAGAAAGCGCTCGGAAGGGAGGGTGGGATCTCATGCTTTCAAAGCTATAGCTTGCCATAGATAGCATCTCTGAAATTGCCTACCCTACTTTTAAATATTTAAAATGATTTTTGTTAATTAAAATAAAGCTGAAATCAAGATTGAATCGCTATTAGATGAAAAACTTTGACAAAATAAGTTGAAATACTAAAACGGAAATATTATACAGTAAAGCTAAATAGAATAAAACCCCCAAAAAGCTATTAATAATAACAAAAGCGCATAACAACATTATTTAAAATGAAAAGGAATGAAAATATAAAAATAAAGAATTCAAATTTAATACAATTCAATAAAAAAAAAATCTATCAAATTTTAATATATAAATATATTATTATATAATTTATATATAGTTATATAATTAATAGCATATCATTATAGAACTTTATTATAGATTAGAAAGAACTGTATTAATTTCTGAAAGTCAACCTGAAATAAAAAGTGACTGACTTTTTGGCACATTCTTGGTCTTATTGTTTACCATTTTAAATAAAACCTTTTAGGCCAACAATTTACTCAGCATGCGTTTTGCTAAACTGTGAATATATGAATAGACTTTGATTGATGTGGATGTAATGTTTTTCATTTTGCCAGCTGCTGATGACATGGGCTGGTCTGAAGATCAGGAAGGCATGTTGCAGACGTCAGCCGAGCAACCTGAAAAGCCACAAGGCAAAGAGTCTTTTGAATGTGAGCAGTGCGGAAAGGCCTTTCCAAAGATGTTTTCTCTTGTGCAGCACAAACGTGTGCAT
Source organism: Gobio gobio (assembly GCF_949357685.1). Taxonomy (NCBI): domain Eukaryota; kingdom Metazoa; phylum Chordata; class Actinopteri; order Cypriniformes; family Gobionidae; genus Gobio; species Gobio gobio. The sequence continues at coordinate 32,605,658 of NC_137114.1, read as the reverse complement.
TCAATCGTGAGGCCACACAATTGTGAAAAGTGCGGGAAGAAATTCACACTGCTGAGAGCGCTAGAGACTCACCTTCGCAAACACTCACAGAAGTTCGAGAAGAAGAAATTCCCCTGCAGCACGTGCGGGAAGAGCTTCAGGGATCTCGCAGCGCACGAACTGGTCCATGCAGAAGTCAAACCATTTACTTGTGAAATATGCGGACAGGGATTCACAATCAAAAGAAGTTTATACATGCACCAGAGGGTGCACACGGGCGAAAAACCATACAGATGCGACACCTGTGGGAAGTGTTTCTCCCTGATTGGCACGTTAAACTACCACAAGAGAATTCATTCAAACGACAGGCCCATAAAGTGCAGCCACTGCAATAAGACCTTCAAGTATCATAAACTTTTGAAACACCACCTCCGTGTGCACACGGGCGAGAGGCCGCACACGTGCGACATTTGCGGGAAAAGTTTTGCGCTCTCCGGGACTCTGAAACGCCACGTCCTCATTCACACTGGCGACAAGCCGTACGTCTGCGAGGTGTGCGGTAGAAGATTCAATCAGAGAAGCACTCTCAAAGGCCACATGCGAGTGCACGGAGAGAAGCGATTTATGTGTGAAATGTGCGGGAAAACCTTCCAGTATAATTACGTCCTAAGGAACCACATTCTGACACACAATCAAATTGGAAGTCCGGGAGATAAGAGCAACGCTCATCGCTGCGACGTGTGCGGAAAGTTCCTGAGCTCTGCCTACGCACTGAAAACTCACCTGCAGTTGCATTCGGACAACAGCAAACCGTTTACGTGCACGTTATGTGACAGGAAGTACAGCAGCGTACATTCCCTCCGGATGCACGAGCAGCTTCACACGGGGGAGAAACCTTTCAAGTGCGAGATCTGCGCTAAGGATTTTTCTCTGAGGGCTTCGTATAAAACCCATATGTTTCTGCATTCAGGAGAAAGACCTCACAAATGCGTATTTTGTGGGAAAAGATTCAAGCTATCAAGCTCTCTGAAAATGCATATACGCACTCACACCGGTGAAAAACCTCACAAGTGTGAAACATGTGGGAAGGCGTTTCATTTATCGGCCAATCTGAAAAGACACAGGCTTGTGCACACCGGGGAAAAGCCGTTTACCTGTGAAATTTGTTTGAAGAGTTTCACACAGCCCAACAATTTGAAGGCACACATGCACATTCACACTGGCAACAAGCCGTACACATGCACTAAGTGTTGGAAAAGTTTTGCCTACCAGAGAAATTACAAAGATCACAAATGCGCTCCACTTTAAAAGATTTCAGCCTTCTGAACTGAAATAACTAAACTGAGTAATGTTTACCTACAGGTCCCCGGATTCTATGTAGGATTGTAAATAATTTTGTGAAAATTACAAGAAATGCTTAACTGTATTTATTTATTTATCCAAAAAATAAAACGTTTTTCCATGTAATTTTAGGTCTGTTTTATCATCTATAAATTCTGACATAGTGGAACATTACAGTTTAATGTGGGTTTTAAGTTAAGGATACTAAAAACCAATGTGTTAAATCAAATGTATTATTACATAATATCATCAGCTCCACTTAAGGATATGTGAGTCTACGTCATTTATTTATAAAAAAATAAAATTAAAAAAAATTATATATATATGACAACAATACGACATTTTACCAGTCCTTGGTTAAAAAGGTTTATAAAGCAGCCAAATCATATATATATTTAGAGCAATATCATTTTGCTAGCCCCATGTAGTTGGGGCTAAAAACACTATTTTACTGCTTGTACTATCATTTAAAATATTGATATATTCAGTAAATATTCTATATATATAATCACACACACACACACACACACTAGACTTAAATAAAAACATGATTTGGCTGCTTTATAAACCTTTTTAACCAAGGATTGGTAAAATGTCGTATTGTTGTCATAATATTGCACTATATAAGTGAGGACATTTGGCCCTCACAAGTATAGCCAACCCTGTACGAAAACACGCACAATGTTTTTTTTGTTTCTTTTTTCAAATAAATGTTCCCTCAAAATGCAAATATCAGTGCTGCAAATAAACTCCAGTCCAGTGAGGGGCAGCAGCTCAGCACAACCGCAACGCTGTTCAATACAAGAGAAGAGAACAGCAGCTAACGAAGATTGTAATGGCTCTATTGAAATTATAATCTGTCACCAAAACAGCAGCAGGAGAATAATGTCGTTGTTGGAGTCTGAGGTTGTCTCTGTTTTGGAGACGCTTGTGAAGGAAACAGTAAAAGAAATGACTAAATTCATCGACATACCTCCACTGACAGAAACTACAGCAGACGAGACTGCCACCCTGGACTTTACAGTAAGACTTTTTGCTTGCTACGTTTGTTTTTAAGCCATACATCATAACCTACATGGTTTAATTAGATATGACAATATATCAGATGTGTTCAGTGACTTCTATAAAAGCACCAGATCCGCACAATCAAATACAAGTTTCACAGATAAAATCCTTGATATTGTAGCACCCTAATAACATAATTTAGAATAAATCATCTCTTTCCATATTCTCAGTTTGTTTATCAATTGTAGTGTTGACTGCATTAGCCAAGCTTAACCATATTGTAAGAAAAAAATATCCATCAAATATTTTTGGTCCCAAACTAGCTAGCCTAATTAGGCTAACGTTAGTTTATAATTGATTTGTTCTTATATTTTAGACCCATCTGAACTGCGTGTTGGAACGTAACGCAAAGGAAGCCGTGGAGAAAATATGCCAGCTTTTCTCTGCACTTCAGCATCTTGAAACCAGTCAGAGTGCACAGGATGGCTTGAAAACAACACTAACGCAACTCGAGAAACGGCAGGAGACTCTACATGGAGAGACTAATCTAACCGACGACGATCCCCTCGGAAGTCAGTCCAGTGACCAACTTACTCTTGGTGAAATTCACTAGCTCATCACTATGCTTCTTAGAGCATATCTTTAAGATTCATAATGATCCGTTGTGCCATTGCAGTCTCGGTGGAGAAAATCATTGTGACCTGGGGGGAGGAGGAGGAGGAGGAGGAGGAGGAGGAGGAGGAGGAGGAGATCTTAGACATTGAGCATGTGAAAACAGTAAGTTATTCACACATAATAGAGCACAACAGCTTTGTTCTAAAAGTAAAAATCTCTTTGATTGTAGAGAAATAGATTTTGATCAGTACCATATAAACCTATCCATTCCAAACAGATCTACCATAATCTTAGAGGTTATATTCTTCTGTGAAAGCCACATAGCAGTGTGATTGACTGACAAGTTATTGACTGACAGTGTGATAGACTGACAAGACAGACTGACAAGTTGTTGTGTGAAAGAGTTTGCGAGTTGTGTTTGCGATTATCTTAAATTAAATAGTTTTTATGCTTATAATCTATGACTGTAAGACAGTAGTTTTATATGATGACAATTTATAATTTTTGATAACATTTTACAATCAGTTACAATCAAAGTTTATAATGTCTAAGTAATTAATCTCAGAGCTCGTTGGTTTGGTTCAAGTCTTAGAACGCTTTATCAAATTGTTATTTTTAAATCCTTGGAGAAGATGAATGATAAAAATAATACTTATGGATTCAGGGCCACTGAAAAAAGTGGTTCTTATTGTACTTTACACAAGAGGAATTTAGCAGTTTTCATAACCTAATGCTGTAATTGTACACTACCGTTTAAATGTTTGGGGTGTGGAAGATTATAATTTTTTTTTTTTAAAGAAGTTAATACTTTTAATCAGCATTTTCTGTCGCTCTTAGTACACGATGTAACTATACACATCACAACAGGTAAATAGGAAAATGTTGGCGTTATTTTGTCACTTATTGAGCAGTAGGCTAGCTGGAGCCGTTTACCTCCAGTCTTTGTGCTAAGCTAGGCTAGCGGTGGGTGCGTCAGACAGAGGTATGGCACGCACAGAGATGAGAATGGTATGTATGGACTTATCTAACTCTGGGGGATACGGTGAATAAGCTAAAGTCCCAAAAAGTCGGCATATTCCTTTAAATTGATCAAAAGTGATACTGTAGAGATTTCTATTTCAAATAAATGCTATTCTTCTAAACTTTCTATTAATCAACGAATCCTAAAAAAAAAAAAAATTTGAGCACCAAATCAGCATATTAGAATGATTTCTGAAGGATCATGTGACGCTGAAGACACGAGAAATGGCATCCCAGGAACATATTACATTTTAAAATATAATAAAATAGAAAATCTTTACTACACAATCTTACAAAACATTAAAATATCTCACCGACCCCAAACTTTTCAATGGTAGTGTATACCGCAATAATATATTTCTTTCATGTTGACCTAAATTGTTCTCTTTTTCTGTTTTGAAAAGCCCATTAAAACACAGAAGACAGTTATCTATAAGGATGAGAAATCAGCTGATTGTTCAGAAAACGGCAACCATTCTCAGTTCGTGGAGTTCCTGGACAGTGATAGTGTGGATGATGACGAAGATGATGAGGAAGAATCTAGAAGTTTGAGCATTTTAAAAAGCAGACATGCTCGGATGAGGGCTCGGAAGAAAGCCAAAGTGTTCAGCTGTAAACACTGTAGAAGGAAATTTGACTCGCTTGTTCTGTTGAGAGCTCATCGGGTCATTCATGCGGTGGGAGAGAAAACCTTCGGCTGCTCGCAGTGTGGTCGGTGTTTTGGCAGTAAAGGCAGTTTGGATGTACACTACCAGCTTCATACTGACAAGAGCCCTTATGCTTGCAATCATTGTGGCAAGACCTTCACCGAACACAAACAGCTGATGCATCACCAGAGGATTCATAACGAAGACAAGACTTTTATGTGTAAAGTTTGTGGGAAGTCTTTTAATCAAGCTTACGGTCTCAGGAAGCATCTGGTCGTGCATTCGGGAGAGAAGCTGCATAAATGTGACGTATGTGGGAAGAACTTCCACTTTCGAAACAATCTACTTCGGCACCAGAGAATCCATACGGGCGAGAAGCCGTTCACCTGCCAGACGTGCGGACGAAGTTTCAACCAGCTCGATTCGCTAAAGGCGCACAAACTAACTCACACCGGCGAGAAACCACACAAATGTAAATTGTGCGGTCAGGGCTTTGTCCAGAAGTGGATGCTTCGGCTGCATGAGGGACAGCAAACAGGACAAGCCGGACATGGCTGCATTGTATGCGGGGTGGTTTTGGGTTGCACAAACGCCTTAAAAGCGCATCTCCCTATTCATGAGGGACAGTTTCCGGTGGCCTGTACAGTGTGTGGAGAGACCCTCAGCTCCATTAACACCTTGAAATCTCACCATCACAACAAACACACCGTCGCCACTAAATACAGCTGTCATGTGTGCGGGAAGTCCTTTCAGAGTGTTGCTGGTGTAAGAGCTCACGAGAGGATTCATACGGGAGAGAAGCCCTATAGCTGCTCCGTGTGCGGGAAGACATTTCGGCAGCAGAATTGCCTTAAAGCTCACCTGACCTTGCATACCGGCGAAAGACCTTTTAATTGCGATGTGTGCGGAAAACGTTTTTGCACATTGGGAAATCTCCGTCGACATCAGCGCATACACACTGGAGAAAAGCCGTTCAGATGTGACACATGCGGGCGGGAATTTAACCAGTCAAATTCGCTCAAAGCTCACATGCACATTCACACTGGGGAGAAGCAATACATGTGTGACAAGTGTGGGAAGAGTTTTGCCTATCTAAGAAATTTGAGGTGCCATAAATGTGTATAGATTTAAAGGGACCGTTCACCAAAAATGAACATTTTGTCATTGTTTACTCTTGATACAGCTTTTCTTGTCTTTTTAAACACCCACCTTTGGACTCGATTGACAAAAAAATAAATAAATAAACAATCTCATCTTCTTTTGTGTTCCACAGAAAGAAATAAAATCATACAGGTATGGAACCACATGATATTGAATAATCCCTATCCCTTTAAGTTACACAGTTAAACTGTTCCAGATAGGATTGTTTGTGATCTCTGTGCTTTGTTAATTTGCAGATGATTTCTTCAGTTTGATATAAATATTTCAGTACACCAGTTACCTTTAATTAATCTGTTTAAAGATCTTGTTTAACTGTAAAGCTCTTTGTTGTGACAAATAAATCAAATGTTATGTGTGTGTTTTTTAATGCATTATTTAATCTTTTGTTACCTTGTAGGGCTGTATTTTAAAATAGGGACATTAATTTGGCTTTACTGCTCCATAACTTGCTAAAACCAACATGAAAAATAATTGTGGTAAGATTGTGAAATTGTTCTGAACAAATCAACAAGTTTAAGGATGTGAGCAACATGCATATAATGCAATGTTTTAATTAAATGGGTCATATGATTTATTTACATAATACAATATAGCCTAGATCACTTGTCTTGGTTGTAGTTGCTTACATGGATTGTAACAACAGTGCTGTATTAATTTGACCCATATTCATTTTGAATTTAGATGCTTGAATATTAGTCAAGGCAATACAGTATTAATAATACTGATTTGGTCACACAAAAGTCAAAACATTTGTTGGTAGTGGATATTCTGACTTTCTCTATATTCATTTCCTAGATGTTTAGTTATTCCACTTTATTTTTATTTTTAAAAGTGTTATTTGCTTCCACATTGTTTGAAAATCTTCCACACTGAGAACCTTAAAAACAAAAATAACTTGTAAAATATAATTTAGATATAGATGTGCCTTATCTTCCACCTTTCCTGAATAGACTAGTCATCTTCCATTGAACTTCTACCAAAGTTATTACATGTTACTTGTACATTTATTTCTATCCATTTCTTAAAAACTACAGTGATTTTATTATGAAAAAGGGGTAGACTAAACAGGCAAAACATTTGTCAGATGTACACAAGTTACAATTTTATTCTAATGAATCTATGAATACGAATTAATATCATAGTTGTCAGTTTCTTGTCATCCTTAGAACATATTTTATTGACAAGCTAGGGCCGATAAAACGAAGAAGCACACAGAAAATAGCTATGAAGAAATCTAAAAAAAAACATCTATGAAGACAAAGCTGAGCCAACCTAGTTTTGCAAAAAAACATCAACCACAGTTTACAGCCGGTCGTACATCTTTGCTTTGAGTTCTTAGAAACACCCCGATGAGTGAATGCATAAGAATCTGATTCTCTGTGTTCTGAAATGAGCAAAAGGAAATCCCCTTTTGCAGCATTAGAATGTGGCCTCTTTAAAGACTTTGTCTTGTCACACGCTCTCTGAGAATAGGCTGCAAGTATTCAGCATAGCAGTTTATTTTATGGAATAATAATGTAAAACATTACATTTCAGATACATACTTTTTCAGTGTTTTATGGAATATAGTCATGTTCTCTAATGAGCATTTGCATTTGAGATATGATAAAAGCATAAATCCTTTGCGCACAAGCAATGGTGGTTTCTTTTCTCAACACTTTAACCACACATATGGCAGTTTAGCATAGCACAGCAATTTCATAAGAACAGAAAACCCAGACAGAAAACAACGAGGACTGCTAGTTTCTCCATATTTAAAGAGAAACGGGCTGCACTTGTGCAATGCTGTGATAATGATGATGGGAAAAGAGCTGGGTAGGAGAGATTTTGGCCAGAGGAGCACATGGGTGTAGGTTTTACCAACTGAGTATTATTGTTAAACCACTGACTTAGATACAGAATGAACACACAAGAGCAATCCCATGGATTCCCATCAAGATGGACAAGTGTTCGGTTTCCTAAAGGCATCAGAGTCCCATTTTCCATTGAGCGCAGTTGATTAAATTTAATATCGAGTTCGTGTAATTTCACTAAGCCTTGCAACTGTGCTGGATGAATATGCTGGAGATGGTTTCTGTCCAAATGGAGCTCTTCCAACTTGGCTAGAGCAGAAAACACTTTGGTAGGCAAGTGCGTCAGCTGGTTGTTTTGCAAGTGGAGCATTTTGAGACTTCTCAAAGATGTGAAGATGTCATCTGGAAGCTGATTGAGACTATTAAAGCTCAGATCCAGCTCTTTCAATTTGAACAGATCTTTGAAGATATTGGAGGAGATGGAATTCAACTTATTGTTGGACAAATCTAGAACCCTAAGCTCCATAAGACCTGTGAAAAATCCATTTGGGATGGTTTCTATCTGGTTGTTGTTCAGCCATAACTCCCGTAATCTACTAAGGCTAGTCAGTAGCTCTGTGAATAGACTTGCAAGGTGGTTTTTGCTGAGTTTCAGATGCCGTAATCTGATTAAACCTTTAAAAGTCAATTTAGGAATGGAGTGGATATGATTGTTCTCCAGACTGAGATCCCTCAGATGATGTGTCTTACTGAAGAGGTACTTGGGAATCTTCACAAGGTTGTTGTTGCTAAGATCGAGATGCTTAAGCTTCCTCTGCTTCATAAATGTGTGTGAGTGGAGCTCCGAAATGTGATTGTTATCCAATTGAAGATCCTGCAATGCTGAAAGTGGGTGAAAGAGGTCCAGTGGAATAGCATAAATATTATTGTTGTCCAGCAGGAGCTCAGTTATCCTGCTTAAGTTTTTAAACACGATGTTCGGAAGCGACTTCAGGTTGTTGTGATACAAATTAAGGTTCTCGAGCTTCCCCAAGTCTTGAAACGCATATGGTGTAAGTGACTCCAACTGATTGTAACTCAAATCCAATGCGCCCAACTGGGAAAGACCTCTTAGGGAACCATCAGACATGGAATCAAGAGCATTATGACTCATATCCAAATGCCTCAGTGTGGGTATCTTTGAGAAAATGTCCTCAGGAATTGAAGTTATGGAATTTTTTTGAAGATAGAGGCTAGTGAGGTTCAGAGCATCCTGAAGGATACCGGTAGGTAAGGCATCTAGTCCATTTCGACTAAGATCCAGGTGATCTAGCCTTATGGCACCCTTAAAACTCCCATTGCCTACACTTTTTAGGTTGTTTATTGACAGATAGATATTAGCTAGATGGGTGCAGTTCTCAAATACATCCACCTCGATCATCTCGATCCTGTTATTTCTCAGTTGGAGGTCCACAAGGGAAGGAGCTCCCTCCAGGGCCCCATAAGATAAACTAAATATCTGGTTCATATTGAAATTGAGGATTTGAAGCTTGGTCAGACCATATAGGAACATCCGAGGTAGAGATTTAATGTAATTGTCACTGAGATCCAACACTTGGAGGTTCAGCAGCCCATGAAATTGTCTTGGTCCTAATGTAGTCAGTCCATTTCCACTCAGAAATAGCTTTGAAAGTCTGCTCATGTTCTGCCAGTTGGTATTCATTGACAGATTGAAGACATTTTTAGTGAGGTCGAGAACCAACAATTCTTCCAAACCTTCTTTTGGGAGAGATTGAATCATGTTGTGTGTTGCATATAACTGCCTGGTACCCTGAGGCAGATGAGGGACCTCCAGAAGTTTCTGGCTTGAACATATTATGATGTCAGTATCTTCACCACATTTACATGGTATCGGACAGGCGTCAACCAATGTGATGAGAGCCAGAACCACTGACAAAGGCCAATTTGACAAGGGCCACATTTTAGTGATGTGATCTGCAAGACCTAAAGAAACCCACAAGTTACATTGTGACAATGTGAAACCGGGTATATGTTCAAATTTTCTCACTTTCATTTTAAACAGCTGAGAGTGAGCTATGACACAGAATGAAAGTGTTTTTTAATGCTGAGATGCAACATTTTAATAAAATAAAATATTATATCCATTCTCAGCTATCAGTTATCTATTTTTTTTTAGAAATGATCAATTATGTATTATATAACAAAATCGAATTATAGAAATGTTGAATGGTGACACACATTTAAATGTCACTAATCTATTTACTTGTTGTGCCTCTATGTTTATATACACACAATTTATGTATCAGCAACTTTGATATTTCTTAAAAGTTTTCCTTAATGGATGTAGACACACTTACCTGCAGAAAGAAACGACCTGCAAAACAATAGTTGCGAAAGTGGTAAAATGCCCCGTATCGCAATAGCATAGGGTAAAAAATGACCTGTCAGCAGAACAACTGAGCTTAAAAGATCCCATCCTATCTATGATGTCACATGCGATACTTGTAAAAAAAAAGAAAAAAAAAAAGCATCTTAACCACATGGACGCAACTAAAATCTCACCACAGCTTGGGGAAACTCAACAAACAACAGGTATACAATTCAAAACCATACGAACAGGGAAATTAAAATTGTTTGACAGTAACTGCCAGTTTTTAATGAAATACTTGATTGTTATAGGCCTAAAAAATAATAATATATATATATATATATATATATATATATATATAAAAAAAACATTAAAAAAAAATATATATATATATATATATATATATATATATATATATATATATATATATATATATATACACACACCGATCGATCAGGCATAACATTATGACATGACAGGTGTTGTATTTCTATACTGCTGTAACATCCTAAAACATCCCCATAACCTATAACAATCATAAATTGTTCTCACCTGCTGGTTCATAGCCCTTGGTGGTGTTCAAGTGCACTGGGCAGGTTGCTAATATAAATATCTAAACTACAACCAATAAAGATGTTTTCAGGAAAAATTCACTCTGAGACTTAATTGAAAAGTTTGTACGAATAACCACAGAATGGTTTCCGTTTTTACTTAAAAAGTTTCAGAATAATATGAAGACAATAATAAGGCAAAAGAAATTGCCAAAAAGGCAAAAATAACAAAACAATGTGCAAGTCTTCACCCGAAGCACGGCCCCGAAAAACAATGTACAAAGCTTTTTATACTTGGACATATCCTGGGGTGCAGCCTTAAGAAGTTATGACTGTTATCAAGGCCCTCATCAAAACCTCACAACTCTTATTATCGCTGACGGTCAGTTTGAACTTCCCCCTTTTAAAGATTTCATGGTTAAAAGCATCCAATGCTTTGCATTGCACTTGGTGATGTAAGGCTTGGATGCAGCTGCTCGGTCATGGAAACTCACTTGTGCTCTAGATCAGTGGTTCTCAAACCTGTCCTAGGGACCCCACCAGTGCACATTTTGCATGTCTCCCTCATCTAACACACCTGATTCAACTCAAGGTTTGAGAACCACTGCTCTAGATCATTAGCTTAGCAAGTTTTGACACCAGTCAGTTAGGGTGTAGTAGTAGTAGTAGTAGTAGTAGTAGAGTCCTGATTATACAAGCAGATGTACACTGAAAAAAAGCATGTTGGATTTACATTATTTAATTGTGTACATCAGTCCCACATGAAGGAATTAAGTTAAACAAATATAATTTGTTAATGTAAGGCCACTGGATTCGCTCCAAGGATCGGTAACAAACCGCGGTGAAGGTCGCTTTTATGTATCCAGCTGGGTAGAATGGATTTAAAACTAATATATCTTTAATCTGACTCCATTTATCATAATTGTCGCATTTAGAAGAGAATGCCAATTGGTTGTTTGGTCATTTTATATTTGATAGTTATTCATACATTTAATCATTCCGTTTGAACCTTTTGTTGCAATTATATGGTTCCGTACTAGAGATTGTTAATAATTACAGAGTAATTCAGAAAGGATCAAAATGTAACAATTTTATTAACAGTCGGGTAAACGTATAATGCCAATTACATAATCAATTCAAAGATAATTCATACATAACATCAAATATTCCGAATTAGCTTAAAGAGTGAAAGATTTCCTGACTTTTTGAATATTACGTAACAGAGCGTTTTCTGTGTTACGAGCCAACCTTGTTAATAGTATTGCGCCCAAAATCATTGCTGTATCGCTTTAAGTAACTCAGACCATACCTAAACCTCTTTCAAATGGAAATACATGATAACAAAGGGAATTTAAATTGGATCAAGTTCCCATTTGCCTGGATTGGAAGAAGATACCAAATGGCTCCAAAAGCCACACCCATCGTCATGAGTAAAATATCTCTAAAAACTCATATTAACTTCTTGTATACTTATGTGGTTATGAGTTTTATTTTACCATTCGCACCGAGACATTTGAAACGATATCAAACACATATAGTAAACTGCAAACACTACAGTGAGAACCTACACTCAGCATGAAGTGGAGTCGGATGTGGGAAACATGTAAATTAATGCCATTCTCAGTTGAATCACTTCGTCTGCGAAAAGTGTCTTCCCAGTGAGTAATTGTCTTTCACCAGACAATCTGGCGTTATGTAAGTTTTCACAGCCTTTCATTAATGTAACTTCAACATTATGGAATGAATACATTTTAGGTGACTCAATTAAGTAGTCTCAAAGTGAATTTTATATGGCTCCCTGACATGATTCAGGCATTTAATTTCATATATTCATTCACCCACTTCAGTTTCATATATTTTAATGTTACACATCTGAATTACAATACTGCCCTACCTAGTTGCAAACATTTAGCTTGCAATAGCACACATTAGCATCTTAAATACTAAGCATTAAAATCTCGTTTAGCATAGCCATTATAACATTAATTGTATTAGTCCACAGCCTAAGCAAATGCTCCACTCTTCTCCATAATGGTAACCAACTGCAATTTAAATTGTTCTAATAATTTCAACATAATTGAATATTAAACACAATCAAGTCTCCCCCTTTCTCATCACCTCATGTGATCATGTGATGTTCTTCCCTAGTCTCATGTGTCATGTTTTTACTGGTTGGTCATGTTCTTATTGGTCATTCATGAACTTCCTGTCTGCCCTGAGATTACACACCAAGGTCAAATTGCCTGTCCCGTTATAACCATGGAGGTTGCCCTTAAACTCCCTGCCTGTTTTGACCAGGCCCCTGAGGCCAACCCTAACCTCTCTGTCAATCAATTTGTCAGTTTCATCAGCTCCATGGCCCAGGCCCACCACTGAGTCCAAGCCATGATCCAGGTCCTTTCCCCCTTCACAGTCCTGGCCCTCCATCTTTCCCCCAAGACCCCAAGACTTTGTTTTTGTTTTGGGGTGGGTGTTACGTTAGGTGTCAGGATCCGCCTTATCCACAGAGATCTGTCATGTTTAGTTTGGGTTTTGTTTCAGTAGTCTTTGTGCATATATAGCCCTAATGCTCACCTCAGTAGACTCATGTTACACAAACTGTAAAAAGCATTTGGCAAAAATAATATGCACTATATTACACATTCATTATGATTTTTACTCTAATACCATTACAAAGTTGTTATTATTATAGCGTTGTTAGTATGATAAAAACTGCCTTATATGCAATTGTATACGAATAATAATGTACCAGCTGACAGGGTTCCTGTATAGTGTCGGCCCACATCTGGTACGCATGGAATCCACATGTACCAGATGTGGACCAGATCTGGGCAGACATGTTGCTGTTTGATTTTGTTCCTTGATATATAGGACCTGTATATCCAAATTAATATATTGTATCGAACTCGAACCACAAGCTTATGAATCAAATCATGAAATTTGTGTCAATACCACCCCCTCCTGGAGGGCTGCATCCTACCGAGACTGCGTCCATCCTAGTCCAGTCCTTCAGAGGCTTGTAGGCTAGTGTCTACAATGAGACGGTCTAGTAAGTGTGCATGGCTAAGTCTTCTGTAACGTACTGCTCTGAGTCAGAAGGTTGAGGATCCAAACGCAGCTTTATTGAGAGGGTAATCCAAAATCGTAGTCAAAAACAAGCAAAAGGTCATACACAGGCAAGCAGTCCAAACAGGTAAACAAGGCAGGAGAGACAGGCAAAAGGGTAATCCGGGAGACAGGCAAGAAATCCAAAAACCGACAGACATGAAACCAGGGAAAACGCTCAGAAATGCAGTTAACAACAAACAAGACTTAGCAATGATTGACAGAATGAACAGGCTTATATAGGGTGAGCTAATTAGGTAATGGGGTGCAGGTGGATGTAATCAATGGGTGTTGAAGAGTCCGGGCAAAGGATTATCGTCGTTGTAGTCCTTGATGGAGTGACAGTCTGGAGTGGAGTGCCCTCTGGTGGTTCTCATAGGCACTCACACTGGTGAATTGTGACAGTCATACATGTTCCTGCACCCACGGTCACGGCAGAAACATACTATTAAAACTTTAAAAAAATACTTTGTATTACAAATCTTTAGATTACCTGGCTTTCTATTCATGCAATACAGTGAATGACAGCCGTCTGCGGTCTCCCATGGGCCTACATTATTGTCAGTTTAGTGTTAGTGATTCATTTACAGCAAAACAAAAGATAACATCTAGGCTACGTTTATGATAGATGAATGCACTTACATCCTGTAAAAATAATTTACACAAACACGGTTTACACAATAAGCCTCACTGATTCTTGAGATAAGGGACAAAACATGTTTTAGATGTTAAAAAATAAGAACTTGCTCTACATTATTAAAAAATATATATTTTTTGTAGACAAAGGTCTCAGATAATGAACCATGTAAGGGAACAGGCTTATTTTTATTAAAAAAAAATATATATATATATATTTATTTATTTATTTATTTATTTACTCCATAACTTAATCCATCCAAAAACAATGTAAAATCTTTAGTTATATAATATTGGTTTTCAGTAAAGGATCTAAATCATAAAATATATTCTCTATTTATTTTTTGTTTGTTTTTATACTATTATGAACAACCCAGTTTCTTAATTCTCCTCCCTCCTTTTAATATTAAATATATATCACCAATGTTCTTAGGTAATTAAGACATAATATCATGTAGTTCCATTGATATTTTAACAGTTTTACACAAAAAATTGAAAAAAGAATAAGACATTTCTTTCAAAATTAACAAAAACCTTCACCTGATGGTGTAAAATAGAGATGGAGTTGTCAATTATTGACGGGGTTGACAAATGAGGATGATGCCAAATATACAGTAAATAGAATCATAAAAACAGCATTAGAAGAATTCCCCATATGCAAAAAAACGTATTAAATCACATTATACAGACTTTTTTGTCTGTATATAACTAACTTTAGAGAACTCATATAACAAACTATTTCATCAGACATAAAACATTATGGAGTTGACGTCTGACAGAGTTTACAAAATTAAATTTTTTTTCCACCTTAATCACGTGTTGTACAGTGAAGCAATTAATTAATTTTCCTCAGTTTTAGCTTCCTTAATAAACATATCAAAATGGCAAGATTTATCCCACAACTATTTACAGAAATTATTACACTGCGATGACAGAGTTGACATGTTAAGGCTGTGACCACAGAGACTTCTATATTGTTTGTTTAAAATATTAAACAATATATAACTTCCAGGACTATGTGTCCTACTGTGAGATCCAAAATGAGAGATCCTCAGAGTTAAAGCTGCCCATGACACTGCCTGATTTATTCAGAATTATAAAAAATCCTGACGGAGTTGACGTAAAGTGAGAGGTCACAAATTTTATAGCTATTTTTTAATGGAAATATAATTCAATATTTACTTTTTGTATTGTTTGATATCTTAAAGATCTCCACCTTTTAATATAACGGTGTATTTTTTTATTTGTTGCATTTTTAAACACTTTGTTTGGCAGTTTTACATTGTGACCTCATGCTGAGGACAGGTTAAATTACATGTGTTTCCAAGTATAGAGTGTGCTTTTAAAATAATACTAAAGAAATTATTTAAAAGAATAAGCAATGAATGTCCTGAGTATACAAATTTCCCTTAGATGTAACTTTTAAAGCATTTTTATTGTGTTGACATTCTTACTTTTTAACAGAAATAGGGCTTTTGTGTTTGGGCATTTTGTCCCTTATCTCAAGAATCAGTGGCCTTCGTCCTATATGTTGGATGAATACAGTTCTAAATACAGGCCTATTTTATTTGAATTTTTTTTATTCATAGCCAAACCACCTCATAGCTGGGTAACCAATCATGGGAAAAAATAAGCAATAATTAAAAATATTAAGCAATAGATGGCGTAGTTGAGATGAACAATAGCTTTTGCTAATTCAAAAGCAAGTTCCTGACACAATGTAAGAACAGAACCGTATAAATATTTTGAAATAAGAGATACAATATATATATTTTTTTCAAATAATGTCCAACAAATCTAAAATGTTCTGCTTGTAAACAAAAATATTGATTTCTACTGAAAATGATTGTGTAGACTATGGTTTCCAGGTTAGTTATTCCAGTAGCCTAATTTGTTTTAAACATCGATCCACCAAAACGCATCCAAAAACAAACAATTGGTAAATAAATTCTCATGATTAAATAGTCTTATTTTTTTAAGCTAATAACACATTTACTGGTAAAAGAAACTTCATGAAGATGAATAAGCCTTGATGCAGTTGGTTGACTTTTATCAATGAGAAAGCAATTTTATCAGCAATTTGACAGGTATAAAGGTAGTAAGTCTGTCACCCTGTTTTGTTAAGCATCAACTTGTGCAACACAACAATAGCCATAGCCTACACTCAGAAAAAATTACTTGAATTTACTTTTAAAAAAAGCAGCGTCAAGTGGTTCCACGCGAACAATATTGAGTAATTTTTACACATAACAATTTAGTTATATGAACAAAAGAAATTCAAGTAAAGCTGACAACATTTCTTTGAGTATACACTCTAAAAAAAAAAAAGGTTCTATATTGCACCAAAAATGGTTCTTGGCTCGTAATCATAGGGGAACCTTTTTTAGTGCTATATAGCACCAATTTTGGTGCTTCAGTGGTTCTTCAGAGGTTCTTCACCGGTTCTTTGACTAAGGTGCTATATAGCACTTCTGAAGAACCGCTGAAGAACCACTGAAGCACCAAAATTGGTGCTATATAGCACTAAAAAAGGTTCCCCTATGATTACGAGCCTTTTTTTTTAGAGTGTAGGCCTAAATACTAACCATTTTGAATTAATTTGTCAGTAACATAATATTTATATGTGCAGTTTACTAAACAATATTATGTTAAATTTATAAAAGGTTATTAGGTGAACACATTTATCGATTTAATTTACCTTATTAAATTAACTATTTGCTCTAGTGTAAGTGGAAAACTTACACTAGAGCAAGCAAGCATATTTTTTAGAAACAAAATGCAAAAATAACTCATTGGACAAACTCAATTTAATTAATTGACACCGGAGAGAGTTCATGGACTGAAGTCCTTTCTGGACCCTGGACAGGGGACGACGTCCACTCTGGACAGGAGAAGGAGTCTACTCTGGACTCTGTTCACGGGCTGGAGCCCTCTCTGGACGCTGGTCAGGGGTTGGAGTCGATGCGTGTGCTGCCCAAACACACCACATAGCTGTGGCCACAATGGTCAGCGCTGCACACTCTGAAGATGGAGAATCTGGCATGGTGGCCATTTTGCCTGAGGGCTCAGGTCTGGCGGCCATGACGGGACGAGACTGGATTGGCGGCCATGACGGGACGAGACTCTGGAATGGCGACCACCTTGCCAGCGGATGCTGGCTCAGTCATAGCGGCTGCCATCTTGGCCAAAGGCTCCTTGTCCGCAAACCCCACAGTCAAATTTGAACCAGCCAACAAAAGTGCATAATCCAGGAACTCACTCAGGGACCCTCGAGGACCATCGCGGATGAGTTTGGATTGTAACTGTAGAGTCTGTGGGAAAAAAAAGTAAATCAAAACAAAGTCCGCGAGGTCGGTGATGTTTGCGATGTTCAGAAAGTCTCTGATGTGGTCCTTTGAGTGAGTGAGTTCCTTGGCGTAGACGGACGAGGCATACTGCTGGATCCATGTTGGGTCAGGTCTTCTGTAACGGTGGCTGTTTCAGAGGAACGAGAGTAGGATCCATATGCAAACTTTTATCCAAACAAACATAATAAAAGTAAATCCAGGCAAAACTGACAAATCCAGACACGATCAAAGAAAGCAAACAAAACTGACAACAAGCGCACACAAGTTAACCTCCATAGAAGGACAAGACCTGACAAAGAACACAGGAAACACAGGGGTTTAAATACACAGGGGCAAACAAGCGTGGCAAGTTAACAAGACACACCTGGGGAAGACTGATATCAACGTTTTGAGATTAATTGTGACGTTTAATGGAAAACAATGTAAATGGCGCGACAGGATGTTGAACAACTGCGCTTATGCACAACCCCCTTTATTATTAATCGTCTGTTTGGCAACTAACGTCAATATTCTCTTGATATTCAACGTTAATACGTGAACAATATGCCGCGCCACCTCACTTCAAAATAAATGCTTTTTTCAATAGGAGGTGAAATTGAAGTAGCAATCTAAATTTTGGGGTGGCACCCAGCAGTCAGACGTCAGGGGAATCCACTGGCTTCGCCACTGGGCCTAGATCCAGGCCACATCTGGTACATGTGGATTCCTTGTGTACCGGATGTGGGCCGGATCTGGGTGACAAATGTTGCTGTCTGGGCAAGAATGGATACAGTCAGGATTTGGCCCAGAAGCTGATGTGCAGCATGCTGGAGCAAATTGCAGAGGATATGAAGAAGAAGGGTCAACACTAATATTGACTCTTTGCATATATTGAATATTTTTGCACATAAAAGCCTTTAAAATGTATCAAATGCTTATCATTGTTTTCTACAAAACCATAAACGTGAAAGAAATCTGTAAAATAAATCTGTAACATAACAGAAAAGTACGGGCAGCTTATTACCTGGACGTTATACAGTATTTTTACGGGCATTTCCATTAACCCCAAAACTCAACGGAATGAAGTTCAAAATACAGGTAAAACACCTGTAAAAATGATTTTTAAAAATATAGAAAATTCCATCAAATTAATACAGTAGGCTACACTGTGCCCTAATTTTACAGATTTTTTTTTTTTTAGAGTGTACAAATACTGAAGCAGCAAACTTTGCAAAACACAAAATCTAGCTATGTCACAGCCAATATTTTTGCCAAGACTGCAAAATAATAATATTATGAAATATGATATATTATTATAATTAAAAAATACCTTTCTATTTTAATATATCATGTAATTTATTCCTGTGATGACAAAGCTGAATTTTCATCAGTCATTACTTCAGTGTCACATGATCATTCAGAAATCATAATTTGGTGCTGAAACTTTTTTAATTTTGTTATTATTAATATCAGTGTTAAAAACGGTTTAAACAGTTAATAGTTTTTTTGGAAACTGATACATTTATTTTAAATAGAATCTTTTGTCAATGGGGTTATATTAATATTGTTCATATCTTCATTTTTTTTTTATTTAACAATGCAGAAGATCCATCAACTTTCATAGGCTACATATTTTATGCAGATTATTATGATATTATGCAGATGCATTTTGAATCAAGTTTCCAAGACCAGATTGTACCAGCGTACAGTGACCAGCTGGAGGAGTGGTGCACATTTATTTGTCAACCCTGTTTGTCTGGCGCTGGGTCTGCTACATGAATGAATGAACAGGCAGTGTGTTTAGGACCATGGGGGAAGGGTGTGTGTGAGCGTCCGCCGCAGCCCTGCCCAGCCTATTCTTTCTCCTGACGTCCTTCCTTGATGCCAGTGTCACACGCTGCTGCTGGGGATGAACATTTTACAGCGACTGTACAGTTTTTATGTTTGGGAACGTTGACATTCCCTGCATCTTCGAAAAGGATATTGCTCATTGGTCTTTGCTGAGACGGGAGTGTGCTCGAGATACGCCTAATAGATTTGATTTCGTGTTGTAGGCTATCCGCTGTTGTTTATTTATTAATATATTGTTTTCCTGGAAATGTACACAGATGACTCTTTGAAGGGGACGCTGCGTCCGTGGGAGTGGTTTATTTTCTCTGGACAAGCCAGGCTCATTGAAAAAAATGGGGCTGTTTTTCCCTGTTTGATGCTACGGTAGCTCGTTTTTTTCTTTTCCTCTTCTGTCCTGCTTTTGTTTTCTTTCTGTCTGTCTCGTAGTCTACAATCGTTGACGGGGTATCCTTGAGGATTCAACATACATTTCTGCAAAACAGACACTGTGTATGGACTGTTGCTGTTGGATGGAACATTTTCGTTTAGCTAGGTACAAAATGATCTATTGTTCCGGCTAGCCAAACCCACACAGACATGAGCATCATATAGCTTTTTTAAAGTCTTTGTTCACATCCCATCACCATTGCGTGTAAAATCAAGTAAACTTGACCAAAAATGAGGATTGTTTAAGGAAAACGCTGTATTTGTTGGTCGGAGAGGGCAGCGATAGCCTCGCGATACTGGCTCGGCTGCGGACTGCTTCTCCTGTCTGTGCTGATTCAATTAGCAACTGTACACGGACCTCTGAAATAAACCCAGTATTGCTGTAAGTTAGGCTGAAGCTCCAGGGACGATGTCCTCACGCGCAGCGCTGCAGCCTGGGAACGAAAGGAATGCAGACCACGTAAGTTACAAGCTTTCTTACGTCAAAACGTTTGTCGTTAAAAGTAGTGGTGGGAGGTGAGACTCATTTATGCGAATCGGTTCTTTAGAAACCGTTCGCTTCAAAGAAATGGTTCAAAATATTTAGCGACTCCTTTACGTCATCACGTAATTATTATGACATTCTGGCATGACATATGAAATGTTCCGTGTTTAGTAACATATTGCTGTTTATTACGTTTTTTCCTATTCTTTTTTAACAACAATGAATGGTGTTTATTGTAATTTGTGTGTCCTAGTTCAGTTTGTTGCAGCCACGATTCAGCTCATAAAGAGTCGTTGAAAAACGAAATAGGCCTATCATTTGTATTGACGTTGAACAATTCATTTGGATGAGGAAAAAAGTACATGTTACGAAAAACAAAAATGTTATTTAAAAAAAATTGCTTTGTGTGGATAAAACTGCCATACAGTCATATTTTTGTGACATAAAGTAAAACACGTAATGTGTGCATTAGTGATTTTTCTGTTATTCGGCTAAAGTATCTTTATTGGCTCATTTGTCAAGTCCATTCCAAATGCTCTTATCAGTACTTCATAGTCAGACAGGACTGAGAAAGAATAATCGGTTCTCAAGAAAACGAATCAGTCGGACCGATTTTCCGAACCAGTTCTGCCGATTCATTGAAAAGATTCGAGTCTACAGAAATATTCGTTAATAATCGCTTGTCAAGAGCACTGAGAAGTAATCTGTATGGAGCTGTAGTTGTCATTAGTGTTCAGGGCTGTCACTTAATTCATAAACCAAGGAGTTACATTGATTGACTAAAACATAAATTTTAAGATTAACAACGTCCTCTGCCACTCCCTGAAAACACTGTCACAAATGACACGCCACGATTGAGGGCATAGCCTATCTAGACTACAACGTTGTTGTCATTTAGATTATGGAGAAATGGACGATTTTACAGACCTTCTATAGCGTTTAATTTGTGGGTGAATCATTTGCAATCTATGTTTTTCGTTTCTTGGTGCAAAATGTTCTTGGTAAATCTTAGGCCTACTGTACGTGATGCCAAGCAAACCCACTTCTTTTCATGGTCAGTATGAATTCAGCTTTCAGAGGCCAAGCTGTATCCATAAACAGGGTCATAATAACCACAAATATTCAGATAAGTGCTCGATCAATGGGCAGTTTTATTACATTTTATATATCTGGAATATTTGGTTACATATGCGTAATAACATTTATTGCATTTTTTTTGTTGTATTGAGTGGCATAATTATGCTTCCTTTTGGTTTTATTGTAATTGAAAAGTTGCTTTTGGTTTATGATGTGCATTGTGCATGTGAACGTATGTGAACAGTTGCCCGGCATCTTATTATAACATTCTGAACAACACAGGGCATATCAAAACAACACAACTTGTTTGCAAGGTAGCAAGGCTAGGTCAGTATCTTATTTTTGCACACACAGTTTATAAAACTTTGTGGCTTTTGTCTACTTGCAAACTTGTATATCAGTGTATCTTATTTATAAAAAAAAGTAATTGACTTGTATATTATACATTTTAAGTCATGAAAAGACTGAAATTAGCTTTGGAAGTGAGTCAATGATGGCAGAATTTTCTCTTTAAAAAAATGTGGTTCCATAAGATATGTGGCTGGAATTTTTTGCATAATGTGGTAAGATCGTGGTAAACAGCAACAAGTATTTATCCGTGGCCAATCATGAAGACTGTTGCAAATATGGCTTTCACACATTTTGTAAGAACTGCTGTCACTATTTCCTCCTCAAACTGTCACATAACTTTTTGTTTTTGTACTTATTGTTACCAAAGCTCTTTATACACATATGTCAGGTGTGTCAGGATGTCAGGTGTCCGTTTACCTGGCTTGGGTCTTAAATAGTTCTTTAGGAGATGTGAAAGACATCTGCTGCACACATTGTTACATCTAAAGTCGGATTAAACGTTATGCAAAAACTATTGACACACAAAGGGATCCCTAAAGAGTGACTTAATGGAGATGGTCATAGACTGAAAGATAAAGAAGCATACATAAAGAAAAAGGAGTGGTTGGATACGTGAATGATTGAAGATAATGAAAAATATGCATATTTTGTGCTTCAGTAAGTTATCCAGCGCCTCTACCAGCACAGACACAACAGTGTGGCATGGCACACAGAGGCACGTGAGACTTTCTAGAACGATGAGAGCTGATGTGAAGGGATGAGATAGCGAGCAAGAACACAAAGCAAACACAATAGGAAATGTGTCTACCAATCTGGGAAGTTATTAAAACTCTCTGTCTAGCCATGGAACAAGAGTGGGATGATGATGTCAAAACAAAGAGCCTGCAAGTGAATCCACAGATTCCATGTAGGGCAGAGAAACATCATGTCTCTCAAATACAAGTTGCGCAAGGCTAGTCTAGAGGACTGGGTCAACTAGAGAAGGAAGCCCAGAATGTTCAGAACATCTTAGGACATAGGCCTATATGAAAATGAATTCATGTTCACTTGTGATGTTAAACTTGTTCTATAACTGCAGCCATCTTGATAACCATCACATTGTAACAGCTTACCCAAAGAAAATGGTATACGGGTGGAAAATAAGATTGCACCATCCTGTTCGACTTGACCTAAACTCTGTAAATTTGTGCAAATTTTGATTTTAATTATGTGTTGAAGCTTGCAACTTTCACAGAGGAGCAGACACTTTAAATTAGGCCTATGTCTATATCAGCTAAAAATCTCTGGCGTGAAACGATAATTAATCACGTGTTAGCTACTGTGGACATGTCATTTATGCTGAAGTGTCGAAACATCAAAAGAGGAAACTGATTGGTAAAGTAAGTGCGTAATTGTCCATGCATTCGACTTCCTCGTTGCTGATCAGTTACATGATTTTACACTCTTACACATCATTTACATAGCAACATGTATTCTTTTTTTTGAGATTTGCCCCTACGGTCACCATGAGTTAATGGGGAAAAGGATAGATGGTATTATTCTTAAATACAAAAGAGCTTATGATAAGAATATGATTCCTAAAATTCTGGACAATTCTGATGAGCTGATAAATGGAACGGAATTCTACTGCGTTGTACTATTTTGTCTAAAAACGTTATCTCTAATATTGGCTGATAACTGATGTACTGATATATTGTGCATCCTGAGTAAAGGTGCAGTCACAGATATACAAATACACAGTAATCGGCTTGGTTTGAAAGTAACGTATTTGTGAGCGGTGCTTCATGTATCGCTACTACTAACGATGAATGGACAAAGGACTTTTTTTGCCCACGAAACTTCGCTAATGTGAGCGCACCTTAAAGGTGTCATGAACTGGCTTTTAAAAAAATGTTATACTGTTGTCTGAGGTCAACTTATTATGTTTGCGTGGTTTTTACATTCAAAAACATCATAATGAATAAGTAATAGGCTATTTTCTGCCTTGGTTTTGAGGTTTTGATGGGCGTGCCGCACTGAAGACTTGGAAGGAAACGCCCACGGCTAGGATTGGATAAGATTTGCATATTTAATGAGCTTCTGCTCTCCTGTCAGTGACGGCTTGTGGTAAACGGCAACCGGAATGAATCGCCCAGCCCACAGCCAGGGCTTGCAAAATGTCTTTATCAAACAAACACAATGATTCATCTCTCATCCTCCCGCGATTGATTGGAATGTTATTTCTGTATCATTTCGCTGAATCATCAGTGAATATAACTACAAACCGCACACACACACACACGCGCAAGAGTGCGAGCCCGTCTGAAAAGCACATAGCCCCGGGACTTTGGGCTTTGCGAGCTGGAGTTACAAGTCCGGTTCTGATCACGAATTAACCAATAACACCTTCTCCAGTATGTGACCGTGTGCTAAGGTATGTAGTCAATAGATATCAAATGATCTCTAACAATGCAATACTAACACATATAAAAACATGTTTTACTCACATAAGTTGTGTTGCACCGTTTCTGTCGGATCCAATATAGAAGGCACAGCATTGTGTTTTAATCTCAATATGTCTGCAAATCCAGTCTCGACCTCTTATCTTGTTTACAATCGATTCCGCATCGTTTAGCTTCACGAGTCGGTGGGCGGGCTTGAGGCGGTGCTTCTGCGTCCTACTACGTCAGTGGTCAACATATTCTGAGATCTCTCGTTTTCTGGGCCTGGCGTCTATAAAAGCTTTTCTTTGACTAACAAGGACGTTTTCAGCTCTGAAACTTGCAGGATATTCTTATATCACGATGAACTTTTATATACCAAAGGCTCAAAGGAAAGTTGATTTCTCAATTCATCACCCCTTTAAGATGATTAACTTAAGTCTGCAAAACCATGTGCTGTTACTGCCTGTGTAGCACCAACCGCTCTGTGCATCATTCTGAAGGATCCCACATCCCAGTCTTGGCTGAAGTTTATTTTCAATCAGATCGGTCTTCATTTTAATGTGATAGTAACAATTTGATTGTTTTATGAGCCTGTGACAATTTAATGAAGACTTTGTTAACTGATTTTTATTGAACGATGGAGTAATGCAAACTATATTGCACCCGACAATTCATAGAAAAAGGGGCAGCAGCAACAAACAGCTTGTTTAAATCTAAAGGCCAGAGAAAGGGTGGAAATGGTTGTTAAAGTCTTTCAAATACAGTAACAAAAAAAAAAAACCCAACAGTAACACACTATCACACCCTTTAAATGATAGTTGTAACTGGACATTATACCTCGACTTTCAGCCAAAAGAAATTCACTAAGAGGATTGGTTTTTCATTGTTCCTCAGTGAAGCAGGAAAGCCGATCCAATGTGGAGGTCAGATAGGCAGGGGAACCACAAGCCTGGTGGCTTGTTTCTGAGGAACTAGTGTAACCTGGGCCTAGACACTCATGGTCTGAATAAAGAGGTTATTGTGTCTGCTGTTGAAGAAAGCAAAGAAACTGAAATTGAAGTCGAATCTTTTATAAAGAGCATTTGCTTCTTGGTTGGTCTTAAGTCTATGGCATGTTTTTTTTCATAGCTCTACTAGTTTGTTGTGATGTTTACTGGGGTAAATATACAGTCCAGTATATCAGTGATGTCACAGTATTCAAGATAGCCTAAATTAATATATTTTGTTGTCCACCACAAGGCAGTTATCTTTCGTTTTGTCCAGCTACTACAAGTAAACATGTTTATCTAGTCGAACCTTTTAACTCTGAGTTTGAGCATGTTTTCGAATCAAGAGGGTGTGTTTAGACCATGAGCGACAATCACACAATCAGCATGTTTTTGTGCTAGTCATTGTGGAAGTATTGCGGCAACCCCTGTTTCGTTGCCACGCCAATAGTTGCTCTTGACAACTGATATTGATGTTGTCTCCTTGTGTATTTGGCTAATGTGTGTGCGCCCGCATGAGGGGGTTATGTTACTAGTTGGTGGGGAGGGGGGTTGCAGAGTGCAGTTAGCAGATGGGCCTCAGCTGGGGCTTTTTGTTTGGCTCTCTCATCTGATGCCAAGGTGAGACTTTTGCTCTAGTCATGAGGATTGCTGCCTGTCTGTGACTGCTGCACCATTAGTTATTCAGATGGTTCACTCATGGCAGAGACACTTACTAAAGGGTAACAAGTAGCAGAAGGGCTAATGGCATTTCAGTCACAAGGCATGAGTCGGTATTGATGCAGTGTCTTATATGCTGAATAGATCGGATGTTCATTTAAATATATGAATCTCACAATAACCATGCAAATTATCCATTTTAAAATGAACCTGTCATAGTAGGATATGCTAATAATAATTATATTATTATTATTATTATTAATCACAGTAAATTGCTAGGGTGGGATATTATTGATACAGATTTCCAGATAACATTTAATTTCCGATTTACAAGCTCTTGATTTGATTAACTCACAATAACTATGTACAATATCCATGTTAAAATTAATCGTTTAAGGTAGTACTGGAGTTCAAAATGGTATCGGATTAATTGCATGATATGCTGAATAATTAATAACAATTAATTGCCAGGAATGGATGTTGATCCATGTTCAATTTGATTCTGATTCACAAGCTTGATTCAGTTCAATCAACCATGTGAATTATCCTTCTTAAAATTAATCTGTCAAAGTAGGACTGTCATTCAGTTAAAATGTTGTCAAATTAATTGCATGATGTGCTGGATAATTAATTACAGTAGTTAATATGCATGGCTGGGAACTGATCCAGATTTCCAGAATCCGTTGATTCTGATTCACAAGCTCTTTATTAATTCAGGTATATTTCATGTCCACTTTGCTTGCATAATAAATAAATTATTTCTCTGCTAATGCTGCAAATCATGCAGGGCAGTGACTGATTCAAGCTTTTTTAACTATTTGTTAAAAGAAACACCTCACAAGAGTCATTCGTTTCGGGAATTGGGCCATTGGTTGGGTTGTATGTTTGTTTTTGCATGCATCCTGTTAATATTTTGTGGCAGAAAAGTAAATCTTTGAGTAGACGTTACAAAAAGTGGTAAAAAGTATTGTTTGTTTTATTTCCATATCAGTTAACATAAACTTATAAAGAGGAAACAAACCAATAAACCTGTTTAAGAAGCCTTAAGCTTTGTTGCAAGCATTTATTCTAGAAGCCACAACAAGGGGATAGCACAAGATCTATTCAAGACAGGAAACTATGCAAGTTTGAGTTTTGGCAGGGCTCTTCACACCTGGCTCAGGCGTACACCTGTTTCCCCACACATTTTTATCTCACATCAACACAATATTGCATAGTGATGTTGTGAACGACTAAAACTCATTGTTGCGCATTAATTTCAAGGAAACACTGTGAAAGAAATCAGCAAAGAGGAAGCAGGTTTGCAGCAATGCCAAATTCAAAGCTTCACAGGGCAGGAAAGGACATACACCCCTGTAAATGGATTTTGGGAGTAAGTCATAAGATGCAATAGCAGGATGTGTTTATGGATGGATTGACCCTGACCCATCTCTACCCCCTTCACATGTGCTCCTATCCTATCACAAGCTAGTTGCTGGCTAGATAGGCGGTCTATTGTCTCAGTCTGGGGTGACTTTAGAATTATGTTATGTGGAATTATGTCTTGGGAACTGCATAATCCTACCATCCAAAAATGAAAATTCTGTCATCATTTACTCCCCCGTATGTTGTTCCAAAACTTTAATACTTTCTTCATCTTCAGAACACAAAGGAACATACTTTTATTGAAATCTGAGCGATTTCTGTTCCTCCATTGACAGCCACCCAACTACCATACTCTTCAAAAATTTTATATAGAGATCGTAAAACTAATCCGTATGAATCGAGCGGTTTAGTCCAAATTTTCTGAAGAGACATGATCGCTTTATATGATAAACAGATTTAATTTAGGCTTTTATTCACATATAAACATTAATCAACGCACACATCAGTTTTGGTAAACGGTAGCGCAAGTAAGTTCTCTTGAGGCTTCTTCTCACACGTCAAGCAGGTTCGGTTGAGCTTCTGTTTACGTTCGCTGATCAATGTTTATATGTGAATAAAAGCCTAAATTCCATCTGTTCGTCATATAAAGTGAACATGTCTCTTCAGAAAATTTGGACTAAATCGCTCAATTCATATGGATTAGTTTTCTCTTTACAAACTTTTTGTTAAAGTGGTAGTTGTGTAGCTGTCAGCGGAAATCAGATTTCATAAAAAATATCTTCCAATTTGTGTTCCGAAGATCAACCAAAAGTCTTACGGGTTTGGAACAAGATGAGTGTGAGTAAATTATGACAGAATGTTGTTGTTGAACTACAGACTTCATCTCTAAATATACATGACGCTTGCATAACCGAATATTTGAAGAATTAAAGAAAAGTCACCTCTGTGTTTTTCAGAATTTCGCATGAGGTTGTAGAAGTTCCCCCTGAAAATGTTCTGTTCAAGTTGGTTATGTGAGTTCACACAGAAATTTGCTTGGTTTGAAAGTGACTCGTGTGTGCAGTGCTTTATGCATTCCTACACTATGGATAATCGATAACAGATATTTTTTTATCTATTACAAAATATCTTAGCCGGATAATAGAGTGGATAATGGATATTTTTTGACTACAAAATTTTTGTGAAATTTTGCAAAAATCAGACTGGTATGAATTTGGGTGCAATAAAGCCTTTACATGACGTTAAAATTGTTTAATAATAATAAATATTGCTTCAATCAAACTTTTAAAGTGCATGTAAACACTCAGTGGGAGGAAACTGAATATCTAAATGCATCATCATTTATTGTTCTCTATAGCAATGTGCTTTCTTCCCCCATCTAAACCATCTATTTGAGTGGCATATTGCTTTCACTGAGAAACCCTCTTCATCTACACCCCTGCCCCCACTTTCTCATATAAATTGCAAGGGCAATCAGACAGAGAGCAGCAGTGGAACAATCAATGTGTGTGGCTTGGACAGGGTGGGGCAGTGGGCGGTGGTGGAGGAGGATGGGTGGGTGACAGGCGATGAGGTCTGTATCAGCATAAAATGGTTAAAACTGTTGGGAATAGGAGGTGTGGGGATGTAGAGTCACTAAAAAGGCCTTATTGGTGTGAAAAGATATGTAGCCATCGCTAAGATTTGAGATCATGAAACTATAGAAAATATATCTCCTCATAAAGATGTACTATATGTAATATATCCTTATACTGTAGATATAGAATGTACAAGCAATAAATCAAGATATAGCTATAAGATGGATTCTGTATTTGTTTTTTTATTATGTGGGGTTCCCGCATAGAATGATAGAGTCAGCGTCCGGCTAAGAATGCCACATGCGTCACATCACATCAAGGTGCGAGTGCAGTTTAGTGTCGCAATGCATTCCTGGATAGATTAGATTTAAGACTTAAGATCTTGGAACAGCCAGACATGAAACATGTCAGCAATGTATAGCAAAGCCGACTTTAGCTTTTCTTGGAGAAACTACAAAAACGTATGCCTACAATATGTTGAGATGTGAAGCAGTGTTATATTTTAGTGATATTTATATATTTATAGCTTCTTTTTAAAAAAAAGTTTTGGTCATTTTGTTTTGAGCTTTGCCTTTTGTCATTTTTATTTAGTTTTAATTTATATTTATTTCAATTTTAAGAAATTGTGGTACTTGTCTTCAACTTAAACGTATTTAATTTAATTAGAATTTTTTTTAGGTTTAGGTTTTTCATCTAATATTATATTTTATTTAAGTTCAGCTTTATTTAAATCAAGTTTTAGCTAACTATAACAACAGTTAAGTGCACCTCTTTTTGATCCAGACCTTCTTCTGTGGAACACGCATACAAAAGATATTTTGAAAAATCAGCATCTCAATGTGTTTTTTTCAAACAATGAAAGTCAATGAGGTCCAATGTTTTAAACCCTATTGACTTTCATTGTATAGACCACAACTTTCTTCAAAATATCTTTTTATGCTTCACAAAAGAAAATAAATCATAAAAGTTTGGAACGAACGACATGAGTAAATGATGACGGATTATTCACGTGCAATATATTCTACACTAAAATAACATTGCCTTTTATTGATCTTGGTCATTAGTAACATTTTCTCTTTAACCCCCAGCATGCCTCTCTCTCAGCCAGTCGTTCAGAGAAGGGCTCAGGATGGTCGAGTCGCTCACTTGGAGCCCGTTGCCGGAATTCCATCGCCTCCTGCTCGGACGAACTGCCTCACATCGGCAACTACCGGCTGCTCAAGACCATCGGCAAGGGCAATTTCGCCAAAGTGAAGTTGGCTCGCCATATTTTGACCGGCAGGGAGGTAAGACGTCCATAGATGACTATATTAATGTGGGGAATTAAATGAATAAAGATTTGCAAGGTTCTTCTGATTGACTCTTAGGTAAAGCTTCTTGGTCAAGTCGTTTTACTTTGTGACCAGACCGGCCTCTGCTTTACTTTTTGAGCCAGAAAACATATGAGAAATATACGTATATAAAAAACTTTACATTTGCTCATCCAGTTTTTTCACACTCTGACCAAAAGCAATTATGTTAACAACTTTCTGAGGTGTGCACAGTTAGCATAATATTCCAGGTGATTGCTCCTTTTACATGCAGTTTAGTTGTCAAGTCAATGTGTCAGCTGCATTCTGATCATTTTTTAACCTTGTGTTTTCTCAGGTTGCAATAAAAATCATTGACAAAACCCAACTCAACCCTACAAGCCTACAGAAGGTAGGAACTAGGTCATAACCGCTGCACTCTTGTAAGCTTGTGATCCTAATTATGTCTTTGCGTGCTTATGTTTATCTGCACTCAGTGCTCGAGGCATAAGGTCATATCAAGGAGCTTGTTTTGGTCAAATTGTATTTGATTAGACACTGTTTAGCAGTGGTCAGTAAAAATGTGAATTTTGACCCCATGGCTTTGATCTGCCACCATTGTTCTTTGAGGTGGACTGTGGTCTAATGCTGTTGTAATATTCCTGGAGCGGTCTGAGCACTTTATCTGTGTGAAATCTGAAAAATACAACAGTGAGCTGTTTTTGTCCTTGGTTTCGTTTGCAGCTAAGTATATTAACTCACTGGAAAGTGGCAGGAAAGATAAGATAAGCAATTCAAATAAGAGAACGCTGTTGAATTTGATGGAGCTATGAAGATGTTGTTTCTTTATAGGCACAGTATAATTATTTTGCGCTTTTTGTTTTTAGCTGATTTGTCTTTGTGGAGATAATATAATCCCTACATGTAAATATTACATCAGTTTGTCTATTTGAAGTTTGCGTACTTAATAACACGCTAAAAAGAATAAATTATGTTTCTAACTTCATCTTTAGTATTTGTTGAATGTTGTCTGAGGTACATCACATGAATTGAATCATGATTAAGATATATCCATCTTAGATGCAAAGTGCAAAATATCCCTAGCTATAATGCATATGGCTTGATGACTGGGGAATTTTGTCGTAGTGTGAGAGAATCTGTGATGATCACACTTTTAAATGTGAGAAGTATGGTGTGCTACTTCATTCGGAAGTTTTGTTATTGCTAACAAAGCATTTCAGTCCTGTATGTTGTTGTTAGCTCTAAGCTCTAGAAGTTCTTCCAGGATATCCAAGAGTGATACGCTACATATGACTGTCAAGAAGATAAAATAAGCATGTGACAGCAAGTTTTAGTTAGATGATGTGATGGTAAACTAATAGTAAGAGTTATATTTGTTGGTAACAGTTTATCTGTGATGTTTTGGTGAGTGATGTCATGTGGTCGAATCCAAATGCAAATGATAGGTCAGAGGCTTGTGTACTATAGTATATTGTGCTAGGTAGGGCCGAAGGTGTTTGTGGTCTCTGTATGGGTGTATAGCACACTAGATGACACTTCCGTTTAGAATATTTTTGTACCTCTTCCTCCTTTCTTTCTTTCTTTGTTCTCTCACTCACTCACCCACTCACATGTTATTATTCCTAACCTTTGTTCAACTGTCAACCGCATTCTTCATCTGGCCTACAAATTCCTATGACTGACAATGACAGATATGGACGAAGTTCTCTCAAATTATATAATATGTATATACAGTACACAACACGAACATTTCACTTATTGTTTTTTTTATGCTCGCCAAGGCTGAAAAAAAATACAGTTTAAAATAACAGTTTCCTTTTTTTTTTTTTTTATAGAATATATTGCTTTGATGTCAAAGCTGAATTTTCAGCATCATTACTTCAGTCATCGTGATTTGCTGTGGAAACGGTGATTAATTTTTTTTAGGATTTTTTGATGAATGGAAAGTTCAAAAGAACAACATTTATTTGAAATATACATATTTTAAACAGTATCAATGTCTTATCTGTTACTTTAATGCATCCTTGCTAAAGTATTATTGTCCTTTTAAAAAAATATCTTACTGACCACACACACACATATACACTATATTGCCAAAAGTTTTGGGATGCCTGCCTTAACATGCACATGAACTTTAATGACATCCCATTTCCATTCGTAGGGTTTAATGCACTAATACACAAGGTTTAGGAGTGTGTTTATGGGAATTCTTGACAATTCTTCTAGAAGCTCATTTGTGAGGCCAGGCACTGATCACACCAAACTCGCTCATCCATGTCTTTACGGACCTTGCTGTTGGAACAGGAAGGGGCCATCCTCAAACTGTTCCTACAAAGTTGGGAGCATGAAATTGTCCAAAATATCTTGGTGTGCTGAAGCATTAACATTTCCTTTCACTGGAACTAGTGTACTATGAACATTGATTCATTAATATGCATGATGTTAAGCCTTCACCAAAACTATGACACATGGGGATGATAGACAAGCTCCAAGATGTAATCGAATACTCAAAATTGCGGACCAAATCTAAAAATTGTTTGTCCCTCTTGATGTCTGTGGTGGTTACGGCCCTGCTCCTAATTTGTAGTGTCATGTTTAGCGCAGATCAAGAGGTTTTCTTAGTCTGATGTGGCCACAGCACTGGAGATCTGCCAGCAGGCTCTTTCTCTTCTTCTTCTCCGATCTCCTCTCAGTTTAATCCTGTTCAGAGACAGAGGGGGGCAGAGCACAATCAGCTGACCATGAACTTTCCCAGCAGCTGGATTTCAGAAGGGCCGGGAAAGACATGGAATTTGAATGTGTGTATGTATGTGAGGGTTGGGGGCGTGATCATGGAGGTTTGGGTCCCCATCATAAGAGCACGGTGTTACTTTAATAATAAAAAAAACCTTCAGGGAGGGCGACAGAGTTAGACCGTGGGTGAAGAAGGGTAGAGGGGGTTGGGTGTCCCTCATTCAAGTCTCTTGCAGCCAGGAGCGCCGTTCCAGACATAAGAACAATGGGGGCAACTGAACCCGGAGGGGGTGGGGGACTCCAGAGGGGCCGTAGCACAGGAGCAGAGATCCTGAGAAAGCAAGCTTGCATACAAGAGAAGTGAGGAGTGTCTATAACATGATATCAGAAAGGGGAAAAGCCCTGATTTTAACATGGTTTAGTTGGTTTACTTTGAATGTGTTGTTCTATTGTACTGATGTATGACTATTGTATCAAAGAATGAATTATTAATTAGATCACTTACAAAAAAAAAGGTTGTGTCTATGTTTTTGTGAAGATATCTTCATTTGTGCTCCACAGAGGAAAGTAAGTCAGGTTTGGAGAGTTAATGATGTCAGAATTTTCATTTTGTGGTGAAATATCTCTTCACTGTAAAAAAAAAAATCAGGTCTCCAATTGAAAATGTTCTAGTGACTGATCACATCTAAATTTTTTAGTTGGCCAAATTGAATTTCTGTGAATTAAATTGCATCAATTCACAGAAATTCAATTTGGCCAACTGAAAAATTTAGATGTGATCAGTCACTAGAACATTTTCAATTGGAGACCTGATTTTTTTTTTACAGTGTTTAGGGCAAGTCAGTTTACATCTTTCTGGATGATTGTGACTCCTCAGTCCCACAAAAGCTAGAATTATTAGTAACTTGAATTTCTTAAAAACGTTTTAGTTTAGTGTACATTATCAATATGTGCACTGCAGTCATTATAACTGTTAAATCACCGATGAGAGCAGTTGCTGGAGGAGCACTAACAGGCAGAGCCGATATACTCCAATGGGAAAAGAAGATGAAGTAAACTTGACATTTATGAGTCACGCTGCGGATGCATCACCGCCTAACACTTTAAGATTATTTCTGATCAACTCCAAATACTCATGGATTACTTATGTAAGCTCCATCAATTATGAGATTATCACTATTTCTGGCACTGTAGGGCATTGTGTGTTGTATGTATCTAGGACAGTGGTGCCCAACCCTGGTCCTGGAGTACTGCCAGCTCTGCACAGTTTAGATGTTTCAAACACACCTGATTCAACTCATCAGCTCATTAGTAAAGACTCCGAGGCTGAATTTGTTATTGCACCCATACCCTCAAATAGGGCACTATTTGAGGGGACAGTCATTTGTAGTGGTGTCTGAAACCATAGTGGACGTAATCGAGTGCACTCATTCTATCCCACAATGCACCGCAATAACAAGTGCACAGCCGATGTACACTCAATGGCTGTCCGAATTCGCTCTTTCAAGTTAACTGTAGTAGTGGACTAATGTAGGGAATTGTGATTGAGGGTTTAGGGGGCGGATTCAGCCCAAGACCTCAGATGAGGTGTATCAGATGAGAGAGACATCGGCTGTGTCTGAAAGCTTAGGCAGCCTACTTGTTGTACATTTACACACAAACTGATCACCAAGTGCAACTTTCAGACGGTATCTTTTTTTTTTTTTTAGCTCAACTGTCACAGAATGTAAAGCACAGGATTGTGGGATATCAAAGGCAGCGAAAGATACATCTATGTTGCCTTCAAAAATCAATCAGATGAATGCATCATAAGGCCGGGACACACCAAGCCAACGGTCGGCTGTCGAGCAATGTCGGGTCGTTTTTTGAGCGTCGTTGGCATAGTTTCGTTGGAGTTGTAAGGGCAGATTCAGCATGTTGATTTGTTGAATCAGCGTCGGGACGTTGGTGAGCGAGAGAACTCACGTCAGTGCCCAAAAATAAAAGCAAAAGTGATGAAAGCAAGCAAAGAAGTCAAGATGGTGCAGACAGAAGACTGTTATAATTTTACGTTATCTTACCTGAGCATTCGAATGCTTCAATATTTCCACGATAACATGAGCCGATTGGAATGAAGAAATTGATCAGCTTGATTGATATTCAAAATGCTAAGCAAGCGCTGCATTGTTTACGGTTTGCATATCTGCAGTCCTAGTTTCGAAAATAAAATATTGATACCTGCTGATATAGACAGTTATTTACTTACATGCAGGTGCAGAACACACATACTAGTTGACAGTTACCTTTAGTCCTTTTGGTGTTTTCAAGCTCAGTTTTTAGGCCTAGATGCAGCTGACAAGAGGTATAAACACGGTCAGCTTTTGTCGCCGCTAGCTATTTGAGGTCTGCTTGGTGTGTCCCTGGCTTTAGGAAACAGGAAGTGAAGATGACATTGGATTCAGACATGCCTTGATGCCTTCCTTCCTTGGCAGCATGTTTCAGCTTTCGGGCGCAGTCATCAATGTGTAGTGTTGTACAAGTGTATGTGCTATATGCAAGTGTATAACTTGATACAATATTGAACAAAGGAATCCGGGTTCGGATACCAATCTATATACCGTTCAAAAAATTGGGTTCAGGGTTTTTTTGTAAAGATATTAATACTTTTATTTAGCAAGGATGCATTAAACTGGTCAAAAGGGACAGTAAAGACATTTATAATGTTAAAAAGGATCTCTATTTTTTTTAAGTAAATTCTGTTCTTTTAAACTTTTATGCATCAGAGAATCCTGAAAAATGTATCACAGTTAAAAAAGGACAACTGTTTTCAACATTGATTTTAATAATAAGAAGAGCAACAAATCAGAATGATTTTTAGAAGGAATCATGTGACACTGTGACTGAGGACTAGAGTATGATGCTGA
This sequence comes from Gobio gobio, assembly GCF_949357685.1. NCBI lineage: Eukaryota > Metazoa > Chordata > Actinopteri > Cypriniformes > Gobionidae > Gobio > Gobio gobio. The sequence continues at coordinate 32,569,965 of NC_137114.1, read as the reverse complement.
AAATTCAGCTGTGACATCACAGGAATTCAGATATTTTAAATAGTAATAATATACCATATTACCATTTTTACCATATTTTTAATCAAATAAAATGCATCCTTGGTGAGCATAAGGGAGTTCAACAAAATGAAAGATTTTACCGACCCGATTTTTTTTTTTAACTACATTAATTGTGCAACTTTATATATGTACGTATGTGAAAAAAGTGATGTATACATTTATACATATACACTAAAATATACAGTGTATATATATATATATATATATATATATATATATATATATATATATATATATATATATATATATATACACTCACCTAAAGGATTATTAGGAACACCATACTAATACTGTGTTTGACCCCCTTTCGCCTTCAGAACTGACTTAATTCTACGTGGCATTGATTCAACAAGGTGCTGAAAGCATTCTTTCGAAATGTTGGCCCATATTGATAGGATAGCATCTTGCAGTTGATGGAGATTTTGTGGGATGCACATCCAGGACATGAAGCTCCCCATCCACCACATCCCAAAGATGCTCTATTGGGTTGAGATCTGGTGACTGTGGGGGCCATTTTAGTACAGTGAACTCATTGTCATGTTCAAGAAACCAATTTGAAATGATTCAAGCTTTGTGACATGGTGCATTATCCTGCTGGAAGTAGCCATCAGAGGATGGGTACATGGTGGTCACAAAGGGATGGACATGGTCAGAAACAATGCTCAGGTAGGCCGTGGCATTTAAACGATGCCCAATTGGCACTAAGGGGCCTAAAGTGTGCCAAGAAAACATCCCCCAACCATTACACCACCACCACCAGCCTGCACAGTGGTAACAAGGCATGATGGATCCATGTTCTCATTCTGTTTACGCCAAATTCTGACTCTACCATCTGAATATCTCAACAGAAATCGATAATCATCAGACCAGGCAACATTTTTCCAGTCTTCAACTGTCCAATTTTGGTGAGCTTGTGCAAATTGTAGCCTCTTTTTCCTATTTGTAGTGGAGATGAGTGGTACCCGGTGGGGTCTTCTGCTGTTGTAGCCCATCCGCCTCAAGGTTGTGCGTGTTGTGGCTTCACAAATGCTTTGCTGCATACCTCGGTTGTAACAATGTGATTTTAAACAATATGATATAATCACATGAATCATATTTATATTAATATTATATTTACAAATAATGAGCAAAGATGAGCAAAAGTTTCTTAGATGTTTCTGAGAAAAAGAGCCCAAAACACTCAGAAAAAATCTCTGCAATGTCTCAAAAGATACCAAAGTGTGCATTCAAAAGTCTTTCTTATAGAATTTCTCACCAAATTCTTCCAAGTCAAAATGATCATATATTTGGAATGTTTTTATTTCTCCTAAAGAATTCACACCAAGATGATGCATAAATAAACCAAGTAAACAAATAAAACTGAGATCTCCAATAAATCTCCAGAGCTTTGAAAGAGCACTGAGCAATAAAATATTCCTTTGGGACATGCCCCCTCACCATGAGGCTTCTGGGTAAGCCAAAGTTTTTCCCTCTGGCACTTCCTGTCCTGATGTTCGGCCCCCCCAGAGGCAGCTTTGACCTGAGCTGTTGGTGTGCCCAGATGAGACCATCTGCTTTGCTCTCTGTGGTGATCCAGCTCTCTCTGTCACTCAGCGGGCTCCAGATCAATGCTAGGAAAATGGCGTGGGCATGAGCACTAATGCCTGGGAGCCATAGAAATACTTAGAAAGTTTTCTCATCTGAATGGTACATTCTTTCAGGGCTCGGCTGCGCATGTGCGTGTGTGTATGTGTGTTTGTTGGATTGACCGAATGTTAGACTTCTTTAGGTGAGAATGAGATGGTATACAGAGAAAGACAGACAGCCGGCTGCGGTCATATGAGGATGCCATTAGCTTACTGACAATCACCCTGAAAAAACCTGCCCTTTGGGAACAGAATGAGCCAAAGATGTAGAAGCAGGGATTACCAATATGACGTTTAGCCACTGCTGGGAAATTATTGTAGCAGTTGTCTGTCAGACTGACATGATTCCTCTAAGTCTTGCAGATTTTAAGTAGAATATGCAGCAATGCAGAACCGTTCTTTCCCACTTGAGAGGCTCTTACAATGCCTTCAGATAGACTTGGATATAATGTGGCACCCATGTAAGCTCCTTGTCAACGCCTCCCACAACGTGATCCAGTTTAAAGATTCTGAACAGTCTCATCTGGATGGAAGATTCAATAAGCCGTTGTGTTGCATCCCTGCATAATATTTAAAGGGATAGTTCACCCAGAAATGACAATTGTCATAATTTACTCACCCTCGGGTCATTCCAAAAGTCTTATTTGAGTATCATTGATATACTATTAGTTTTGGTGTGTGTGTGTGTGTGTGTGTGTGTGTGTGTGTGTGTGTGTGTGTGTGTGTGTGTGTGTGTGTGTGTGTGTGTGTGTGTGTGTGTGTGTGTTTTGTCATTTTTATTAGTTTTTTAAATATGTCTATATAGCTTTTATTCATTCATATTTGTTTTTTAGTTTTAGTTATTTTAGTACCTTATGTTAAACTAAATGAAAATGAGAAATGTTGCTTTGGCAACTAGCTGAAATACAATACGTTTGTTTATATTATTTATTAACACTGTTCTAAACCTGTATGGTAGTAACAATATTTTTTGGACCCCAATGTTCCAAGTATATATTTATATATAAGAAATAAAGTCATACAGGTTTGAACGATGTGAGCATGAGAATATTATGACAGAATTTTCATTTTTAAGTAAATTATCCCTTTAATTGTGGAATTACGCAACAGTTATAAGAGGCAAAGGATAATTCACATGCTAATATTCATTGTTATTGCTATTTTTTGATGTCAGAAGTGTTGCGTGGGCATTTTTGTTCTCTTGCTCAGACATGCAAAAATGTCAAGCCTCCGATTTGCATATTTCACTCCCTCTCCGTGGAGCAGTTGGAGATGGTGTGGAAAGAGGACGGTCTGGACAGGAGCAGAAGCAGATGAAAAATGATTCCGTGTGGGATGTAGACGGCTGTGATGTGCTGATGTCTGGCTGATGAGCTTGATAAGGGCAAACTTGAGGTTATTAGACACTTTCAGTGATCTGATGAATGAAGAAATACGCCTAATACTGAAGGATTGCCTCAGTGTAAAGTGTCACACCTTGTCTTAACACCAGATGTGATAGGATTAAAGATATCTCTTCCATGTAAATGCGTGTTTTTGTACATGATAAACAAAAGGCGCCAGGACATTATCTCGTTTGCTTGGTTTCCAGAGCAAAGAAGAAGGTGGAGCCAAGCTAACGTTAGTTGATAGACTTTCGCCGTATCCGGTAGGCAAAACTTCGAACATATCTTCTTTTCTTAAGAATGACTTCAGTGCCGTTCTTTGTTCTTTTCTCAAAGAAAAGCTTAACTCCAAGTCTTCCAGAGTCGCGGCCAAAGCCGATTCAAAAGACAGCTGTTTGTTGGCTTCTTTGTTTACGAGTAGCACGCAGAACCTCCGCAACTCTGCCGTGACGTGCCGTCATTATGTTAAGCCCGCCCACCGACTCTACACACGCTGTGATTGGCCTGACCAGAGTTTGGTTTTTCCAGCTCTCAGGTCTACCGAAATTTTCTGCCGCTAGGGTGCGTCTAGATTTCTAGGCTACTGCTCCACATCAGATCTGCCTTCATTCTGCTACCAAGGCATACAATCTCATCCTGGCCTTTATTTTATTCTTGTTTGATAGCCATTTTGCTCCAAAAAAAAAAGTCACAATAATTATGGCTGTGTAACCATAATTAACTTGTCTGGATATCACCAGACCAAGCTCAATCTTTTAAGATTGAACATTGGTCTGTGGAGTCTGCTCTGTATTTTCTACTGCACAAGAGGCCGGAACAACGGGCATAGTTCAAATGACACAATTGGATAGTCCTTCAACCAATCAGACCACAAGAGGCATGATCAAGGGGCATAGTTCAAATGTCTCTGTACGCAATTAGATAGTCCTTCAACCAATCAGACCAACGATCCATCGCTTCTCTCTCTGTCATCGTGTTAAACCCGCCAATAGCGCGCCAGGTGGATAAGCCGGTTTGTGATTGGTACCCCCAAATTTGTAACAGGCAGGATAAAAAGATGTACAGGGTGAAATCAAATCGCCGGCAGATCTGGCTGGGTTAAAAAAAAATTTGTATCATTATATTTTTATATCTCACAAAGTGAGACTATCAAAATCAATGTTGTTATTGTTAACTAAAACTATTAAAGTTGTTTTCGTTAATTAAAATAAACCTGAAATAAAATATAAAAATATGATGAAAAAATTAAAGTTAAGAAACTTAAATGAAACTCCAGTCTAAGTACTAAAATTATTCAAACTAAAGGTAAAATAAAAAAAAGTATTTACATATAAAAAACTAAACTAAAAATGATAAATAATAACTAAATTACTAAAACTTATACACTAAAATGTGAAAATTAAAATATAAAATTAATTCAAAATATGAATAATACTATGATCAGTATAAAAAGAATACTAAAATAGCACTTTACATCCTGCAATTGCGGCTTTACACCACAGTGCCAGTTTATATTTCACAAGCTGACTTTATTTCTGTAAACCAACAATCTTACGGTTTACATTTTTTTACTGTAATGCATAAAGCGGTGTCTCTACATATTTGGGCTTAATCTCATACATTTTTCTACTTGAGTGTTTCTTTCAGCTGTAAACCCTCCTATGTATATTTAGATTATTTTTGCCTGTGCGTTTCTTTATAAGCATGATTACTGAATGGCAAATGTACAGTTAAGGCCTGTTCACACCAAGACAACAATATAATAACAATAACTATACTAGTGTCCACACCAGTGGTTGATATCGTTCTGTTTATTCTAAGCTCGTGCTTGCCTGTCACCTTTAAATGCTCAAGCTTGTTACAGCAGGATGGATTCTGATTGGCTGTCAATGTTTTTATCATTCATCAGATGGATAAAATCATTCTGAAAGGGATTCCAACAATAATGTTTCTCTGTGTGTTATCGTTACAGCTGTGGTGTGAACTCTGCTGTTCTTTAATATTGAGAGAGCGGTTTGTAGAACTATATCTTTATAGTTATCGTCCTTGGTTTGAACGGGCCTTTATGGTGTTCGCTTTTTGCATCTGTAAATGCTGCTCAATCAGGCTTTCAGCACAAGGCCTGGATTAACTGGTGGGAGGCCTGCAGTGGGGTCAAGGTGAGGTGGTCCTGCTCAAACAACGCTCTGGGATCGACAAATGTTTGCGTCCAGCACGACCTCATTCACCCACGATGCCATTCAGAGGGAAACCGAGAAAGGAAAGGGATATTTTGAAAGCAAATTCTTCTCTCTATAAGAAGAAAAAATTAAGGAGATCAACTCAGGGTTTGATTACCTCTTTCTGGAAGTCAGCAACATGAAAAAATGGACCATAGAAACAGGAGAGAAGTGTAGAAATAGAGCAGTAATGTACGGGCAGAGGCAGGTTTTCCATCAGGTGCTGAGGGAGAGTTGCCTGACTTAGGGGGTGAGATAAGTCCCTGCTTTAATACCAGGTCACCATAGCAACCGTGACGTGAGGCCAGAGCCGGGGAAATGAACCAGGAAGTCCTGTCTTTGAGGAAAAGCAGGAGAGATGCATGAGAAAAGAGAGCGAGGGATGGACTGGATTATCTGATGGTTATCTATAGGGCTCAGGTGAACAGCTGATGTGCAATTCAATTAGAGACGCTCTCAAGGGGCTGTTCATGTATGTGTGTGCCAGGTGACGTTTGATGTCTCAGGATACCCCTGATGTCATGTGATCACTCAGCTTATATGACTGCTCATAAAAGCAAAAGAAATGCACTCCCACATTCCAAATTGAAAAGACATGGTCACGTGTGCATGTTGCAAAAAAAAAAAAAACACTTTTAATGTGTATCTGTCTTTTTTACAGCATTTGTGAAAACAGAGGCACACTGGACTTGATTAATCTAAATAACCTGTGCATACTAGTGATGTAACAGCTCTGTTTTGTTTCAGCACTCAGTCTCTGTAATAGAAGGGATGAGAAAGTGGATTCGATTTCCTTTCTGTGTACAGTGATTGTACTGCTGGCTCAGAGTCTTTCGCATTAGAGGGGTCATTATGTAACCTGTCTGCCTCGATCAGTTCAATTCGCATTTGAGAGCATCTGTGTTTGTGTGTGCCAGCCTTACATGCGTAAAACAAACAGATTAGTGACCTCAAACAGATGCCTATACTGTTGGTGTGTCCCACCAGAACCGTGTTAGCTATAGTATCTCAATTTTTTCCTTTGAAGTGAACCGTGTGCCTTCTGAAAATGTAAAAAGAATCGTTTCGTCATTTCTGTCAGAATGCATACAGGAAACCTCAGTGATCATAATCGGTCCAATTCATGTTGTCAACCCTTGAAATATATCTTTACTTCTAGTATCTAAAAACTAGTCCTACTTGCTTTTGACACCATGCCAAGATCTTTTATCTCTTTGATTTTGCCGAACAGGCCTCATGTTTCTCAAAATACATGCAATGGCAATTCGATCATAATGTTATCTGGAATGTGTCTGATGTATAAAGGGCAAACCTGCTTCTGTACTGACGAATTATGCCCAAAGGTAGAGCGTATGAGCATCGAGAAGCAAAACAAAACTCCTCGGGGGGCTGTCAGCATGCAGACAGTATAAATCTAGAAAGAACTTCACTGGAATTCCTTCCTGCTCTTTAAAGCAGCCAAATATAAAGCCATTTGAGGTCGTTTGTCTTGAAAAGGCCTTTCAGGAGAGACAGAAATACGAACGTTTAGGAAATTAAGTCAGCAAAAAAGGCCTTCATCATTCTCAAGCTCTGCTAGCAATTAAGAAATTTAGATAATCATTAGCTCTTTTCCAAAAAACTACTAGGCATTCTATCCTTCATGGGACCTTACACATGACTGATTTGGAGGGATCTACAATACATACGCAACAACTCAAACTGCTTGGTACACAAATAACTCCGCATATGAGATTTGATTTACAACTGATTTCAATGGTGCATGTTAGGTTAGCATGTTGCTAAGCTAACAACATGACAATGTGTATATGATCGGCTGAACTGTTTTAACTGATAGTTCTGCGTAAGTTTTAACAGCTAATGTGATGCTGTATCATCATTTTTAAAGTTAGCTCAAACTAAAACGAAAAATGTAATATCTTGAAATTCAATTAACATTAACTGAAATAAAAAACTACTATATACATGTATGTGTGTGTGTGTATATATATATATTGCATTCAAAATGCAAAAATGCATTCTGGAATTGTCCTCTCCACAGAATATGTAGGATTCTGTCTTAAAATGTGTCCAAAACTAAGTATAAGAGCGAAATAAAGTTGCCTTTGTGTTGTGAGGTCCTTAAAATGCTTCCTCAGTAGGCAGCACACTGGGATTTGGAACAGAGCCATTGTGTTCATAATCATTGTGTTTTTACTGCATTGAAAAGTAAACTTGGCCCTGATTCCGTATCAGTTTGTTGAGCTTTGTGTTGTGATGCTTTTTGTCAACCTATGATTTTGGCCCAGGGGTGGGAAAGTGAAGCTGCACAGGCTCCTGAATTGAAAGCGAATGGTAAATGGAAACTAACCAATGGGACACACAGAGGGCAGTGAGAGAGGACAAAAACAGGACAAATGAAAACATGGCCTCTCTCTCTCTCTCTCTCTCTATTTCATTTGGACTTTCTCCCAGGGTGACTGAGTGTGTTTGGGAAGAATTAGCTCTAACGGTGTCATGTCTGTCAGTCGTCGACACATTCCACTTATTATGCGTTTGCACTCTTTTCTTTACCTTCCCTTTCTGTTTCTCAGATTCAGATGTACGCTCGTAGTACGCTTCGTGACTCTTTGTCTTTCAGTCACGCTTTTTCTTGGTCACTTCTCTCTTTGATTCTGTCCCTCCGCCCCTCTCCTTTTGTCATACAAGGTCCTTGCAGCAATCAAGTTCTGCTTTCAAACAGCAGACGGACACTTCTCACACACCTTGTTTGTTGTTTCATTGTGGTCATTAGGTTGGACTTCTTAAACTAGTTCACACAAAAATTTAAATACTGTCATTATTTACCCTCATTCAATTTTAAAACATGGATATGTTACAAAATGAGAAGGATTCCTTGTGTGTATAACAGCGATTCAACCTTGTACCGCAAGACCATGATTCTCAGCAGCAGACGCGCTGCAGCATAGCTCTGATGTTCTAGACAACAGAAAGAAAGATTGGTCACAATACGGGTCTTTTTTTGGCTTGATCCCTCTTCCGTTCAATTTAACAGCTGTTAGAAAGGACAGGCTGGTCTCCGAGCAGCACCATGCGTTGCATCACAGAGTGTGGGCCGTGTTTCGTATTTATCATGGACTTTGGTGTAAATGGTATTTATGGATTTGTATACCCATCTTTGCAGAGTTATTGTAGCTTCTGATGTTTTATCAAAACAATCAATGACTGAAATAGGCCTGAGAATTTTTTTATTTTGTATTTATTTCTAGGTTAATACAAATTATATGATCAGCATAACAATTTGGGTGAAAAGTAATGTAAAATAAACATTAATTTTATATATATATATGTGTGTGTGTGTGTGTGTGTGTGTGTGTGTGTGTGTGTGTGTGTGTGTGTGTGTGTGTGTGTGTGTGTGTGTGTGTGTGTGTGTGTGTGTGTGTGTGTGTGTGTGTGTGTGTGTGTGTGTGTGTGTGTGTGTGTGTGTGTGTGTGTGTGTGTGTGTGTGTGTGTGTGTGTGTGTGTGTGTGTGTGTGTGTGTGTGTGTGTGTGTGTGTGTGTGTGTGTGTGTGTGTGTGTGTGTGTGTGTGTGTGTGTGTGTGTGTGTGTGTGTGTGTGTGTGTGTGTGTGTATGTATATATATATATATGTATATGTATGTATGTGTAATTGTGTTGATTATATTTATTTTCAGATTATATTATGATTTAATATATATATATATATATATATATATATATATATTATCCTCTGTTGCTCAATGCACTTATTACGATTATGTTTTTGCACTGTACATAAAAATATATTAATTATATTTCTTTTTAAATTGTATATTATGGATTGTTATACTCTCTATGTACATTTTTCAAAAATGTATAGCTGATTTTACTGATTACTTTATTATTTTATCTCTCCTCAGCTCTTTCGAGAGGTACGAATCATGAAGGGTCTCAACCACCCGAACATAGGTGAGTATTTTAGATGTTTTTGAGTAAAAATGTCAGCCTTCTTCATTTCATCCTTCACACAGGATAATATTGACACCTGAGGCCTCTTTTTTTACTTTATTTAATCTGCATCTTGTAGCAGTGTTATTTTAGTATTATTTATATACTATTATGTACTATTCATTAATATTTTGAATTGGCTTTTATTTTTATATTTTCAGCTTTCATTTTAATTTTAGTTGAAGTTTTATAAATTTTGTTATGATGTGTTTTTTTAATATAATCTATTTAGTTTTCATTTATTTTTATTTCAGTTTAATAAATTTTACTATTCAACTTATTTCAGTTAGTTTTCGTCTTAAATTTGTATATTTGAAAAGACTGTCTGACAAATCCGGTGCACACAAATCTGGTGTGTCATATTTGAATATTTGCTAGCGTCAATTAGATTTGAGGGTTACATTGCAGGGAACATTTTCAGATAATAATTTAAATCCTTATTTACTGAAATTGTTCTCTTCGAAATAGTTCTCAAACTTACATTTTTTACATAATTTATATTTTTAGGTTTTCCTTGAACCAATCATACAGCAACCTGCGCTTATCCTCTGTTGCTCAATGCACTTATTACCATTATGTTTTATGCTCTGTACATAGTAATATGATTTTTGATTTTTTTCTCTCATCTACAGTTCAGCTCTTTGAAGTGATTGAGACGGAGAAGACGCTCTACCTTGTGATGGAATACGCCAGTGGAGGTATGATTCCTCCCCGCTTCAACATACACACACGGACTCTGACAGTGTTGGAAAACATTGCTTAAAAGTAGCAAATGACATGATTTTGTTAATCATGAAAAAAGTAATTATATTTTTGCTTTCTCTCTTTTCTTTTTTACATGAATAATCACACGTGTCTCCAGTTTTTATAACTGCTCACACGTAAAATTGCATGTGTGTGACTGTCGCATCAATCAGACTCTGAGCTGAACGCAGCTGCACAGGCTCGTCTATAGGTTTCATGTGCATTCACTGAAGCCACACAGCTCAGCAATTAGAGCAGCTAGTAAAGATGCTCATAGTTAAATCAGGCTTACCCGTATTTTAACTTTAGCCCATCCTATTCGTGGTGCTTGAATCGGCTGCTCTCTTAATGAATCACACGTTTACACTCCTAATCTATCTGATGAGGCTGATGTATGTGCGAGCGCAAGGACACTAATATACAGCAGTAGATTATACTACACATCGGCAATCTGCCTTTTCTGTTTCCTCCCCCTGCTTTACACCTCACTGGAAACGTATTCATTATCCATCCCTTCCTCTAATGAATCTCATTCTGACGTCAGTGAATGTGGAGCGGAATGAAACATTGTGTATGTTCATTGGGTATTAAGTAGCTAGCTTCATTAATCAGGCAATTCCCAATTGATTGTTAATAACTTGTGTAAATGAGTTATATTAGTGACCTCCTTTACCCATCCAATGTGTGTCTACTTTAATCTTTACCCTTACGTCAATGTAGTTTTATGTAGGAATGTGCAATATATCTGTACCAAATAGATTATCGTCCAATATTAGAGATTGTTTAATGAATGTAATACTCAGGTAAATTTGTTTTAATAATATCAATAATAACTGTTAAATTCAATCTTTTAAAAAAAACATACTGTACACTATAATGTTGTAGCATTTAAAATTGATTTAGATCAATTTTAATTAATTTTAATTAATAATTCATTTTGGACTACAGTGCATCCACATTTTGTTATGTTACAGCCTTATTCCAAAATGGATTAAATTCATAATCTTTTCCCTCAATTCTACAAACAATACCCCATAATGACAACGTGAAAGAAGTTTGTTTGAAATCTTTGCAAATTTATTAAAAATAAAAAAATAAAACACAACACATGTACATAAGTATTCACATCCTTTGCTCAATACTTTGTCGAAGCACCTTTGGCACCAATTACAGCCTCAAGTTTTTTGAGGAAGATGCTACAAGCTTGACACACCTATTTTTGGGCAGTTTCTCCAATTCTTTGCAGGACCATCAAGCTCCATCAGGTTGGATGGGGAGCATCGGTGCACACCGGTTTTCAGATCTCTCCAGAGATGTTCAATCGGGTTCAAGTCTGGGTTCTGGCTGGGCCACTCAAGCACATTCACAGAGTTTTCCCGTAGCCACTCCTTTGTTATCTTGGCTGTGTGCTTAGGGTCATTGTCCTGTTGGAAGATGAACCTTCCCCCCAGTCTGAGGTCCAAAGCAGGTTTTCATCAAGGATGTCTCTGTACATTGCTGCATTCATCTTTCCCTTGATCCAGACTAGTCTCCCTGTTTCTGCCGCTGAAAAACATCCCCACAGCATGATGCTGCCACCACCATGCTTCACTGTAGGGATGGTATTGGCCAGGTGATGAGCGGTGCCTGGTTTACTCCAAATATGACGCTTGCCATTCAGGCCAAAGAGTTCAATCTTTGTTTCATCAGACCGGTTTTTGTTTCTCATGGTCTGAGAGTCCTTCAGGTGCCTTCTGGCAAACTCCAGACAGGCTTTCATGTGCCGCCTGGCCGCTCTGCCATACAGGCCTGATTGTTGAAGTGCTGCAGAGATGGTTGTTCTTCTGGAAGGTTCTCCTCTCTCCACAGAGAAACGTTGGAGTTCTGTCAGAGTGACCATTGGGTTTTTAGTCACCTCCCTGACTAAGGCCCTTCTCCCCCAATCGCAAAAGCTCTAGGAAGAGTCCTGGTGGTTCCAAACTTCTTCCAGTTACGGATGATGGAGGCAACTGTGCTCATTGGGACCTTGGGACCTGCAGAAATGTTTCTGTACCCTTCCTCAGATCTGTGCCTCGATACAATCCTGTCTCTGAGGTCTACAGACAATTCCTTGGACTTCATGGTTTGGTTTGTGCTCTGACATGCACTGTTAACTGTGGGACCTTATATAGACAGGTGTGTGCCTTTCCAAATCATGTCCAATCAACTGAATTTACCACAGGTGGACTCCAATCACGTTGTAGGTACATCTCAAGGATGATCAGGCTGTGAATACTTATGTACATGTGACTTTTTTTTTTCTTCTTTTTTTACATTTGCAAAGATTTCAAACAAACTTCTTCCACGTTGTATTCATGGGGTATTGTTTGTAGAAGTGAGGGGAAAAAAAATGAATTTAATCCATTTTGGAATAAGGCTGAAACATAACAAAAAGTGTAAAAAATTTGATGCACTGTATATAGTGTAGAATTTTATTATTGGCTGTTTACCAGTTATCAAGCAAAATATATAAAAATAAATAATTTAGCGGCTTAGTTTTATGTCGTTTTAAGATTTATTTCAAAAATTTCCTGGAGGAAGAGTTAATTGAATTTTTTTATGAATAATTTTGGACAATATTTGTATTATGTTAAAAAAAATTCTACATGTTTTCTTCTGTGATAGGTGAAGTATTTGACTACCTCGTATCCCATGGGAGAATGAAGGAAAAGGAGGCACGTGCTAAATTCCGGCAGGTAAGAAATATCATAAATTCTATAAATCTCTATCTAAAACAGGACCAAAGCATGCACATCACCGGCAAAAAATGCACAAATTGGGTGCTCGACAAAGGAAATAAGAAAAAACAGACAAAAAATTGGCACACCAAGGCTCCAAAAATGCAACAAAAATAATTATAGTTAATAGTGGACACACGGGTAATGTTTCAAGCACGCAGGGTCTTCGTCAGACGATTTTTATAAATCTATAGCTATAAATCTTGAAACTTTTTCACCTTTGATAAAATACAAATCTTAGAGGAGCAAAACAGAGCTGTATTTTCTGTTTCTAATGTATTAAAGTTTATGCATTTTTGTTTAACTTCCTGTTCAAATATGTCAATGTCATTGTTTCCCTTTCAGATTGTGTCTGCGGTTCATTACTGTCATCAGAAGAATATTGTTCACAGGGACTTGAAGGTTATTGTTCTTTCTCATGACTTGTACATCCTTTTATTACCTCTCAAGCTTTCATAAAAGAGTAAAGGCTACACACTTTGCTCCCTTTTAAAATACCCCCAAAGCATAAAACTATTAAATTCCCGCTCATGGTCATATACTGCATCCTATCTTATACCTCACTCAGGCGGAAAACCTCCTGCTTGATGCAGACTCCAACATCAAGATTGCTGACTTTGGCTTTAGTAATGAATTTACGCTGGGCAGTAAACTGGACACGTTCTGCGGCAGCCCCCCCTATGCCGCCCCAGAGCTCTTTCAGGGGAAGAAGTATGACGGGCCAGAGGTGGACATTTGGAGTCTGGGGGTTATTCTCTATACGCTGGTCAGCGGATCACTGCCATTTGATGGACAGAACCTCAAGGTAAATTATAAAGTATAGTATATGAAAGAAAGAAAGGCAAGAAATGTCAAAAATGTCATTCACCAACCATGTTTATCTAGATTTTGGTTTTAATATTTTAAACTGTGATCGGTAGGAATGCCCCAATATTAAAATTGTCACTGATATAGATAAACCAAGAATTATCTTTATATTATGGACGATAATCAATAAATGCCGCTATTAACATTCTGTACTATTCTGTGTAAATAATTAAGCTAATAATAAGCTAAAATCATTTTAAATGCTAAAAGTGAATTTAAGCATCACAACATAATAACGTACAGTATAAAAATGGACATTCAATTTGAGATTTGCTTAACATCTGTGAGCATTAGGTGATGACAAAAAAAATTCACATCTAAAAATAGGGTGCATGCACACAATTAAATGTCCAGTATTGGCCAAAATATATCCAATATCAACCATTATGATAAATAAAATCTGTAATGTCCTTTTATTATGCATTATTTATAGATTTTTATTGTTTGCAAAAACTATGATAGCTTTGGCCAATAAAAGTATTTATCTGTTTGTTGAATATCACTGTAAGGGCTGCATGTTGTCATCTATATTTCAGTAGAAAACGCAATTGGTAGATACTATGATAATTATTCAGGATAAAACATTTCAACTACATTAAATGTGTGCCACAGTGTGTTTCAACTTTAATTGTAAAGACACTTTTTTTTTACTTTTGTAAAAAAAAAATTATAAGATCTAGTCACCGCTAATATTCAATGTAAAATCTCTTTTGTGTCATTTCCAAACAGTCTTATGGCAACATTTTGAGACATTATCTAAGGCGCCTCACGTGCAGCAAGTGCTCTTATGAAATGCTTTGCTCTGAAGTATGTCAAGTGAGCTGTGATTGTTTCTCTGTGCCGTGGGGGCGATTCAGTGGCTGACTGGTTCAGAATAAGATTAGGTGTTGAATAGAAGTCTGTGTTGTTCCCTCAGGAGCTGCGTGAGCGTGTGTTGAGGGGGAAATACCGGGTGCCATTCTACATGTCTACCGACTGTGAGAGCATCCTGCGCCGGTTTCTCGTGCTCAACCCCACCAAGCGCTGCACCCTGGAGGTGAGGAGGAGCAACTGCGACCCGCAATCGACCATCACAGCTGATAACACGTCTTATTGAGTTTACATTGATCTTGTAGCCTTTGGCTCACTCTATCTGACTTGCTGGTCTTCCCTTTCAGCAAATCATGAAGGATAAGTGGCTGAATGTCGGGTATGAAAGCGATGAGCTGAAGCCTCATATAGAGCCGGTGGAGGATTATAATGACACCAGCCGTATAGGTAAGAAATGTAGCCACAATCTTTCCCATTTGGCACTTTTACATGAAAATTGACACATTTGGAAAATATCAGTATTTTTGTCTTGTTTTTCAATATATAAACATCTTTTAAAACAAGATCTTGCACAATTTTGCTATCTTGTTTTCAAACGTATACCTTGATTTAAGGAATAAATCAAGATATATTGTTTTCTTTTACCCCATTGCCAAATAGTTTTTCCCCTTGCTAAATGATTGAATCAATTTGCAAATTATGTAAGAAAAATAAACAATTTAATATACTACAGTTTAAAACTTTGGAGTTAATGCTTTAATGTTTTTGAAAGAAGTCTCTTTTGCTCACCAAGGCTGCATTTATTTGATCAAAAATACTGTAAAACGATAATATTGTGAAAAATTATTACAATCTAATCTTTTTTTTATATATATATTTTAATATTTAAAAAAATATATATATTTATTCCTGTAATGGCAATTCTGAATTTTAGCAGCCATTACTCCAGTCTTCAGTGTCACGTGATCCTTCAGAAATCATTCAAAGAAATCTTTTGGAACAATTGAATGTGTCCTTGTTGTGTATATTCTGTGCAAATATTGCTTTTCAAAGGAAAATTTATATTATTTTTAAGATGCTTAATATTTAAAAAATGAAAGAAGGCAGATTACTGATTAAAAAGTAAGAATAAATGTTGTTTTTTCTTTGCGCATTGTAGTAACCAGAACGTAATTTTAAACCCTTCTAGCAAGACAATTAAACCCAGATTGCTCAAAGTGTGGTTAAAATCGTCTCCTTAATGGCTACTTGCTTATTTACTTAAACAATTTTTTGTCTCCCTCTGCTCATACAGATGTAATGATAGGAATGGGTTATTCTCGTGATGAAATCAAAGACGCCCTGACCACACAGAAGTACAATGAGATATTTGCCACATATCTGTTGCTAAGTCGCAAGAATGAGGTGAGATAGGGATTGCCACTGACCTGAGAGCAGCCTGTGCACTATCCCGTAAGTGTGTAATATCTCATATGTTTCCCATATAGGATGGCATGGAGTCCCGGTCGAGCAGCAGTCTGTCTCTAGCACGAGTGAGGCCCAGTACCATCACAAACGGCACCAGCAAACACTCCTCCACTTCCTCCTCCAGCTCCACCTCTGCCTCCAGTCACGCTAAACCCCAGCGCAGTGCCTCCACATACCACCGCCAGAGGAGGCACAGCGACTTCTGTGAGTCTCTACACTTCTCAAGGATAATTTCATATTTATAAAATGGCCTAGATCAGAGGTTTTCACAGGTGATCCATGATAGTATTGCTGGGGTGTCTGCCAGTTATAGTTTAATATTATATATACTATAGTTATATCTTAAATTTATATTTTTGTGAAAATAAAAATTTGCATGAATAATATAATATTTCTAACAATTAATAGTAAAATTTATATTATTATTAATAATTATTGTTATTTATTTATGAAACATATTCATATGTTAATATCAATTTATATTTAAAAAAATCATGATTATTATGATTGTTGTTATTGGCCTTTTATTAACACACACACACACACACACACACACACACACACACACACACA
The DNA here is from genome assembly GCF_949357685.1 of Gobio gobio. Classification (NCBI taxonomy): domain Eukaryota; kingdom Metazoa; phylum Chordata; class Actinopteri; order Cypriniformes; family Gobionidae; genus Gobio; species Gobio gobio. Next base: position 32,553,473 of record NC_137114.1, on the reverse strand, counting down.
CACACACACACACACACACACACACACACACACACACACACATATATATATATTAGCAACAATAAGTATTATTATTATTATTATTAATACTACCTATTAAAATTATTATTATTTTATTATTATTGTCATTTATTAATGATAAATTATAAATCATATTAATAGTAATTATATTTTACGATTATTATTATTATTATTATTGGTAACAATTTGTTAGTTAGTCATTGATCATTTCTTATTAATAGTATTATAATATAATACTATTATTAATATTATTATTAGTAGTAGTAATAATATTAATAATAATACAAAATATAATTATTTATTATGAACTATGTTTTGTAATTGTGTTTATTTGTCAGGTGGGCCATCAGTGCCAGTAACCCAGCCCAAGCGCAGCCCCACCAGTACAGGAGAGGGGGATCTAAAAGAGGAACGTCTGCCCTCAAGGAAGGCCAGCAGCAGTGTGGTGGGCAGTCGTAGCATCCCTCCATCGAGCCCTATGGTCAGCACAGCCAACAACCCCAACAAGGCCGAGATCCCTGACCGCCGCAAGGACATCAATGCAACAACGGTAATCAAGCACAGGAAATCACATGCACACAGTTACAGGAAATATGAATTATTGTTCATTGATTGTCTTAGGGCTTGTGCACTATATTCCAAGTCTTTTCAAGCCTTATGATAGATTTATGTGGGGAATGGACCGAAATTCAAGCCATTAACCTTGCTTACAGCCATGGTCTCCATTCACTTTCCTGCTATGGAAAAGGGAAACTGGACGTTCTTCTATAAATAACTCCTTTTGTGTTCCACGGAAGAAAGAAAATCATGCCGTTTTGAAAGGCATAAGTAAATGATGACGGAATTTTCATTTTTGGATGCACATTTCCTTTAATAGATATAATAAATATAAATCATCCTGATGACAATTCAAGCGTCGCCCATTAAATTGTTGCATAACTTCTCGAAATACACCAAATACATCAATAATAACTTATCCCCTGGGAGTTAATGGCACATGTTCAGATTCGTTATCGGCATTCTCTGGTCATAAAGTGATGTTCCCTTAGTATGCAAACAGCTTGTTCCTAAAATGTTCCATGGGACAAAATGCATGGATTTCTGAGGACAACTGTATCAGGAACGCTGGATATTTTTAGCTAACCTTAGTGACATAAATATGTCTGTGCTGATTTCAATCTTTTTTCAATGCCTGCCTTCTCTTTAACATTTTAGAACAACATCCCTGCCAGTGCCATGACCCGTAGGAACACTTATGTATGTACGGACCGCACCAGCACTGACAGACACGCCTTACTACAGAATGGGAAAGAGAACAGGTACATGTGTGTCTGTATTTTATGTGAATCATCTATGTGTATTGAAGTTTTATAATTGATGTACATGCTGAAGCTGAAACAATTTTTTTCTGTGTACTTGTTTATTGAGATGGATTTGGTCTGTTATGCTTCAGCAGTGGCAGATGGTGACTGCTTAGCTGTCCTTCTATTCCCCCCCCCCCCCTTTGGGGGAGGTCCAAAGACTGGGTGTCATGTGACTTAAAGAGAATGAGAGGAGGCACGTGGATTGTCTGGGTCACAAGTCTGCTTGACTGGTTGACCTAAAGAATCCTCCCTCCCCCGAACCCGGCCAGTACAGTACACGTGTCTATACACGCAAAATCACCATCACCATATTTGACAAATACACAGTGAAATCTTGAGAAATTATTTTTATAACTTAATACAAGTGGTATTATAATAATTGGATTAAAATTGAATTTATATTAATATTTCACCTTTTATATTAATAAGTCATAAATTTACTTTTATTATTTGGTTAGTTACTTAAAAAAAAACATATTTATGTGTTTATATTTTAAATCCCAGACTAGTCTCAAATGTTATGGACCCCATATACACACTATATGTATGTGTACCGTATGCACAAACCCAGTCATGTTGTTTGAGAAGCTAATTTTCTGCCCAGCACTGCTATTAATGACTGCAGTGTGGCTGACCAAGGGAAGCTAATATGTGAAACCCTGTTATAGGAAATCCTGCGTGTGAGTGTGTGTAAGGTCCATCAGCGCAGGGTTATTTAGAGCGTTAAGTGAAGTGGCCCCAGGCCAGTGGGCAGACTGAGGCAGCATGTGAGATCTGTTAGATCTATGCCAAAACTGAGCGAGATGGAGGGGACAGAGACAGTCCGATGCCAAGAGATGCACGTCAACGAAGTGAACCCATCTGAACGGAGAGATTATTAGTGCTGGTTGCTATGGAAAGCATCACTATTCCTATTGCTAATCAAAAGGAGAGATGCTACTGTGATCAGACAACATCAGGTTTCAACAGTAATCAAGTAGTCCATGGTAACCACCTAGCAACTGCATAGCAACACCCTAGTAACCACCTAGAACATCACAACAATTGTTTGGCAACACCTTAGTAACCACCTAGAACACTCTCCCATTGCACAGCAACATGTTATCTACTATTAATAACACCTTAGTAATGCCAGTAGAATTATAGGTGTGAGTTTTGAGTCATCATCTTTTCCTCTTGCTCTTTTTTTCCTCTCGATGTTGTTTGACTTTCTGTCCTTTGTCCTGGGTTTGGACTATTTTTGATAAACAGAAAGTAGAGTGATTAGTCTCGCCTTTTCTGTCTGTCTCCGGTGTTGAGATGTGCAGTCGTGTGCAAGCTTTTTTCCGCTAAGGGTTCAATTTTAATTTGCCTTAAGTGGCTGTTTCTGAGATGGGAATAAGAACACAAGAGAGCTCATGCCTCAGTGACTCAGCAGCATCCTGCCTCACATTTACGCTCAACTAAACCCAACGAGAGCTGCCTCTTCAAGCGTCCAGATCTGATATCGGTCTAATCGTATCGCTATAGAGCTGTTACTGTGGTACGTTTTGGACTGTGTCTTATGGATTAGGTTCTGCCACCAAAGTAGCCTCCAGTTTCCTGCCAATGAGCGGGAATAATGAACGTACAGCACAGCAGTAAGATTGTGGCAGATTTTTGAGAAGTCTTTGCCTGTGCAAAACTTATTTTGCTAAGGCGTTCTAAAAACCCTATAGGGATAGGCATTTTGTCCATAGGCGATTGATTTTGAACAATAACTTGTAAACCGTTAAAGCTCACCTACTGTGAGCTGCAAGGTTGTTAATGGATGGCATATGCTTTTGTTGAAGCCATCAACCTGCATTATTTAAACTATTTTTTAAATAATCTTGTTTAACAGTGAAATTCCCTACTACATTACCCATGATTCTGCAAAGACATCACCACCATTCAGAGAATCAAAACACTCAAATAACACTTTAGCGCCCGGCCACTCCCATGATGAACTGTGAATGACACAATGTCCCTATTCACTCTCCTTGCGCTATCAAACAACTTAAATATTTGCATGAATGTTATGCAAAAAAGAAAATGCATAATACAATTGCATAAAACAAATTCTTTCCCTCGTTAAAGCGGTAAAGGATAGACTTGTTTGTACCTTTGTCATTTTGTCAGATTTTTTTAAAAAACTTTTTTGTGTTGTGCTTCACCTTGTAGTTGGTTGGTTTGGTTTATGGCTTTTAACTCTGTAATAAATACTTTTTTTTTTAAATCCCTATGGTAAAGATACAGCTGAAAAAGTGGATGTGAACAGTTTCACTTTATTAATATGCCATTGATAAAGTGGTTGTTAACATTATGCTAGGCCATTGCTATGCTGTTGCTCATGTGCTATGGGTGGTTGTTAGCATGCTGCTACGGTTGTTCTTGGTAGATATCATTCTTGTCTGGAGCAAAAGCAAGATGAGTTATGTACCAAACTAGTTTTTGTTAGATTTTTTGCTTTCCATCCATGTTTTCTTGTCTCTTGTCTCTTTCCTCAGCTCCTTGTCACATCGATTACCTCCAGCCTCCCCGTCCACCCACAGCATCTCCGGGGCCGGGGCCGGGGCCTCCGGCTCCACATCTTCAGAACGTTCTCGGCTGTCGAGGGGATCCACCATCCGCAGCACCTTCCACGGAGGCCAGCTAAGGGACCACCGGCCTCCTACCCACGCACCCCCCACCTCACCCACCCTCTCCCATGAAGCCAGCCCTCTGCCACACTCCCGTAGCCGTGCCACCACAAACCTGTTCTCTAAGCTGACCTCAAAACTTACCCGCAGGTAAGAGGAGAGCGACGGTTTCATCTTGTAAACCAGAATGATTCTGTGAGAGTAAACATTTAAAGATTATAGATCAAAATAAATCAAAATAAATTCAAGTTCCACATCATCAGTTTACTCTTCCCAAATCTTCTACTTTTTAGTAAAGCACCGTGCTATCTGAGGCCCGTTCACACCAAGAATGATAACTATATTAGCATTCACACCAAGAACTATAAACATAACTAAAAATGACAACTATATTAGTATTCATACCAACAGACCAACTATATACCAACTATAACTATCAACATAACAATAACGATAACATGAGCAATAACTATAAAGAACAGTGTCGACACTAACGAAAATTATAAAGGTAACAATAACAATATTATTGTTCACCCCAAGAACAATAACTATAAACATATCTATAAAGACAACTATATTAGAACCCACACTACCAGACAATAACTATAACGACATTAACAATATACTCTTCCCAAATCTTCTACTTTTTAGTAAAGCATCGTGCTATCTGAAGAAGTTTAAAGGCCCGTTCACACCAAGAACGATAACTATAAACATAACTAAAATGATAACTATATTAGTATTCATAACAACAGACCAACTATATACCAACTATAACTATAAACATAGCAATAACGATAGCATGAGCAATAACTATAAAGAACAGTGTCGACACTAACTAACGGAAATTATAAAGGTAACAATAACAATATTATTGTTCACCCCGAGAACAATAACTATAAAGATAACTATATTAGTACCCACACTACCAGACGATAACTATAAAGATAACTATAACGATAATAACAATATATATTATTTAGTGTCCACACCAAAGGACGATAATAATAAAGATAACTACAGTAATAAGTATATTAGCTTTCACACCAGATATAATAACTATAACAATAACTACTTTAGCATCCACACCAACCAACAATATTTATAACGATAACTTTGTTAGCATCCACACCAATAGCTATAAAAACAACTATAATGATAACTATATTAGCATCCACACCAATGCACGATAATATTCTGTTCATTATAAGCGTGCTGCAATTATGTTGTCTGCCTTTTTAAACCTTTTTAAATGCTCAAGCTTTTCAATGTCAGAGTGGATTCTGATTGAATGTCAATGTTTTTATTGTTTATCTGCTGGAGAAAAAAAATATTCTGAAAGCGAATACAACAATATTGTTATAATACAATGATTTTGTGTTGGTATCATTATATGTGGTGTGGACTTCATAGTCATAGTTATCATTTTAGTTATCGTCCTTGATGTGAATTGCTCTTTAGCCGCATAAGATCAAAATGACACAGGCTCCACCACTAGAGCCAATCAGTTTACAAAGTCATCTTACATTTGGTTTAGTGCCCATTGTCCTGTGGAATCCTAGGAGGTAATGTAGTTAGATATGGGAGCGTTTGGAGTCCGTAATGTGATTGAGATATTCAGTAGAAAGTAGTAACGCTGATGGAGCGCTTTGCTCTTCAGCATCCTTTAGTGAAATTGTTTATGCCTGTCTGGGCCAAACGCCAGAAAGAATGACTTTTGCAGAGATGCGCAACTAGAAGCTCTTTATTAGATTAGAGCAACACTTCCATCTCTTAAAAGAAACTTCACGCATAGATTAAGCACCTATCTAGGATGACATCCAATGGATAAAGTCCTTTTTCCGCATAAGTTTGCATATGTACTCTCTGCATTAACTCTTCCTCAAGCCTCCTCTCTAATTAACCGACAGCTTCAAGCGCCTGCTCCCCCTTGTGTCCCTCTATCTCTTGGTCTTGGCTGTTGTTGGGTTTCTGTTTTGTTTATTTGTTTCTTTGCTTTTTTTTCCTTGCTGCAATCTTATTTCTCTCTCGATCTTCCTGTTCCCCTCCTTCTTTCTGTCTATCACACTGTGTCCTTTTCTCTTTTTCCTTCCCCTCATCAACTCTTAGGGTCAATCTTGACCCCTCTAAGCGCCAGAGCTCAAACAAGTCAGTCTCGGGCTGCACTCTGCCACAGGGATCAAAAACAGTTAGTAAGTTTTCTTACTGTTTGTGGCCTTGTTCCATCTCTCAGTCTGTCAAGATACTCACAGTCTCACCGCTCTCTTTGGCACCTGTGTTGGCGCTGGGTGTCAGAGCACCTCTTTTGAGCTTTCAAAGATAATTCAAAATTTACTCACCCTCATGTCATTCCAAACCTGTATGGTTTTGTGGGATGTTGAATACTGTCGAGCTCCAAAAAGCACCAGAAAAGTAGAATATTTCTTGTTTGCTACAGTTGGATTCCGGAGGTAAAAATTCGGTTGACTTTTTCCCATAGGGGAATTGATTTTGAATGATAACTTATTAACCAAACAGACCTAATCAGTTTCAGGGTTGTTAATCGATAGTATATGGTTTTGTTGAAGCCATTAAAGGGTTAGTTCACCCAAAAATGAAAATTAGCCCATTATTTACTCACCCTCAAGTCATCCTAGGTGTATATGACATTCTTCTTTCAGACGAATTAAATGGGAGTTGTATTGAAAATGTCCTGGCTCTTTCAAGCTTTATAATGGCAGTGAATTGTTGCCTCGTTTATGAAGTCCATGCAAGTGCATCTATCCATCATATAACTGCTCCACATGGCTCCGGGGGGTTAATAAAGGCCTTCTGAAGCCAAGTGGCACGTTTGTGTGAGAGAAATATCCATATTTAAAACTTAATAGACTAAAATAACTAACTTCCAGCAGATTGCCATACGCATCGATTTACGGCCAAAGAGTAACTTGAACCCTTGACGCATGCGTATTGACAAAAGCTTAAGCGCAGAGGATAGAGCAAAACAAAACATCGGTCATGAATTAGAGTCTAAAACAAGAATTTTTACAAAGAAATGGCGGAAGATTTCGATATAATAGAAGAGGGGCTTAAGTTTGTTGCCCAGCACTATCCGCGAGAGGCGTCAAAGTTTGCGATGCTTCTATACATTGCGTCAGGGGTTACTCTTTTGCCATAAGTCGAATTGCGTATGGCTTTCCACCGGAAGTTAGTTATTTTAGTCTATAAAGTTTTAAATATGGATATTTTTCTTACACAAACACGCCACTTGGCTTCAAGAAGACCTTTATTAACCCCCCGGAGCCGTATGGAGCTGTTTTATGATGGATAGATGCACTTTTATGGACTTCATAAACGAGGCAACAATTCACTGCCATTATAATGCTTGGATTAGCCAGGGCTTTTTTAATATAACTCCGAAAGAAGAATGTCTTATACATTCTGTTAAAAATCTCTATTGAGAAGGCACCGGTACACTCTAATGCAAGTCTTCTGAAGTCATATGATAACTTATTTAACAGAAAATCATCCTTTTTGCTGTGAAATCACATCAATTAAAACATATATGAATCAAATACGTTTTTACTGCTACAGCTAAGGGGAAGACTTGCATACAAATCGTATGGGCCAAATTCACACTACTTTATTTGTCATTTCCACAAGATGACAGCCCCAATTTGGGTGTTATGCCAAATATTTTAATTGTGAAGAGAAGAAAATAATGATATATGTTTGGAATGACACAAGGGTAAGCAAATTATTTCAAATGATTGTTTAGGTGAACAACACTATTTTGATTATTATTGTAAATGCATTTCGTACAACTACATTTTTGCATATATATTTTAATATTTTAGAAAGTGCTTTCTTTGTGTTTGATGCTCAAAAGGTCTTTTACACCGTAGCGCCATCCATGCATCACATTTTTCATGCACTCATTGATGCATTTCTCTCACCTTTTACTCATTCACAGGAATGGCATTTAGCTTGGCCTGAAGAATACTGTGTGCCCTTTTTATATTTCTAGTGATTCTTAATGCAATGGAAAAATGCAGAAGAAGCTTTGTAAAAACAATTTCATCTGGACCCAGATTAGTTATGTAACTTGTATTTATCCTCTCATGCCAAATCCGACTCACCATTGGCCAAGCTCATTTGCCTCCCCTGCTTACCACATGTTTTTTTTTCTTTTTCTGTCCAGATATGATTTATTCACACCCAACAGAGAGCCCTTCATTTTCACTGTAATGTTTGAGGAAGATGGCCGTGTACTGTCCCTTTAAGAGGGAATACACTGTCCACCTCATTTGCTACATAATGTGAATGGAAAGTTTCACAAGTGTTTGTAAAAGCAGCATTGAACCGTTGCGCCCTCATGTGGACATCAGTCAACTAGCACTTTCTTTGTTTAAAGCTGTATTAATAACTACTAACATCTCATGTAGAATATTAGATTAATAAACTCAAAAGCAAATTAGCAGACACACAAGAAATAAGTTTTAGATTGTAAGGATATTATTGTGAATGTTTCTTTAAATTGTGTTACACTGACATGATACAACGTGTGATGATTATGAATCAAAAACATAACATATTCTCTAAGAAAATACATAATCCTACCCTATTAAATCCATCACTGCCATCAGTTTCTTTTGTTGTCAGTGGTGATATTTGTGGATTGAAGGTGACGTAACGGTGCACGTCTGTGATTGGTTATTTGTGGAGGGCGGGATCAACTGGCTGATGGATTCCTAACATGAACCTTTTTTGTCTTCTTCTTGAGGGTCACAGACGAACCTGAGAGAGTCTGCAGATCTCCGGTCACAAGGTGAGTGTTTCCATTCTTTTTAATACATAAATTGGAAGTAAGCCATCCATCTCCCAATTCTGGACCATTTTCTTCATTACAGAAAACAAGCAAGCAACTCAAACAGAAGAAAGACAGAAAATAGGTAGAGGAGATTGAAAAATAATAGTATAAAGAATATCTAGATAAATTAACTAATGTCATCTGCTCGGTAAAAAATTTAAAAACACACTCTAACTTATCTTACTTCTCCTTAGCTACAGAAACAGCTACAAAAAGTCAGGCTAAAAAACACAGGTAATTTCTAGCATGTGCTGCGTGCCATGTGAGATCAGACTGATCAGAATGTGACTGCTATAGAACTGTGTACTGTGTGCATCAAAACTAGCTTAGGTATACTGTATGTAGAGTTTGTTTAGATTCGTACTTGTCCTTCCCTTTACCTTTTTCATATTCAAAATATAATTTTCATTGACAGTGGTTGGCTGTTGCATTTTCGAAAGTCACACTTCCGTTTTTTTAAAACATGGATGTTTGAATGACATTTTTTTATTTTCTGTGCTAATAGTGACCAGCTAATCTCAATCTATATTACTGGAAAAAGTTGAATGTATTTGGAATGCGGTTTACATTCGGTTGAGATTTACATTGAGGGGTAATGTGTATGAGGCATATGAAGTGCATGTTTGGCTGCACAGGTTGTGCTGAATTCAGCATACACATAGTGCTCTACCTATATACTTTTTTCTATACTTTGCTTGATTTTTTTTTTATTTTTTCTATATTTGTATGTGCCTGAATGTTTTTTTTTTTTACTCTACCGTTCAAAGGTTTGGGTTTAGTACGATTTATTTTTTTTGTTGTAATTGAAAGACTTTTATTCAGTGGGGATGCTTAAAATTGATGAAACGTGATAGTAAAGACTTTAATGATGTTGGAACATTCTGTTCATCCAAGAATCTTGAAAAACCAATGTCATGGATTCTGCAAAAATATTTAGCAGTTCAACTTTTAAGATGCACCAAATCAGCATATTATATTGATTTCTGAAGGATCGTGTTGACACTGAAGACTGGAGGAATGTTTTACATCATAAGAAAAAAACATTTAAAATAAATGTTCAAATAGAGAAAACGATTTCAAAATGATATATTTTACAATATAGTTGTTTTTACTGTATTTTTGATCAATTAAACGCACCCTTTTGAACACCAAACTTTTGAACGGTAGTTTACTTCTAGTCACCTTTAAAAATGAATGGCAAATGTTCTACAGCTTTTTGCTGATAGTAACACTGAATTTAAATAATGCTTAGATTTGAACTGGTTTTAAAAATGGTTTTATTATCCTGAAGAACTCCAGTGTCTCCTGCAAGGTAACTGGTTTTAGCTTTTATCTAAACATTTCCTCCCTTTTTGATTGTAGAAGGGTTTCAAACTGTTTTAAGATGTTTCTTTCAAACCATTTAGCATTATTTTATTGGTAACCCTTTACCACAAGGTTCATTTAACATTAGTTAACGCATTTTGTATCATAAACGTTCAATGTACAATACGTTTAAAGCATTTGAAGACTTCAGATGCAAAAGCCTCCAAGTCCGTCTGACGTTTTTCTTTAAAATAAGCATTTTTGTCAGGCTTCTATGTATAGGTTTCTACCTAAGTACCGGTACTTCTGAATGGACTGAGGCTGAGATTTAGTGGGTTTGAAGTGAAAGTATTTTATGAACTTATACTATATGCGGAGAGCATTCACTCAGTATCGTTATCTCATTTTTGACCGAAGTGGCTTTTAGAGGCTTTTGCATCTGAACTCTTCATTTATTTATCTAAGTTAAAGTTAATTTCTTCTTATAATACATTTTTAACATTTCAAGATGTACTTTAATTTCAGTTTACACTTTTTAATTACATTTTAATTAATGTAATAGGAACTAACATGAATTAACATCCATGTTAGTTAGTGTATATTACAAATGACCTTGATTATTAAATGTTTATTTCATTATTATGACTATTAGATTAAAAAAGTTGTTTCTAGCTCTACCTAATGTTAACTAATTGAACCTTACTGTAAAGGGTTACCTTTCTATTTACTGATCCCTGAAATTACAGTAATTAGCTTAGTTACACATAGTTTAGTCAGTCATTAAGAACTGTGTTTTTTTGCTCTCACAGATTTCTAATATATTTCTCTCTTGTTCCCCCTCCACCCCCCATCCACCCAAACACATCACCGCCCACCTCCCACTTCTCCCCCATTTCACCTCCTCCTCCCTCCACAGTCGCTATTTATCTGGGTATCAAAAAGCGGCAGAGCCCCGGACCCCCCGATGCGGCTGGGATGTGAGGGTGAGGAGCCCGCGGGACCCGGCCGAGGTGGTTCTGGCTCTGCGGGAGGCGGCGCAGGGCTGCGGTTGCCAGGTCCACCAGGCCGGGCCCTTCCTCCTCTCCTGCACCCACGGAGCCGCTGGCTCCCGCGTTGCCTTCGAAGCGGAGGTTTGCCAGCTGCCCAACGGCCCCGCAGAGACCAGCGGTGTTCGATTTAAGCGCCTGTGGGGAGCACCGCTTGCCTTTCGGGACATCGCCACCAAAGTGTCCAAAGAACTCGAACTCTGAGGGCGACAGGGGGTGGAGGGCAGGGACAAAAGCATGGGACAGAAAGATGGGATGAGTAAAAGCCCCGCCCACACCCCCGCCCCCTCTAAGCCTACAAAGACTGGCACAAACACTTTGAGAACTGGGCACCTGCTCACACAAAAGCCCTGCTGAAGGAACTCCCTTTGCCGGGTCTGTTTTACCGCTGATTTTACCTGGTATCTTAGCCATGTTATTTTTAACACAGATTGTTTGTTTGCGTGTTCACTCTGTACATTGTCATTCCTTTTAAACTGCTGCTATTTAACTCATTTTTTGATTTCTATTCTTCTGCTGCGCCGGCGAGAATAGTATGTTTTTATTTTATCCTCGTTTCAATGACCATATTCACAAAAAAACACATGTGAACGCCACACCATTTCGAACCGTAGACAACATGCGGAGTCGCTGACAATGCAAGTGCTGAAAGTGATAGCAATTTCTCCTCATTTTTTAATGATCTGTCCTTGTTGGTTGTTTTAGCCATCAAACTTGCCAGTGATGCAGGTTGAGTAGGTGATGTCTGCTTTCCTGAGCCTCCTTGTTTTTAGATTCGTCATATTACATGGTCACACCGTAGCACTTTAGGGCTGAGTGAGCAACATCACCTGTTTTAAAGCAGTTCTCCCTTCAAATGGTGCAATTTACCCCATTGAGCCAAGTCGCGATACAGTGCTCTTTGTGTTGCTCTTGTATGTGTGTTACGCTGATGAGAAACCTCTGTTATCTTGCCGGAAGTGCACTCTGCTGAATGGCCACAAACAGACTGTTGACTTTGTTTATCTCTGATTTTGACATAGTAAGTCCTCATTGTCAAGATTGGAATATGTCAGAGCTGTGCAATGTGAGAAAATGCAAGAATGATTAATACATTTGTCTGAAATCCAGTGATTTGTATGTCTGTTTATTTAGAAGCTAAATATTTTTAAGTGCTTAAACCTGCTAAATTATCTTTTAAAGAAAGCCTACTCTTAATTAAAATTGTTGTATTCGTGGTTCCAAAGATTTAGTGTTGGTTTCACTGTTTAAACCGTCTGATTTTTGTAGCAAATGCATTCTGTGGATACCAGTTTTACACGTAACAAAGAGATTTGCATAATGGAAATGTTCAAATATAGGAATATATAACAATGAAGGCATTGTTATCTATAACACTTAAATTAATAACTAACAATTCATATTTTCAGTCACGAAAAGGCATGGTTACCATTGTACCAGCAATTTCAAATTAATTTATTGCGTTTCATTGCATTTTCATATGATTTTCAAATAAACTGACATGTTATCATTCAAGCAAGCATGGATCTGGCTTCATAATAACCAAAAGAATTGACTAATCATGCTTGCTTGAATTATTGTTGACTCTCTTTGACTGAAATTACTCATCTTTTAGTGCCAGTTGGGTCAGCTTAGCTGACTGTATTCATAAAAGTGTGCTTAAAGTTTCAATTATATATTGACGTCCAGCTTTGAGAATTCGCAATGGATTCCCCACAACAGTGTTATACATTACATACATAAACAGTAAGTTCATAACTGCGTCTGGAGGTAAAAACCAAGACTTGCAAAGAATGGAAAGACTTAAAACAGGATGATTGTTACATGGGGCCGTTTATTAACTTTGTACAACCAAAAAAAATTGTGTGAATACAACATAGCTAGGGTTTTCTAGCTATGTGGAGGTTTGATCCCAGGATGTTACAGGAGGAACAGGAAGATGAGGAAAAGTGCAAGAAAAAAAAGACGACAGGAAAGAAATGAAGGAAAAAAGTAGGAAAAAGGGAGTGTCTCTTAGAAAAGTCAAGGTGGCATGACTGCATGAAAGAACAAATAAAAAAAAGTAAAGCACTTTTGCCATTTTACTTCTGGGCAGGGATCATGCCATCGATGGCCTCGCCCTTCTCCAGTTTCTTTTCCATTTCAACCATGAGCTTAACACCATCGACTACCAGCTGCACCTGCTGCACCTCGGAGGAGCCCAGACGGTCAGCGTTGGAGATGTCAAACACACCACCGACGGAGGCAGTGTCCACACCACCTGGAAAATAGAGGTACAAAGAGTCGCTCAAATGGATGATCACAGTGCAACACTCTGCCATTTCATACGTTCAATAATGTCAAGCCCACCTGTGCCACGCTTCTGAAGACGCAGTCTGGTGAGGATCTCCTCGAATTTGGCGTGTGTGCTGAGTTTAGGCAGCTTGACGTGCACACCACCACGAAGACCAGTACCCAAGTTAGAGGGGCAGGTCAGGACGAAACCAAGATGCTCGTTCCACATGAAACCGTGGTTGTGCTTCTTGAAGATGCTCTCAATCTGAAATATACAACAAGGAGTCAGGCATTTGTTTGCCTATCTTTGCATTAGATGAACAAAAGATAAAAAGTACAGCGTGATTAGGTGGTAAATAATGGGATTTACACTCTGCAGGCCGACGCAGAACCTCTTGAAGACCTCCTTCATGTTACCGCCCTGCTGCATGGAAATGACACGCAGGTGATCCTCCTCGTTCACCCACACAAGGAAGGTTTTGTTGTCGTTGTGCCAGATGCCTCTTGCGTCAGGCCAGTCGCGGGCCATGCCGGCAGCCAACAGCAGTGGGGACACAGGCTTGTCAAACAGGAAGTGGTCAGCAATGAGCTGCTCCTGCTCCTTGTCACTCATGTCCTTCAGAGGGTAGTACTTGCCCTTGAACTCCCCAGCCAGGCTGTTCAGAGCTGTGAGTCGAACAATGTGAACGCCAGTAAGACCAGGCATGTTGCTTTGTAGATGTCAATACATGACGTGACTGAGACTCACCCTCAATGGACAGCTTCTCCACAGCTCTACGCTCACCACGGCTGTTGTGAGGAGGCAGGGTGAATCCCTTGATGCTGCGGCCGGTACGCACACGGCTGCTCAGAACGTAGTTGGGGTCAAGGTCATCACCACCCTGCGCACAGGTAAACATCAGCCGTAGTACAAGTAAAACAGCCATGATCATGTAAAGAACGTTAGAGTACCTTCAGGTTCTCCCAGTTCAGATCAGTCAAGTGCTTGTCGGTGGGTTTGTAGCCACCGTGACGGTCAGAAATGATGGGGTCGAACAGCTCCTTGAAGACTTCGTAGGACTCCTCGTCACCAGCCACACAGCCGACAGTCATGATGAAGGGGTGGCCTTGAGTTGGAATCAAAAGGAAGTGCTTTATATATCTTCAAGGACAAATAAAACATCACTTGTGGTATCTGAGAGATCGGCTACTATGTGGGAATGTATGTTCTGCTTACCAGGGTTGTCTACACCGGTCTGGATGCAGTCATCCAGGGTGAATCCACTGGGAGTTGACTTGCCCCTGAGTTTGGTGTAGATGTCCTTGTTCAGGACCTTGGCCATGTGGTTGTTGTGCAGGGAGAGGTCAGGGTACTCCTCATCCAGAGGGAATTTTATCTTGTAATCGTTATGGCAGTTCTTAGTCATGATTGCAGTTTTTTCCGACGATCTGCCACAAGACAAGAGTAAGGCAAGTTGACACCTACAATTTGCTTTTGAGATAAGTCTACAACTATTGGCGGCAGAGTTGTTGTCATGGTGGACAACTAGGAACATTGTCCCATGCAGGCCTACTAAGGTCTTCTATGGTGTGGCATACTCATTGTAGCCAGGAATGAAGGGGAACCAACGACCCTGCTCGCTGACATTGATATTGAGAATTACAAACAGCTACCAATTTGCATTTGCATTTAAAGGACAAGCCCCACTAGTTTCCAGAATAAAATGCCAGCAGTTGCAGACACAGTTAATGCATGCTATATGTCGTGTCCCAAGTAAACTTCAATCTCTTAGTAACAGAATATGTTGCTTTTTCTAACCGGCACCTCATATTTCTACATGAAGTGGTGGTTGCATAGTTTGCATGCTTATATGCATCAGACAGCAGGTGATATTTTTAGCATGGCTGGCAAACTCACTCCCAACACTCACAGCAGATAGCATTCACCTCTCTAGTTTCTGATGGGGGTGGAGCATGTACACTCGCCCCATATGGTATTGTACATTTTCATTTCAAATATTATTCGAAATATCAAAAATGCTTACAGTTTAGGAATCTATTTGTCCATATTCACAGATTTTGCATATAGTTGCATACGAAAAGAATGAAATGTCTGAGGCATTATGAATAGACTTGAGTACAAGCTATGAACCCCAGATGGCATGACCTTGCACCAAAGTACAACAGATCATTCCTGCCATAGACAACAGACTCCAGACTGCTCTCTTATTAGCTTTCCAATGCATTATGACTCTGAAGCTTATCAGGCAAGGACAAGCTTTTCTGCAAAGCAGTTCCAAAAATATGAAACTGAGAATTTTTTACATTCCACCAATCAAGATAGTAATTCCAAAAGAATCCAGAATCCAGTACATGAGGAAACACCAATGTGGTTTGTTTAATTTGAATGGGAAAAAATTTGGATCAACCACACTGAAAGCCGCAATGTATTACATCCTTTTTTTTGTCTGAAGTTTGTCATGTTTCATCGAGTACCCCTTATTCCCACCCTTGTAAAATCTCTGAACCGTAATTAGTTTACCTGTATGGGAGAAAATGTAACAGTCCTTGGGATCAGATCCTGTTCACCAAGCCAATGTAGGGGTTGCCCAACTTTGCAAGATGTCAGACCTTGGTTTATATACTTCGATGTTTGCTGCCCATTGGCTGCTCGGCTCATGCATGCTTAAACCTGATTGGACAGCTGCACTCCTTGATACGGGTTTCAGATTCTAAAAGGAAAGAAGCTGCATCACAACACCCGAGACGGGCGGACAGCTGTCCTCACCCCCTCACAGTGGCCTGTTCCCCCACGTTCAGTTATGAAATAAACTCGAAGGCACTGCAGAAGCAAAGAGATGGTTTATTTACTCATTTGAATTAATTATAATGCATTTAGTTATTACTTATATAGTACTGTTGTGTTGAGGCCTAAAACTGCTTAATCCGTTTTCTGAAGGAAATTATGAAAAAGGACTAGAATTCAAACAAAACCCACCAAAATGAATCATAATATTCATTGTTGTTTTGAATGTACGAGTTAAATAGCCTAAAAAAATATTGTTTACTTATAGTAAACAGAAATAGTCAACATTAATGACGGTTCCCATTAAAATAGTAGTTGGCCCTATATTCATCCATGTCTTGTAATATATACTAAGAGAACGTAAGAGAAGGCATCATGTGTTCCTTGAGGTGAAGACAGTATGTACTGTACACACTAGTGTTCTCAGTGTCCAGTAGTGAGCTTTACTGCCTAAAACCATTGCATGCAAAATACATAACTGTGACTATGGTATAATTTTAAAGATTAATTGACTCAAGAGAATATGTGTATGCCTATACAACACTTATGTGGTTGGCATAATGTTTTCATCTGATTGCTTTTGAAGGCAGCTATGATTATGTTATATAACGTTATAGTGAGATATTGTTATGATATAACACAATACATAAAGTTTGGTGTGATGGAGCAATTCAATTAATTCTAAATAGTTAATTTTTCACTTTTTTTTATTCCATTGCTGCTCAGAAATAAGCATTTGCTTAGTTCTCTCTAAAGCTTGAATTTGTTCTAAATTATTAGACATGATGCTATGGTGCCTCAGAGGTCAATCTGAAACCAGTGTCCACAACTTTTTCTCAATATCGTCTATATTGCTGTTATTGCCCTATGTTGTTATGTATGTAAATGATGTATTGTAAAGTGACTAGGAAAGACACTTTTACTTCTTTGCAGTGTAGACAGAAGCCAGCTGCCTATACAGACACATCCACAGCCTGATGGTCTTGGAAGTAAACCAGAAAAACACTCTGGAGTTTTATGAGTAAGTAACTCCAGTGTGCATCCATTGGTTTATTAGCGTTTCCCATAAATGCTTTAAGAGCACATGAGCATATAGGCACAAGGGTCAACCCTGTGGAGGGGGTTAAAAAAAAACCTCTATAACATCAGTGAAGCGACAGGTTTGTGAAGGTGTGTGTACAGTACAGGAAGATGGAAGAGGACAAAACTCAACCATCCCCCTACACTATATTAAAAACCCAGTGTCCAGTTTCACAGTTGCACCCCTGCTGTGTCCCAATGTGACAAAATTAGTTTAACCATTATCCACTTCTTGCTTATCTGCCAGAACTTATTTGTATCTAGACACTGATGTGATCTAAACTTCTTGTTTTCACTTGATATGAATATCTTTGCAATTTGAGTTTTGTCTTATATAGTGCAGGAGAGACTTTGGATTTGGTGGAGAAGTCAAGGGTTAAAGGGGGAAAGGAAAAAACTCAAGCTCACAGGCTACTCCAAAATTAGCAGCCATGCATTCAACAGCATAGCATGCAGTGAAAGAGGACAGTCACATAACAGCATTACCACCAGCCATGAGAGTGTGGGCATAGCAGGGTGTGTGGGGGTCCCTGTGAACAGAGAAAACCCCCTTATCTCATAACAGCATACGCAAATGTCTTTTAGGAAATTATAGGGGGTGGGGGGTCGCTGTACAATTTACATGCAGAGTAGCATGTCATGCATGCACTTTAAAACTGCATCACGATTGCATACTTCTAGGGAACGTTTGACAACATTTATAGAAGGGTAAAAGAGTAATTGGACATAGAGAACCTTCTAAAAATTAGGGTCTCCATCTGTTTAGACAGAAGGTGTGTAGACGGGTTATAATGGCACCTTCTTAGGACCCCATGTATGCGTAGGGCACAACTTCTGAAAGTATAACCACACTTGACAAGCTCTGCTAACTTAATATTTGAAATGGTTCTAAGAACAATTGTTCTTTTTATCTATGACCATAAAAGATAGTGAACCTCACTGATAATAAATGCCTTGCGAATTTTACTTTAGGTTGTCTGCACATTGTTATATAACTCAGTCAGCTGATTACCTTGAGATATATTTAGCCGAATGTGTATGATGGTCTTTTGCCATTCGATAGCTGTTGTATTTCAGGATTGTACGATGCACATGCTTTCAAACAAATTGACATGTGACATACATATTCAAATTCAGTTTGGTCTCCACTTCAAGTTTGAAAAGTTTAACCCAGCCAACTCAACATTTAACATTAGCAGACAGCGGCAAACTGCTGGGTCCCAGGCAGATGTAACGAGAGACGTAATTGAGCTACAGCCTGGTATTAACAGACAGCAAGTTTATTCCATTTTGATCTTACGTAAGTAGTAGAGGTGGGACGTGTGTCCCATGACCCCATGACCAAGGTGCTGGACTGATGCAGATGTGACCTTTATGTATTTCACTTTCTACAAACAGAAAAATGGTGTCCCATGATTTTTTTTAGCTAACATGAAATTAATGTAGCATAAAAAGTTGATCGTTTTAAACATGTCTGTACAGTAAAATGGTAATTTTGGCCGGCTTGACGATTAAAATCTTTTACACGGTCTGTAGTGTTGACTACAGAAAAAATTATCAAACAAATATTTTCTTTAATTACAGGAAATAAGTTTATCTCAAAAGTTAGTTTAAAGTATCAATAACTACTAGCCTAACTAAAATTTGGCCCCAAACAAGCTAGTAAACTTAATTTAGGCTACATTTACAATACTTCTACCAATCTTTTTTCCCCGCTTGTCATTGAGTCACATGGTTTAGCGCTAATATGTTCTTGATTGTTTTATATTTTATAAAAAGCAGAGTTTTGAGAGTTTTTTATGCACCTACATGCACATCCGCTGCAGTCTCTTCTGTTGAAATCAGAGTTGGTCAACTGGCTTACAGGCACTATGTTTAGTGCTAGGTTGCAAGGTTGTCTCTTTCCCCATGCCATCTCGCCAGATTGAATTGCACTGACTCAGTTATGAGTCCCTCCGTTCGTCCGTCCCTCCCTCTGCCTGTCCAATGACCTCTGCCCCCAGTATTTAGAGTGACCGTAACCAAAATGTATTTATGCATGTGAAATGAATGTTTGATGTCCCATATGTGTTATGTTTTTCTAGTGCAGCAGTATGGGTCTGTAGCCTTCATCTTTTTGAAAATAAACATCGCTGGATGACATCGAGTCACATGGTTTAGCACTACTGTGCCAGATATGTTCTCGCTTTGCTTTTACTGTCAGTGAAAAGGTCATTGAGCATTTGATTCACGAACTGACACTCTGCTGGCTCTGCATAGCATCATATCTCCCACATCTAGATTCAAGATTCAAGATTCAAGATTCAAGAGTTTTATTTGTCACATACACAGTTATATACACAATATACAACTGGCAGTGAAATGTAAACAGGTCCGCTCCATGGACAGTGCAAATAACAGTTACAAGAAATTAAAATAGAAATAGAATAAAATTAGAATAAAAAGTATTAACATAAGTAGAATTATAAATAAATCAAGTAAAAGATAAAAATAGGAAATAAGATAAAAATAAAAATATAAAAAATATGTGGATATGATAAGTGAGATAAACTGTAGACTTAAAAATAAGTGGTTAACATAAAATATATATATATGTATATATAAATAAGTATAATGTGCAAGGTTTATTACAGGTTGTTACACAGTAACAATAGGAACGTAAAGTGCAGTGCAATGGCAGTATGTGGATGTTAATGTTTAAACTGTATGTTTATGCGTGTGCGGGGGTGAAGTGAAGTCACGTGACTGAGTTCAGGAGTCTGATGGCCTGGGGGAAGAAACTCCTCCTGAGTCTTTCAGTCTTTGCCATCAGGCTACGGAAGCGCTTACCAGATGGCAGCAGGGTGAAGTGAGAGTTTGCAGGGTGATTAATGTCTCTGATGATTTTAGTAGCTCTACCTCTGCAGCGTTTGGTGTAGATGTCCTGCAGAGGCGGGAGAGCTGAGCCTGAGATGCGCTCGGATAAGCGCACCACTCTTTGCAGGGCTTTGCAGTCGTGACTGGTGCTGTTCCCGTACCACGCTGTGATGCACTGAGTCAGGACACTTTCTATCGCCCCTCGATAGAAAGTTTTCAGGATGGCTGGTGAAACCCTGAATTTCCTCAGCTGGCGCAGGTGGTACAGTCTTTGCCTGGCTTTTTTCACCTGTGTCTGGATGTGTGTAGTCCAGGTCAGATCCTCGGAGATACAATCTATACAATCTATACAATCTATACAATCTATACAATCAATCCAAAAACTTGCTCACAGATTCTACTTCATGCGCTGTTACAGTTCTCCTCCTTGAAAGCACAGCTATAAAGGCTGAATTAACAGCTGTGCTGTGTGTGTCACCTGAGGTGTGGAGGGGCTTCCCACAGAAATGTTCATTGCATTCTCTGTGCTTAGCACTGCTCTCCATAACCTGTCCACTTTGACCAAAGCCTCATTTAATGGTGCTTGTCTAAAACAAATACTTAGCGCCTCATTCTTTGGAAAAATCTGCACAATTTGTGTCGTCATGACTGAATATTGGTATAATTAAAAGAAACTGTACTATTAGTCACATTAATTGATATTTTTAATGCAATAGAAATTCTAATAATTGATAAATGTAATATTTGTATATCTGTATTCATTATCATTATATTTGAACTGATTACAAAGAATACAAAAAAATCTATTATATTTGTTTATATAGAGATTTTTTTCTAAAATTGTTTATTAATTTTCTTTGCATCACTTTTTCAATTCTGTTGCGCTCTGATATTTCTTTAAAAATAATGGTTTCTTCTAGGGCTGTCAAATTGATTAATCGCGATTAATCGCATCCAAAATAAAAGTTCACGTTCACATAATATGTGTGTGTACTGTGTATAATTATTATGTATATATAAGTACACTCATTCGTGTATATATTTAATAAATATTTGCATGTATATACTGTATATATATTTATATGAATATATAAAAAAAATCTTAAAAATGCATGTGTGTGTGTGTATATATAAACATAATAATTACACACACACATATATATTACTGTAAGTAAACATTAACTTTTATTTAGGATGTGATTAATCGCGATTAATCGATTTGACAGCACAATTTTCTTCAGATTTGTCTCTGTGAGTACTTCATTGTTTATATCACTGGCCTCATCAAGTTGACTATATCAACTCTGTTATAGGAAAAATAAGTCTTGTTGTTTTGCAAAAACTGTAAATATATTATGTATTGTTGTATATTATTATTATATTTTATTATTAATATAATATAAATGTCAAATTTTTCCTGTCACATTTCCCCTGTACCTTCCCAAGTATGCTAATCACCTGCACATTTCCCTCATCAGCACACCAATCAAACCCACACACACACTCACACACACTTTCTTTCTGGCCTCAACAGGAGATACAGACCCTCTCTTACCTCGATACCCACTTTGTGAAACTTATCTGTGATTCTACGATCTCCAACGTCATTCTCCAAGTTATCTCCTGATCATCTCCTTGTCTCCTGGTGTCCGTGATCTTCGTCTTGTCTGCTCCCCTGTGTGTGTGTGTGTGTGTGTGTGTATGTATGAACGCATCATCTCCTGCCTGCCAAGATAAGAACCCACATTTACTGTATCATTCAGTCTTTCAATCCTCTACACTATACCATCAAGTCACTTCTCACCTGCATTGTCTTGATCCTGCTTCATAAATAAACTTACCATTGTGTTGTTAAGTTCTGCTTCTCTCATTATGCCCTAATAATATAATACATTATTATTAATAATAATAATATTATTATTACACATAAATGTGAATATATAATAATATTGTATAAAGGCCGTCATTTTACAGACATAAAATATGAATATAGCAGGCCTTTACACATAAAATGTTGAAATGTCATATGTTATTATTTTCCCAATAATGTGCCATTTATGAGCCAGTGAAACTAATATCATAATTAGAAATATAAAATTATAATATGTTTTAGTAACAATACATCCCTACTGCTACTTTGCAAGTCTAAAGCTTTATGTTTGAAGGTAATAGTTTAAGAATTGTGATTGTTTGTTTCTGTTGTTGGGGAGTAATAATTGGAAAGGCATTGCTGAATTTGTTATATTTCTTGAATTAGCTTTTTTTTCCTGACAATTTCAGACGTTGTCTAGTGTCCTCATAACAAATTAAATCCAGTCATGCCACATAAAGTGTGGTTGAGCTAACACAACAGAGAGAGCGCAAGAGATCAAAAGGGGTTTTTAGTGGTTCTATTGACTTTGGCCTCATCACATTTAGAGATATAGATTAGCTCCCTCCCTGTTTGAGAACATTGCACTGCTCTGGCCCAGCCAAGCTGCCCTTATTGGGAATATATTTGCCCCCAGCTCCTCTAGCAGCTGAACCATTAATCATTCCAGTCTCATATATCTGCCCACAGTTGCCCATCGCCATCACGCTCCACTTTATATCCCTCGACTCATTTTTCTTCCTAAATCATACGCTGGTTTTATTCTTTCCATGCTGCAAAATGTGCCAGTATAAGCTTTTTCCCTTTGTCTGTTGCATTCTGAATGAGTTGACCCCTCCCATTCCTCACTCTCAATTCTGCACAGTCTTATTTTGATAAGTTTGTATGTTAAACTCAACATGTTTCCAAGATGCATCCTGATCTGTAGGGTTCCTATCATTAAGTTAAGCCCGTCTGACGGGTCTGAAGCTAATGCTGCTTATTTTTTGACCCAGACAACAACCCCACCCTCTTGCCTCAACTCACCCTAAGCGG
Organism: Gobio gobio; assembly: GCF_949357685.1. NCBI lineage: Eukaryota > Metazoa > Chordata > Actinopteri > Cypriniformes > Gobionidae > Gobio > Gobio gobio. The sequence goes on along the minus strand of NC_137114.1, from coordinate 32,530,349 downwards.
CTTTATTGAAACTATGCCAATGTGGCGTCACAGAAAAACTCCTCCCTGTGCATGTCCAGTCTGTTTAGACTGATTTGTGACTGTGTGATGTAACAAATAGATTAACACAGACATTTACATTGTAAGCATTGTTTAATGTTTTTGTTGCCAAGAGCAACTCTACCTAGACGGCTAGTCACCATAAGTACATAGGCCTAGCCTATTCATTAAATATTGCCGATACATACTCATTATATTTTGTTGAGTTTTTGTATTTTGTTATTATCACTAGTGGGCTGCCTCACTAATGTTGCGTTAAAGGGGCTATATGCGTTTTTCTGAAATTTAAACTCGCGACTGACACCTGTGGCCAAAAAACAGAACTGCTCTCATTTTCTGCTCGCTCTCGCAGCGGTGGTGACGTCACATCCGCAGACAGCGCGGGAAAAGACGACCCGCCAGAAAATAGGAAAAATAGGATACAGGCTTATAGGTGCACCCACTGTGAGCGGACAAGGTGTCAGTATGCTCATCAGGAGATGTTTGAGTCATAAATTGTAAAATAAAAAGGCTATTGTTACGTTTATTTTGGGGAAAAAGTTGCATATAGCCCCTTTAACAAAACAATCAATCTAATTAAACATTACTTGTAATGTGAGGCTTTGGAATCATAGCTCAAATTTTTGCATACACTGACTCACTTATAGTCAGTCAGTTTCATTATAGCCTACTCACTGTAAAAATATAACATTACATTTACAGTAAAAAAAAATACTGGCAGCTGTGGCTGTCAGAAGTTCACAGTAGGCTACCCAATACAAAAAATAAAAACAAAACTATTTAAATAAAATATGATGATGGTGCTCATTCAGACGCAGTTCAGAGCTGTCACGGATAGGTGGCCTGTGTGGTCGCGCGCAGCCGCCGTACATGGTGTGCAATGACGGATCAGGTAAGCGCTGTTAATTCAGCCCGTCTGCGACGCCACAACAGGTGAATGAATGACCGCGACGGCTTTAGTCATTTATCGCTACTACATCAGGGAAATAAAGATGTGATGTGGAATATTTTAGTCGGAATTGTCTGGCTGTAAAGTTGGGACGCGTCGCGGACACTTGTCCGAGTTACTGCAGGTAAATAAATGTCAGCTGTTGACACTCACTGACCGATAGTCTCTTTTAATGAGTTGGGAGAATAAACAGCTTTACTGTGCGGTTTGATAGACTGTTACACTCTCGTTTCTTGGTCAGTGTTTGTTTTCCTGAATTATCCTTCGATTCTACTGCTAATCTGATGAAAGTCGGCATGTTTATTAAGTCGACTGCAATTATCACCACTAAAAATCACCTTTTAAGGGTCTGCCCATCTTATAGCCTGTTTATTATAAGAATATATTAATTCAGTTCATTCATTTTAGGTTATATATAGTATATATACATGCATCTATATTTATATGTAAATATATCTCTGTAGTATTCAAAAATCAAATCCAATAGATTTTGTCATTATTTGCTCACCCTCCTGTCAATGCAAACTTGTATAACTTTCTTTCTGCCATGATATTTTAGCCATTCCTTTCACTATACTGAAAGTAAACAATTAGTGGGTTTGTCAACCTCTAAAATGACAAAATGTGATTCTTGTTCTGTCCTTTGAAGCGATACAATTCCTTTTATAACAATCAGACTGACATTTAGTTTGTCATTCACTGATATTCTGAATTAGATGATTTGGAATATAGCACATTAGACATATGAACAGACATTTATGACACTTTTATGATGGTCTTGACACCTCCAGTCTTCATTCATTATAATTGCATGATAAAGAGCGAATGTTCAAATTTCTCTTTTGTGTCCCACAGTTTGAAATGACATGAGGGTGAGTAAATAAGGACACTTTTTTTTGTTTAGCCTTTATCCAGCTCCACCCTTTAAACATGCCAAACTGGTACCTAATTCATCATTTATCATTGTTTTGTTATTTTCTCGATTAATTACCATTAAAACCCACGTATCACGTGTATGATAACCTCATCAGTCTGGCGTAAACATTATCTCAGACCTTTACCTCCCCAGAGGGATCTTTGTTCCTACATGTAAACTGATTCTTACCTAGCAACCCTTCTGCTTGTTTTCTTGTTGGGGTGGCAAAGAAGCTTCACTTCACCTCAGTCTTTTAAAGCTATAAGGGGTCTTTGCTCTTAGTCTCTTAAAACTAAAATAGTTGTATTCTCTGGTTCTTACTGAAAAACATGTATATTGCCCATTTGAACATATCACACATGGTGCTGTTTTGTTAGGGCAGTTACTTTTACATGTTGTTTTCCCATCAGAGAAGGCATTTTTATTATGAGGCTTTTTCTTTCTTTGCTGCCAAAGGATATTGTGCTTTAAGTGTGAATTAAGGTCAGTTTCTGATATTCTATACTGTGTGTGTAATGTAATTTTACCTGTGACCCTTTTCTGCTTGTTTAGTAGTTGCTTGTGTAGAGTTTTTCTGGCTGACAAATCACCTGTCATGTCTGTGTAAGTTTATGTAGCCGCAGTGTAGCAGCCTTTTTGCGCTGAACTATAAAATATGGTGTGGAAATACACTATAAATATTACTTTTGACTTTCTGACTTGATGAAAGTTAGGCTTTCTAATCAGTACATCTGACACAATCCAGTGATACACTAGATACACTTTGGGTTCTGATCTATGCAGAATAATTATTTGCATGTACACCATTTGGATACTTAAAAAGTTATACTTAAAATATTTTTGAAATAAGTCTCTCATGCTCAGTAATATTGTGAAATATTATTGTAATTTAAAATAGTTTTTTTTCTATTTTAATATTTTTAAAAAGTAATTTATTGCTGTGATGGCAAAGCTGAATTTTTAGCATCATTACTCCAGTCTTCAGTGTCACATGATCCTTCAAAAATCATTCTAATGTGATTTGGAGTTCAAGAAACATTTCTAATTATTATCAGGGTTAAAAACTGCTTTATATATTTTTGGAAACTGTGATGCATGTTTTTCATGATTTTGTTGATTAATATAAAGTTTTAAAAAAGAGTATTTATTTGAAATAGAACTCTTTTGTGTCAGTGTAAAAGGCTTTACTGTCACATTTGATCATTTTAATGCATTCTTGCTGAATAAAAGTTTTAATTTCTTCATAAAATTTAAGTGTAAATGTGACCCTTCTCCTCATGTAAGAACAAAGTTTGAACTTCTTGTAAATGTTCCCCCTTTTCTGCATGTAAAAAGGTCCTTGGAATCATGCTCCATTTGCACAATAAATGCACATAAATACCAAATACATATATGTTCCTCTCCAGGAGGTCAGACATGTTGTCAGGGGAGGAAATCCTATGCAGCACCCAGCAGGTGATCGCAGGGCTGGAGGCTTTGCGTGGAGAGAACCGCACGCTGCTGGACAGCCTGCAGGAAACGCTCCAGAGCCAGAAGTCCAGCGAGAGCGGCAGCCTGGAGCAGGAGAAGACCGGCATCATTTTAGAGTCTCTGGAGAGGATTGAGCTGGGCTTAGGAGAGGCACAAGTGAGCAACACAGTCATCTTCATTCACCTGTCACATTAAGAGCATTTCCACTCACCCTAGCTGTGTGTTTCCCGCTCATCCAGGTAATGATGGCGCTGTCAGCACACTTGGGCTCCTTGGAGGCCGAGAAGCAGAAGTTGCGTGCTCAGGTGCGGAGGTTGTGCCAGGAGAACCAGTGGCTGAGGGACGAGCTGGCCCGGGCCCAGCAGCAGCTACAGGAGCGGGAACAGGAAGTGGTTACTTTAGAGGAGCAGAACAGGCACCTGCAGTTCATGAGCAGCATCCGCAAGTACGACCACGAAGAGCCGCCTCTGGTAGGGGTTCATTTTGAAAACATTCATTACAGTTAATATTAGATTCTTAGGCTTAACATTTTGTTCTAGACTAGCTTTGTGGTTCTATTGTTGTTTGCTCAATCATGCTTCCTGGTAATATTTAAACAAACATTAATAAAACAATTCCCACCTCAGTGTCATTTACACCACATCTCAAGTTGTTTTTAATAGCATTCTGTGGTGGAAATTACTTTTTTGAATATTAAAATGGCTCCTTTGTCTTGCTAAGCATTTTATGCATCTGAAATGCACACAATTAAATAATTATCATACTTGAATAATTTGACAAAAACAATATTTTGCTCACAAGTGAGATGTATCTTTTTTTTTTATTCACACATTACATTTCTTATTTCATATCAGGCATATATTTTTTAATATATGCTGTGGAATTAACACCACACAGCAGTGGGACAGTTGTAACTGATATATTATATTTGTATAGTTATGTATACTTTATTTTTTGTATGGATTATCATAGTTTTAAACGTAATGTATTTCATATGTTAATGAGGAATTTTCATATTATCCATACAAAAAGGCATTTGGAAAAATAAATGCATGCTATGGCAAAAAGTTGGTTAGAAGTCAGTTTGACCTTCATAAATTTGAAATCTGTTAGTTTTAGTAAAAATCAACCCCCGGTTTGGTATTTGACATAACAAATACCCAAAGTTAAAGATACACAACTTTTTGACGAAGACCTCCATATAGGCAAAGAATTGTTCTGTATTCCTGCTGCAATTATGACAAAGCTACTACAATTTGATTATTTTAATATATTAATAATCATTGCCACACTTTAGATTAGGGTCCAATTCTCACTATTATCTAACTATTAACTATGGCTTTTGCCTTTGTAAACTCCTAATTACTGCTTATTAATAGTTAGTAAGGTAGTTGGTAAGTTTAGGTATTGGGTAGGATTAAAGGTCCTGTTCTTCGTGATCCCATTTTTCAAACTTTAGTTAGTGTGTAATGTTGCTGTTAGAGCATAAATAATACCTGTAAAATTATAAAGCTCAAAGTTCAATGCCAAGCGAGATATTTTATTTGACAGAAGTTCCCTTTCAAAGCCTACAGCGAACGGCCGGTTTGGACTACATCCATGTACATCCTGCTTTAATTACGTCAGTAGAACAGTTTGTCGACTAACCTCCGCCCACAAGAATACGCGAAAAAGGGGGCGTGGTCTTGTTGTTCCCTCGTGGAGAAGAGGAAGTGTTGCGTTCGGTTCGGTTCGGTTGTGTTTGTCGCCATGTCGTTCAGACGCTGTTATTTTCATCCCGGAGTCAAATCACCTTTGTTTGGCCTTCAGGGGCTGTAGTTTGAGCGCGTTCATCTCCCCGTTATGGTAAGAGGCGTGACCTTTCCGGGTAACGTGCGCTAAGCTGCTGTCGAATCAAAACACGGGAACCGCTGGCACAATCAGAACTCGTTACGTATTTCTGAAGGAGGGACTTCATAGAACAGGGAAATCTTTCAAGCCGTTTTGAGGACAGTGAAAACAGCGGTATACAGGTAAGTAAATTGTGTGAAAAATACTGTGTTTTTTTACACGCGAAACATGAACACATGTTATATTGCACACTGTAAACACAATCAAAGCTTCAAAAAAACACGACCTTTAAGGGATATTGAATAAGGTCATGTAGAATAAGACATTAATATGTGCTTTATACGTAATAATAAACAGCCAATATCCTAGTAATATGCATGCTAATAAGCAACTAGTAAATAGCGAGAATTGGACCCTAAACTTGCATAATCATTTATTAATTGAAATATTTCTAAGTTATTTTGGAAGTGTGCTGGTTGAGAACCACGGGTCTAAAGGCTTTCCAAAATATTAAATAATACACTCATGACATGTTCTTGTATTTGTTTCTTGCAGGAGGATAAAGATTCTTCTTCAGGGAAGGAATCCCTTGATGATCTCTTTCCTACTGAAGAAGAGGAGCAATCACACAGTACATCATTCCTCACAGACCACAGCTGTTCCTTTACACATTTGTTTTCAGAGTTTTTGCCATGTCAGCTGCTAGGTTGGCCTAAGATAGGTTTAGGGCGGTGTTTGATTTCAAGCACAGTTAGAATTTAGTACAACCTCAACTAGAATTTAAACTCCTGAAAGATTGTTTTTGCCCTTCTTTATTGAGGTAAGGGTAGAGGACAGGAAATTGAGAAATGTCACAAGATGGATTTGAACACATGAACCGTCTATTGGAGCATGTGTACATGCGTCTCAGCGCAGCTCTTGTATTTGCAGTGTCTCGGCCACACAGTAGTGCCGCCGCCGCTGCCCAGCAGGGAGGATATGAGATCCCTGCCCGACTCCGAACGCTCCACAACCTGGTGATCCAGTACGCCTCTCAGGGCCGCTACGAGGTGGCCGTGCCGCTCTGCAAGCAAGCTCTGGAGGACCTGGAGAAATCCTCGGGCCACAGTCACCCAGATGTTGCTACCATGCTCAATATTCTGGCTTTAGTGTACAGGTCAGTTTTATAGAACATCAAATAAAAATGTAACTTATCATTTACAGAATCAATATTTGTATTTAAATGATAACCGTATTAAATGATTTTTATTAATTTTATGCTTTAAAGGGATCAAAACAAATACAAGGAAGCTGCCAATCTCCTGAATGATGCATTGGCCATCCGTGAGAAGACACTAGGCATGGACCATCCAGCAGTATGCACAGTTTGATTTCTTTAGGAAGTAAAAAAATTCACATATCCTTTTCCTTGAGTTTATGTGTTTGTATTTGTAGGTGGCAGCTACTCTGAATAATCTGGCTGTGTTGTATGGGAAAAGGGGGAAGTACAAAGAGGCAGAGCCATTGTGTAAAAGAGCTTTGGAGATCAGAGAAAAGGTACTGACATAATAGAAGAATGGTAATCCCAACTGTCAGATCATATCCACTTACACTATGTAACGCAGAGTGTGGAACGAGCAGGCAGGGAAGCGAATCTAAGTGCCGGAACATTTAATGACAAAACTAAAAAAGAAACAAGGAACTCATAATACCACATCCATACATACGTCATACTCAGATTCTAGTCAGAATATGAGTCTGATTCTGCTCCATTGGGCTGTGATTATGGGGAATGTTTCAACCGAACCAGGAAGGAAAATGCCTCCGCACTCAATTGGATAGACCTACAACCAATCAGTGTTGAGCGACGCAGAGTTGTCAACAGAACTCAACTGCATGCACGCTGGAAAAAGTAGAAGAAGATGAGTGTAAATGACCGAACTTCCTGAACTCAAATGTTGTGGGCGGGGCTAAGTTCGGCTAGCATCCAGGCTAATACATGCGTACAATGACTGATAAAACATGAGTGGAACACAAGCACTATAAATACACAGGGAAGACTAGCTAAACAAGGTAACAAGGGGGCATGACAGATAGGAAACACCTGGAGAACTAAATCAGCATGAAAAACTACAAAGAACTACAAAGCAAAACATACAACAGGAAATAACATAAAAGCCCACAAACACAGGGGAATCTGTGACACACTACCGTTCAAAAGTTTGGGGAGTAAGATTTCTTTTTGAAAGAAATTAATACTTTTATTCAGCATGGATGCATTAAATTGATCAAAAGTGACAGTAAAGACTTTTAACATTGTTACAGAAAAATTCTATTTGTTCTACGGTTCTTTAAATTTGTCAAAGAAAAAAATCTTGGTTTTCACAAAAATATTAAGCAGTACAACTGTTTTGAACATTGATAATAATTATAAAAGTTTCTTGTACACCAAGTCATCATATTAGAATGATTTCTGAAGGATCATGTGACACTGAAGACTGGAGTAATGATGCTGAAAATTCAGCTTTCTTAAATTGTAATACTATTTCACAGTAGGACTGTTTTTACTGGATTTGCTGATGCAAAAATGCAGCCTTGGTGAAAATAAGAGACTTCTTTCAAAAACATACATTTTTACCAACCACAAACATATGAATGCTAGTGTACATTACCACCCTTATTTATATACATTTAAATATCTTGTGTAAATAAATATATTTTTATTGTTATTATTATTTTTACATGCACATACAGCTTCTCAACTAGGGGCCTGAAGATGACTTAAAATGATTTAAAATGGGACACAATTTTTTTGTCTTTGATGAACCAGGATTCCAACAATCTTGGAAAACCTGGAAATATGTTTGATTTGTAGTCATGTAAACGAATAAAATCGTATAGCTACATGGTCATTTTTATAACGAACAAATATTTTTCTAGCTTTGCTCTTTTTTATCGGGCGGAAATTATATATTAAAATAAATAGTCAATATCCTTAAAGGGTTAGTTCACCCAAAAATGAAAATTCTGTCATTAATTACTCACCCTCATGTCGTTGGACACCCGTAAGACCTCCGTTCATATTCGGAACACAAATGAAGATATTTTAGTTGAAAGCTGATGCTGAGAAAGGCTTCACACAGGCCTCCATTGGCATTCAGTACATTGACACTTCCAAGATCCATGAAAGGCACTTAAAACGTCGTTACAAAGTCTATCTCACCACAGTGGCTCTACAATAATCATACAATGCGACGACAATAGTTTTTGTGCGCAAAAAAAAATCAAAATAACACCTTTATCCAACTTGTTCTCGACTTCCGTGTGCGCCTCCACGACGCATGCGCGAGAATATGACGCAGATCCGGCGTTCGGACATATGACCCAGAAGCGATTTGTTTACGAGCAGAGGAAGACGCGCGTGTCTAAGCTGTTGGATTCTACATTGATCGTGCTTTAGGTCTCGGCGTAGTGCTCAAAATGGGGCTTAAGTGTGTATTTCATCGATTCCCGAACACCGGCGCTACGTCATATTCTCGCGCATGCGTCGTGGAGGCGCACACGGAAGACAAGAACAAGTTGGATAAAGGTGTTATTTTGATTTTTTTTTGCGCACAAAAACTATTGTCGTCGCATTGTATGATTATTGTAGAGCCACTGTGGTGAGATAGACTTTGTAACGACGTTTTAAGTGCCTTTCATGGATCTTGGAAGTGTCAATGTACTGAATGCCAATGGAGGCCTGTGTGAAGCCTTTCTCAGCATCAGCTTTCAACTAAAATATCTTCATTTGTGTTCCGAATATGAACGGAGGTCTTACGGGTGTCCAACGACATGAGGGTGAGTAATTAATGACAGAATTTTCATTTTTGGGTGAACTAACCCTTTAATATTTATCCAGTAAATCAAGAACAACTGGAAAAGTTGTGGGGCCTTTAAATATGGTTGTGGACATTTGGGGGTCCTTGGAGTCAAAAAGGTTGAGAACCACTGGTCTTTTCTAAATATCTTGTCTATCTTTGTCTGGTGACAGGTGCTTGGGATGGATCACCCCGATGTAGCCAAGCAGCTGAATAACTTAGCCCTTCTATGCCAGAACCAGGGCAAATACCAGGAGGTGGAGCAGTACTATGAACGCGCCCTGCACATTTACCAGAGCCAGCTGGGTCCTGACGATGCCAACGTGGCAAAGACGAAGAACAACCTTGTGAGGATAGGCAATGAGTTACTTAATAATGATAGCAGTATTATATTATGTGTTATATAACACACCGTGTGCTCCTCAGGCCTCCTGCTACCTCAAGCAGGGTAAATACAGGCAAGCTGAGGCTCTTTATAAAGAGATTCTGACTCGTGCTCATGAGAAGGAGTTCGGCTCAGTGGAGGGTAAAATTTGTTTTATATCTGCCTTCAAAGAATTATCTACACACCATAGTTTGGCCTATTAAACATACCTATCCAATAGTAAATGAATATTTTCACATCTATAAAGGGGACGGACGGCCGGTTTGGATACATACAGAAGAGGGAAGCTCTAGACAGGTATGTTTCCAATCCAAATATACAGGTGCTAGTCATATAATTAGAATATCATCAAAACGTTGATTTATTTCACTAATTCCATTCAAAAAGGGAAACTTGTATATTATATTCATTCATTACACACAGACTGATATATTTCAAATGCTTATTTCTTTTAATTTTGATGATTATAAATGATAACTTAAGAAAATCAGAACATTGTGAAAAAGTTCAATATTGAAGACACCTGGTGCCACACTCTAATCAGCTAATTAACTCAAAACACCTGCCAAGGCCTTTAAATGGTCTCTCAGTCTAGTTCTGTAGGCTACACAATCATGGGGAAGACTGCTGACTTCACAGTTGTCCAAAAGACGACCATTGACACCTTGCACAAGGAGGGCAAGACACAAAAGGTCATTGCAAAAGAGGCTGGCTGTCCAAGCACATTAATAGAGAGGCGAAGGGAAGGGAAAAATGTGGTAGAAAAAAGTGTACAAGCAATAGGGATAACCGCACACTGGAGAGGATTGTGAAACAAAACCCATTCAAAAATGTGGGGGAGATTCACAAAGAGTGGACTGCAGCTGGAATCAGTGCTTCAAGAACCACTACGCACAGACGTATGCAAGACATGGGTTTCAGCTGTCGCATTCCTTGTGTCAAGCCACTCTTGAACAACAGACAGTGTCAGAAGCGTCTCGCCTGGGCTAAAGACAAAAAGGACTGGACTGCTGCTGAGTGGTCCAAAGTTATGTTCTCTGATGAAAGTAAATTTTGCATTTCCTTTGGAAATCAGGGTCCCAGAGTCTGGAGGAAGAGAGGAGATGCACACAATCCACGTTGCTTGAGGTCCAGTGTAAAGTTTCCACTGTCAGTGATGGTTTGGGGTGCCATGTCATCTGCTGGTGTTGGTCCACTGTGTTTTCTGAGGTCCAAGGTCAACGCAGCCGTATACCAGGAAGATTTAGAGCACTTCATGCCTCCTGCTGACCAACTTTATGGAGATGCAGATTTCATTTTCCAACAGGACTTGGCACCTGCACACAGTGCCGAAGCAACCAGTACCTGGTTTAAGGACCATGGTATCCCTGATCTTAATTGGCCAGCAAACTCGCCTGACCTTAATTCCATAGAAAATCGATGGGGTATTGTGAAGAGGAAGATGCGATATGCCAGACCAAACAATGCAGAAGAGCTGAAGGCCACTATCAGAGCAACCTGGGCTCTCATAACACCTGAGCAGTGCCTCAGACTGATCGACTCCATGCCACGCCGCATTGCTGCAGTAATTCAGGCAAAAGGAGCCCCAACTAAGTATTGAGTGCTGTACATGCTCATTCTTTTCATGTTTATACTTTTCAGTTGGCCAAGATTTATAAAAATTTGTATTGGTCTTAAGTAATATTCTAATTTTCTGAGATACTGAATTTGGGATTTTCTTAAGTTGTCATTTATAATCATCAAAATTAAAAGAAATAAACATTTGAAATATATCAGTCTGTGTGTAATTAATGAATATAATATACAAGTTTCACTTTTTGAATGGAATTAGTGAAATAAATCAACTTTTTGATGATATTCTAATTATATGACCAGCCCCTGTATATGTTTTATAAGGAGAAATAGCTTTTTATGTTTATTTCCTGTGTGTTTGTACTGTAGGATGGTCTGGGAAGTCTAAAGCGCAGCGGATCATTTACCAAGCTCCGAGAATCCATAAGACGAAGCAGCGAAAAGCTTGTTCGGAAGCTGAAAGGAGTTGGAACAGAAGAAACGGCCCCTCGAGCTGCTGGGTAATGATATTCTGCTTTTTGTTCAGCTCGCATCACTTTTTATGTAGAATAGAGCAGAATTTTGAACTACTACTCTATTTTTAAAAAGGATGAAGAGAGCCAATTCTCTCAATGTGCTTAATGTGAGTCTTAAAGAGAATCAAGAGGCTGCTATGGTAAGTTGAGTCTTTTCTCTTCAAATTTTCTCAAGTATTTCACACATAATCCTCATAGTTTTATTATACTTTGGGTTTAGGATTTGAACAGACCCCTAACCATAAATATTCAACTTGTTTCCCACCGGTTGTGGTTTGGACATGTATGATACCTCAAATCTTGTTTAGGAGAGGTGTGCTAGTAAATTTCAAAGTTTTTAGTGTTTTTGAAAGAAGTCTCTTGCTCACCAAGGCTGCATTTATTTGATCAGAAAAATACAGTAAAAACAGTAATATTGTGAAATATTATTACTAGTTAAAATAACTTTTCTATTTTAATACATCTTTAAATGTAATTTATTCTTGTGATGCAAAGCTGAATTTTCAGCATCATTCCTCCAGTCTTCAGTGTCACTTGATCCTTCAGAAATCATTCTAACATGCTGATTTGGTGCTCAAAAACATTTCTTATTATCAATGTTGAATTTTTTTTTTTTTACTGTTCTTTGATGAATAAAGTTTTTTTTTTAAAACAGCAGTTATTCATAAAAGTCTACTGTCACTTTTGACCAATTTAATGTGTCCTTGCTGAATGAAAGTATTTTAAACTATTCAACAACAAAAAATTAGTGACCCTAAAGTTTTGAACGGCAGGGTATAATTTCACTAATCCGGAATTAGATCAATATTAATGGATTATTAAAGCCTAGTTTTGTCTTTTCAGATGCCCAAGAGGCTAACAGATACACGGGGTCTGAGTTCCAGCACGCAGAGTTTAGCCCGCCGCGCGTCTCTGGGTGGAGACAGCTAACCTTCAGCCACACCATATGACGTCAACTGAATGGTCTGTAATAACCGCAGAGATCCTATCTGACAATAATATGAGAAATAGTATGTGACAATGAATGCAGGCCTCCCTGAGGCACACACGTCAAAGCAGTCTGTCAAAGTGCTTCTGGGAAAGGGAAGCACACTTTGGATTAGGTTTTGGATCTCTTTTTTGTTTTTATTTAAACCAGTTGCAATATAAAAAGTCACAGAGAATCTTAACTTATTGCATTCCAAAGCTAAGACCAGTTTGTGGTTTTGCTAATAGTACTATCCAATTTTAATAAATATGAATTCCTACAATTACTATACTTTTACCGCAACCTTCAGCAGGATACAGTTTTTTCACTAAAGGTGCGGTCAGATTTACTGTTACTTTGCAAAAACTTTCAGGCGAAATAGTCATTTCAATAGGAACCCACACGATCAGGCAAGGACTAAAACGTTGGACGCGCATTTTGTTGCTTTGACCAACTTTCTGCCTGATTTGAAAGTGACGTGTGAACTATGCTTCATGCATCGCTACACTATAGACAAGTAACCTTTTTTTTTGGCTCATGAATTTTCTCCACCTTAATGTGACTCCACCTTAACATATTGTAGCATTATGTGAAATCAATTCCATGTTCTCACGCCATCATGCAGTAAAATTATAGTATTGGAATGGAACAATTTCAGTTGCACATAAATCTTAAAATCTGATCTAAATGCACTTCAAATTCCTAATTAAAGCTACATGTTACATTCCAAGATAAATGAAACATTTCTGAGGTAATGTCAAACTATTGTGGTACTTACTTGTGCCTATAAAATAAGGGACTTTTTATTTTTCAATTTCAAGCACATATTGTGTGTATATAGTCGATATATGCTGTACTGTTGTTTTAGTTTTAGCACTTCTATCACAATAGGAAGGATTTTATAGCTGAACTTGAGGGTACTAAAGTAATATACAGTATATAACTTGAATCGAGTTAGTGGAAGTAGTTATTTAGAGGTAAAGACATTTGCACATAGAAATCAATGAGTTGTTACATAATCTAAACAGTTGTACATGCTATATGGTTGAATGTTACATATGCACATATATATGTACACAATGTTGCTGATGAACCAAATAAAATTGTTCTACCTCTGTCTTAATCAAAATGTGTACTGTCTGATAAATAGGTGAATGACAGCTGATTTGGCCCATTCTTGCAAATAAGGCTCAAGGGGCAGAGTTCCAGAAGTCAAAATAAGACTTTATTGAACAAAGCAACAAAGCCGAGATGCCTGTAGGACGTCTGAACTTGTCTTTTAACCAATGATCTCATTTGCAGGTGCTCTCCTCCCTTTTCTCTTCCTAGGATCTTACCAACACTTTTGCCACAGTTACTTCATTAATTGGCAAGCTTGTTCTCTTTGTATGGGTGGACGACTGCCTGTGCCAACCAGTCAAAAACATATTTTGATTGTCCCACAAAGTGATTATTCTGTGCTTTTTGCCTCATTATTTTTATCAAGTGACCAAATTGTTTTCTATAGCATAAATAAAATATTTAATACATGCTTCAAATGTGCGCATGTATGATTCAGGGAACAAACATACACGCAAATTATCTTGAAATTGTGTGTAGCTGAATGGTTTCAGATCTCGGCCTTGTAAACGCCCCCAAATTAACAGTCAACATCCAAATCCTTGGATTTCCAAATACCTGAGGTACTCCGACTCTTTGCCATAAGGAAATGGTCATACGTCTGCTCAGACTTTTCCACGTAAAATACTTTTTTATAAATATGAATGTTGGTGTGGTTTTTTTAGTGTACATCTGTTCATACGCACGTTTTATAAATGGCCCCTGGTGTCTTCCAGTAGTCTCCCCTAACTGTGGTGATTTAATGTGCTTGTGTGCCCTCTACAGCTGCTTCTGAGACGGCAAGTTTCAAACAGTACAGAATGACACTGGTTTAAGAACAGCATTTATTAATGCTACTGGGATTGTTGTAGAAAACACCATATTAAAGCATCATAAAAAAAATACATATATATACACAGGCTCAATTTTGTTCCTTTCCACTGTGAGAGACCTCAGGCTTGATGCGCAATCTGGGCAATTTTCTTGAGCATGTCCTCAGACTGCAATTGTTCCAGGGTCAGCAGAGACAAACCCAACTGATCCTCCTGCCACACAAAGTTCAACATAAATGAGAATATGCACCTCGCAAACTCATCCCTGCTAACGTTTCATACGCTCTCGCTTTTTGCTTGCATACTATTTCAGCTGCTTCTAAATTTTGAAAGAATACAAGTACTAACTGAATGAATTTAGATCATTGAACGGATGATTGTGGTCACCCATGATTTGACCTTACCTGTCTGAAGGGCTGAGCCATCTGTCGCAGAAAGTGTTTAGATAACTGCACCGTCTCGTCAATGGTCAGATTCAGGCTTCCATCTGTGAGGTGTTCCTGGATCCAGCGGGGCAGCTTTCCTCGCTTATCTGCTCGTGCATAACGCTGAGGGAAAAATAACAATTAAACGACAAGGAAAGGTTTACGTGCAACTGTCCCACCAGTTTACTTACTTTATCTGCAAAGATCATCAGGCCATAGTCTGTTTTGCCTCGGATGGCCCTACCCACACACTGAGCCGCATGCCGCATCGCATCAAACGTCAGGAAGTCATTTTCCCGGATTTGAAACTGGTCTCTGAGGTATTCCAACCGTGCCTGATTCAAGAAGACAGGTCAGGATTTTTATCAGTTACAGAATGTATTAGAAAGAAATCCTGATCTGTGAGTTCTGCCAACCTTGAGGATTCGGCTCTGGGTGTAAACATACGGCACTCCAAACATGATAACGGCACGACCAAAATGATGAACTGGGGATTAAAAAGAAAACCTCTTGTGGATCAGTTTTTACTCCATTTTTTTTTTAAGACAGCATCAAATTGATCAAGGGACTAGTATCTACCAAAGTCAATCCCCTCTGACACTTTCCCTCTTGCCACTGAGAGCAGAATTGCTCCTCTGCCGTTCTCACAGGCCTGAAAGTGAAAGATAACAAAAGTGATTACATTAATACAGGAAACTTAAAATAAAGTCAACATTACACAACACGATTAAGGGAAATAGGATTAGAGAGCATTAAAAACCCAATGTTTATTGACCTCCTGATACTTCTCCAGGGCCATGCTAGTCTCGGCTGCGTCCTGGGTCTCTATGAAAATGAGCTTGTTCCTTTGGATGTTCTCAAGGATTCCCTAAAAATCCAGCAAGTGAATGAGTCATGATTATAATAGCAGTACTTTAAATGATCTGAGAAGGAATCGAGTTGCTTCTTCATACCTGTTCATACCAGGAGGCCACGATGTTCTCCATGTAAATGTAACTTGTGAAGAATGCCACAATTCCGTCAGGGACAATGCCAGACATTTCCAGCAGCAAGTTTCCATAGTTCCGGATCACAGCTATGGGATGTAGTAAAAATGGGTATCTTTCAACAGCACTCCAAAATAAAGCCAGTTTCGCAAACAAAATTCATAAAACAACTTACCAAAATCTTCTCTGGTCTCAAACTTGGAGGTCATCGCTACCTGATCATTCCCTCGGCCAACAATCTGAAAAAAAAATTGGAAAAACTAAATTGTCTAAAAAAATTAATAATACTGCTTAATGCAGTGGTTCTCAACCACAGGATGACTTAAAAGTATTTAAAAGGGTACTTCAGCGCTGGGAAGATGAATGTGTATTTAAACTGGGTCGTTTATGTAGTAGAAATGTGAAATTATTTTTGAATTTGGTGCCTTCTAGACCGAGAAAAGACAACACCCAGAATGCACTTGCTTCGCTGCCCTACAAGGCCACTCCCAAAGCCGCGGCTACTGGTTATATCACTTGCCCACCGCGGCACCGCCCCCACCGTCGTTTTGATATTCATAGTAATAAAATAATTTTGTTCAGTTAGAGAACAGACACTACAATTAAAAACTGAACGTGTATTTTCAATAAAGTATGAGTGAGCCGAACGAAAGTCTCTGGCCAAAAAAATCCTCAGATGATGCAAAATGACGATATTTGTGTCATCGGAGGATTTTTTTCCAGAAATAAAATGCATAATTCTCTCGTCTCAGGGCGATATGAGGGGGAAAGTACCATCATTCAAATAAACTACGGTTTTCTACTGATACAAAGCTTTATGCCAAACGCTGAAGTAACCCTTTAAGTAAATAAATAATTATTAATATATTAAAACAATTAAACTATAATCTAAATTAAAATAGTAAAAGACACAAATACAAGACGTAAACTACTGTTCTGGAATCAAGAAAATAATTGTGGTTAATTTAATATATTGTCATAATTACAGCAAAAATACTGAAAATATCTGGTCTATTTTGGGGGACCTTTGAAAATTGTGCAAGTTTGTCTTTAAAAGACACCCGTCCTGCATATCTTCACTTAAAACTTTCAATTAAATATGCAAATTTTGCATAATTGCTTTCTTCAAACGGTAAACAACACAAAGAGTTTGGTGACATTGCCGCAGTCATAACTCACAAGAGGGCACAGGCAGGTTCGTGCCAGTGTCATGGTGAAGGACGCCACAGTGACTGGGCGGAAATCAAGGATGCGTGGGTAGATGTCCAGTGGAGAGAGTGTCTATTTGGAGAGAGATTAAAAAAAATTATCTTAAATCCAAAAGTTGCTAACCCAGAATAGTGAAGTTTCTAAAATGAATAGCTTCAGAAGTAGACAACGTAGAATAACGGATGATGTAGGAGTGTAGGCTACTGATGTTTGATGAAAGGTGCCCTTTAAACCAATTAGCAAGCTCAAGCAAACCCATTTCAAATGCGGCCTGCACACTTTAAGGTGAAAGTGAAGTGCGTCTTACACAGATGGCATGAGTGTTACAGTGGGATTATAATGAAGAGATTAGTAGGCAGGGCGTGTGTAATCTAATATTCATGCAAAGATAGCGGCACATGGATTGAGGAGCACAGCTTACCCCAGACGTAATGATAACTGACTGAAAGCGCCCAAACACTGGCTTTATGGCGATAGAGGGGTCCATACAGCTGCAGAGAAAGGGAAAGTTAGTGATAATTCTAATAAACTGAAATTAATAGACATTTAATAGAAATGATTGTATTACAGCAGAATTAATGCACCTGAAATGAAGAACAGGATTCGCTATTGTTGGCGTTTTATCTTCAAAGGGCTCAATGATGATGGTGAAGCCTAAAAGAGAACAATTACTCATAATAACTCACTTTTGAAGGAAATCATAAGTAGAACAGCTTTCTATTGGTCACTGTGGCGTTTCCTCATGTCTAACTTAAACTACGATACTGGATTCCAATTGAAATGACTGAATTTCCATGTCAATTCGCAGAACAAGGGTAAATATGACTGCACCATCAGCTCCTACCTTTGCTGTAGGTGCTGACAAGTGTGGCAAAGTGTGAGATCAGGGTAATGGCTGAGAAGTCAGCGATGTCTGCAATCTCCAGCGTCCTCAGCAGTGAGCGCAGCCTCTCGGCACAAAATCTGGAAGTGGATTAAATATACATTTTGGCTGGGGTGAAAATGTGGCTTCATTACTTAATAATGACCATCAGTATTTCCAGTACGGGATGACAGAAGATACAGACTGTTCCTTTTTCTCACCTCAGGGGTTTGCGGTCAATGCAGACCTTCTCGAAGATGTCTTTGAGGAACTGAGGAGCACTCTCCTGCACCACATGATGGATCCGCAAACGTGCCTTCAGGTACTCGAGGAAGCGCTTCATAAAGCCAACAAAGTGCTCAGCAGTGCGGATGCTTCCAGGAACAGCCTCTGTAGTGGAAGTCACATGTGCCAAACATATCAAATGTATGAATGTCCTTACTTTATAAACCAAAATATTGCAATTTTAAAACACAAAATTTCACAAAAGAAGTCATATGATAGAATAAATAGCATTTGTATTGCTCAAAATCAAGACAAAAAGTATAACAATGGGAACAGGTGGTTGAAAGTCATAACTTAAAATGCCTCAGAAATATGACATGTGTTTACAGATGCAACTTGGTTTGATATCTTGTATCTAATTTAGTGACAGGCATCTTTTTAAGTGTGGCTTAAATGTCCAAATACTTTGTGGGTCGTTGTAGATAATAAAAACTGACCTTGGAGGATTTCATCTGGCAAAACGGGATTGGACAGATAGACGTCAGTTTCTCGGGCGACATTTGCTTCTTTAAGACCCTCAACTAATCTCCTGTATTCTTCTCGAAGTTTGGCAGCATCGGTTTCCTTAATTCTTTAAAAGACCACAAGCAGAATGCAGGAAATTAAAGACATTACCATTTAGTAATAAATAAGATACTCAATTTACTCTCCCGCTATATTGTCACACCTGCTAATGGTGTTTTGCAGGGTTTCCACATTAGTCTGGCAGCGATCCAGCGTCCTCCTGGTAATGTTGACGCTCATGGAATCAATACACACATTATCTAGAGGGAACAATATCAGCTTAAATAACCACGATCTGTCCGCATGATATGGATAACATTGACAAGCACTGCGATTTGCTACTCACCGATGTTGTGAGCCTCATCGAACACGACTACAGATTTCTTTGCGAGCTCTTTTGAGACCAGGTCTGCAATTTTTGGATCTAGCAAGTAATGGTAGCTGTACACTACTATGTTTGCGTGAAGAATCTGAATGAAGCAACATATGAAAGCAACAACAATCAATTGCATGCACAAAAAACATCATACTAAATCTAGCAAAGTACTCACTGCGTATCGTGCCAGGAAGTACGGACACCAGCCCTTTCTACGCCCAAAGTCCTTCAGATCATCCAAGTTATATATACCAGGGGGAATGGGCACTTGTCTGCCAACTGCATCAAATTCCTGCATACAGGAAAATCATTTAAATATGCAAGTAATTAAAGACTATACAGTTCAAATTACAATAAATAAAATGATAATAATAGTAAAAAATAATCATAATAAATATTTACTATTTTAAAACATTACAAATAAAAATATGTACATAATTTATATTTCATATACTAGAATACAATAAAATATATTGTAATTCCCTGTATACAAGGAATCAGACCTAAAAGACTCAGAGTGACTTATGACTAAATGACACAAACTGTGCCAGGATTGTAAAGTAACAAAACAAAAGGACAAATGCTACAGCATATACCTGAGAAATGCTCAGAGATGTATAGTAACGAAGTAGAACTACTTCACTACTGTACTTAAGTACTAAAAGGCAGTATCTGTACTTTACTAGAGTATTATTTTTTCCTCCTACTTCCACTTTTACTTCAGTACATATTTTCGATGTTCAAACTTTTGACTACTTTCTTTAATAACTACATAACACAATACTTGTACTTTTACTTTCAGTACTTGAGTAGTACATTTTAAAATAAACTACTTGCAATACTTAAGTACAAAAAATGTTGAATACTTTAGTACTTCTACTTAAGTGTGCTTAAAGAGCACTTTAACTTCTACTCAAGTCACTTTTTTGATAAGGAACTTGTACTTTTACTCAAGTCTGTGTCTCTAGTACTTTATACATCTCTGGAAATGCTTCATACCTCATAGAACTGGCAGACCGCTTGACTCGGGTTACTGTGATGCTGCGCTCGAACATACGATGCTGTCAGACTGTGACACTTTCCGTCTACTTCTTTTCCGAAACGCAGAGAGCTCACCTGTAATCATACATTCACTTTCACTTAATGAGTTCACCCGTACACAAATTTGACTGAAACCACACACAAATCTGCTCATTGAGCAGCTTCTACCTCAGGATGAATGCACAGGTTTTTCCGTGAGGAAAGTGCCAGTGCGAGAAAGTCGTTTTTTACTCCAGTTTGCTTTGTATAATAGTCCATTAGTTTCCTTAGCTCTTCCACAACCTGACAGGAGAAGAGAGGATGCAGAAAAAACATACATGATTAACTGATGAAAAGAAATTAAATAAAAACGTTATGCAATGGGTTGTAAACATGTAAATAATGTCAGTTATTGAATACCTTTTCTATCTCAGGCACAGTGCGAGAGCAGTAGACGAGCTTGGTGACTTCTAAAGGGTAAGCCTGCAAGACGTGAAAATATAAATTAAGATATGTGCACGGTTATCAAACTGTCAGAACAGTGAAGCTTCCGATTGTAAAACACAGACAGACCTTTTGGTAAGCAACGATGAGGGAAAGAAGAGAAATTGTTTTTCCTGTTCCTGAGGGCATCTCGAGAACTCCATGACCCTTTGCACACATAATAGAAGGGAGAAACAATTCGACAGACAGTCAAATACACATGTTGTATATTTAGATTTTTTTAACTTTCACTAGGTCATTTAAACACCCCTGTTGTGACACAAATGTAAAAGTATAAATACCTCATGTGGTCTCAGTCTTAGTTAATATAAGATTACAGATATTGTATGCAGATTATTCTAAAATAAGTAATTATGTGTAAAGTAATAGAAAAAGGAGGGGGGGGGGGTTGTTGTATTTTTATTTATTTTATTTATGAAGTATTGCATGTAACACTGCATGAAATGTCATGACAATAACCCATAATGTTAATGTTTTATATATACGAAATTGTCTCAATGGATGAACGTATTATAACATACCTTTGCATCCAGCGTCCTCTTCAGCTCAAGCATGTACGAGTATTGTTCGGGATAAATGTAGTCATACGGAAAGTAGACTAATAACCCGTCGATATTCAGCCTAAAGGGATGAAAGGGGAATTAGACTTCTGGGGAGCAGAAAACTTCTGGTAAATTTGCAGCAATGCTACTAGTCCATATTGAAATTTTACGGTTTTACTCACTTCATGTTAGCTGGTAGCTTTGCAGCACTGTAACACTTCTTGCGGTCAGTTTTCTATCATTTTACACAATACTATATCTGTCTATATAACTGTCATGTGTATATTACACAAAAGACTACTATCGAGTAACACGGGTGTTCCTAGTAGCACAAAAAGCTGTCGCTAATAAAACACGTAAAGTATATTGCTTCTGTGATTGGTTGTTCACTTGACAACCCGCCCCAGGCTCTCATCTCATTGGATGATACGCATGTCACTCAAACATTTTGGCGGAAGTACATTTATAACCATGGGGTTAGACCTAAATAATCAAAAAGAAGTCCGGAATAAACTTGCACTAGAAAAATAATATTCTAGTTGTACTTCACTAGCATCAATTATTTCAAAGAAAGAGATTAGAGTAAATGTTTAAATATATATATATATAAATAACAATAATATATAAATATTTAATATTTTGACCATTCTGTATAGTAAACATCAATACAAGAATAAATACATAAAAAATGCAAGACAGAAAGAAAGATTTTTTTAAACACCAGAGGCATATATTTATATAATATTTTATTTACATGAACATTTTTATTTAATATATTACAATGCAATAAAATATACTTTATACATTATACCCCAACAAAGATAAACCATTACCAAGTGATTTCCTTTGTACTCATAGGCAGCGAAAAAGAAGTATCTTCGATCACAGGCTAGACAGAATACAATATTTTACATATCTGCATACGCAGATTTACTCATACATTACATTCCTTGATAATATGCTCCAAACTAAAAATGACACCTTCCCCAAAACTTTATTAAACTTTTTTGTGACATTTTGAAGAAATATTTACTATATAGCCAAAATCCCAATGTCTTTCTCTGCAAAAGCTTAATAAGCTTAATAAGTAACAGCAAATATAAAAAAGAATTTTTGACATCTCCAGTTAGGTCAGAATGACCAAAACCCAGGAAAACACTGCTCTTGTAATGTTATCTATTAACACTGTTGTGTTATGACCTGATCACCTTATGGAAATTAATTGATCGATTG
This sequence comes from Gobio gobio, assembly GCF_949357685.1. Taxonomy (NCBI): domain Eukaryota; kingdom Metazoa; phylum Chordata; class Actinopteri; order Cypriniformes; family Gobionidae; genus Gobio; species Gobio gobio. The sequence goes on along the minus strand of NC_137114.1, from coordinate 32,507,990 downwards.
ATCATTGTATTTTAAAAAATGACAGCATCACAGAGTTGAACCTGCAACAATTATTGCCTATTTGTCATTATTACATGTGGTTAAAAATGTGCCATAACTCTGCAGCATCTGTGACACAACCAGCTATTGCTATCTTTAATCACAGTTCTTTCATTGTCCTCTGAAACAGGCATAATAAGATGGCATGGGTGACCTGACACCTATTTCATAGTATCTGATCCCCTTATATCTCATGTCTCTCCTCCACAGTCTTATAACGGTCCATGATGCTAAGAACATCATCCAAAATGGATGGTCCCAGATCCAGGTCCAAACCCATTAGGGACTCTGAGCGTGACATGCTGGGTGAAATAGCCGGAGACTCACAGTGTTCGCTCCGCAGGTCCTCATTACTGAGCCCTGTATCAGAGTCCAGGCTCAAGCCTCGTTTTGGATCCAACGGACCACAGCCTTCCGAAATGGAGTCGTCCGAGGAAACCTCAGATAAAGAGCCTGTGGAAGGCACCAGGTGTGGCAGGACTGGGATGGAGGCAGAGAGATTGAGGTCGTCCCTGCACTTCCCAATCCCTTCCTCACACACAGACATGGAGCGCTGCTGCTGTGGACTGTGATGGCGATTCTGCTGCTGATGACCAGGAGACGACTGCTCGTCTAAATGCAAACGGGGGGGTTTAGGAGGAGGTTGCACTGGCGCGATAAATACTGGCATGGAGATTGTGGTTTTGAGGAGAGAATTGTGATGGGAATTATGACTGCGATGGAAAGTGTGGCTCTTGCAGTTCACATCAAAGATCTCATCCATCCTTCTGTCCATGCTGTGAGAACGAGAGCTTGGCGGTTGATTGAGGGCTGGAAGCATGTCAAGTTTGCCTTGCAAGAATCCCACATCGCCGAACATGTCCCCCTCTCCCTCAGGCCCGACATGGGCACTGTGACGAACATCACCCAGCGGCGGACTTATCATGTCGCCTGATAGAACGTCCCGTATTTTCAACTTCTTGCCTCGCTTTGGTGTAGATGTCTTTAAGTATATGGGTGTCTTCGCTGGCATTCTGTTTCCCAGTATTTGGAGTGAAACGTCTGTGCTGTGATTATATTTGTAGCAGAAATGAAGAGGAACCTAGTCCTCAGTCTGATATTAGCTCTTTCATACGTTTTGATTGGTCGGTCACCTTTATTTGACTTTTAAATCCCCAAATGGCAGCTGGAAGCGACGTCCTTTATGTCTTACGTAAACTCTTCAGCAGCTCCTGGAATGTATCATCACAACAGCAGATCTGAGGAACAAAAAAGGAGAAGAAAGATTTACAACCTGTGAAAGTCAAGAGTGTGTTGTAGAATTAAAACACACACACACAGAGAGAGAGAGAGAGAGAGAGAGAGAGAGAGAGAGAGAGAGAGAGAGAGAGAGAGAGAGAGAGAGAGAGGGAGAAAAGCACATGTTTATTGTGCAATATAACCAAGAAAGAAAACAACTCTGTTTTTCTTCTCCCCTGAGAAGTGATTTATATTTTTTCTCTCTGGTCTCTGCAGCTACTTACCTATAAATTACAAACCCTCATACATTTCACTTATTCCAAAACATGTTTCAGGGATTTGTTGGATTTTTTATAAGATATAATAGAAAAGATGTTGTTTGCATGCCTTTATGAGTATATTTTGACTGCCCCAGAACATTATTGGAAGCAGAAAGCGAGATTAGAAATCCCCAGTTTTTTCTCCTTTGAACTCCAGCCATTAAATTACATCCACACTGATGTATACTATTGTATTCAACATTTAAAGAGTGTGAAGATTGCACAACCTTTCTTTCCATCACTGAATACAAAAGACTAACAGCACAGTATTATTATTTACTTGGAGTAAAACATTTTCATGATATATAAATGTTATATAGGCTACATGTTATATATATATATATATATAAGTAAGTAAGTTGGTTTAGTCTGAGGGTAAGCTTCGACCAGTTCTTGTTTATGTGACTGCAAATGTATCCAGATCATAGACAGGGAAAAGACAGCATCAGAGTGGTTATTTTTTGCTTCACCCAGCAGACTTAAGTTAATTACGCCATTGCTGGCACTGCGTGCATTAAAACAAGCACTTTTCTGTTATTGTTTCTCTATGAGAACCATATGTTTTCACCATTTAGGTTCACAGTGTGACGCAACTGTGAAAACATGTTTGTTAAAAGAAAGACACAAATATATATTGAATGATTAAAAGCTGTGTGTTCTGTCAATGGTGAGCAGAAGCATCCCCTAATGTATCTCTCTTATATGACATGCGTCCTCGTGACCTTCAGAAAAACACTTGGACCAGTTACACTGACACACTCCTATTATGTAATGGTTAAACTGCTAGTCCTTGAGATCAGCCAATTCCCGGATTTCCCTAGTGAACCACATGGTGTCATTGCTTTAGCATAGCCGAGACTTCAGTCCACACCCACCATGGTGTTCAGACTTTAGAGAATGGTTATTTTATCAGTTTATTTATTTATTTTTAAATCAGTTTAATTAAAATTACTTATTTTTTGCATTTAGCTGAGACGTGGATGAGACTAAAACCTTGTGTATGTAGGCTATAGATAATAAAAATGAAGGGCTTTTACAGTTACCAAGATCCTGATTTGTGAAATGATAAAGCCATTTCCCACTGTTTTCATCACTATGTAATAATAGCCTATGTGTGCTTATAATATTGGCTGTCATGTCTACTTGAGTTGAGCTGAGAGTTTTCAGTTCAGTTTTCGTAATCAGAAATTAAATAACAAGTTTCCTTAAACATTTAAAAAAGCAAACTTTTCAGTGTTAATGAGTTTTTATAATACAAATTAAATGGCAATGTATCAGAGTCAACCAAGTAGGCTAATCATAACCTGGCACATCTTGTTGACAGTAAATCTCTGCACTGACGTAGAGTTTAACAAGTTGATATTATTGAAATTACAATGCTCAAAACTTCATGTGAAAGTATCTGTACTTGCCTTTGATATTTGCGTTGAAACCCTCGTTTGTTCTGGTATGTTATTCCGGGGTGTTAGTGGATAAGCTGTTCTCTGTGCGCGTTCTCGGTAGGGTTGCTATAAACCTCTTAAGTCCGCTGAAGCTGAAGCTGAGGGTGACGAGCTGCAGAAGGGCAGGGACGGGGGCGTGCGCTCATGATGCTCGTGAATAATGACATTTTTCGGCAGTATGAGGAAGCCTAAAATGAAGGTTTGCACCACTGTACGGTGACTATCTTTTTCTAAGATGTATAATGAAGTGCGCACTAATATAGGCTGAGGCACAGCATATTTTGGGCTCGGTTTCTCAGTCAATTTATTTTTAAAGGGACAGTTCACTCGTAAATGCTTCAAAACAATGTTTACACCATTTTCTTAATCCCGTTCCTTTCGAAACTCTTATCACTTTTCCCTTATTCATTATTTATAGTATAATGCCTACGCTGCTCTTTTACAATGAAAGTAAATGGTGACCAGGGATGTCAAACACAAGTTTTAGTCAACAGCAACTTAAATTTCAATCTGTTCCTCAATCAAAGTTATCAAATGACTTAGGTGTTTCAGTAGTAGACTATTTGTATGGTGTTTTGGTATCTTTTTTTAAGCTTGACATTCCCAGTCCCCATCCACTTTCATTAGCTCTAACATTATGGTAAACGTGTCCTGTGGATAATTTATCTCTTATCTCTTGCTTTCCACGGAAGAACTAAAGTCAGATGGGTTTGGAATGACATGACAACAAGTAAATGATAACAGAAGTTTGATTCAGTGGTGAACTTTTGCTCAACCTTCAGACCACTGAGCATATGCATAGCAATGTTTTTTGCATATGCTGCTTTGACTCATGAGATAGACGAGCCCTACCCTGTAGGTCTCATAAATAGTCTAAAAACAAAGCAAGACAGGTTGCATAAGTACAGAAACAATGTTGTAATCCCCCTTTACTGGTAACACTCGGCCTAACCTTTTTCAAAAATAATCCTTGAACAAATGAACAGGTCTACACAAAATAATCATGAAACTGTTTATATATTTTAATTGACAAGCATTAAAAGTTTGAAATGAAAAAATTGTTTAAAATAAAAGTTCATTCAAATATAAAAATGATTGTGGCTTTAACTGGTTTTGTGTATTTGTAAGTTAAATACTGTATATTATTTAATGTGAATAAATCAATCTGGCTACAATCCATTATACCAGCTAAAGTAACTTTTAAGAATCGAGTGTTATTAAACGTTAACTCTATAGGCTACTTTATTCATTCTGGTTATCGTTTCGGAAGTTTATCGTTTATGGCATAATTGTTTAACACCTTTCCTAAGAAATCAGATGAGTCAGTTGATGTGTGTTTAACTTGAAACAGTGATGAATAGCTATGTGACTGACTAGCAGATCATCAGAGCATTTGAAGACAAAAATGCAAACGTGCGCACCTTAAAATATGTTGAAAGCCGCAAAGACAACCAACTTTTATTAAATAACTTTTCTCCAAATTGGAAACATTTGTTTGACACAGTCTACGTAGTTTTACTATGGGCCAAGTTGATCTCAGACTACAAATATGCATACAAGGCCCTCTCAAACCATCCTTTAAAAGAGGTCTCTGTTTTATGGCTCTGTGGGTTTAAGCTCCAGTTAATGTTCAAATCAACGACTACCTCTGGAATTATTATCAGACTTACAACACTCACAGAACTGACATTTATAACTTTAACACACCGCATTCAAACCCGTTTTTCACAGTATAATATGGTTTCAGTATTCAGTGTGTTGGAATAAGTCTTCAGAGCTTTTCCTGTAAATTTCAACATCATTTCACCTTATGTATCATAGTGTTGACCCACTTGTCTGAATAGTATTCCACAGTGTCTCATTATCTGTGTGAAAAATTTCCTTAGACTATGATTCAGTGACCTAGAAATTCCCCTTTCTCCTCTGACAGACAAAACTGTAGTGGCATAAATACTTCTGTGATGTTTTGTGAAACTGTGGAGTCTTCAATAAGGTCACATATATTTGTTACAACACCCAATTCACAGATTACTGCAGAAACCATTTGAGGATTAAGACTGTCCTCCTCCACATATTCCTTGGCAGGTCTAATGTCTGTTCTGGTTGAATTAATGAGTGGTTTAGCACTTGAGGGTTCAGTTACTGGTCAGCTCTGACGCAGAGGGCCAGGATGAACCCACGGGTCAACCAGCACCCCCTTCAGCGGGGGCCCTTGCCAGTCGTCAATCCATCAAAGATGTTACTGTGTATATTGTATGAATGGGCAGTAAATCGGGAATGCTGAACGAGAGACCCATTTTGCAGGACAATTGACTAGCTAAGTGACCTTACTAGCGGGAATTCTGGGAATTTCGAGATATGACATGTGGTTTGCATTAGTGCTCTGAGTGTTTTCACAGTGTTCAGCGCACTGGACTGTCAGAAGGCATACTGGGAGGATGACACACTAAGCTGAGATGGAAAAAGAGCTGTAATTCCACTATGAAATCACACTCAACAGTTGGGTCTTTTACTGATGTCTATTGATGTCTGTAAATGCTAATTGACTTTTTAGTACATAATAGTGCTTATTTTGTTCTGCCTATAGAATAAATAACATAACATTATGTTGAATACAGTAGTTGGAGCTTGATAAATCACTGAACTGTAAACCCGAATAAGGTGGAAACACTCAAAAGAAATTTAGAGTTTGAAACAAGTTCATAAAACTCAAAATAACGAAACAATTCAGATTACTAAAAATGTTTCCTTTTTGTGAACTCAAGAAAAAGAAAGTTCTAAATACTCAACTAATTTGAGTTGTCTCTACTCAAACCAATTAATTATTTTGAGCCTTAGGGTTTACAGTGTGTACAGACAAATTAAATTGTAACTAAAGTTTGAAAGGTGGAAGAGTGTTTTAAAAGCCTGCATGCCATAAACACAAATTGACAGAATTTAACCAGTTTGTCACAATACATGATTCCATTCATGGCCTGTTTAGGAATTCCTCACACATTGCTGCCATGTGTGGGTGAATACAATAAGATAAGAAAACACTACAAAGGACTTAAATAGAACAAAGAGTGACAAATAAAATATTTACATATTTATCTTTAGCCGAGTCTAAAATAGCTTAACACTTTTAACACATTGTATGTCACAAAAATTGGTGTGATTTACTACAGTAATTTAATGAGAGCAGACCTAAAAGACACAGCTCAGCAGGAAAAGAAATAAACAGACCGGATGACCCATTTAGTGCAGAGAGTTCCCAGAGGGGCGAGAGGCTGCTGTGGGAACTCAGTAGATTTGAATTCACTGCGGTAATTATAATTAAGCAGCTCTTTCACACACAGACACACGTAATGCATGTTGAGTTGAAACTGAAAGTTGCTTACTTGGTATATCATGCATCAATGGTTAATGATGGTGTAACTGTCCTCAGTGTGACACATCCACAGCCATATACGTCATGGGACAAGAAAACTTTTAGAACCTCATGTTAAAGTGCCCCTATTATGGTTTTTCCAATATTACCATTTACATTTCATGCAGTGTGTAATATAGCTGTTTGTGAATGTAAACATTCTGCAAAGTTGTAAAGTCAAAAGTGCATGAATTATTGTCTCAACTCGGAACGCCTATACGAGTCGTTTGTATTTCGAATCCTACTGTGTGATGGTTCTACTTCACTAGAAAATATATTTGCATAATGCCACCCGCGAACAACTTGACACACCCTCAAACATCATTTTACTGACTTGCTTTTCAAATGTGGGATTCGCAAAACGCTTGCTCTTGAAAGATGGGTCTGTAGCCATTTTTTTCGGACCAGCTTGCTCCTCAGAACCACAACCTGTAAGTATGATTAATTATTGATGTATATATTTTCTATCGGTTGTTCAAAATACGTAGTTTTGTGTTTTATGTTGTGTAAGTTTCCGACTAACTCACTTTATCACTGTCTTACTAAAATTGTTCTGCTAAGAAACTGTGTGCCACTAAACTGTGTCTGTTAATGCAGATCGTCTGTCGTTCTTACTACTTTGAGTAATGATAAAGGACGGAGCAAGATTTCATTCACGTTAGTGCTTGGCTAACGTACAGGTCGCTATTAATACAGTTCCCACATGTGCAACGCAATAAATTAGAAATATACAAGTGTATGTCCACCAACAAACATCGGTCTTGTTAATGTTGATGGTGAGGAATTACAGCTGCAACATCTCATAATGTACGACAAACTGAGTAGCATATCACTGAGACACATCCTGCAAAGTCATCCTTGCGATGGAGGTTCGGGTTGAACAGATAGTTCTTCCAATGTTTCATCATCGGACTCGTGCTCGGATTGGTAAAATCGATGTCATTGCCTTTACTGTGAGTACAATCGCTAAGCCTCCGGAGCTGAAGTTCAGTTATGGTAATGTGCGTTTAGCTTCTGAAACGCACGCTGTAAGCAGTAGACCAATCACAACAGATTGGGTTGTCTGGCCAATCAGAGCAGAGCACGCTCGCAGAAAGGAGGGATTTAAAGAGGCTGATTCATCCATCTAGTCGCTTGAGAATCATTGAAAAATGTGGTGATTGTTAAACCTGTTGCTGGAGCCTTTAAAATAGCATAATAGGGGGAAAAAACAACAACATTTTGACCAAACATTTTGTTGAGATCCAATGGAGTAACCCTAAGAAAACAGAATACCGACTAAAACAAGTATATTATTTTGAATGATATGAAAATATTTTCACCTTTAAAATTATAGCTGAAAAAGTTTGGGTATTTATTAGTATTTAAGTACATTTAAATTGGATACATTTCATTGCATTAATTAGTTTTTTATGAGTTGGGGCTACACAAATTTATTGGATGGAAAACCTGCCCTCAATTAAATTGAGTTTGTCCAATGTTATTTGCATGGAGCCTACATTAAATGGCTTGGTTAAAAAGTTGCAATGACTGCAGTTAAACTGCATTTCATGATAGTGTTTTTTTTGTTTTTGTTTTTTAAAGCAAAGGACTTTGAATATTCCATGCTATTTCTGTCACAGACAGAATATTATTTTACATAACAGTCTATTTTAATATGTTATTTCCCCTTTATCCAGTGGAATAGGAAGAAAGTGAAGGCTCCACTCATTGACTGATTGAATTTCCCCATCTGTTTTTTCCAAAGGAAGCTAGTTTTGTTTTTGAGGTCTCTTAAGCAGACATCTCATTCCTGCTCCAGTCCCGGACTCAGATCAGTCTTCCCAAGAAAAAAAGAGCACTGGGTGGAATTCCTCAAAGAGGGCAGGAAATAGGGTGGAGGGACCAAAGAGAAGGTTGTAGTTGTGACCACATGGGAATCGCAAACATGATCGCTGTAGAAATTTGGCATGATGTTTAGTACGACTTAACCTCCTAAACAATTCTAGATTGGCAGCAGGGCTTCCAGTTAAAGTCAAACTAAAAATAGGCTCCCAGTAAAATGTTCTTATCGGTTGTCTCTGACATTTTTTTCCACATAAATCATTTAATTGTGAGGCTTTAGCTGTGAATTAAATGGCAGAGAACTTTACTTTGGCCTAGCCTATATATTTAAAATATAAAACAAAATTATTATTTTTTTATACAAGAAATTAAAACTAGGCTACTTGTAAAATCTTTTATGGTTAATATGAGGGACACTATACTCAAGCCTAAATGTAGTTCTTGCCTTAAGAGGATTAGTGATTAAAAAATTCAAACATTCAACTCTTCTATTTTCAATTAGTGTTGACGGTACATCCGTGACAAGTAGCTGTAGTTTTGTTCTGAGAAAAGCTTTGCATTCTGTTTAAAACAAAGGCGCTGGGCTAAAATAAGCTACTTTATAAGAACATTACACAAATTTAGCCTCTGTTTAATCAAGGGCCGTTTCCCCTGCCAAAGAAAATCAACACTCTTGCCACTCTAGTTATAAAAACAGCAGGGTGTGGTGGTGCTCTGTATAGAAATGTGTTTATAAACGGACTAAATGTAAAACATAGTCAAATAGGATCTTTTCTGGGGTTTCTCATTTAGGGAGGTTCAACCTAACAGTAAATGATACTGTTGAGTTGAAAAACAAATGGACACCATTTTGTTTTTTTAAGTTGACTTAAAATTTTCCTCATTTGACATTGGTGATGAACCGGTCTTTGAAGTGCCATAAAGGTAACCTACATGACATTTAAAGGGATAGTTTATCCAAAAATGAAAATTCTGTCATTATTTACTCGCCCTCGTGTCATTATGTTTTTTTTCTTCTTCTGCGAAACATAAAATATATTTTGATGGGTGCATTTGGAAATTGACAATGTGAAGAAATCAAGTTTTCTTTTTCCCCAAAACACAAACAGGGCCTTACATAAAACCCTTAAAATCAAGTAATTATTCTATTAGGCAAACTCGTGGAAACCAGGTTTCCTGGTTTTGGATTTTTCCCCTCCAAAAAAGCGGATGCAAGATATATTCCAGTCAACGGTCAATGTTATGCAATGTTATGTAGTGAATGTTATGGACAAAATAAGTATTTGTTCATAGCTTGGAAAAATACCTACAATTTATATAGTCACCTGACTGACAAATTATATATCCACTTACCAAAATAAAAAAATGATAATCATTAACACTTTATGGAAAAAATGTTTAGAGTTATAATACCTCTCTATTTTCACAAAAGTAGTTAAATGGTCCTAACATTTTCTCAAACAAGTCTTTGAGAATTTGTATATTATTGTTTTGGAAGATAAAAACCTTAATGGACAAAGGTCACCTCTGGTAATCTCATAACACTAAACGTGTTGTACAGTAGGCAACTGGGTATTTTTGAAAATTAAAAACTCAGCAGTAAGACAGTTGACCACACGGAAACATTGACAAAGGTAACACAGTTGACTGGACATGAGAAATGTTTACTTCCTTTGTTTAGTTCCTGTCCTTGGCTTTGTCCGAAATCGCCCCCTATACCCTTAAATAGGGCACTATTTGAGGGGACAGACATTTGTAGTGGTGTCTAAAATTATTGTGGACTTTATTGAGTGCACTTATTCACTCCCACAATGCACCACAATAACGAGTGTACTGATGAACGCTTAACGGCTAGAGAATACCCATAATGCACTGTGATAGCTGCACGCTGAATGAATTCCAGCCTCTCACCAGAAAATGGCGACTGCAGCTGAATCACCCATTCATCCATTTTCCAAACCGCACTGGTCCAGGATAAGATCATACATAATATCATATCAAGGTGTAAGATGTAAAGCCGAAAATTTACTTTGGCCTTAAGGGTAAACAAATCACCTACACCAGGGGTGTCCAAACTCGGTCCTGGATGGACACTGTCCTGCAGAGTTTAGCTCCAACTTGCCTCAACACACCTGCCTAGAAGACTCTAGTATCCCTAATAAGACCTTGATTAGCTGGTTCAGGTGTGTTTAATTGGGGTTGGAGCTAAACTTTGCAGGACAGTGGCCCTCCAGGATCAGACACCCCTGACCTCAGCCCCTGGTTAACTTGTGTACAAATATCCCAGTGTTTGCTCATGTTCTATGTCTTTTGATGGATCTCATGTGTTTGGTTCTGTCCTGTTCATGGTTTCTGTTGTTTTGGTTCCTGTTAATTTATTAAAACTTATCTGCATTTGGATCCTCTCGCCTTGGTCCCTGAGTTTTACCATGCGTAAAAGTTTGCTACTGTCCACTATGTTAACTTTACTGGGTAACACAGTCGAGGCCCAAAATACAAAAAAAAAAATGTTAACTAAGTTACCGTAACTTAGATAAATTTTTTTTAGCATTTTGGGCCTATATTTAACATGGAAGCCCAGAACCACTGAGAACATTGTATGTTTAGAAACATATTTTCATACACATAGGTTTTTGTAAAATTTGCAGCAGTAATACTTATGTAACACTGTGGACGGTGAATTAATACACTCTTGACACAGGTTTGCTTTTTAAACTAATATTATGGAAAAGAGAGAGGACCCAACTTTTAGTCTTTCACCCCTGTGCTTCATGATGAAATGACATCACACTATGCAAATTATGCAAGATTGGGACAATCCATTTCTTTTGAAGGGGGTTTTCCTAGTGGGTAACTTAGGTGAGTGGTTTTTCCGGACACACATAAAATAAGGTATATCACAATAAACACTTATTTTTGAAGAGCACAACCTAATGTCTTGATTATCTAATCTAAGTGAAGGTAAAACTATAAAATTAATTTATGTTTGAGACAATTTCCATGCTTAAATGCAGAGTAGAATGAGCAACTTTACAAAACCGGACAGCTGAAAACCAGGGTTCTATGTGATATGAACCTAATTTTTTAACAAAAGATAAGGGTTTTTCCACTTGTAGTAGTGTGACTGGGGAAAATATACTTTTGTACTATGAAAATAAGCAATTTGGGTTTATATTTATGGAAATACATGAAAAAATATACATCACAGGCATGAGATGTACCCGCAATTATAGAATGACCCTGATATGTTTGGTAACCGACGCTGTTGTTCTGTTTGTGTTCTGCAGAGGAAAGTCTTACAGGTTTGGAACGACATGAGGATGAGTGAATGGTGTCAGATTTTTCTTTTTGCAAACTAGCCCATTTGCCATACCTTTTTAAAAGCATACCAACAGTCAGAGTTAGGAATGTTGAAGACCTGGAATCTAGAGGAAATGAGTCAGCTCAAGCTCACACAAACAGACACTTGGAAGAATGAATCAAGATACAACCACCACCGCTGATTCACCCATTGTTTGAGGTCCTGCTAGATTTCAATCTGGTATTGCCTTTATTAAATACTTCACAATTTCACCTACAATGAATGGTTACAAAATGTTACCTTTAGTCAAATATGGACACTTTTCAATTTACAAAGCTGTCATTTTGCAGAGAGGCAACCCAAAAACAAAAACCCAGATACTTCAGAGCAGTCAATGAGACATACCATGTTTCGGGGAAAGAGTGACAGAGCTGTAAGAACAAAAGAAAGACATGATATATTTTCCATCAACATCAGCTGTTGAGCAATTCAATGTAATTTACAAACCAAATGTGAAGAATATGTACTATACACATGTATATATATTTATATTTATATATATATATATATACACATTCATAAAATGGTTCAATTTGACAGCCACGTTACAAAGAAGAAAAAAAAATAGCAGACCGCTTAAGTATAAAAAATAAATTAAAATGATCTCACATGTGACAAACACGTACAACAGTAGGTCTTATCTGTGGAGTGGCATCAACAGACTAAACACGAATTTGAACCGATAGGAATATAAGGGCATCCATACAGACATGAAAAAGGAGCTAACTAGTCTAAGCAGAGGAAATATAGCTAAAATTCATTAAAAGGATCTAAATCACTGATGGGAAGCAAATGAAAAGTGACAATGAGCAACAGGAACTAGTTCAGTTCCACCACAGGAGGCAGAGGGAGTGGCAGTAAATGAAATCTCCCTACTGCCAGGTGGAGTAAGTCAGTCGGCAAACTTAAGCAGGAGGATGTAGCGGGGTTAATGGGCCATAATCCAACAAACCTGTTTGGTGTAGGCTGAGGAAAATGTTAGTCTTTTACAATGCCAAAATTAATGTAATTCAGTGTCTCTTGATGTACACACCCATAGAGGTCCTTAAAACGAACATTTATTTAAACGTTTCTTATTTGGTTTTTAAAATAGACATTTCGTTTTCATCTTCCCTCACTAGCACAGACTTAATCCCTTCCAATCCCAACCGTCCAATAGAAATATATATGTGAATACTGTGGTGTGTAACCTGGCAGGGGTGAATATCTTTATATAATCAGGTATCAGGTGAATCTGCACACCTAAAAGTCCTAAAGCAGCTCACAACAGCACAGCAGCTCACTGGCAAAACGGTGACGCTGTGGGGTCAAAGCCTTTGAAAACGTCCTTTAGAGAGGCATTGTCCTGTTCAGCCGTGTCAGGCTGGGCGGGGCTATTGCCACCAAACGGGCTGCCGGTGCCGCTTGGTTTGTTGACCTGCTTTACCATGGTGAACAGTGTGGATACAGGGAGGTTGTGGACCCCTGCTGGCTGCTCTGCAGAACCAGCAGGGCCCTGACCAGCTGCGGATGGACCACCTGTTGCAGGGGCCCCTGCGGCAGTCCCTGCATTGGGCGAAGGTGAAGGTTTGGGTCGAGGGCGATTGTAGCTGTTGTAGCGATCCGTAGTCTGCTCCGTCGAGCTCTTCTCTGGTTCCGGCTGGTCCAGTGCAGACTTGCGCACAAACAGTGGCTCTTTAGATTTGGGCTTGGCTGAGGCTGCTGTACTTTCGCTTGACTTTGGTTCAGGGGGAGGGCTAGTGTTTCTAGTTGCCCCTGAACCCTCTGCCTTGTCTGAGCCCTGAGTCCGAGGATCGTACAGACTGATGCCACTCAGCACGCTGCTGCTGCTGCCCCCACCACTACTACCTCCACCGCCAGATCCCACCCCTCTAACCGACCCCCCTGCCGATAGCAGCCGAGGGTCATAGGGCGCGATGGTGGGGCTGGAGGAAGGTGGAGATAAGGAGGCAGCTGGGGGAGATCCTTGAGGAGCAGGTGGCTCCGAGGTGGACTTAAGGGCAGATTTCTGAGGCTGGAGTCGGGGGTCAGCAGGGGCTTTTCGTGCCATGCGAGGGTCAACAGGCTTCTCGGCAGAGATGGACGGAGGTGAAGAGATTCCTGTAGAAGCACCTTGAGTGGGGCTGGATGAAGTGGCGTTGACAGTTTTGAGGATGCGGGAGAGTAGCTCAAAGTCTGGAAGGGAAGAGGAGGATTGATTCGATTGCTCAGCAGGAGGAGCAGTAGGAGGAAGAGAAGCGGAGTGATGCTGGTGCTGGGGCTGGTGCTGGGTGCGAGACAGACGAGGATCCATGGCGGTAACTGGAGGGATGCCAGGGGGCAGTGGGAGCAAGTCTTGTTTGGGAATGGGGATAGGGATGAGGTCTTCAGGACTCCAAAGCACCGCCTTAGAAAATGAAGGCTTGTTCAGGACAACATCCTTTTTGATGTGGCTGAACTGCTGTAGTTGGGAGCGGGGATCACGCAAAGCCATGCCCATTAAAGGGTCGAGAGGGATGGGCACGGGCTTGTCCCTCAGCATCCTCTCACCTTCTTCTTCCTCATTACTGGCTGGGGCGGTCAACGGAGGGGGTTTGTAAACAAGTGGAGGCTCAGGTTTAGGGGCATGGGCGGCTACATGCCGGGCAAGTCGGGGGTCTGAAGGTGTAGGAGATAGGGAGGATGAAGCACTGGCCTCGGGTGCCTGAGAGTCTGTGTTCCGGGACAAACGTGGGTCTCGTGCCAGCCGGGGGTCTGCTGGTCGGCTGGGTGCCATTGCGGGCTGAGACTTTTGTAGACGAGGGTCACTGGGAGCTCCATCCTGCTTGGCAGGGGCTTGGGTCTGGGTTTGTTGGCGCAAGGTTTTGAGAATGGAAGTGACACTGCCACCACCATCCTCATCTTCACTGGAATACCAGTTTGCTGAATCTCCTGTAAGTAAAAGAAAGTGCACAGATTTAGAGCTCAATCTCAAGGCTTGAAATTGCGACGACTTTGGTCACAAATGCTCCCGAAATTGAATCTGTGCGACAAATCAAAATATACAAATAGTTGTTGAGGTGCGACCTGTTTTAATTTCTCTACAAAATGTTTGCTAATTACTGCACAGTATGTACCAGCTGTGAGACAGCGACCAGTCCACCATTCTATCACATAACTTTTTAAAGTTGGGAGCACCAGTGCCTAAAGTAAAAAAGTTTCAAGCCCTGAATCTGATTTTCCTTTGCTGGAAGTCTCATCTGAAAACATCAGCCTCTGTTAGTTTCAGTAGTGTTAGTGCAATAAAGCACCATCTAGTGGAGGGACAAGATATTTTTGTGGTGAGATTGCGCAACCCCAGGCCAGAGGATGTTTACAGTATTATGAAGTCCTGGGCTGGGTCAAGCTCTGTGCAGAGTCCTTGAGATGTTTCCTTCCCAGAAATAGCCTTGGCAACATATACATTTGAAGTCAGCACTTTGAAAACCTCAGCTATTTGTATGACAAAAATATAATAATAATAAAAAATCTCCCTTGTAAGGTACTTGGGTAAAAAGGGAACATTCCTGTATAAAAGCTATGCATATTGTTTCAACAGAAAATATGTTATATGATATTGTATTGAATATTGCCAGCGCAAGTAATGAAGTAGTGCAGTAGTACCTTCATTCTCCCTCTCAGGTCCTCCTCCTTCAGCCAGCCTCTTGGCTCTCTCCTCATCTTCTTGCTGTTTCTGCTGGAGTCTCATAAACAGCACACGCTGTGCTGGGGGCAGGAAATCTGGCACTGCCATCCCAGGCTGGTTAGTTGGACCTGCATTAGCTGCACCCTCTACACTTCCAGAGTTCTGGTTCCCAGGTGACTGATCATTGAAGTTTCCACCACCTACCCCTTGAAAGCTGTCACCTGTACGGGAGGCAAAGAATGAGGCTGAATACTAATGTTTCAGAAATAGAGCAGAGTAGCACAATAAAGCAGCTCACAGTCGCTCAACTGGTAGAGCATGGTGCTAGCAATAACAAGGTCATTGGTTCGACTCTCAGGGAATGCATGTACAGATCAAATTTAAAATAAATTTGGATAAAAGCATCTAACAAATGCTTAAATGCAACTGCCTTTTGCATATTGCTTTTGCGTGCTCCAAATTTACAAAACCAAAGTTACAATACAATATGAACTCACCATCTCTTCCACCTCCATCTATTGACATGCCTTGCTGCTGTTGGTGGTAGAAGTTATCATAGAAGTTGTTACCAGATGATCCACCACCTGGAGGCATCATGCCCGGGTTTGGTGGCCCTTCTCCCTGGCCAAAATTCTGCATCATTGGCGGACCTGGTGGAGGGCCTTGATTCATGTTAGATGGGCACATAGGAGGCATATCATGAGGACCGCCTGGAACCATGTGTCCTGGTGGCGGAGCACCAGGAAAGCGAGGTGGAGGTGCACCTGGGGGACCTGCAGGAGGGCCCTGAGGTCCTGCGGCACCTGCAGCAGCATTGCCAGGACCTGGTCCCCTGTAAAAGAGTACATCTGTGTCAGTAGATTCTGTATGTGGCTAGTAAGTAAACCAAAATCAATCAATCAATCAAACTTTATTTATAAAGCACTTTAAACAACCGAAGTGGACCAAAGTGCTGTACAGCAACAAAAAAAATCCACAACTCACAATACATAAAATACAACTAAAACAGATTTAAGACAAACCGCGATACCATAGAAACTAGTGGTGTAACGGATCACAAAACTCACGGTTCGGATCACACTACGGATAATTTTTCGGATCAGAATAAAAGGGAGAGGAGACAATTTTTATTTGCTTTCCATTATTACATGAAAACTTTTGGTGTTAACATAACCTATATGGTTTATAGGTTAACAGGGAACTTTTGGTGTTAACAAAAATAACCTATATGGTTTATAGGTTAACAGGGAACTTTTGGTGTTAACAAAAATAACCTATATGGTTTTAACAAAAAAATAAATAAATAAATAACCATCTGAATAAATCAAATTTTCCAGTTGTTAAAGCGTAACATGTAAAAAACAACCTGACATGAATATGGGCCTGAGCTTATAATGACAATTTTTTTTTTTTTAAGATTAGGATGTCAACATTCTCAGGGGAGAGAGTAGACCTCTCACACTTGTCAGCATTGCAATTCTCTTTGTAGGCCTATACACTATTTTATAGATATAATGTTTAAACGCACTACACTTATAAAACATTTTATTGAATTCATTACTTTATATTTATATAGTCTAGAACCTACTTTAGATGTATATATTACGTTGCTCATGCAAGTTGCAAAACAGGCTATAGACTATGTTAAAATAACAAACATTTTAAATTAAAACTTACGATAGACAAAAACAGACTCTCCTCTTTTCTTTCGTTTTTTAAATCTTTTTACAAGAAATCCTGCAGGTCATAAAGAACTTTGTTTTTCCACCTCCAAGAAAGGAAAAGTGCTCTCCGTTATTTCTCCTTGCTTTACTCGAGGCAAAAACTGTGTTGACTTTGAAACAGAGTAGACTTTACATTATATGCATCTGTGTGGAATTACTAGATTTTCGCATTGATACATGTTTGTTTTAATGCGGATGCGCTGTCACTTTAATTCAGCGCCAGCTCATAAAAAAATAGACTCTGTGCGGAAACGATCGCAGCACAGCTGTACAGCTACGCGCTCCTGGAACACACTGACGGACCGAAGCTGCGTGCCGTGTGAAAGCTGTATCCGTTAACATGGGTACGGAAAGAATACGCACCGCATACGGACTGCAAACGAGTATGTGTGAAATGGGTGTCAGCAGGTGCCATGCTCAATGTATGTGTCACTTTCATACGGCTTTCTCGTGCAACAGTGCCTACATAATGTTACAGTTTTGTCCACCACCCTTCTTCCGTCATCATTAAATTTTACGGGGAAGCCAAAATGCTCCCATACATGTGATTTGAATGATGCGGGAGGCTTTTCAAGTTCTTCTACTTCTCCGCTAGCCACTGTTGACTGATTAACATGCCCTGTTCACGTGAACACATGTGTTTAAAGGAACGAGATCACTTAAAAAGCAATATCGGCAGAAAAACTGTCTGTTAGTCTGCGATCGCTAAACAATTCAGATTAATCCACAAGTTTAAAAAAATGCGCAATAAATCCACGGGTCACGTGCGTGCCGTACCGTGGGTCGTGATCCGTACGGATCACAGACCAACTGCGATCTGTTACACCCCTAATAGAAACAATAAAATTAAACAAAATGTCAACGTCAGGTGTCAAAGGCCAAGGAGTAAAAGTGGGTTTTAAATGACTTGATAGAAAGAAAAAGATAGCTAACCTGACACCCAGTTTTTGTGCTAGCTGTCCTGTGGGCTTCACCACAATCTCAAACAAGGAGGGAATCTTCTTCCCAGCATTTCCTCCACAAGCAGGTGGTGGACCCATAGGTGGTGGAGGAGGACCATTGGGGTTTAGAGGGCCTTGGAAGGTGCCTCCATCTGGGCAGGGAGGAGGAGGGCCTGGGCAGGGCCCAAGTCCAGGACCAGGACCTGGGCCAGCACCAGGGCCTGGAGCTGGTGGACCACTTGGAGGCATATTACCATGAGGGGGAACAGGCATTCCAAATTCCATAGGCGTGGAGGAATCCCCTGGAGAAGGTCTTGGTGGAGTTGGGAGAAGACCAACACCAGGGGGTGGTTTTGGAAGAGGGTTAATGCCTTGCTTTTTCAGTTCCTCGACCTCTTTCTCATCTTCTGCACCAGCTTCTGCATCCTCTGCCAGCATCTTCATCGGGAAAAAAAACATGTGATGTTAGTCAGGGTGAACAGAAACAACAACGCTACAACTACATTTAAAATATCTGCGATGACTACCTTATCCAGCAGCTCTTGAGTATCTTCTGTTAGGGACTCATGAGAGAACATGCACTCCTCACCATTCACACAGTTCCCTGTGGTATGGAACAACTTGCAAGGGAAATCACGTGCAGTGGAGTCAAGGAGTTATTTTGACACGTGTGGAAACACTTATTTTTATCTAGATATAAATAGATGTATAGATAATAAGAGCTTATATGACAATAACAGTAAGCAAAATGACCAAAGGATATCATGCATGTAGGGACAGTTCTCTGCTCGTGCACAGAAGCCAGTGATGTAAAACTTGCAGAGTTCTTTCTTCTTAGGTAGCTCAATGTCATGGCTGAAGTTACAGTGGTCACCCTGATGATAAATTGACAGCATTAGTACAGAAATATTGGTGTCAACAAATCATATTTGATTTTACATCATCTTATTAGTCAGATGTTTATTTAAACTTACAATACTTTCTTTTAATACTCAGAAATAACAGGCACATCTAAATTGTTTCAACCAATTTTATCTGCAACATCTTCCAAATTTGGATTACTGTGCTTACCCAAGTACAGCGGCCCTCAATATAGTATTTACAGATGGCTTTGCCCTTTTTGTCTGGCCCATGTTTCTCCTGCTCATGTCTCCTTGGGCCTCCAGATCCATCCTAAAGCAGTCAGAGAACAAATAATTCAGATGCTAATTTATATTCCGCTGATTAAATATGAACCAGGCGGATAATCTGAAGAACTGTCTTACACCCATGTCCATTTCCCCGTTGTTATCTTCATCAGGACCTTGGTCTCCTCCACGGCCCCTCCCTCGATTTCTCCCTCTGCCCCGGTTCATTCCTCGACCTCCTTTCCCTCTCCCGCGACCTCGTCCACCTTTTCCACCTATAGAAAACAAAAATAAGATTAGAAATGACAAACACTCAAAAATAAATAATGCTTAACTCAACATCTATTAATCAAGCAGAACTCACCCCGCCCTCTGTCCTTCGATTTTCTGTACTGGTTTAGTTCTTTTGAATAGTCATCATAGTCATCGTCTCCCATGTTCTCATAGTCATCATCTCCATACTGTCAAAGAAAACATGCATGCTTTAGGGAATTAAAAGACAAACTGACTGATTTAATGTATAGCTTGCATAGTAATAATGACATTTGATATAGAAATCTTTTTAGAGGCCTGGAAACCACAACATTAAAATTCCCTTATATTTCCATGACTATAAGAACACTGGATATGCTGTATAAGCTGGGTTTAGTGCTAAAAAACTTGTTAACTATGACTCACCTCCATCTCTTCTCCATATATGCCATCACCATCATCATTCTCTCCTCCCATTTTGCCCCGTCCTCTCCCTCTGCTTCCTCCTCGCCCACCACGTCCCCTCATTCCTCCTCTGCCTCGACCTCTCTGGTTCTTCATGCGGTTTTTGCCACCTGTGTGAAAGCAAAAAGGCTCAGCAGATGTAATCACACAGACACTGACACACTGGTGTGAATCACACACTTCTCTGAGCCGAAGAAATGAAGTGTGCAGATACTTGTCATACTTATGACATTGCAACTAAACAATAAACTCCATACGTCTACCTGCTCATTATTAGAGATAATGTATAGCACTTCTGTTAAGGGCTGCAGCAATTAGTCGATAAAATCAATAATAATCGATAATGAAAATCATCGACAACGATTCTCATTATCGATTAGTCGGGTCTGCCACCAACTTCCACCAGTCGCGCCAAATTACAGCACTGAATAACGCATTTCTATGGACAAAATGCATCTAAAAATAGTGAAGGAAACAGAGCGAGCTGCTGCAGGAAAGGTACATGATCCAAGCACCCCAAACATGAGAATCCTTTATTTTAAGCTTCAAGCGAATGCATTAGCATTTAACATACCCTGTCATGCGCTTTGACAGATGCGTGTCTCCTCAGCGAAAAACTTTAATTTTACAGGTTATATCCACTGATCTATATGGCGGATGTTATAGTATACATAGTAAATTACTAATATAGTAAATGTTTCTAATTCACCCGAGTATTTCCATTTAGCATGAAAGCGCGTCCTGACAGTCTGTAAGCTAGTGTTATACTTTCCGCGCCCACGATTGTGTGAGGTATCCGAGCAGACCCCTGCATAAACTTTCAGTAGTATAAATACAAGCTGCTGTCCGCAGCGGTCCGTGTTCGCGTCCAAACATGAGTATAACTGAGCATTTAAGCTTCAAACTTAAAAGTGCGGCGGGCACGCGTATGCGCGTCAAACTGACAGAACGCAGTCGAGAGGGAATTAATATTCAGCACAAAAACATATCTGCTGTTGGACACTGAATTTAGGTTTGTACATGTAATTAACGTACTTTATGAGAGTAGTAACTGTAGAGGGATAACAGCGTGTAATTGAGTATAAATGTAAGACGTTTCTACAGGATACAGAAATGATGAACGTGTCCATAGCGAATGTGTGTGTTCCTGCAGAACATTCCTCTTATCTGGTAACACTGAGTTTGTGTTTTTGTTTAATATAATTTTAATGTAGTAGGGATTTAAACTGTCCTTTTGCGTAGTAACTTTTTTTGCACATAATTTATAGCACAGATATACACTTACGAAAATTAACCATGGTTCTATTAGATTGTAAAAACCACATTTTTGGCACACTGATTACCATTTGTATAACCACACAAATACCATAGTTAAACTATGGATTGAAGCAAAACTATGGTTAATTTATTGTTACCATGGAATAACTACAATAACCCTGTTTTATTTATTTATTTATTATTACTATTATAATCTTTTGTTTGTTTCATTCGTTGTAAAACCATGGTTCATTTTTGTAAGGTATATTGACTATGTATGTTTTCAAAGCACTCAGCTGAGACGTTTGTTTTTGTCAGTAAAAAAAGTGGTTATTTTATCAGATTAATCGAAAAAAATCGGCCAACTAATTGATTATCAAAATAATCATTAGTTGCAACCCTATTTCTGTTGATCTGCATTCAGCCAAAACCATTCAACCTAATTTATCTTATTTTTAAACTAACATTCACCTCTGCCACGTGGACCACCTCCAACCTCTTTGGCTTTACGGTACTGGTTTAATTCCTTGGTGAAATCATCATAGTCATCATCACCCATGTCCTCCTCCTCTTCACCTTCATATGTTTCCTCCTCATAGTCATCATATCCACCATAGCCCTGCTTGTCCATCTTCATATAGCTGCCTTTCTTTGGCATCGGACCTCCATGACCAGAGGAAGCAGGAGGGTAACCTCCTTGAGACTACAAAATATAGACTAGGATTAAAACCTTATCTGCTTGGCAGGCCAGTCTAATCTAGTTGTGTTATGAGTGTTACTTTAAATAAATCAAATATAAATGTTTTACTAATATAAATGTTATTTTAAAGAGAACCAAAATGATGTTCTACTCACAGTGGGAGGATACTGAGGGCTGTATTCCCTATACTTCCTCTTTTCACTGGGACTGTAATCGGAGTCATCACTGTAGTCTGAGTGGTCATCACTGGAGGATGCGTGACGCTGAATTACACACAAATACATTTGATAAGATGATACAGATGATATAGACTACCGGTCAAATGTTTGTTGTCAGCAGGATTAAAAACCAATATATTCAGCAAGGACACATTAAATTGATCAAATGTGACAATAAAGACATGTATAATGTAAGAGATTACACATTTAAGAATCAGTTTAAGATCTGCTGATCCTACAACCTGATATAACATCACATGAAAAACTAAGGTGAACTACACTGTATTGGGCATTCAAAGTGGCATCATGATGGCATCAATTTACTGATTAGATTCAATACAGATTCCAGTGAGGGGGTTTTGTCAGTCTTTGATCTTCCTACTGAGAGTCAAACTATGTGTGAATGTTAACATAATCTTAGTTCTCGTGACCAGGTCTTTTAGGGCAGTGGTTCTCAAATGGGGGTACGCGTACCCCTGGGGCTACGTGAAGGCACTCCAGGGGGTACGTGAGATTTTAAAATATAGCCTACATATATTTAAAAAGTAGCATCCATGCAAAAATCCTTTACAAATAATTATTTAATAAATATTTCAGGAAAATATAAGTATAAGTTCATAAAATGAAATCTATATTCAGTAGCCTATTCAATTTCATTATCCTAAAAACCAGAGTCTCCCCCATACCAGGATGGTTTGACCCAACCTGTCATATGCCGCCTGGCATCACCTGTCAATCACTTGGATCATTATCGTCAAATATCAAAAGAAACATTACCCGGAACTATTTGTACCAGGAACTTTTTTCCCAGGAATTTTTTTTTCTCCCAGACCTGCTACTGTCTGCGTTTCCACTGCGGTCTAAAGTACCGTGAAGATTAGGCAAATAGTCTGATGACGTAGGACTGCGCGCAACTGCACCACCCAGTCATTGACGGACAGTAATCATTTTTGTGCGACACTGTCTGCAACAATAACAAGTATAGAGGAGATTGAAGCTGTGCTGCTTTTGTTGGTTATGTATTGGTTTGCTAAAGAGGTCATTAACAAAACAGTGGAAAAGAGACGAGCACTGATACTAAAGCGTATTCTGAAAGCTTGTCGAGCTAGATTTAAAATAAGACAACATGTTATCAGCTATTACGGACATTGATGTATCATATATATATCATATGCTCAATAAACCTTGTTGTCGGTCCAGCAGCCGTATTTTTTATTTTATTTTTATTGAAGATTTCTCTTTGAAATAAATGCTGTTCTTTCTTTTTAACTTTCTATTAATCAAAGAATCCTGAAAAAATATATATTACCGTTTCTACCAAAAATATTTAGTACAATATTACCGGTTAATATTTTTTAGTTTAAGCAGCACAACTGTTTTCAGCATTGATAATAATAAGAAATGTTTCTTAAGCAATGAATTAGCATTTTAGATAAAATCTCTGAAGGATCATGTGACACTGAATACTGGACTAATGGCTGCTGAAAATTCAGCTTTGCAATCACAGGAATAAATTATATTTAAAAATAAAAAAAGTTATTTTAAATTGTAATAATATTCCACAATAGTACAGTTTTTACTGTATTTTGGTCAAATAAATGCAATATCAACACAAACACTTACCTTGTGCTTAGATTTACGCTTTTTCTTGGCCCTCCTTTTTTCTTTTTCACGCTCTCTCTCCCTCTTTCTCTTTCTCCTGCGCCGATGTGACTTTTCTTCATCCGATTCACTGGCATGACGTTCTTTGCTGCGGCGAGGTTTATCCTGGGGATCAGCTCCCTCACCGCTGGGCACCTCTGCCTCTCCACCATCGTCCTCCAACTCGCCTTCCTCCAGTTCCCCATCTTCTTGCCTGTTTGACATGGAAAACACAGCAAGAACATCACAACTCTGAACAGGACTACACCAGATAATGTAATTTTTTTGACTCACTGCCATTCAAGAACTGTTGGTCTATGATAACTGGTTAGTTGCACAAAAGCTACTGTTGTCTAAAGCTGTGCAGAACAGAACATCACCTCTATTGATTGCTTTTTAGGTGGGCCTTCGTTCTTAATTCTGACACGGCGACTTCTGCTGGTCTGGCTATTAACAATTAACATGTCATTACAGTGTAGATAACTAAGCAAATTGAGATGTCATAACAGCATTTGATCTTCAAACTTTCAGACTAGACAGTGAGGGTAGAGCTGAAGGTCAAGAGAGATCAACAGGACTGCCAATCTACAGACGCAATACTATAATTTAGTTGCTTGAAGCATCACACCAGTGGTGTCAAATGTTCACTGCTCATTTGTCACCTGCTGAGAACAACTCAGAGTCATTACAGAGCCGCTCTGTTGAAGATTTAACATGTAAGTACATACAGTTACATTCAGGTAGGACTGCCCTTTAAAACTAAGATAAGGAGTTGCCACATAAGACATAGAAGAATTACTGCACTTTTAAATTGTGCCTTGACAAAACATTATCGCCTAACCTCTCAACTTTGGCCTATAAAACCAACAGGTCCCTGCTATGCAACTTCTGACAAGTGCACGTGTGATACCAGACAAACTGCAATGCAAAGCTGTATGTGAGATACGATTCAAAAGATAAATATTACCACAGAAGTTAAACCAGCTGACACATCTAAATAATGCTTATAATGTATCTCAGTCTCTTAAACTAGTACAAAAAAGCTACACTTGCAACCATTTGCAATCAGTAAGACAACAATGTAATACTCTCAATCATTTTACAATCAGTATCAAGTCTGGATGAAGGTCCTTAATCCACCCATTCCTCTAAACTTTATATTA
This sequence comes from Gobio gobio, assembly GCF_949357685.1. NCBI lineage: Eukaryota > Metazoa > Chordata > Actinopteri > Cypriniformes > Gobionidae > Gobio > Gobio gobio. Next base: position 32,483,246 of record NC_137114.1, on the reverse strand, counting down.
GAAGACAAAACTTATTCTACTGAACTTCAAATCCTCCAACTATGTAGCTATTTTTCAGGCTTTTTCCAAAGCTTTTTAACAATTACAATAAAGATACAAACTTCTTTTCTTAATGGATTGTGTGTACAAGATCTTGCATTAAATTAGGATAAACTCATGTCATCTGCTCCTCTGAACATTGAATGTCTTTAAAGTATTACAGAGGTATCAATTGATGAATTATCACTGCATTAACTACAAATCCCCCCGTCTGTATTAAAACAATCTCCACAAGCATTTATGCCATGTTGTAAATAGAAATCTACAAGCTTCAGCAGTTATCCAACAGAGTGAGTCTCAGTCTTGCTATTATTTGAACATGCTGAAGTGCCAAAACAATATGGTCTGACAAAAACCAGGCCACACTTGTATTATTTACTTGTCTAACACCTTTCAAAAACAACTGCCAAAAGAAAGAGTGCCAAAGTAACAAAGGAAATGATTGCTTAGTCATATTAAGTGTTGCAAGGAAATCTTGGCAGATTTACAGCTCGGGAACTACCTCTAATTTTACTAAAGAAAAGGTACTAACCAACTTAGTTCACTGCATCAAAGTAATACTATACAATATCATGCAAAGACAAAACAAATGTGACGACAAAATAGTATACTGGCCTTCAAATTTCTGGTAATGAACTGAAAATACTTACTGCGAGCAAAATATTAATTTATGCATAAATGATTTTCATGGAAGGTGAGAGGTTGCATTTGGGGCATTTGCAGACAATGGTGATATGTTTAAGAACCTTTGTGTTTTGCTTCATGTTTTGGTAAGACCTTGAATGCTTCTGAGACATTGGACAAAGTACTGGTTCATAAGGGATGCATGTGCACATTAAGCTAACTAGTTTTCAAAAAAACTAGAATATGTTAAACCAGGGGCACCTGTTGTGGAAAAATTTACAGATTATTTACAGTATGTTATCTTTTGTTTTCTACTGAGCTGACTTGGAAGGCTTAAGGGACCGTTTTAACCCAACAAGGAAGCCAAAAAAAAAAAAGCCATTAAAAAAAAGTAAACAAATAATTTTCGTTGATAGTTCCAATTAAAATGTCGTACTGTTACTAACATTTCTCATGTTAAATCAAATTTTATAATAGACATTAATAATAATAAAAAAATAACTTTACTAACTAAATGTATTTTATAAAATAATAGTACACTCCAAGAACTTGCTATTTGAAAATATAGTGGTATGAATATGATTAAATACTGACTTATAACGTTAAAATGAATACTCAAAACCCTAAAGGAATAAGCATCTATTTCAGTTTATTAGTGACGTTTCAATAAATCTATGTGCGTAGCTCGTGACACTTAGCACACATGCTAAGTGCTAAACGGTGACAAATTAACATTGCCTAGCTTAAATAATGATATTACATTAAGATAAACTGAATCGTACTGTATTCGATGACTAATTAAATGAATAGAAAGAATTGTTAATGAAGCGGTCAAGTTATAATCCATGCTAGTCCGTGGCTATTCATTAGCTTCCGTTAGCCGTGTTTTTGTTGCATTTTACTTACTCGGCTAACTGTTAGCTTTAGCTTTGTCCGGGCCTCGCGATGGTTAAATATACAAATTCCTAAATGCGTTACCGGGGATGGTTTTTACACTACACCACACTACGTACAATTTGCGCTTGTCATGAAGATTTTAACTTTATATTAATAACCAAAATCTAGTTTACTATAGGTTTTTTCTTTTGTCCGTCCGTTCTTTATCTGTGATGAAAACATTGAGTTACTGGAGCAATGTTTTGGCGTAGTGTGGCCCCTTGGTCTTCGATCACTTAAAAAGCTTCGGAAAGTGAATGAAAATGTAAATTTGATCATATTCTGATTGTTTTCCTGATTCGCTTATGACCTTCCAGGTTGCGCTGTTTAACGTTTCAAGATGGCGTTTCGTTACCTCTGTACGTTTCCCAGAAAAGGCGACTTTAATCCCTTTGAAAGAAAAAAAGCAAATGCCCGTGCTTTTGTTTTTGGAAAAAAGCAAAGGACAAATCAATAGTTGGATAGAAATATGATGATATTACTCGACCTTTCGTCAGTGAGAAGGCTGTTGTGTTCGTGGTTGGCTGTTGGGGAGTTTGGATGGACAGTCATGCTTTCCACAGCCATTTCCTCTAACGTACTACATTCAGTGCAAAAAATCAACTGTCTTATGCGTTACTTGACTTTGATCTACTTGTTGATTGGCTTTAGGAAGAGATTCAGTTCATAGTAGTCAATTCCCCACTAACAGTTTAAAAGAGAAACAGGTTGAAAACGTTCCTGAGGTTCTCCGTCCTACAGTTGCGATGTGAAATGAAACTCATGCACTTAAAATGGCGACGCTTCTTCTCCGAGGAGAAGGGGCGGACTTATGTGACGTGACGTCGTCTGTCACGGAAATGACCGATCGGGTCATGAAGACATTTTTGTCCATATAAATAGGATTTTTTTTTTTAATTCCAGATTATTCTATATCACGTTTGAATAATCCTCTCGTTATTGAGAGGAAAAAATATTTGGTTTCAGTTTTATGATAGTGTGTGTTTTTTTTGTTTTGTTGTTTTTTTCTTTTTTAGCTAAAGAAAAAGTTATATTGGTTTTATATATTGGTAGTATTATTAATATGAATTATTGTTACAATAACAATCATTTAAATCATTTTAAGTCATTCTGGCCTGGGGCCCCTTGGAAGCTTGGTTAAGCTTTAAATCGCCAGTAAACAGCAACACAGTAATTCTGATTAGCCTATAGTGATGCGATCAAATGTTCCTGAAATATAAATTATGTACAGTCCAGAAAAAAACTATGCTGAATATTCTGTAATATGAAATAGTATTGCCTTGGTGCAAAACTGATTTGAAAAATCCTTCATTAAACTATATTGTCTTGGATTAAAATATCACAGTTTCACAATAAAATATTGATTGTATATTGAGCATGCACCAAGGAAACAATCATTTAATTATATAAACAGTGATGAACACTCCAATAAACATATTTGTGTTACATGTTTTTTATTATCTCTCTAAGGTTGTTTAATACTATTACTATGTTGTAGCTGTTTACAAATAATTAAAAATAAACTTTATTCAATTTCTAATGTGACTTATGAGTGCATGTTATAAAGAGACTTATGTTCTATTTATATGTAAGTAGATTATAACAGAATGGCAAAGGACAACATTCTTGATATTTGGAGAAAACAAATAATATTGGCTTATAAGGGAGGAAACCATATTCTTTCCCATTTCTATGGGGATATACACAGTGCACAATCATTTAATTTGAATTTTTAATTCAAACATATATCCACTTCATGATGTGATTGATTTCAAAGCTTTAGAGAGAGATGCATCCATGTCCATTGTTGTGCTCTGAATCTGGCGCTTTTACCCAACTCACACGTCATCATTGAGCGCCTTTACGAGTAGCACTAAGCGGCACTTCTGTCCCATTGAATGGGCAGTGGAAAAACAGAGTGTAGAATAGTTAAGCTAACCTCTCAGCCAATTCCTTTCAAGTTATTATTAAAAACGGAAATATTTTGAAATGATTGATACCATCGAAAAAGAAGACAATATTATCAGCGAGGAGGAGGCTGCACAGTATGATCGTCAGATTCGCCTCTGGGGTCTGGATGCTCAAAAGAGGTTTGTGGACAAGTGGAGAACGTACATAAGGAACAAATGTATTCATGTTATTTTAAGCCATTTATTTCGACTGTTTAAGAATAATTCTCTAGCAGAAATCTTAAACATGATTTCATATGAATTATTTGTGTATCTTTCACATTCGATAAAAATTGTGTATTAGGGCCACCCCACGAACTCATTTTTGGACTAGGTGTGCATAAGTATCATGCCATGTAACATACAATATCATGCAACATAATATATGATGTGTAAAAACATTTTTCATTTTCAGACTTAGGGGATCACGTGTACTTCTTGTTGGTCTCCGGGGTCTTGGAGCAGAAGTAGCAAAGAACCTTATTTTGGCTGGAGTCAAAGGACTGACTCTCCTGGACCATGAGCAGGTATCAATTAGACTGACTTAAAGGGATTGTTATCATCATTTGTGCACATACTCTTCCAAATCTGACTTTTTTCTGTGAAAGGGAAAAGGAGATGTAAGGCATACATTTTTATTGTATGGAAAAGACATGCTATAAAATTGAATGGTGAGGCTCATAACAGCACCTTAAAGGGAAGGTTCACCTACAAATTAAAATGTTGTCATCGCTTACTCAGCCTCAAGTTGTTCCAAACCTGAAGTTTCTTTTTTTCTGTTGAACACAAAAGAAGATATTTTGAAGAATATTGTCAATCAAACAGTTGACGGCATCCATTGACTTCGATAGTAGGAAAAAAATACTATGGAAGCCAATGGCTACCATCAACTGTCTAGTTGCTTACTATTTACTATTAGTCAAAATATCTTCTTTTGTGTTCAACAAATGATGACAGCATTTTCATGTTTGAGTGAACTATACCTATAACAGCTACATAACTATGTGGTATTTTCTATGATACTTCCATCAATCAGGTGACAGAGGAGTCCAGACGTGCTCAGTTCTTGATTCCTGTGGATGCAGATGGTCAGAACCAGGCTCAGGCTTCTCTGGAGAGAGCTCAGTTCCTCAACCCAATGGTGGAAGTGAAGGCAGACACCGATCCCGTGGAAAGCAAGCCGGATGACTTTTTCTTCCAGTTTGATGCGGTGAGTGCCAGAATAAAAAGTCTGCAGATTTGACAAACCTATTGCATACAAAAGACAGACAATCTTTTATTGTATTCTATACTATTATTTGATTATTGGTCATCAGGTTAAAAAATGACACACAAATATTTTAGAGACAAAAGAGTATTGTAAATAGAATAGGACCAACAGCATTGGACCAAATTTGTTATGCAACTTTACTGCACATATTACAATAACAATACATATCCTTTTGTACAAAAATCCCATAATAAATATAATAATTCAATGGAAAGGTTGATGGACAGGAACTGTCTTTTTGACTTGATTGAGGTTAATTAATGATAGATTGTTTTACTTTTTGCCTTTCGTGTCCACTAGATGTCACTATACACAACTGATCATTTTTATTTAGGGTGGTTATAGCTACTTTTTTGCCTTGTTTTTCCCTTAACCTCAGAATGAACCCATCTATGAACAACCAACATCAGATCTTGGCACATACTTTTATCTGAGACTTTGAGTTTGGTCTTTTCCAGGCGTGTGCTCTTTTCCAAGCATATGATATGTTCCAGGCCATATTTTCTTTAAATAAGGAATCTGTTGATGGCTGTGGAAGATGCAGTCAGCATGCATACCTTGTTCAAAGCACAGACAGTCAGTCTTTCATCTTCTCTCTGTCTGGGAGCTGTCTGAACTCTCCCTCTGGGAGTGCTAGTGAGAGTTCAGGAGGAGGGGGAAGAGATGGTGGGACACAGAAAGAGGAGGGGGTTTTTAACATCATCAATTCTCTTTCATCTGCTTCTCTTGATATTTAGTCGAGAATTGCACAAAAAACATTGCGTGTGTATGTCTTTGTCTTCTCTTGTCTATGTGTGGTGTTTTTTTACATGCAATTTTCTAAGAAATTACATGTTTAGTAAAGAGGAAGCCAACAATACACATTCATCATCAGGACCTGTACATACATGAAATGATCATTTGAGACAACAAGTACTAGAATGTTTTGTGCAACAAGTAGAGGTCATTGCTAGTGCAGGTGTTGAGGTAAAATAATGTTATTTTTAGAATCATAAATAAGCGATAAAAATGTATGGAAGCCCATTTCTGCTACTTAAGTAAACATATCATTCTTTGGGAAATCTATATTAATGACATAAAAAGTCACAATGAGGAGATAAAACTTGAAATTATGATATGTCAAATCTGACAGTCAATTTCTTGTCAGTTATAAGTCTTTAAATTATTACTTGTCATAATTTCAAATGTTTACCTCATAATTATGACTTAGTATGTCATAAATTTGGCTTATCTTATAATTATGAATTAACATGCCATCATTTAGACTTTTTGGCCTGGTTTTTACAGACAGGGCTTAGATTAAGCCAGGATTAGGCATTAGTTAAATTAGGACATGTAAGTATCTTAATTTTGATTTATCTCAATTATATCTTAGTATACCATATATTAAAAAAAAATTAATCTCATAATTATGATTTATAAAATCAGTATTTATTTTTCTATGTAGTGTAAATGGGCTTTGATACATAACATCAGTGACCTGATGAGGAAAAGTAGAAGATAATAATGTCATCATGTCGTTCCAAACCTGCATGGCTTACTTTTTTTCCTGTAGAACACACAAGGAGAAAATAATGTACTGTTCATTCTTTTCCATAATTACATTTATAGTCACAGGACATTTCTAGCTTCAGAAATAATGCAAAAGTGCATAGAAGTCCATAAAACTTAATTTTCAGTCTGTTCCTCACAAGCTATCATGTTGATTCATAAGAATTAGAATATAGTCATATAGACGGCTTTTATGATACTTTATAGTGTTTTTTTATTATTATTTTGCAAATAGTAGGCTAGGTTTCCATGTGAAGCTGTTCACAAAAACAGCTAAGCTGAATTAAAGACTTCCCAGCATTGACCTCATGTAATGACAAGTGACATCTATTTAGCGGAGACATATGCTGGTAGCTCTGATTGATATTCCGCTGTAGCATGATTAGTTTCTTCTTTGCATCCTCTAGGGGTCACTGCTTGATAAAGATGTGTTCTTTGGACTCGTCTGGCTGCCTGGAGGCACATAATGCTCACAGGAAGAATGTGTCAAAAGACAATGTCTCGCCACATGTTTCATAATGTCCCAGATGAACTTGAACAGTAGTGAAGGTGCTACTCCTAAGGGCACTACTTCATTGCAACAGTATTTCTGAGAAGTGTTGTTGATATCCAGGTGTGGATTGTGTAACCTTTGAACATCTTTTTAAAAGGCCTCCTTAGATAATCAGCTCATTTCAGGTGTACTTTAAGTTATGAAGTCACAGATGTTGTTCTGACAAGGAAGGTAAACAAACCCATGTCAGCAGATAAAATGATAATTCAGCTGTCCTTCAAGATACACCCAGTTAACGCATAATGGCACGTGCCATTGGTATCTCAGATGGGTATTAATATGCCACCCCATTCTTATCTCGAACCCAAAATAGGGGGTGTGAGAGGTGTGGGACCTTGGATAAGAGTACTAATGTTCTGGTCAGTTGCCTGTCATTGCCAAAGCTTTGTTCCTCCAGGTTTCTGGTTGCAAGATGCCTTTTAAGGATCCATCAAGGTCCCTGTTTTGAAAACAGTCACATATTAATGCATGTGGTTTTGTTCAGATTTGTCTGACCAGGTGCTCCAAAGACCTCATGGTGCGAGTGGACCAGCTGTGTGCCTCCAGGAACATTAAGGTCTTCTGTGGAGACGTGTTTGGCTACCATGGATACATGTTCTCCGACCTTGGCCAGGAGCATCACTATGTTGAGTAAGTCAGGAAACATAGATGGAAAAAGGTGTTTGTGTTTGATTTTCATGTGAAATAACTTATGTTCCTATTCAAAATTGCCAGAGAAAAGCCCAAAGTCGTGAAAAGGTCTAATGAGGCCAATGACGGTCCTGAGGCAAAGAAACCAAAAGTCGACCCCAATGTGACTACAATGGTGAAAAAGGTGGGTTTGTTGGTAGATTTGATGTCTATAAACTATATTTTTCAGTTTTCACTCACGTCTATGACCTTTCAAAGTTAAGTTAATGCTTTAACTTCTCCCCTCCATCTCTCTTTATGTAGACTGCCAGTTTCTGCTCTCTCAAAGAAGCCCTGGAGGTTGACTGGACTAGTGAGAAAGATAAAAGCAATCTAAAGCGTGTTCCTGTAGACTACTTTCTTCTGCAAGGTACACCTTTGGATTATTTAAATATAATTCAAATTCAATTAATCTGATAAAAGATTGAAACATTTCCTTCCTAAATTGTGCAATTTATTGATCTTCAGGTTTATTGTCCGTACTACATTCCAGACTCAAAACAATGAGTGTTATACTCTGTCGGTTATGTCTGTCTGTTGACAACTGTTGGATAGAAACGATTTGGAAAAACCCATAAATATACGTTACTTACTGATCAAAGGTTTGGGGCCAGTAAGATTTTTTAATTTTTAAAAGAAGTTTCTCATGCTCACCAAGGCTGCATTTATTTGATCAAAATTACAGTAATATTGTGAAATATTATAATTTAAAAATAACTGTTTTATATTTGAATATATTTTAAAGGTGCCATGGCATGAAATTTTCATTTTATTAGGTTTTTTAACATTAATATTAGTTCCCCTAGCCTGTATATGGTCCCCAAGTGGCTAGAAATTTTGATAGGTGTAAACCGAGTTCTGGGTGTCCTGCTCTGCCTTTGAGAGAATGAAAGCTCAGACGAGCCGATCTGGAATCTTCCCTGTATGCCGTCATACAGGGAAAGGTTACCTCCCCTTCCTCTGCTTTGCAAGCCCAGAGAATTTGGAAAAAAATGGATTGAGTTTATCAGTCGCAATGTCAGCACAGGCTTTACAAACAGACATTTACCATATGGATTCGACAGCACCGCCACAAACAGTGAGTAACAGTGTTCATTAATGCCTGATCTGTGATCAGTGATTTCTGATGTGTAGCTAATCATTCACGTTCACACAGATGTTTAATGCTGTTTATTCATCAGTGAATCAAGCCAGTTACTAAACGATCAACTTCGCATCGTTTCTGTTAGTAGCATGAAACAAATCTGTTATTTAAAGTGTGCTAAACTACAGAGAGCGATCAAAGAACACTCTCTTTATAATGTTCGGATCTGTGAATCACACGTTGCGAGTGTATCTGTACACTTGTCCAAACCGCCGTTATAACGAATGATGCTGTTATGCTGCACAACGAAGCTTGTACTGTATATCGATGTCGTGTTTGCTGTTAGTTGTGGTGAAAGCATTTTGTGAGAGAAAACGCGCTGCAATGACGAGATCACTGCATTCACGCGATCAACAGACTGCCTGTGTACTCCATGCTCATCACTGCAGCTTTTCATGTGATGGGAAAAGATCTAAAAATAATGCTATAATCAACACTTTCACGATTCGTTCATTTCGACTGCTGTAATGGTTAAAAAAACGTAGTAAACGTATTCGAGAGGGGTTCCACATGTTACAAAGTTCGTAGAATAAGGAGGAAGGCGACAGGGTTGCGTGTCTGGGACTCGTGTTTTTTCAGAACTCTCAGATACAAACAAAATAAACCCGCGCTCTCAACAACTCAGCACAATATAACTTTCTCAGCAATCTTTCTCCAGCTCTCCATCTCTCTGGTCCACATGCAGTCCATCTCTCTCTCTGGCAGTGCTTGCAGAGCTCGCTAAACCACATAATCTAATACTCATTTCAAATGCAAAGATGTCAGCCAATCACAACAGTGGGCGTTTTCACTGAAGTCTCCCAGCAGACACGCCCCTTGAAACAGAGCATTCAAGCCAGAGGGCTAATATCAAGATAGAAAAAATGCGTTTTATTTCTAAATTATGACATTTTGTGATGTAAAAATCATACTAACAATATAAGTACACCTCAGGAAACATTATAAAATAAAAATCCTTTAACATGTAATTTATTCCTGTGATGGCAAAGCTGAATTCAGCAGCCATTAGTTCAGTGTCACTAGCCTGGCTCCAGCGAACAGAGGGAGTGGCTGAGAACGATGATGATGATGTTGTGCGCTAGTTTGAGATGACATACATCACGACCAAACGTTAGCGATTGGTTATGGCAGATCCAATAGTTTTAAACTTCAACAGAGTACCCGCCTATTATATTATATTATATTATATTATATTATATTATATTATATTATATTATATTATATTATATTATATTATATTATATTATATTATATTAATTATATTATATTATATTATATTATATTATATTATATTATATTATATTATATTATATTATATTATATTATATTATATTTGGCTGACCACTTGTATCACCTGAGATGGATACCAGGTGCAAACAAGGACTTAAGTGGTTAAATTTGTTTGCGTTTGTTTAGGCGACTGAACACATTGCAGTTTCTTCCGACAGTCTGTTGTACACCGTTATCAGAGGGAGGGCCTGTTGATCTGTGTAATTATAGTCAACATTTCTCTTTTTATTCTAGTGCTCACCTGGTGTCCTCACCGAGACTGGCTCATTTTCCATCACAGGCTGTCCATGGCCAGTCATGTGCAGTGGCTCTCAAAAACAAAACATGCCACCTCCGCACCTCTCTATCATTATAACAGACTCTGACTGCACCTCTGCCCCTCCCTCAACATCTAGTATTACATTTATGGAAAAAATAACACTTCCTATTTGTGCACCGAAGCAAGACTTTAAATACATTTCTGTGCTCAAAAATACCACACATCAGTTCAAACAGCTTTTGAGGAAGAGCCGTTTCCTCTGTCTTAACTCACTGATTTATTTGAGGTTTTATCACCCCAGTGGTGAGACTATTACATCAATGATTTTTTTCCAAACTCTCAGATGTTGTTTTCACAATCTGGAGAAAATTCTATAAAGAAATTCAGCTATGAAACTTGAAATTGAATCTATGTGCCATGTAGAGTGCGATAACATGAATGAGTGGGTGCGTGTTTCTTTGATGTACGTGTGTGTGCTACGCTGCCAGGTGGAAATGCAGTGGGCTGAGGTTCTTTGTGTTGTAGTTGGTGGGCAGTCAAAAAGGGGAAGTGATACTTTGGAAAATAGCCTAAAGGGGCTGAATGCCTTTTCACATGCTGCACAAATCTTCAAACGCATCTTTCTTCCACTCATGTCCTGTTTTAATGTGGAAAACCCACTCTTTCCCCACTCAATTTCTCTTACTTCCTCCAACAGTGCTTCTGAAGTTTCGCACAGATAAAGGTCGTGATCCTCAACCAGAAAGCTTTGGTGAAGACTCTCACCTGCTCTTGCAAATCCGTGATGATGTTCTTGAGACCATGGGCCTGAGCTCGGAGCTGCTCCCCAACACCTTTGTCAGGTACTTACTGACCCAGAAACTTGGGGTTTACGTTCATTTTCCTCAACAACTTTTTCTCTTACCAAACAAGGATGTGAAAATCTAGTTGGTGAACGACTAGTTGACCAAGATAATTAAGTCTGGTTTCGGGTTCACCAGACCTTGACCAGGTTCTTAAGTAAACAGAGTGCAACGAAATGGAACCGAATGTGGGCATTTTTAGAAGACAAATTATTTTTAACTAGTCACGTCTTCTTAAACACACAATGTTCAAAACAACACCATGTAAATTGCCACAGAGGCAGGCATGGCATTAAAAAAAGGAGAGGCAATGTAGCATCAAAAGACATCTAATCCGATATCCTCTCAGTTTAGCCCAAAGTATACTTCGGTGTACACAAGGGTATGTATACATGCTGCATTCACCATAGACACATATACATAGATGCCTCATTAGCAGCTGTTTCTTCTATGGGCCGCTATATGTAAGAAATCCACCATATTGGAATGGTGAACAAGAGCAAGCTGCGTTTGAAACCATAGTTATACGCATGTACAAATATCTATATCTACAATAGACTTCAGCAAATGTTTCCATAGAATTTAGTTAATCAAACATTATAATTGATAAACTAATAAAAGTTAGTATAGTTTTACAGCCTGTAATATTGAGTTAATACATATAAAACACACACTAACACATTCTTACCTGTGAAAGGTTACCCCATTTCTTTGGGAATTTAAATCCCGGCGGTTTTTACAACCAGAGGCTGCGCAATGTTGTTCCATCTTGGAAAACTCATTGGTTTTTACTGTGAGTGACAACAGCATCTGAAAAGTTAACCGTTCCAAGATGGTGGACATGTCTGGAGCAGAATGTGACACCTACATATACATATCCATGGCATTCACGCCATGTCGTAATTACGAGATAACCCATGATGTTCGACAGAGCACGTCCTCAGACAGGTGGTACAGTGTTCACAAGGTACAAGTCTGTTGTTTCACAATCAAAAAAGAATCGGATTAGACTGAACAACTACAAAGTAACAAAAGCGCCCATGTTGTGTGAGTAGGGTGGATAAGAGAAACGCGCAACTTTAGTTTAATGAGAACAAAGATATTTTTTTATCAATTATAACTTATGGAGAGATATAACACAGACACTGGACAAAGATTAAGCGTTCTAGTGTGCATGTATCGAGCACCTGTGTTCACGCACACTATCAAGTGGAGTATATGCGTTCGTACGCATAAAAACTGAATTGTACTTTGTGCTGTTCTCTTCAAGTTAACTACAACCCCCGGCTTTTCTTCTCACAGTTACTGTTTCTCTGAGATGGCCCCTGTGTGCGCTGTAGTCGGAGGTGTTCTTGGACAAGAGATAGTAAAGGTGAGATTTTGATCCATTTACATGTCTATGCAAAATATGTACCTACTCCCACTGCACCATCTGCGAGCCATTGACATCGCTATCCCCTCTTTCTCTCTCAAGACACCTTCTTCCAACTTGGTTGAGTTAAGGGCGGACATTGAGGTTAGAAAACGGGCTCTCCCCTTCCTCAATGTTTTGTTGATTTAAACCCGACAATGTCAACATGATGCTGGCGCTCCTCCACCTCCCTCCATTTTCTGTCAGCTAACCACTTGCAACCCGTTCTAACCTCAATGTCCGCCTGACGTCTTTTCTGTCTCAGGATCATAGCCTGCCGTATTTTTGTTAGCTTATGCTCCTCCACCGCTGCGGCCTGTGTTGCACTGTTATCAGAATGCCATCTCCTCAAATAGTTCACCTTCCTTTCCAAAATGAGCAGTGGCCTGAGCAATCTGGGTAGGACTCCCATGCTTGCCTAAAGTCTTGATTGTTCCATTTATACATACGGTGCTTTTTCCTCAACCATATTACCTTTCAATCTGATTCTTCACAAAACCATCCGCTTTTACTAGCTGCGAAAGTGACTTTTCTGATGAGGCACAGTGAGAAGCGTATGGCAGCTGCCCTCTCCATCAGAATCTGGGCTAAATCCAAAAGTTTTATCTGTTGACAGTGTAAATGCCAGAAATGACGAGGTAATATTCCGGTCACTGATGAAATCCAGCGGAGAGCGGCTGAAATCTTCTCATATGATTCCATAAACCGAACAAGATTAAATAAGCCAAAGCGTAGTGATGTAATCAGTCAGTCTAGAGTGGATAATTACACCTGGATTATGGACAGAAAGAGGATCTCCTGTTGCGTAGGCCATGTAAAAGTACAAAAACCATTTCAGTTACACACAACGGAATACAGTAAACGCTAAACGTCAATATCTCTCTTAGAGGGTGATGTCATAGCCCAGACCGGGATGCGGTGGGGTCTTTGCGAGGGTGGGGATAAGGGCTGTGTGGGGTGATGGAGTGAGCGCCATGGTCTCGGAGGCGGTGGCTGGGCAGGCCTTGAACCCACATGGCGGTGGAGTGAAGCCAGGCTGTCTCGCCATCTCCCTGCATGATGAAACAGGCTGCAATTCGCATATGGCTCTCTGTTCCTCGCTGCCCCTCGCCCATCAGTCTCCGTCGCCACAACAGACAATGTGTCCGACGCATTCGATCAAAGCAGTTCATTACAGAATTCTAGGTCTGCAGCATCTAATGTGTTTCCATGTGTTTGCCAGGCGCTGTCTCAGAGAGATGCTCCGCACAGGAACTTTTTCTTCTTCGACGGCCTGAAGGGCAGTGGGGTGGTCGACTACTTCGGATCCAAATAAGTGGCCTCCAGAGAACACGGAGAGATGTGTGCGCTCCAAACACCATGGATTTTATCCTCTGCCAGTGGCCGCAGGCATTAAAATCTGTCTTTTGGACGGTACCTTTGCGTAGCATTATGCCACACGTCGACTGATGCCAAGAGCAACAAGAACATTTTGTCCACACACTCTTAAATATTCATGCACACACGTTTTTCAGCAGGGTTATTTGATTTCTATGTTTTGTATTAATAAAAGGCCAATGGAAATAAACGTGGTTTGGATTGTTTTGTGCTTCTCCAGTCATCGATTTCAATAATGTCCTCTAATCTATTGCCTAAGGTCTCTTTTCTATGCTAGAATGCAAAAAAAATTAATCAAATGAATGCAGAAAATGCTCCCTTGAGCCATTCATTTCAGAAAATGAAACAACAAAAAATCTTATTCCCACTCTGAAATGAAATGAGGCCAGGTGATATTTTTTTTGACACTTGTTATCATTCTGACATTGTATTGAAAGCCTGAGGCATATTTTGACGTAACTTGTCAGGTGTAGGGTTTTTTTTTTTTTTTGGGTGACGTTCATAGCGGGAAGTTATTTTATTAGCTCAGCCCAGGTATGTCATTTACTGGACTGGTACTGCAGGGTTTATAACCCCGAGGCAAGTAGGAGCTCATATGTTTTGATTTTTATGTTTTCGTAGAAGGAAATATTCCTGCCAGTCCAGTTACGTAAAACGACGTAATGTAACTTTAGGTACGATTGATAGATAGCCTACTATTGATTTGCTTAGGGATTCCACAGCCTTGTGTAATAGAACAAACAGTGCTAAATGTGTCACGCTTGTTTGTTTGCCTTACAACAGAGGTGTATTATGATGTTGTGACTGTGAGCAGACATGCAAAATCAGGACGTCAGGCCTTAAACTCTTTCCCCGCAAGCGATTTTTATAAAAAGTTGCCAGCCAAAGCCAGCACTTTTTTTTTTCAAGGCCCCCAGAATATTTTGTTGTATGAATATCTGAACATGCAATATATCAAAAGAAATAACAGACCCTCTGCTTTTAAACGAAAAAAATGCAACATTTGAAAGTGGGTAAGTTTCATTTTTTAAAAAGCAGCATTTTGAGCAAAAATCTGAGAAAATCTATTGTTTGTCAAAAACTACGTCCGGATGGGGAACGATAGAGTCCATCCATGTTCAAGACATGGTCACGGCCTTGGTTTTATTAGCTGCTATTTCATATTTCACGAGATTCAAAAGCAATATAAGATAGTCTTACAAACATTTCATACATAAAACATAACATAATTTTCTTCAAAAGATTGTTTTAGTCAATGACATCCATGCTCGTTTCTTTGCGGGAGGGCTGCTCTAACTTTGCAGGGGCGTGGTTTGTAGTACCGCGGGACACACACAGACAGAACCTTCTTGAAAATTCCGTCAATGGTGGTGGGGAAAGAGTTAAATGGATAATAAACGTGTGCTTTAATGACAACAGCATCAGTGAGTCATTCTGAATCAGATGGGGAGACTGGTCAGACGGGTTGAGCAGGTGCTAGTGGGAGTGGAAGCAAGTCTAGTAACTGTACATTTTTTCTAGATTCAGGGAAAGCATTGACAGTGGAAACAAACAGCTTACACCGGGTACCACTAATAGGCAAAACTTTTTGAACATTCTTATCATTGCAGGTTTAAATCGGTATGGAAAAGATTTTTAAATGCACTGCTAATAATAACAACAAAGCAGCTGTTATCGTTCACTGAGAGGCAAAACTCCTCCAACAGACAGGATGCCTCCACGGTTATGTAGGCCTACATGTTTTCAATGTCTGGGTATTAATTCAACATTTTTATTTAAATACAAGTAGGCAAAAACAACTTTATTTAAGAATTTTAATTTTTATTAAAATTAGCATGAATTAAAAAAAAAATCGGTTTTCTGAATGCGTGTTTATTTATCTTATTGTGGATTATTCATCAGTGCATGTTTATTTTTATTTATTTATTTGTTTTGTTTACCTTTTTAATAAAAAAAGTGAAGTGACATATGCTGGACTTCTCCAGTCATCAACCTCAAGCTCACGTTCAGATCTGCCTCCGTCCATTTTAACCCATTTCACTTGAATGCACTTCATAATACAGAAGAAAATATCTGTTGCTACTTTAAAATGACTTTGTAAAGCAACCTGTGTATTTTTCTTAAAGTCCTAATGTAAGGCTTAAATACATATTAAACTGAAACCAATATCCGTACACGGGTTACTTGAAAGTGTCATGATTTTAGATTTATATTTGGTGCATTGGTGTTTATAGACAGATAGTTGTCCATTTGCCACTTGGATCCAGTTGGTTACAATTAAATTGCATCACTTTAGGGTCAAAGACAATGTGATGACACAATGTTTTTTCACAAGACAAATGACAATGGACAATAACAGTTTATATTCAAATGGATTTCATTGGTTGGTTTAAACATGTAAACAGTATTCTTTTTCTTGGAAATGTCATTGAGAGTGCAAGTATTCATTTTAAATGGTACTCAAGTACACTTTCACCAAGATAATGAAATATATAATGAATTTCAATTCCTTAAGTACTTCACATCACTGCCAGTGCCAATATAGTGAGAAATGAAACCCTGACTGATTAAGATCCACTGCTCTTTCTCTAGCCGAGGAGAGACCAGGATTAATACGGACTCTGCGTTAAGCTCCTCATTTTAATTAAGCAACCTTCCTCTTAATGTGAAGAAACCCCCAAGGCTAGACGTTCTTACTTCAGAACAGATGTGTTGCTTCCAGCTATGAAATGCATGTGACATAAAGAACAGCCTCAAATGATCAACAACTCTTTTAGGAACACTGGTGACGCCTGAATGGGCCTGCATGGGAAATGTTCTGAGCACACGCAAATCAGAGGATCCCAATCTATCACAACTTTTTCAGATAAGACGTATGGTTGACTCGTGGTTCAGCATGAGTAAAGTCAAACAGTCTTACACTTTATCAGATGAAACATGCATAAGAAAAGGTTTGTTCTGTTAATTTAATGCAGGCAGATCCCTTAAAGAAAAAAGAGAGACCAAGACCCTGAATATTAATACTAAAGTAAGTGTTGTGGTTTAGGCCTGGCCTATAAAAACATGCGTATAGTACCATTTAATATATGAATGAATGAATAGTAGCATTTAATATATGAATGTGCATATTTGTTTTGATGTGATGGTTACAATGCAAAGGCCTTAAAATAATTATTGTTGTGCAGCATCAAGGCTGCATGTCAAACATGTCGAATCCTTTTTTTAAATGAGCTTGAGGATGTCTGTAAACACACACACACACACACACACACACACACACACACACATCAAAACACTTTTGTAATTCTCGTATTTATTGAAAATGGTAAAGGAAAAACAAAACAATACAAAATTATTGTAAAAAAATGTACATCGAAAATTCCAAATGACAAAATTACACAGCTAGAAAATGAGTCTGACGTGTTTAGTGTACATCTGACAGTACAAATAAGGCCTTTCTGCATCAGAGAACACGTGTGTATCGATGAGAAGTCACAAGGTGGCCACAGGAAGGTGAGGAGACCACGCAACTGTTTTACAGGAAGTCATGAGACAGGAAAGGAATCTCTGATCCACAATATGCCATGATGAGAACTCTGTACTGGCATTACAAAGCCAATGCAAACAGAAATGAGTGGTTAGAGGAGTTTTCCCACCGACTGGCCACAGTTTTTCAAATGTGGTTTCTGAGGGAAGTGCTTGAAACCCATAACAGCTAGCGCTCTAAAATATGCTGGTTTGTTTTAACCCAAATCTGGGTCGAATATGGACAAACCCAACTTTTAGGTAATAAATTGAATTGAAAAATGTAACCCAATGACTGGGTTTGTCTATATTTGACCCAAATTTGGGTGAACAGAACCCAGCATGTTTTAGAGTGAGTGTTATGTAAAAGGCCCAGACAGACCTGGATCCGACACGATGATTCATAAGCTATATTAGGAAGGTCATTGTTTCTCTAGTGGATGTCTGTAAAAATACATTTGCATGGCACCTCAGTGATAGTATAAAACTATACTACGGTTCCTACGAACCCGGAAACACGCTGCTCGCGTGGTTAGTCACATTGTTGTCAGCTAGATGCCACGCTTGAAATACATTTATATTTAATAATAGGAAAATAATATCATATTTATTATTTGAATCTGTTTAAAAAATAGGAAAATATATGCGCTATAGTTGAAATGGTTTTCTTTCTCGTCTTAGAATGATGGATGTACGTTAATTTAAAAAAGTAGAAATTCGCAAAAGTTAATGCAACCTCTTTTTTTACCCAAGGCAAACATAAAGCTTTCTTTATATTTTTAATGTATATAATTGTGTACAATATTTTAAATTTGCTGCCATAATAACAGCCGATTTCAGATGTGCTTTTCTTCTCTTTACAGATTCTTCTTAACAGATCTCACTCGCCTTAGTGGAGCAGGGATGACATTTTGTTCTTGTAAATACTTTCCAGCATTTCAGTAATAAAAGTGTACATCTTTAAAATGCATTCAAGTGTCGATAACGCGCTTGGAACGATTACCGTGGTGCTCGGTGGTTGTCAAAAATGATTTAAACAGTGAATTTTGAATCTATAACTTCTTGTAAACTCGATGGCAATTAAATTACCACACAAGCTTGGTGTTTGTCCCAACAACAACAACAACAACAAAAACCCCAGTAGGTATTCGACCGGGGATTTTTACGCGACATTCTTGGACCGGGTTGCAAAAACTGCTAAGACTAGTTTTACAAGTTAATTATCATCAATTTTAGTCATCAATTTTTTTTTCTTAAGACTGCTCATAACATTTTTTCGAAGTCAGTAGGCCTACATAAATTGTAAATTGCAATTTGGCCTAATTTAATACCTAAAAGTAAGATTGACTGCTCACTGACTAACTGCTAGTGGGTGATACTAGATCTTCCACACTGTCTTAATATAATGTCTATGTTTATGCAACTGGCCCCTGGATTCGGACGTCATAAAATCACAAACTAACCCATGTAAATGCTGAAAATAGCTTACATCCCCATGAGAAACAATTACCTTCCGAAGAGGGCTATAGAGAACAAACTTGTTCAAGTTTGATTGAAGTTTGGCTCAGTTTAGTCATTTTAGTAGACAAATAAGTTACAGCAGAAAATACAAATGGATCTTTCTCACAACCTTCAGAGATATTTGGTCCATAGAACACAACACTAATGAATATCTCCATGCTTATTTAATCCATTTTGTCAAAAACAAATCATCAGAATTATCAAAAGTACAAATGATGGACATACAAAATAAATTAGCTTGTGCTTCTCAAATATTTATTTGAGAATTCTCAGCGAAAAGTACATTTTATGGGGACTTTCACTTATTTTTACAGGACTCCGGATATTTAAATCCAAACAAATTGCAAGTATGTAGAAATCCACTGGATTTTTTAGAACAACTGCTTCCAGTGTTGGTCCAAAAAACATTTTTTTCCAGAACAAAACAAATTCGAAACCGAAAAAAGGAACTTAATGTTAAGTACTTAAAGGTCATTTCATCAAAATATACAAAACACATAATAAACAAAACTCCCTGTTTATTCTATCCTGTCCTTTTTTTCTCACAAAATATGTACATGTTTAATCCATACAAATATTAACACTGCTCTCAAGCCATTTCGATTAACTAGTGGTCTGGCTTTTCCACAAGGCTTCCAGCCTCACTCCTGAACCTCCATTGGAGGTGACCAATCTTTGAATTAAGTGGCAAATTTGTGTCCCGAAGTGTAGATTCAGGTAGGGGGCAACAGGGTCAGTTTACCCGCACACCATCTGCTGATTGTCCCTGATGGCTTTAGTAAAGGAAGGGTTCAAAAAGGGTGTTAGCAAGGCACGATCCAACTGTGCTCCATCAATATAGCATGTGAGCATTCCATTATCTCGATAACTATCGCCCGTTTTCCATTAACGGTGTGCGGGTGCGCGCCCTGCGCCACTGGTGACTGATAGTGCAGCGCAGTTATTGCTCCTGTAAGGCGGCTGAGAGGAAAACCCATGACACATAAAGCACTTCTGGGCCCGAGGCGCTATGCAGATCTAATCACTGTTTGCTTGAGAGCGATCCGACTCAATGTAACTTCGCAGGCATTGCAGTTAATTGCAAAGGAGTATGCAAACGCGCACGAGCCACACACTCCTACTGACATCTATACCGGGACACACGCTTCAGTCACTATGCTACATGAGAATCCATGAAAAAAAGATGTACAAAACAAACGAACAAACAAACACAGATTAAGAACCAAACATGACATCTGATCCTGCAGAAAAGTCCCAGAGTCTTTAAGTGGTTGGCAGGAGAGCGCCTGCACTCTTCCTGTGACGTAACCCGTCTGTTTATCTGAACCCGTGCTGGTAGAAAGCATTGACGGTGTCGGCGACGAATGCGACGAGCCCACGGTACAGGCCTCTCCAGTTATGCCAGTGCGGGGCAGCATTCTGTAACAAAGATGAGAGGAGAATGAACTCATCATGTATTTAAGGCAATACAAAAGTGAAAGGCAACATAAGAATCACAAAAAAAAAGCACTCAGGGACTGTAAAATGAAACAGTCGACCTACTTAGATTTCAGATTTTGCTCTAATCACCTGCCTTTGTGAAAAAAGTACACTTAGCATACTTTTAAGAAGGATACTTATTATATACTTTAAAAGAAGATACCTAAATGGGAACGTACGGACCGAATGCAATGATTGGATGAACATTTTCTTTGGTCCTGAGACTTCCACAGAAGATATATGTACATTTTTTTATATTTAGGCCACTTCTATTGCTATCAGGATGTGAAGAAAGTTTCAACCAGTATAACAAATGACTGTATTATGAAAAACATTGCCTATGCTTGCTTTATGTGCATCTTTATATGTAATTTCATAATTATTTCTATAGTCTTTGAAATAAGCACATGCACTGACAAGCATTTATGGTAAACTAAAATATACTTTAATGTAATTTCTACTGAAACTTGTTTGTGCAATCTAGTGTTTTTAATTGAAGTACTTGATTCAAATTATAATCAAGTATTTTCCATGATTAGTGTACCTCTTTAAAAGCATGACAAGTGATTATTCAAACTTTATGATTTAAAATGTAATTTAAAGTAAAACTTACAAATTAAGCAATGAAAGTGCACTCTCTTTTAATACATTTGAGTGGTCTTTTATTTCATTAATATTAACATCATACTTTAGATTTTAAGTACACTACAAAGTGCACATTCAATACTATTAATAACTTCTTGTAAATACTATAAATACGTCTTTTTTTTGTCACAAGGGTATGAAGCAAAAGTCGATTTGAGGTCTGTGCCTTAGTTCCTTCCTCGTTTGGAAACTGAATTTCGAAACTTTTGCTTTGTGTAATTATTAGCTTTTTCCATCTCTTCTATCCTACTGTGAGGTAATTGCTTCAACTTTTTTGACGATGTTTGAGTGGGAGTGTGTGTCAAAGTTTATGTTAGCACAGATGTGTACGTGTGTGCGCACAGACACAAGGTGGGGTGAGGCAGTCCCAGACAGACAACGTCTGCACAGAGGAGTCAGGAGAGGCAGCACAGCGCTCGTCAACAGCTGCTATGAGTCATCCGCTAAAAATAACTCTTCATGGGGGGGATCAAGTACAAGGGGTGACAGTGAAAGAATGAGCTAAACGTAGAGAAAGGTGCTACATGGGAAATATGGACACAATATTGAGACGGTCAGGGTTACTACATCTTTCAACAGATGAATTTCTGATATGAAAAATGCTTATTCATCACAATAAAAAGTTTTTGTTACCAACTATTATGTTTATGTAAAAGCTTAAATACGATTATTAAATTAAAATATATTGAAATATAATCATTTGTCAATTAAGTAAACATAGCTTCAGGTAATAACACAAGTAAACAGTTCTAAAGAACATAGATATATATCAAGGAACAGGGTGTTTTCCTTGTCAATATTGTTGCTTAAATAATTTTAATGACACAATAGAGAACTGCATGTCTTTTAGGCTCCAATATTTTGGAACATATCCAATATTTTTGCCATCTGTTACCAAATCAAGACAAATCATGCTGGCAATGACTAATATTATATCATATTTTAAGAACTAAAATGCTAAATTAAATTATTATCTATAAATATTATATTTTATGTAATATAATATTTTATCATATAGAAGCTTTACAGACTTTTTAAAGATGTTATTAATTTCCATGATTAATATAATTATATTAACAAATTTATTTTTTTTCCAGATTTTATTCATTTCCATGAATAATAAACTACATAAAATATTGTAATAAAATATTATATTATAAAATATATTTTTATATAATTAAATAGTTTAATATATTTCCATAATATAATAAAACTATTATTAACAAATTATATGTACTATAGAAATTACATTAAACAACATTTCCATGATTTAAAAAAATTGGATAGTTATGAAAATGTGAATTTGTCATACATTTTTTAAAAAGATGAAAAATAAGAGGATGAAATGCAAGAGTCTAAGCAGGGCCGTAACCACCATAGACATTGAGGGGGGACAAGTCTCTGCCAATAATTAGAATGGTAAATTATTTGAAATACTTGCACTGTTTAAACTAACTTGGATGACAAAAGGATGGCAAAAAAGTTTTAGCCTTGTCGATGTTAAAATGATTGAGATGGCCAATCATTTCAAAGAAGCGGTAAGATGTAAATAGCGAAACATTTAATACATATCAACTGTTTTACGATAGAAATGTTAAACGGCCGACAGTAACATCCAGTGACACAAACTACTCGACTTTTTCTCAAATATTTTGAATTGAAACTATGCATTTAAGTGATTCATGTAATTCCTAACTGATTGTGACAAGGCAAGAAACGCTGTAAGTTTTTTAAATATTAGGCATACAAATAAAAATACATGTGTGAAAATGTTAAGGTGAATTCAAATATTATTTGGAAATAGTTCAAAATGATTATTTCCCAACTAGAATTAGACCTAGAATTTCCTTCGCTGTTCCATTTCTTTATGCTTTATAAAATGTTATAAGACATGGTTACAGCCTCTAGGCGAAAGTGTCTGGACATCTGAAGCCTTAAACTACAGGAGGGTGTGAGAAAGATCGGTGAAAGAGAACGGTACTTGTGAGCATGCACACTGCACAGTCGCAGAGCTTTTGTTGCACTGCTCCGTTTAGGGAAGTCCCTGTCATTCTTCTGCGGGCCACAGTAAACAGAGCCTTCGTCCAGTAAAAACACACTGGTATCAGAGTTCAGCGAGCCTACACGCCAGGTCGCAGACTTTCTGCACATGACCGTGCCGCCAGCTGCTTCAATGAGACATACTTGGTTTTATTGCATCGCGTGTGTCAGCGCAGGTGTTAGCATGTGTGGGAATCTGGGGCGAGTGACTCTTACTAAAAACAAAAAAGCAATTGACTCTTACTAAAAAACTAGGAAAGTGGCGCACACACTTAAAAATAGGTAAATAAAAGAGTGGAGAGGCAGTGACGTCGTGTGTTTGTCTGAGGAAAGGAGGGGGAGATGGGTTCGGTCGGAGGGGGGGAGGGGAGATTAGCCTCTGTTTACTCCTGCTCGCTTCACAGACTAGCTCCTCACGCGATACAACAGGGATCCAGAGCAGGGAGAGGGGGAGAGGGAGGGAAGGTTATTAAGTTCAGCCACAACTGGAAACTCGACTCCAGTCACAACACTCACTACAGGGTCGTGAATATCGTATTGATCCATTTATTAGAAGACCCACTAGAGGCTACATTTATGCACGCCCTGCCACACTCGCTCATATTAACAAACAGACACTGCCCTGTACACGCCTGTTTACTTTATCACACTTAATCAAGCTTCGGCACAAACGGTGGCATATTTAAACTGTCACAACTAGACAAACATAATCCTTACCCCCTGAAGAAAAACAGCATTCATCTCGTCACCGATCGTCCTTAACTGAATGGCCACCCTTGCAATGGTCTGCTCCTCCAGCCTGAGATTGTCCTCACCGGTAGAGCTGCTGGAGTCTTCAGAGGAGCCCTGATTTTCCGCTAGAAGATCAGGCAGGGGAAGCGGTCTCTCTCTGGGGCTGGAGAGTTCCTGTTCTGTACCTGAATAAAAACAATAAGAGAACAATTAATATATTGATTCTACACAATTACCTGAATAGATGAGTGTATATAATCTTTCAAAAAAAGATTTGACATTTGTAAAAAAGTAAAAAAGTTTCTTTGCATACTGTACATTTTTTATTTAAAAATATCATTATAATTTTGGGGGAGTCACACAACATAAACTAACCATGTCTTTAATAAATTATTGACGTTATTGACAGTCATGAGAGTCTGCAGAGGTCCCCTCTTTATGATTATTGTATCACTATCCGCATATTTCTGTGTGTTGGCATGCAGCACCACATGATTATGATTTGGTAGACAAAATATATATATTTTCCTTCATATCACCCTCAAAAGTTAAAGGAAATCTCGCACACTAACAATACTTGCAAAAGATATCAAAAACGTTTTATTGGCAACGTTTCGGTCTCATGACCTTCATCAGACATATACAAATCAAGTATCTTTTGCAAGTATCGATAGTGTGTGGGATTTTTGGGATTTTTTTGATCCTCTTTCCTATGCACCTATCTATTACCTACAGGTGTGCGATGGTAATAGTCAATGAATTCCTCCATATCACCCTTTAATTTTTTACTTGCATACAATAGTACTGTCAAACTAGTGCTTAAGTTTACTTAAAGTTACTACTTTAAGTAAAATTGCCACTAGCACAATGTTAACAGTATTCTCATAACAAAACTGAGATATATATGGGACTGTTGCACGGTGTTCAGTCGAGGTCACTAATATTTAAACAACCATTTAACAGGCAGACATGCAAAGGAGTGGGTAATCTAACCAAATACAGTTTCAACAGAGATTACAATAGTAGTGAGATTTCGTATGCACTGGTGAGCCAAATCTCTATTTGTTTAAGTAACTTTTGTAAGCATGTGAGGTCATATGTTGAGCCACAGTGGTTGTTTTATTAGGTCGTTATGTTCTATTTAACATTCATAATCTGTAACGGTAGCATCAGTACTAATCTGATTAAATGTATGACCACTCTTCATCATACTTCAATTCCTTATTGTTTATTTGACAGCAGTAAAGCAATGATATGTATCACCTCTGAATAAGTACTGCTATTTTAACATGGCATAACATCCCACCCTTTTATAGATTCTTAAAGTCACCATGAAATCAAAATGGGCAATTCATATTTTTTCGTGGAATACTACAGCGTTTTTATTGTAAATTATTTACCTGTGCATTTTTTTTTATTAATGCACTCTCGTAATTTAATCAATCTTTTTTTTTCCTCATTCAAGACACCATTTCACTAGGATACATGTCACAATAAGGGACGAAAAGATGATTGCAACATCCGTTTCATGCAACTTTAAGGCATGAAGTGTGGACTTCCTAACCTTCTGTGACACCTGGCAACCAAATGACCTAATTTAACACCCACAAACAGCGAATAGCTAACACACTTTAAAATCCCAGAGCCCACCTGTCATACTTGTACCTTTAAAGTAAACCTTCATTGTTAGTCCTTAATGAAAAAGTACTAATTACAGAAATGATCAATATATTTAAGTGCAAATAGAGCGGACTTGGCAACACTGCTGGTGTGGTGTGCATCTTGAGACAAAACAAAGGCACTGACATATTTTAATATATATCAGTGCAAGTTGCTTTCAGTTAAAACAGCTCAAACATGCATTTTAATCTGGGACTAGCTTAAGCGTCGTCTGTGAAATTGGGTATATATGTAATTTCATAATTACTTTGATTGTCTTTGAAATAGTGTACTTTTACAAGCTTGGGATTAACTCAAATATACTTCAATATCATTATTCTTATACAATGTGATAAAAACTTTAATGTAATGTTGTGACTAAATATATATATATATATAAAAGACCAAAACCAATTGTTTTAAATGCTACAAGTGAATGTAGCAGTATGAAAAATGGATATTCATTTTTAAATGTACTAAAGATTACATTTAACAGTGTTACTAAATAATTGGGTGTTTTTAAAGATGGACTTTTAGTGAGTATATGAGAAATATTTCTCGTCTTGTGCACTGAGAAAATGCCTCCGTGCAGGAGATTAGTGCTGCAGCCATGAGAATCTGCTGATCCCCGGCGCAGGTGACTTGAGAAAGCGGGAGTGCAGGGTTCTGGCTTGTTGCCAGGGTAACTGCAAGCCGGTGCAGCCTGAGCTGAAATCCAGCCATTGGTGGACAGGAATGAGGGGTGGGCTGGGATAGGGTGGACAGTTGGAGGACAGGGAGGGACAGGCTATCAGCCAGTGAGGAAAGCCTTTAAGGAGGAGTGTCAGCAGAAGTGTCAGATAAGGTTAAATGATAGCTAAAGTCAGTTTAAAAATATGAGGAATGGAGAGCGGAAGGAGTGAGAGACACCGCAACACTGAGAAGATACGCGATTCACTGTGACAGGCAGCCATTGTGGACTGAGCAGCGCTTGACAGGAAGCCAACAGCAAAGAACATGTCTGAACATGTCTAACAGAGCTCTCTGACTGGGGTGGGGAGGGGAGGGCACGTCCTGCTGCATTTTAACCCTTGGAGTCAAAGCCATTGATTTTGTCTTCTGAATCTCATTTAAATATATTAAGCTAATGATTTTTGCCAATGCACATCACATAAACATCAGTCCACAAGCATGATCACTATGTTGCAATGCCTTACCTGTATTATCCCTGAGTAGACTGTCCTGCTGCTGGACACTGTCTGAGCTGAAGGCATCTTGTGTGGGGACGTGGGGTGGTGGCGGCGAGGAGACAGTGCTGGTCTGTGTGGCAATGGTTCGGTGCCGGTGGCAGGGCTGGATGATGCTGCCGCTCGGCCAGGCATCCTGACGCAGCGCCTCCATCCTGCAGCTGTTTGGTGCTCCGGGGATGCGATCATCCACCCTGCTTTCCATCTCTGGTCGGGCCATACCAGTTACAGCCTTTACATGAGAAGAGCAGACAAATGTTATAGAAAACATCTGACCTGTTTGAATATCACCTGGTTGTTTTAAAAATGCAACTAGACACAAATGACATCATATGTAACTGCATGCAAATAAAAATTTTATGGAGACCGCTGGCAAAATGATTGAATTATATTGCCCAAAATAAAGATTAAAATAAATCTGCACTTATTTAGACTTCATGGAATAAATTAATAATAATAATAATAATTAAGTACATTTAAGAAAAGAAAAACAAATAAATCAAAACATCCTCAGCCCAAAATAAAGATTAACATACATTTGCACTAATTTAGATTTAATGGAAGAAACATTATTCTTTTAATAATAATAACACTAATTATAATAATTATATAAAATAAAAACAAATATTATATGTTGTAATTCTTATTAGTAGTAATAAGAAGGTATGTAAATGTAGGAAGAAAAAAAAAATTTCCTTATCTGACCTAGCAACCTATATTTTGAGCGTCCACAAGATGGCAGAAACTGCAGCCTCGTGCTCACGGATGTGTTTGTAAACAAATCCGTGCACGCGATGTCACGCACAGCTTCTCGCGCGCTTTAACACAATCTTACGCTATAGTGAGCCCCTCTAACACTCAGTGCATTAAAAAGGCTTAATTCCACTGGAATACATAATACATTTTCCTAATTACGACACTTACTATGATTTTATCGATTTTTCTCAATTGGCAACAAGGGCTTATGTTGTGAACGTGGAAATTATGAACCGTCGGAAAAGTGGCACCTACAAACGCACAGCCGGTGACTTGTTGAGTGATGCAAGGTTAAAGATTTGAAGAGGTGGAAGTTTTTGGAAACTGGCAGTTCTTTGATAGGCTATACAGCATAGTTTAAATGCTTGTTCTATTAACATCTACAAATAGCCGGTTTATGTAGTACTGAAACATCAGCTGAACGTTTCGTATTGTCCAAAAATCCCGTCTTCCAACATAAGCAGAAACAAGAAACCCCTAACCCTGTTTTGCAGCATGGTGGCTGGTTTTTAGCTGGTTTAAGACGGTCCAAGCTGTTTATTTGTTGGTTGACCAGCTACCAGTTCCAAAAACCAGCTTGACTGACCACCTGGTAGCTGGTCTAGCAGCTTGCACCTGAGCAAACGAGCAGCCCAGAAACCAACTGTATTCCAAAACACAGTTTCCATCTTAAACTGGAATTTTTTAAGCAGGGGAGGGAAACATCAAACCCCATTTTTTTACACAAACTGTAAAAAAAATGGTAATTGGCTAAAATATCCACCTGATCTAACACTTAAATTATTTTAATTCTTGTAACCTAATGCAGTCTGGTTGATTCTGTCATTTAAATCATATTTTTGTGCATTATTAATGAGCCGTAATGTGCCACATCTACCGGCTCCCAATTTTTACCGATGCCCGCAAACAACAAAGAGATGCATGTTCAACTAGAATAAGATGTATGCTTACCTTCAGAAATGTGTTGTAAGTTAGAAGATGTTTTTCCAGGGTTGTTATGCTCTGACACCAGATATGTGTCGTGCTTCAAAAACACTCCGCGAAATGTCCGTTCATGTTATTCCACAAACTGTAGGGAAGAAAAAGGCTGTCAATTCATGGGATTCGTAATTAGTCGTGTGCTCGTGAGGTTGTAAACTGTAGGGTTATGATGACAGCAAGTTGCTTTCACTCCCGCGAAGTGCTCGCTTTAGGCCACACCCTCTTCTGAGTCTCATAACAAGTCCTGACATGCTCATCATCAGGGGCGTGGCAAGAGTCAGAGTTTACACACGCACACAGTCACACACACACACACACACACACACACATTGAGTGAGCAGTCAAGACAGTACAGGAACCAGCAGCCCTTACACGCCCACTGTTGTTTATTGGCAATACGAGGAGGGATCCTTTAGTATGTACTGAGTGTGCTGTACCACGTACTGAGATCATGTCAATGATTGTCATTCTCTCAGATTACAAAGTACTTTATTGGAATCGTTGTTTTGCATACGATATTGCATAGAGCACAAGAAAGTGACATAATAGTTAAAACAGTCATTTGTGTGACTATTGATTTACACACAGTCACATTCAGAAAAAGCAACAAGTTTAAGGTCCATATGCAAATACAGTGCACACCTACTGCCTGGAAAATATGTATTAAATATGCATAATTGTCAATTTTCATATGCACTTTTAACCCTCTGATGCTTGATCCACACTTTAAAAGCTATGATTACATTTGACCCTATACTCGTAATCATAACACTTTATTTTACAGTGTCCTTGTTACATATGTTACATGTACTTACAATAATAACAGAAAATTATGCATAATTACATGCAACTAACCCTCAACCAAATCCTAATCCTACCCTAAGCCTAGAGTAAGTACATAATATTACTCAGTACTTAAATATATAATTACACTGTAACAATGACACCTAAAAATAAAGTGTAACCCTCGTAATTATATATATATATATATATATATATATATATATATATATATATATATATATATATATATATATATATATATATATATATATATATATATATAGTACATATGTACATATCTATGCTGGTAATTCTATGTGACTGACATTATGATATCATGCTGTCATAATGTTATGTGACAAATTACTAAATAGGCTAATAAATATGAATTTTTACTTGTTAATTTAGCCTGTTAGTTCGGAATTTCACATGCAATAAACAATGTATTGTTCTTGTTTTGTTTGTTTTTCAACACTGAGGAAAATGAAGTGAAACCTGAGAAAAACATAAATGATTTTTTTTTAAATATTAATAATATGATTTTTATCATATAGCCTATCAGTAATATCAGATTTCATGTACTCAAATGTCCAGGATATGCACACTGAATATTATAGTTCGCCCACAGAACATTTTTTGATGTTTGCTATTTAATAAGCATAATATTATTATTATTTAAAAAAAACTAGATTTTTATTGTTTCTTCCTTTGATACGTCATGCATAAGAAGTCTAATATGTTAATTTAATACGTCTATATCGTTTAACATTCTCTTACTCTAATAAAACATAATATAAATAATCATCAATAGGCTATAGTGAATTCGTTCGTCTTTTGCTGTTTAACACCAAACATTAGCTAATCATCGATGCACATCGCTGATAAGGAACGTGTCCTAATAAATGCTAATTAAATACGGAATCCC
Organism: Gobio gobio; assembly: GCF_949357685.1. Lineage (NCBI taxonomy): Eukaryota > Metazoa > Chordata > Actinopteri > Cypriniformes > Gobionidae > Gobio > Gobio gobio. The sequence continues at coordinate 32,453,060 of NC_137114.1, read as the reverse complement.
CCCTTTTCATCCCCTTTGACCTTTGTCCAGCAGCTTCCGACTGCATCTATTGTTCAAATGCAGATGTCATGCGCATGATGGAGGGCTTAACTGGATAGATATGGATGGAGAGCTCCCGAGTCCTGCCCCACAGCAGATGAAGGACTGTGGAAGGGGAATCCCCACGCAGGTACATGTCTGGGCATACAGCCCCACGCAAACTGCTCTAGGATGTTAGTGGTGTTGACATCAAATTCATTATTTCATTAAAGCTGATACTCTTTATTGTGAGTTTTCATTGTAATAAAATGAATATAGATAAATATAAAACAAGCAGTTAGTAAGTAAAATTACATTGTATATACAAACTACAAGACTACAGCAATACTATTATTAATAATAGTATTTATTAATATTACTGTAATGTTGCAGTTTCAGAAACAGAGAGTTGGATCCAAGTGCAGCAGACACATTTATTTAAACAAACACAACAAGAGCAAATCCAGGAAGAAACTGAAATATTCCAGACAGAAACAAAACCGGAACTGAAACCAGCTCGCACACGTAACAACATGGGAAACACTGGGGTTTAATGCTGCCTTAGTGTAATTTTGACTTGTGAAGGCGTTCATGTCCATTTTTTTTAACTAGAAAACTAGTATTTACAATAATTCCCATAGTGAAGGCAGCATAAATACATAAGATAACAAGGACTGGAACAAGAAACAGGTGAAAGTGATTAGTAGCTAATGAGGGTAACTATGGAAACAAACCAGGGACTAAGGAAACAAGGCAAACACAGGAACCATGAGAACAGGAACTACATATCAAAATAAGAGTCCCAAGAAAAAAAAACAGAAACCTGAAACAGGAATCATCACATTTACATAATAATAACTACTATTATTTATTTATTTTGTTATTATTAGAAGTATATATTAAACGTAATATTTTAATATTTAATAATTATTATTATTAGTGCTGTCAAATCGATTAATAACGATTAATATCATCATCATCATATATATACCAATCAGGCATAACATTAGGACATAATCAGGTGAAGCGAATAACACTGATTATCTCTTCATCACGACACCTGTTAGTGGGTGGGATATATTTGGCAGCAAGTGAACATTTTGTCCTCAAAGTTGATGTGTTAGAAGCATGAAAAATGGGCAAGCGTAAGGATTTGAGTGAGTTTGAAAAGGGTCAAATTGTGATGGCTTGATGACTGGGTCAGAGCATCTCCAAAACTGCATCTCTTGTGGGGTGATCCCGGTCTGCAGTGGTCAGTATCTATCAAAATTGGTCCAAGGAAGGAACAGTGGTGAAACGGCGACAGGGTCATGGGAGGCCAAGGCTCATTGATGCACGTGGGGAGCAAAAGCTTTCAAAAATATAATTTTATATTTATTTACATGAATTTTAGTTTATTATTGGTACAGTGTGTTTTTACCCTGAGGTTAGGCCACTGGATATATATAGTCCTCTATGGCATAAACACAAACCATTGATACAAAGCTCAATGGTCAAACAAGTTACATGTTTATTTCCATCTCATCTGTGGTGACACTTCAGCACAATGACACAAAAGTAAAGTCTCTTTACTGTAAATAAATAACTTTTCCCTTTGCTCCAGTGTCCACATGACAGCTGAGAACAATAAGTTAATTACCAAGAGTACCAAAGTTCACTACCTGATAGAGAAGGGATCATGTGCATGTTTCTGTGAGACTCTGCAACGGCTACATACGTTACCAAAACACAACATCCACGTGGGTGTGAGCGTGATGACACGAGACGAGAGCGAGGCTCAAATTTACTGTGTCCCGGTGACATCATCCTTTACTTTACCCCCTCCTCCTTCCTTCATACTCCACCGTATCTGATAAACCTGTCTTGAGCACGAGCAGCGCTCGTTCACCTCCCATCCCATTGTTTTTACATATTAGTTTTCATTGTTGTCACCTTAATTGTCTGATAAACAGTCCCTGTTGGTGGCGCGGGGCCGCAGCTGCCAGCCTTCAAGGTAATGGAAGGGTGGTGAGTGACAGACCCGAGGAAAATTATCTGCAAGGCTAACAAACAACCAGACCGCATGCTTGCATTTAGCTGCCGTGTGAAAAGTGGTTCTTTTCGGCTGTTATTTTGTGCACCAAGTTCCAGGATTGTGGCAGAAAGGTCAATTTGCATGTCACGATACCAAAGGGAAAAAGAAAAGGGAAAATATGCATACTTCCTGATTCTCATTCAGATTGAAAATTACTTGTAATATGAATGTCATAAGGATCCAAATCACCGACACTGAAAGAAACAATCGTTACAAATCAAGCAAAAAATAACACGTAAGTTTAGTTTACATATTTTTTTCATAAATATTCTCAATAAAGAAACAGAAGTGAGCACATTCAATTGCCCAGTTTCAGTCACTTTTGTGGGTGTTTACATAATGGACAGAAAAAAATAAAAGGAACTAACAAGAGAACAACATGTTTTACTTGTAACCACATTAAACTGTTGTCAGTGCTTCAAGATGCCACTGATTATAGTGTGTCTAATTCAGATTAATTAGAGAATTGTTCATATAACCATGTCATTTTTAACTGGACTATTTTTATATGCTAATTATTACAATATAAAAATACCATTATATATATATATATATATATATATATATATATATATATATATATATATATATATATATATATATATATATGCTTAACATCGCTCTTTTAACCATTCACAGGTTCATCCTTTTCTCCTTAATGAAAGGTGTAAGACAAAAAGCTAATTGTCCAAGTGATGGTCAACTGCACTCGATGGGAAAGGCTAGTGATGTCAGAGCTGCTGAGGGCATTACCTCATCTCCATCATCAAGGATCATTTCACACATGTCTGCAAGCAGAGGCAGAAGGAGAGCAGTATTAATGGGTCTGGGGGTGGACTGTCGGGGGCTGTTAAGGCCAGCTGTTACAAACATGACCCTGTGACACCCACAGTCCCCAAACAATGGCTTGCTGGTGTAGAGTATTTTTAACACAAAGTGAAGGAATGTTATACTCAAATCATGTTTATGCACTGCGGAGTTTCCCATTCCAGGGTTCCTTTCGGCTGACTGGGCAGGAGTGGGTGCTGCGCTTTTGTTGGCTTATCGGTTTCACGGTCAGTTGTTTTGTGGAAAGTCACATATTAGACGTTGATAAAATTGAGCTTTTATCATGTTGACCCTCAAGTGTTTCAAACCATTGCGTTCTTTATTAACAGTATTAAAGGTTACGTAGTGCACACATTTCTTCCTCTAATTTATAGTGTAACAGACAATATGATGACTCACTGTCCCTAGTGACGGTGTGCTGAAAGCCGGGCACCTTCTCCTCATCTCCCATGGGCTCTCTTGTTGCTCATTGTTGGAGTGTCACAACAATTAGGTCATTGCTGAGTTTGTGTTTGCAAAACCCAGAACCTGACACCACTTGATTCACTGGTAGGTCAAGACATCAAACTACGGGTCAGCGCTAGATTGTTTATCTGAGGAACGGGCAGAGGATCACCCTCTTCTTCATCATCGAGCAAGCTTGTGTTTAAAGTGCAGAAAGTGATGCCATCCCCCTGATATCACCTGCTGTGAGTGATGTAGATCTAGCTGGATCAAGTTGCTCACCCTTATCAAATGATACACACTTGTCTCAGTCTGTGGACAGTGTTTACTTGGTTACGCTGAATGTTGTTGTTGTTGTCCGTTCGGGTCAGTAATGGTTTATGTACGTATAATTGGGTGATTTTGTAAGGGATATTTATAGTTTATAGATTTTTTGGAAAATCCCTGAAACAATCACTAATAATATTTATATTTATATCACCTAATATTTTCAGCTATGTTCAAGGTAGTTCATTTTTATTTTTTAAAAACATCATTGATTAATAAATAGCCAGCATGTTGTTGGAGCTAAAGGCCTTGAAAATACTTTTTGGTTTGCAGATGGAAAAGAACGAATTGTTTCCTACGATGAATAGGTTTGTTGTATAAGATGTGTAAAATAAGCCCACAGCTGCTCCAGTATATACTTTCAATGTACACTAACATTATACGGTAAAGTTTGGGGTCATTAAGATTCTTCTCACCACAGCTGTATTTGTTTGATCAAATATGCAGACAAACAGTAATATTGTTAAACATAATTACAATTTATAGTTTAATTTCAATTTTAAAATGTAATTTATTCATGTGATGACAAAGCTACATTTTCAGCATCATTACTCCAGTCAATTTTCAGCATACATGATCCTTCAGAAATCATTCAGTATGCTGATTTGCTGCTCAAGAAACAACCATAGATTTTTTTCTCCGAATTAATTGATGATGATCAGATGAATAGAAGGCATTTATTTGAAATACAAATTCTGTAACATAAATATTTTACTCCTTTCTGAAAAAATAAAATAAAAATCGCACTGACCCCAAACTTTTGCTCAATAGTGTAGCTCCAAGATGTACAGTTTATACCAGCAAAATACAGACCAGACGTTCATACAAAATGTCAAACATCGGCCCATCTACTAAAAAATGTCCCTTTAAATATCTTGCTGTATTGTAACACGTCTATATAGTGACAAATTTGGCATAATCCCTATTGCCTCCACACACACACATGTTTGTTTTTGTGAAATGTGAGGACATTCCATAGGCGTAATGGTTTTTATACCATACAAACCGTATTTTCTATCCCCTTACACTGCCCCTGCCCCTAAACCTAGCCCTCACAGGAGACTGTGCAGTTCACTTTCTGTGAAAAAAAACTCATCCTGTATGATTTATAAGCATTTTGAAAAGTGAGGACATGGGGAACGTCCTCATATTTCACCCTCTTTTTGTAATACCAATGTCATTATACACATTTGTGTCCTGATATTTCACAAAAACATGCCCACACACACACACTATATATGACCATGGTCCTGCTGCCTTTATATTTATTTTTAAACCATTTTTCCACACCAGTTGCTGCTTTAATATTCAATAATAACCTTTTAGCCAAATTTCTCGATACTGATATCGTGATGGTTTAAACGAATCTTCTCGATTCTCATTAAGAATGCTATTCATTAAATTAGACAAAAACTCTCTAATTTGTTTAAAATTGATTTAACACAATTTAATAGCAACTTTGGTTGTTTTTAGTGGGTTTTGCTGCAGCGTCTCTAAGCAGCTTGCATGTGGCACGGACATACATCATTGAGGGCAGTAACCCGCTGAGATGAGAGAGTGACAGAAGTGCGCTTGTTTTGCTCCTGTAATGTTCCTCTGCCCGGAAACAGTGTTGCCTCGACAGCTGCGAATGGAGAAGCGATTGGTCGCGAGGCGGCAGTTCAAGCATCGCGCGCTGTTCTGGGACTTTCTGTTAGGAGTGCGTGCGTCAGCCAGCATCAACATCAAGCTGCTTTGCTCAACTACATGTTTGCCTCGCAACGCATTCGTGTAATAAAACGAACACCTATTGAAAATCTAGATGTTTTAGACAACAGCTTTAACTGTTCGTCTGTCTTATAATTTAATGTACAGTAAACATTATGAGTGGACTTATAAACCGACTACATAGCATTATGTTAAGAATGTGTTCAGTAACATTACCAGTCTTTGGGATATCTCTCTCTCATATCGCACACTCGCACATACATATGAACCTTAATTTCAACACCAGACTCCTAATATTATATGCAGTAGCCTATTTAGCATTTCTCTGCCGCCCCCTGCCGATCACACATAGTATTGTCTCAAATTCAATCCAAAATCCACAAGTATTTTATTTATAACGTTCATTTAAATTAAAATCTGAATCAGATTAAGGAACCATCAGGTCGGTGCACATTAAATATCAAACACAACAAAATAAAAACAGTTATGAAGATGAAGAGACCATAGGAAGTAAAACAAATGAAGCATTTCCAATTATTCTTCTCCCACTTCTTCATCCGGGCAGCAATAGTATTCCACAAAACAAATCTGACCGTCATCATTCCTCACAAGATACTGTAGAGAGAGAAAGCCTCGACTGTCCGTTCTCACCGAGACTTTACAGGACAGAGCCAAGGCTTTTGTAGAAGGTTTCAACAGGGACATCTTATACCTTTGAGAATAAACACAAGAGAAAAAATATCTTAGTGACGCAGAAAACTTGATTGTTCTTTTACCACTTACAAGTGAATTCCTTTGTACGTTCATTTATAAGCAGCTTGATTTGTGAAGTTCTGACTTTAGCGCAGATACAGAAGCTGTCGTCCTACCTGTTGGTCTGCAATTTAGTACACTGGAACAGCTCCATCATGTCTGAGTCTTTGGGATAATCGTAATGGGCATTTCCAGAATTCCCGAATGTGGATAATCTAGGGTGAAAATGAAAATAATAAATATCATGAATATGTATTGACATTAAATCGCCAAGGTTGACTTGGCAATCCCACTATTTATTTATCACTCAGCAATAGAGCAAATTAAAGGATTTGTTCACCCCAAAATTCTGCCATTAATTCCTCACCCTCATGTTGTTCCAAACCTGTAAGACCGTTGCTCATCTTCAGAACACAAATGAAGATCTTTTTTATGAAATCCGAGAGCTTTCTGACCACACATAGACTGCAACCACTTTCAAGGCCCAGAAAGGTAGAGAAGACATCATTAAACTATGTGACTCCAGTGGTTCAACCTTAATGTTATGAAATGACGAGAATACTTTTTGTGCACCCCCCACACCACCATAAACGACTTTATTGAACAATTTCATCTCTTTGGGTCAGTGTCTTGACGCTGTTCACATTGTAAAGACAGTGCAGCTCTTCTGGGTTCTACATCAGCGTCAGAGATTGACACAGAAGAGAAGAAATTGTTGAAAGTCGTTATTTTAGGGGGGTTTTTTGCGCGCAAAAAGTATTTTCGTCGCTTCATAACATTAAGGTTGAACCACTTTAGCAATGTCTTTACTACCTTTCTGGGCCTTGAAAGTGGTAATTGCTGTCTATGGAGGGGTCAGAGAGCTCTCAGATTTCATCAAAAATATATTAATTTGTGTTCGATGACCGAAGATTTTATGTGTTTGGAACGACATGAAGGTGAGTAATTAATGAGAGAATTTTCAATTTTGGGTGAACTAATCCTTTAATAAATCTCATAATAGGAGCTGACATTATATATTAGTAACCTTACATTAGTAATTCCTTGATTTAAATATATACACTACTGTTCAAAAGTAAGGGGTCAGTAAGATTTTTTTCTTAAAGAAAATACTAATTCAGCATTGATTCAAAAGAATGCAAAAGAAATTGACTGTCAAAAGAGACAATTTCAAAAAAGATTTATATTAAAAATAAACGCTGTTCTTTTAAATCTTCTATTCATCAAAAAATCCTGGAAATCAAGGTTTCTACAAAATACGACAGTTTCTAACACTGATAATAATAAAAAATGTTTCTTCAGTATATTAGAATGATTTCTGAAGGATCTTGTGACACATGACTGCTGAAAACTCAGCTTTGCCGTCACAGGAATAAATTACATTTTAAAATATATTCAAATAGAAAACAGTTATTTGAAATTGGAATGCTTGGCGAGCACTAAAGTCAATAACATTAAAAAAATCTTTTACTTTTTAAGGGTAGTGTAGGCAAACTGATCTGATGTGTGCACGGTCACTGTACCTGAAGTAAGGATGGCTTGGTGACATAGTAATCTGCAGAACTTCACTGGTCATGTCAAGCTCAGAGAAAGCCTCTTTAAGACTGTCTGACTGCAGAATCACCTTGTTGGTAACATTTGTGCTGCAAAAGTCAAAGTCTATTGGCTCCTCGGGCTCCTGTGTGTTAATCTTGCATACGGTGACCACACCACCTTCCTCCAGGAACAACGTCAGCGGATATCCATAGCCATTGTAGCACATTTTCAGTGCAGTGCACACACCTCAATGGAAAAATAAAAGACGTAAATGAGTTAAATACAGTTTACAAAAGAAAGACCGGATCACCATTTTGATACACACCTGGGACTGTGCTCCCCCCAAAGATGGTCAGGCAATCCAGAAGGACGGTTAAGTTAACCTGAAACCCAACTGCATCCTCTTTGATAGTGTATTCTTGAAAGATGTCAGCCTGAGGAAACACACACAAATACACTGATCCACCCATCTGCAGACAACTGAACCTGTCAGAAACTGTCATACAACACCAACCTGAATGAATGCATTGGCTTGAAGGCATTTGGAGTCCTCTACAGTGACTTTTAACCCATTCTGCGTTGCATTGAAGATGGCATGGTCCTTAAAAGAGATGGCTTTCAGGATGTTGGACAGATTCCTCGCGTTATCCAAACTGGCTATCAGGATGTACTGGTCAATGTCCGCTTGGGACTGAGTTGACAGAGGCATGTTTCTGCGTTGTCAGCATCTGTAATGACATTTAAAACATCTAACTAACCAGCCAGCTTATATAAGCTGTTTACAAATTATGATGATACGAAAACAGAGACATTATAATGACACTAAAGTGTACTAACGTTACTAACTTAGTTAAATGGTACACACACATAGACGGTCAAGATGTTAACCTGTGGGGGAAAACGAACATTAACCATACACATTACATGTTTTGTTTATATATTAAACCTACCGAGTATAGATATGAAACAAAGATTTACATCTTTTTTAAGAGTTTGGCGCCCTTAAGTGATCGCTGCTCTTCTTCTTCTGGTGTTTTGAGTTTAGTTGATCATACGATCCCTCGCACGCACCGCAGTGGTCGGATGCAGAACTGCAGGAAGAGTCCATACACAGACGTTTACGATATTAAGAGGGAGGATGGTGTGAAAAGTTAAACACAAATACACATTTACTGTAAGCTCTCATAATTACAATCAAATAATATTGTGTTTTGATATAGACTCGTGCTTTGTTCCATTTAACAGAAATGCAAGGTTTTAAACATACATATATAAAATGGGTTTGTGCCCCCCTCTCACTCATCATGAGGTGGACCGGCCGTCGCCTGGCAGCCGAGAGACAGCCAGACAGATGTAAGGAGGCGGTCGGTCGGTCAGTCCGGCAGGAAAGTGCCACATAATCAAATAAAGGTCAGATACGTTTGAGACATTCACTGGTTTATTTAACTTTATGTAAGTGTGTAATTCCGTTTAATAATTTGAGCGACTAATTATAAAACAAATCAAAATGTCTAAGCTAAAGTTCCCAGCTGCTCTGTGTTTGTTTATCTATCTCAATAGCAACTAGACCTTACTAGCAACAAAGCGAAACTTGAGCAGTAGCAGTTCTTCCTCATCTATGTAACGTTATTTGATTTAAACTAAGTTTACGTGGTTACGTGGTTAACGGCAGTGGTAGTAGTTACATGTAGGTCAAATTAGCGGTTAGCTAGCTTATTGTGATCTGGTGACATATGCTTTATAACGGGGCACTGTGTGCTGGGAAATCAATATTGTGTTGTTTTTCGGCTCTAACGGGTTCACAGTTTGAACGAAATAAACGTGTCTTTTCTTTTTAAGTAACGTTACTCCTGTTTGTATTTCTGTGTGATTTTTCAGGTATTATCCAGTCACACAGGCAGGTTCAGCTCCTCTGGTCATGGCTAAAGACCCGTTGGCAGAGGCTGGTCTTCATTTTGATGAACTCAACAAATTGCGAGTACTCGAGCCCGACGTGAGCCAGAAAACCACTGAGCTCAAAGAGGAATGTGAGGACTTTGTTGACAGTGAGTTTTTATTTTATTTTTCTGATTACATTGTCAAATTAGAAATAATTTTGGCAGAAATTCACAGTTAAAACGAAAGTTTTTGAGGTATTATGGGATGGCATTTAGATGCCTGTATATTTTACAACTTCTAATCAGTGCAGCACATGTGACACTAAAATAATGCAATAAACATTAAATAAATAGCATTAAATAAATATAACAGAACACCCTAATGCACATAACTGATGAACACAAGACAAAACAAGGCTGTTTAAAGGGATAGTTCACCCAAAAATGAAAATTAGCCCATGATTTACTCACCCTCAAGTCATCCGAGGTGTATATGACATTCTTCTATCAGACGAATACAATCTGAGTTATATTAAAAATGTTCTGGCTAATCCAAGCATTATAATAGCAGTAATATTTGCTCTGTTTTTGAAGTCCATAAAAAATGCATCTGTCCGTCAAATAACATGCTCCACGCGGCTCCGGGGTGTTAATAAAGGCCTTCTGAAGCGAATCGATGCCTTTGTGTAAGAAAAATATATATATTTAAAAATGTATTTCATTTTTTTTTCTATGGCTCTGCATCAGCCGTCCCCGCGCCATCACATTCTGGCGAATAAGGTAAAAATACATGCAAAATACCGGCGCGATCATAGATATATATACATAGATTCCTCATTAGTGCCTGCACGGATCGGTCGAATGAGGCAACTACGTATTTATATCTTTGATTGTGCCAGTATTTTGACCTTATTTGCCGGAAGTTATGGCGTTGGGAATACTAGATGAGATTTGTCTAATAAGAGGTAAAAAAATAACAAATACTGTTGGGTTTCTCACAGAAACCGACCGTTTCGTGTCTTAAGACATCAATGTGTCGCCACGAGCCACATGGTTTAATAAGGATTCGTATGTCTGTGTTTTTACTCTCATTGCTCTCATACTCTAAAATATCCCCATTGACGTGCATTATACGACTATCACACAGCAACGGTTGGAATTAAATCTTAATTTGTGTTCTACTGAAGAAACAAAGACACCTACACTTGGATGCCTTGGGGGTAAGCAGATAAACAATTTCGTATTTGGGTGAACTATCCCTTTAAAAAATACTCTTCATGCAGAGACTTCTAGGCTTGTTTCATTTTAATAAATAAAAAAATGGTTAATTTGAAGAATAATTTGAAGTACTTGTTTTTCCAGTTGAGGATTATACAGATGTAAACTGTAAATTATATGAAATTCATACTTTTTACTTGCAAAACCCTTACATTTTACTGAATTTTATTGTAAAAGTGACATAATGCAATGTGAAATAATTTGTTCACTGTACATTATAACTTCCCAGACAGCAACATGTCGATTAGTTGTTGCAGCCCTATTTTGCTCTTTATCTTATTAGGGCCCGAGCACAGATGATGTGTAATTGCTCGGCCTATCATTCTTCTCCGAAATGAATCGCATTTTTGAGGGCCTAAACATGCTCGAAAACTCATGAAACTTTGCAAACGCATCAGAAGTGGTGGAAATTTATATTTGATATGGGTTTCAGAATTCAGTGTGGCAAAATGGCTCAATAGCACCACCAACAAAAATTCAAATAAGCGTTGTTCGCGCTACGTTTCACGTACAAGTATGAAATTCGGTACACGCATGTAACAGCCAAATACCTACAAAAAAGTCCCTGGGAGAAAAATCTGAACACCCAAAAGGAAGTGAGATTTTGAATTTTCTCTGCAACTTTTTTGCAGTTTTTGCCATTTCCAGACATTGTATTTTAACAGACGTCTACTAGAGATTTATTCAGATCAATATCATATTTGGTCAGTCTAATCTAAAGGCCTTTGCGATGTTAAATAGTGAAGCTCTTGAGTTTTCACTGAAGGGTGTGTCTGTGGTGGCCTCACAAAGTTTGATGTTTCGCCATGAAACAGGAAGTTGTTGTAACTAGGGCATACAATGTCCAATCTGCCCCAAACTTCACGTCTGATAAGAGTGACGTTGCTATTTTTTTGTGTTTATTTACCCGCTTAAATGCATGTCGCCCACTATTTTGCTGTTTTCCTGGTGCGAGGGCCCTTAATTGAGGAGTGAAGTTTATCTCTTGTGTTGACCGAATAGCATTCCTTTGCTTCTTTTCACAGTACAGATCAATAACTTAAGCTTGGCATTTGTTTTTGAAAACAGAGATCGGACAGTTTCAGAAAATTGTAGGTGGACTTATTGAACTTGTGGATGAACTGGCAAAGGAGGCCGAAACTGAAAAAATGAAGGTACACCCTTGCATTTGAAATAACTTGCAGTGCAGATTTGTTATGTTGATTTATATGACCCCAGTGGTTATTCTACAGGCCATAGGTGCAAGAAATTTGCTGAAATCAGTTGAAAAGCAACGAGAGGCTCAACAGCAACAGCTTCAGGCTTTGATTGCAGAAAAGAAAATGCAGCTGGAAAGGTAACCAGTCAGACTGCAAATATTGTCTTTTAAGTAGCGCTATCACTAATGAGTAATCACTATTGTCACCACTAATCACTATTTGAGCTCTGTATTTTTCTACTATATGCAAGACTATAATTGTTGTTTGTTTTGCAGGTATCGAATAGAATATGAAGCTCTTCAGAAAGTCGAAGCAGAGCAGAATGAATTCATCGATCAGTTTATACTGCAGAAATAAGAGTGCTGTGTTTTCTCTCTGTTGGACAGGACAAGTGATGCTATGCATCTTTCTTGACTCACAATGACTTCCTATTAAGTGCTGGGTCCCAAAGTAGGTTAATTGAATTGACCAGTTAATAGGTGACAGCAGTCGTCTGTTTCAGCCTTAACCTCTCGACTCTATTGTGTTAACATTGAGTGCTTTTGCATGGCCAGTTCCAGGGAGGGGGGCACATACTTGTAATCCTTCCAACTATAGTTCATTATCTCAGATGAATACTATTTATATACAAAATAAGTTATTTATACTATTTATATGGAAATTAGTTTGTAAATCAATCTTTTTTTTTTTACAACAGCAAAATACAGTATTAGCATGTTACTGTAAATAATTCACATCTTCAGGTAAATTGTTTATTTTCTGTATGATTTTTATTTGAACTGCTGTTTGTCACTTGAACCCATCCAGTTTTATTTTATTATATCTTCATGCCAATTTTATTGTCTGTTCATGGGACCACACCAAAACATTTTCCGTATAAGTTATGGAAAACTTTAATATGAAATTAATTTATTTGTTTACATTAATCGCTTAGATTAGGTGTATTGTAATCTCAATATTTGACAAACTTCATACAGATTTGAAGAACATTTGAATAAAAATATATTTTGCTTTTACATGTGTTGTCATAGTGTTGTCATAAGTAAACAAACCTGTATAAACTACATAAAATGATCAAATATGCTGGTACATATTCAAATACTACCAGTAATAATTAGCAATAACATTGGAACCCTGGTGGGTTATAATGAATACATCCGTCTATAATGAGTAGATGGGATGAACTGGCATCTATCTCTGTTTCTTGGACTTTGAGGGAGCGTTTCCTTTCGGAGAGGTTGAGTTATATGTTGAGCTGAAGAGCATGGTGAGCAGTATCATGACGGGGATGATAAGGTACGGAGCATATATGGACACCAGGGTCAGGCGTTCCTTCAAAGTTTGGGGTCCTGGATGTGGTGCCAGAGGAAAGTTATGGAAAAACACGTGGCTTAAAATTGGGACTAGAGTGGTGGCCACATGAACGGAATAAATGATTGCTGGAGTTCTGATCCATTTGCAGCCACCTATTAAATAGAAAACATCAATTAACAGGAATAATGTAACCATGGTATCACAAGTGATCCACCACCAGATGCCACTGTTGTGTCATTTAAGACGTCTGATTCCACAAATCATTCACTGGCACAAATGCTCGAGAGAGCAGAACTGACCCTTCAGGAAGGCGTACGCTGCAACTGGGAAAAAGGGCAGCTGCACGAGAGCTTCGCAGAATACAAAAGATTTGAACCACGCAGGAGGGTCCATCATCATGGGATCCTTAAATTCAGCAGCATACCAGTGCAATAGGTTTTTCAGCTGTAACACAAGTCATATTTATTCAGTGAGAAATAATTACACATAAAAGCCCTAAACTTGGATATTATATGGTTCCATTAGTGACAAACACAAGTGAGTGTGTGCGGCACAAAGTGCAAACTTACCTCAGGTGGATACAGATGTTCAGGAAGCAAAGCCTGAAGATCAACCACGAGAGTAATTGGAATGTGCGACGCAAAGTAAATGAAAAATATAATTTCTAAAGCGCGAAGTAACATTTTATTTGTCCGGTTTAACTGTTTTTGACAAGTTCCTCCTCTGTCAGTCGTTCAGCTGCCGTGGACGGCGTCAGTGGTGACAGTGTTCAGTAGCGCGTTACTTCTCTGTTTCTGATTGGTCCTTTAACTCGGTCATTTCTAATCTTTGTCTTTCGATTGGTCCATCGGCTCGGTTGATTCCTGAAGTGGGCGGATTCCTGGTTGCACATTGGCTCATGGAGCGTAAGCGTAATCCTTCCAAAAAAATGACCATGGCAACTATAGTTTTATTATAAAATAGATTTTATTGCTACTGAAACTCTCAGAACTACACATTAGTCACCATTGTAATAAAAAAAAGCATGTTTATGACAACAAACACTGACTTTGTTTTAGATTATCCATGGAAACAGTAAGCATACTGTGATTTGGTCATTAGAGTTGTGTAATATCTACTTGGTTCAATTGCAGCGTACGCGCTGATCATAGACTGTACAAAAACTATAATATATCTATTAGATCAGCTGGCATTCATATAATTAAATCCTTAAATACAATCATTGTTCAAAACATTATGTGTTACATGAGAACAATGCTAAAATAATTGCTACACAATTCTTGTAGTATTAAACAAAAGTTATTTGATCCGTATTTCAATGCGTTATGTTTTTTCAATTCACTTTTCTTCTGCATTCATGATCCTTTGGTTGTCAACGTCCACATAATCCTGCAACATATCAGTAATGTTTTATCACTTATCTCTGGTTTAAAGGTAAAGAGTGAAGAGAAGTTCAAGGACAAATTTGACCCACCCCGTCACTCTCCACAATATTCTCCAGGACCCTGACAATGTCTGTAAATGAAGGTCTATCTGTGTATGGATCCAACCAGCAGTCTTGCATGATCTGTTCTCTACATGTTAAAATAAAAATGAATTACTGGAAACACAAAAGCACCATATTCAAAATATTGGCATTAGACCATTCAATAAAAAATAAACAAGGTAATGTTTTATCTCACAATTCTGACTTCTTTTTTTTTGCAATTGCAAGTTTATAATTCCGAGATATAAACCTGCAAGTGTGAGATTAAAGGGATAGTTCACCCAAAAATGTAATTCTGTCATTAATTACTCGCCCTCATGTAGTTCCAAACTAGAGGTTTAGTCCAAATTTTCTGAAGAGACTCGATCCCTTTATATGATGAACAGATTGAATTTAGTCTTTTATTCACATATAACATAAACAGAAGCTCAACCAAACCTGCTTGACATGAGAGAACAAACCTCTTGCGGAAGCTCAAACGTGCTGCGTAACACATGAGAATGAACCTCAGTGGTTCTTGCATGTCAAGCGAACATGTTTGAGCTTCCGTTTACCACAACTGATGTGCGTTGATGAATGTTTTCATGCGAAAGCTTCCATTCATAACAGTAGGTCAGTAAGTGATTACGATGACAATAAAAATTATTTAAAAAAATATGGTCACTCACATTTCTGGACGGCAGGTACTGGGGACAGTGTTTTTATATCCAGAACAGACACTATACACCACTTGCTCAGATGTGTTCAGATTTGGATATGGCAAGGTGCCTATGAAATATAAAATCCAATACTTGTTATTTATGCATCAAAAATATTTGATAAATCAACCAAATATCTCAGATATTTCTCACCAAATGACTGCATTTCCCACAGCACGATCCCAAACGCCCAGATATCTCCATTAAAGCTGTAGTAGTTGTTCCGGAAGTACTCTGGAGGGTACCAGCGCAGGGGCACGCGTTCCTATAAGATCACATTAATATTAGCCAGACGGTCAATGAAGATGTGTGAAGAACAGGTGCGATTAGTTCACCTTGTGTTGTTTTTTCCTGCTGCTGCGTCTGCTCCTCATGCGGGTTAAGTCCCGGGCCAGGCCAAACTCTGCTACCTTCACCTCCCATGGGAATCGGCTCACCAGAATGTTCCTTAAGGCAAGGTCACAGTGCACCACCTGAATGGTACGCAGAAAACGTCCAAAGTCATTCTTTCCATTCATGTTAGACCTTATGTAGCCCCGCCCCTTTACAGCACTGCGCTTTGTATTTCCACAGCATGGAGGTAAGATCTTACGGATTTATGAATGAACCGCTCGTTTTAAAATCTCCCCGGTCAACTGTTATTTGTATTGACATCTGCTTAAAACATCACAATGCTCATGATAACTTTCGTTAACTCTACAGTAAGTAAATCCACTTCACCAGCTAACAACTCTTCGACAGAGATGCCATAGAAATATACAGAGCTACCACTAAAACGGAAGTTTAAACTAAAAATTCAAAAGATGGCTGCATGCTCGTTTCTATAACAGAACAGCTGTATTATGTTTGTGCCAGCTTGTGATACCATTTTGGAGCGCAAGTGCTCCATGGCCAGGGCGATGTGGTAAGACGCAATGGTGAACTGGCTCTGCAGTTCAGGGTCGGCGCTCAGTTCGTCTTTGTGTCTCTGCACAAAATTGCGCAAGGTTCCGTAGCTTATGAACTCCATGATCAGCATATACGGCGCTGTGAAAACAGACACTGTTTTGGTCACATGATAGAGACAACTACAGTTACACTTTATTTTAAGGTGTCATTGTTACAGTGTAATTATATATTTAAGTACTGAGTATTACTATAGGGATAAGGTAGGATTATGGTTTGGTTGAGGGTTAGTTTATGCATAACTGACTGATATTACTATGGTAAGTACATATGTGACAAGGAAACTGTAAAATAAAGTGTTACCCCAACTACATTATTTTAGTACAAGTTTGACAAGTTTTCTTGAATGATAAATGAATAAGAGCAGAAGTGGAGAGTAAACGTTTGTTATATTGCAAGTGGATTCATTAACAAATATTGCTACAACAAATTTATATTTCTATATTCTCCTGTATAAGTAGTGAAATCTGTTAAGATTATTGTAAGTATTAAACTTCAACATGTAACTCAATGATGCCTCAAATCATAAAACAGTCAAACAAACATAATAAGAGGGGCTTGAAACATATTTTGGGACAAAAATGACATATAGACTACCCAGAACACTCTAACGACAAAGCAACACAAAGAAACACATTAGCAACGCCCTGTCAACTGATTTTGCACAGGCAAGATCTAGTCTATATTTTACTGTTGTATGTCTTACCATCCACTGTATTCCAGTCTAACAACTGCATCACATTTTTATGATATGCCAGCTTTCGCATAATAGACACCTCATTGTCCATCTGCTTAGGGGTGATACCTGCAAATGACAGCAAATCTAAACATCAGCTGGATCATTTTTAAAGGTCCCATGGCATTAAATTATCATTTTATGAGGTTTTTCAACATTAATATGTGTTCCCCTAGCCTGAATATTGTCCCCAAGTGGATAGAAATGTTGATCGGTGTAAACCCGAGTTCTGGCTGTCTTTCTCTGCCTTTGAGAAAATGACAGGCCAGACGAGCCAATCCTGAAGTCTCCTGGTTTGACGTCCAAGCAGGAGCGGTTACCTCCCTTTCCTCCGCCCAGAGAATCTGGCACGCCCATGCAAACACTCGAGAGATCATTACTTGTGAACGAGTGAACGCTGGCAGTTTCTCAGTGTTTGGATGTACAAATGAAAACAGGAGTCTTTTTTCAGTTCCTTCTGATCTGTGATCAGTGATTTCTGATGTGTAGCTAATTATTTATTATTCCTGCACACGCAGCTCTCTCTCTCCAGACAGAACGGTGATTTCTATCTTGTGAGTCAGTGTTTTTGTACGTCCTCGTCGCGTCTATCGGTTCTAAAATGTGCATACAGTCTTGAGTTTCTGCTCAACATCGGCAGAGTCAGATCTTTAGAGATAAACTTCACACACGCCGAAGCTCGGGCTGCACTGACTCGGCCTCCAACATCCCCGACCCCTAGTACTGCATCTGGCCCACAGCGGAGGCACCAAACGCGGCGTGAGATTAAGCAGACAGGGGGTAAGCGTGAGCATATCCGGGCTAGCCAGCCTAGCCCCACAATAAACTGGATTACATTCGATTACTGCTGTTGTGTCTTTGTTTGCGCTGTGTACTCAACGCGCGTCACTGACGCTTTTATTTTACAAATAATGCTATTATCAACACTTACTTTTAACTCGTTCATCTCGACAGCTGTAATGGTACTTTGCATGTGTTACAAAGTTGGTAATAATGATGAAGACGGACTCGGTGTGACTGGGACTCGTGTTTATTCAGAACTCTCAGATACAAACACAATAAACTCGCGCTGACTGACAGCGCTCTCACAACTCAGTAGTTACTATAAATAACTTTGTTAGCAATCGCTCCGTCTCCGTGATGTCCGGTTCGCGAACGAATCATTCTTTTGAATCGGTTCTTTTTAGTGAACCGAACCAGTTCACCAAATCGGACTGAATCGTTCTAAAGGGTTCGCGTCTCCAGTCAGCGCTGATCCATAATTTACTAAAGTTACTAACTTTCTGACATGAGTGACAGTCCCTCCGACTAGAAATAGACTAATAACCTGAAGTATATGCTGTAACTACAACAGTTCAGACATGCTGAGAACTGATGTGAAGTGAACTCAGGTCCATCCGTCTCTCTGGCAGCAGCTCGTGCCTGCTCGTGCCTCGTAGACCTCGTTAAACCACACCCCCTCCGCTCATTTAAAATGCAAAGATGTCAGCCAATCACAACAGTGGGCGTTTTTACTGAAGTCTCACAGCAGACACGCCTCTTGAAGCAGGGCATTCAGCCACAGGGCAAACAGCAGTATAGAAAAAATGCCTTTTATTTCTAAATTATGACATTTTATGATGTAAAAGTCATACTAACAATATAAGTACACCTCAGGAAACATTATAAAATAATAGAAAAATGCCATGCCATGGGACCTTTAAGATATTCACACATTTTGGTGCAAACAGTAACTTGTTTTTTTTCTCAATAAACAGAAATATGTTGGCATATAGTTTTACCTTCTTTTCCAATTTTGCAAGTGACCAGTGAGTGGCCTCTACAAGTGCCCTTAATTATCCTTCCTTTGTAGAAGACTCCTTCTCTTCCCGCCTTTATGAGCTGAATAAGGTTCAGGTCTGCTTTTGTGAACCGGGGAACCTGAAGATCAATTCTTCATGTTACATTTTTTGAGCACAGTCAATCGCATTTCATCCTTGTGATGCCCAATTATTTCGTATTTTACCATTTCTCCAGAGCAGAACTCGTCGACAAATGTTTATCGAGTAAAATATCTAAAAATAAAAGTGTAGCGAACCTGTAATGGAGGCTTCCAGGGAAATCTGCAGCTGGATTTATTTTGTTGTCTCTGTAACGGGTTCTCTGTAGTACGCTCTGGTAGTTCAGGAACATCCAGGACATTGGGAGATGGAGGAGGAGAATCTTGGGAAGGAACTCGGGGGATCCTCCCCTGCCTCAGATCCCGTATGATCTTCTTCATTGACCGATACCTGTCAAATCGATTAATCGTGATTATTCACATCTAACAAAAGTTTGTAAATATATGTGTCTATGTATGCGCATAATACACAGTCAAACCAAAATTTATTCAGACACCTTCAACATTTTCTCATATTATCACAGTTTATTCGCTATAGTTTAGAAAATGACAAGAACTCAGAGTTAAACTGTGTCAGAACAAATTCATCTTGATAATGTCAGATTTGTCAACTTTGACAGAAAGGTATGTAATGGATTACAATCAAACAATCAGCTGTTAAATTTAAGTACACAATAAGATAGTACCAATTTAGGTCAATCAATGACCAAGCAATGCTTCATTTTGTTCAGTTGCATTAGCAATTAAAGAAAAACACTTAAGCAAAACATGGTCAGGTCAAAGTGTCTGAATAATCTTGGTCCCAAATTTTTATTAAGTTTACTGGTAGTCCACTGTATGACGAATTTTTGGGTATAATATGTCAACGTTTACTTTATTTTGCCATCCTCACTTAAATAAACTATAGTGTCCTGCACCCACTAGTAAAAAATTATATCTGGTGTCTGAATAATTTTTGGTTTGACTGTATAGAAATACATATACATATATAAACTTTTATGTTAGATGCAATTGATTTCACAGCATAATCTAAGAATACAATATTAAAATAAATATTAACAATTATAATTAGATAAAGTTAATCAAAATGAGGTCCATTAGGGTCCATTGATAAAAAGAAAAGAAAAGTAAAATATACTTGTTTAGGCAAAGGCATCCAAGTGCAATCATGAAGAAAACGGTAACGGCATAGATGCAGATCAGAACGATGTGTGGAACACCGAGACCTGTTAAAGGAAAAACTACAAAAACAAAACAAATCAAAGACACATGCAACAGACAAGCAACATATACTTGTAGTATAATTTATTTGGTTTTATTTCAAATGAAAAATTTAGAAGCATGTCACCAATATTTTTCACCTCTTTCAATTAAAGTTAAGCAGAACTTTTATTTAATTTATAATTATATATACATACATACACATATATAATAATTTTTTATATGTATATAAAAACATACTCATCTGACCATCAGATGAATTCCCAGCCATAATGAAATCAAAAGCATCTCATGTTTTTTTAAAGTCATCTGAGAGATATTTCAGAACTAAAAGAGAAAAAGACACAAGACAAACATCATCATTTCACGTTTCACAGCCCTTTTAAATTTAATTTAAACAAATGTTTGATCATATTATTTGCTTGTATACCTTAAAGGTTAACCAGGCGAAGTCTCCTTGTTTGTTCAAATGCAAATGTGTAAATGTTTTGTCACCTTGTAAAAAAGACAACAGAAAGCAGGTCCCCAGGATGAACTCATTATGCTGTGCACACCATTGTCTGATGGTGTTCTGCATGAGCATGCATGAAGACCACCGAGTTGAATGTGTTTTTCAGAACAACAAGCCACAATTCTTCAGCACTTGCGGTTTAGAGCAGAGTTCTATAAGTAGCACAGCATGCAGATCGACTCACTTCCTGGCTATAGCATGCTTGTCTCCAAATATATAAAAATGTGAAACTGTGCGACCCACACAAGTTCTCAAAGCTTTTGAGGTGATTCTCATTAACTTAATTTGTATATTTCATTCAAGGGAAATATTCTAGAGGAAAATATTCTGTCAAATGAGTGGAGGGGTCCTGTGAAAAGGTTAGTTTAAATGTCAAATGCGGCTTGAATTCAAGGAAGTAGGTCTGCCTGATGGCACTGGACGCTACAGAGCCCAACAGAGGGAGGTGTGTGGTTTCCTCTTTGCTGTTGAAGGAAACACCTCGCATCATTCGCATGTTAAATAAACACAGAAGTCGCATTTGGCTGCATTTAATTTGTTTCTTGAATAATTGTTACAGATCAACATCATCACTCCATATACAACTACAAGTACATTTGTACAGTTCATTTTCATTGGCGTATTTACAAAACATTTATGTACATTTGTCAGTGCAATGTCAATTGTATTCTTTAAACAACACTTTACAAAATAAAGTTCATTAAATTAATACATCTCTAGCAGTTCATCAAAATTAATTTAACAAAATTAGGACTAACAACATAGACAAAGACACACATCAGTAGTTGATTGCACTACTTGAAAAGAGATCATTTTGCCATTTTAATAAATTATCCCTGTATCAAAAAAAGAAGAAGTGAATGCTTAAAGCATGTTTGTGGTTACTGTAATTGTAATTCATCAAACAGCCAATTTTAATTTGAGACGAGTGATATCATTCGATTTTGGATGTTGGAGATCTATTTTTCTTTCAACGTTAAAACACCTAAAAACTGTTTATGGTCCATATATCATATTTGCATTATTCAATGTGACGATTAATCATTTCCTTACAGTAATACACCTTTTTTTCTGACAGGGATAAACCTTTCTTTGATGGCTAACATTTAGAATATCCATGGAAATCTGAAAAGTACAGCAGCAAAATGGGTGCGGGCGAATGATTCCCGATGATTTCCAAGGGTTTAACGTCCCCTCACAGGAGGAGCTCAATCAGTTGATGAGTTGCTGAAAGATAAGAGCCATTCAATATTTCATTCATCATTTCACAGTGGTAATTAAGGTGGGCTCTCTTTTCAAGAGTCATTAAAGAAATGCTACTAATACCCTCCGACACAGACGCCCAGAACGTTCAGCAGTTTAGTGAGAATGCTGTTCTCGAAAAGCAAGGGTTGTGAAATATTCTTCCGTGCTAATACTGTTCACACAACAGACCTTGTTTGCTCTTGTCTAACAGTATTCAACGCTTCCCACAAATTAAGTACATGACCAGTAGAACACTTCGGCTTGGACACGTGAGAAAACATTAATCAGATATGCATCTGGTTGCCGTTTTTAGTCTCTGCGGTCGGCAGTGAAGCCAAAAATACAGTGCTTACAGGAAAACATGTAAAAAGCAGTGCTATTGTAGAGAGGACGTGGTTGGATCAGACTGCTAAGACTAAAGCTGTAAGCGAACGTGTTTAGACAAAGTGAACTACTGCATTTAAAAAATAAAAAATTAATCACATTTGATCAAAAATAAATGTATACAAAAATTAAAAAGAAAAAAAAAAAGATAAACATTTACTCTTCTAAAAAAATAACCCGCTTAAGATTCAAAACTTAAATAAAAACAAAACAACAAAAAAAGCAAATGTATAATTTGGCAGCAGGGAGTGGGAGGATATTCTATTAAGTGGTAGAAATTTTCTTTAAAATGAACTTTTTTGGAAAGTGAATTTTGTCCATAAAATCATTTCAACTGCCCTCAGATGATATAATACTGTCATTGATTTTCTATGAACAGTTGGCCAATGAATTGCAAAAGATGTGAGGTAGTGTATGGAATTTACTGTAGAAAAAAAAAATCAACTAAGCCAACCAAACCTTTAGAGAAACCTTTGGGGCTCTATAATTTATCAGCTTCCTAATCAATCTGTCCGTTATCATTCAGAAATTTAGCACTACAGAAGCATAAGCTCTTGTTAAGTGATTTTTGAATTCACCTGTGTGTGTTGGCATGTGAAAGAGCGGTTATGCCTGTTTGGTAAAGGTGATATCAAGGGATTGGCTAACAGTTATTTGTTTGCTTGGCAACAATCACATGATCGCTACAGTTCTCTGTGATTCACTCATTCGCCCTCTCCCTCGTGTATCTGAAGTGTCAGGTACCTCTATTCTGAAAGCACAGTCAGCGGCGGTGTTGTGCCTGTCGGCTAACTGATATTTTGTGCTTTCACAAATGATGGTCCTCTGGGGCGGCTCTGCCGTTTCAGTCCTCATTGCACTGGCATACTGACAGACCCCCCTAGTGTCTTTAATGTGGAAGAGCATGGCATCACTGCAGCACACAGTACTTCTTGTAGTCAGATTCAAAGTCTTCGTCCATGCTAGTGGTGTCTGCCATCTTTTTGCCCTCCGTTTTTGGCAGAAACTGCGAGTAGTCCACTCCCTGCTGCTCATAGAACAGGATGTAAGCCGAATCTGTGTCGATTTCGTCCGAGTTAACTTCCTGAAGAGACGACAAGAAATGGTTTGTTTTAAGTATTGCACAATACATGTTTTAGTGTTGTCAAACTTTCAGTAGCCGAGACGAGTGCAAGAGAAATTTCAGGAATGTAAATTTCCATGTTGATACCACATTTTTACAATGAATACTATTTTTATTTTATTTTATATTGTATTGTTTTTTATTTTTCAGTAGTCGACACCAATTAAATAAATATAAATACAATTTTGATTCAAAAGTACTTTCATTTCATTTCATTTTTAAATAGCATTACAATAACATTTATATCAATTAATTCGATTTAATTCAATTCAAAGCATCTGCCAGTCAGTGTGGCGATACCGAATTCAGTTGGCAATTGCCATGACAGATACTGCAGACTGTAGCGCCCAATTTCTTTATTTTAGTATCAACACTGAAGTACTGGTACTTTTGACATCTATTTTCTATCCTTACATATACTCTGTGCAGTAAGAGTGTCAAATAATGGAAACATCTGAGGTGTCAAAGAATAAACAGATTTGGGATCTTACCTTGCAGCTGCTGTCATTGTAACAGTACCATTTTTCATTGGGGTTTTTAGCATAAGTCACATAGTGCCCCCCTCCCATTATTCCTGAATGGCACTTAAAGAAAAACAATAATTAAGGTGTCAGAGATGCTTTTTACAAAAGGAATCACGACAAAATGAAACATTTAGACAAGAATCACTTACCGAGATTGCATATAAATTGTACAGGGGCTCTAGGCCAATGTCATTTCTTTGGTGAGGGGTGTCCAGGTCTGCGCTGATCTCCGAGTGTCCATTAGTCTGACTGCTGTCTTGTCCCAGTCCATTCACCATGATGACATCACAGTCGTTGCTTGAGGCATCCAGTGACCAGGTGTCTTGCGCATTTGCATCAGACTGCATCTGATTCTCTCCGTCCGTCACTGTACCCTGCTCTGGCTCGGACTCGCTCTCCTTGCTGTTGCTACAGGCATCCAGGTTTTCTTTGCTGTTGCAGAGTCGATGCCTACTGCCCAGTTGGGGGAGACGCAGACGCCCTTGTTTTCGTCCTGTATTCCTGGGGCTGCTGCCAGGGCTGCTGTTTCTGCTCATTGGGCTGCCCACCCTCCTGATGGAGCACGGGGTGCCTGAAACAACAACGCAGTGGTTAGAGGATCTTGTGTAGTGTTAATTTAAAAGGTCTGCAAATAGAGAAGAGAGACAGACCTCTGCCAGAGGTGGGAGGACTGGCCACAGTAGTAGTGGAGACGGAGGACACAGAGGAGTCTCCTCTCTCTAGCCTCTGGAGCTCCTCTACCAGGCTTTCGCTCTGGAGGCTCTGCAAGCTGCCCATGCTCTGAGCTACCTCCCGTGGGGCCAGGAACGCACTGGGGTCAAAGCTCTCACGTGGAAATTTCACAATCTTCTGAGACTTAATCCATCGACCATTGACAAACTGGAAGCGTTTCAAATGAACAATCTGAAATAGAACATAGAAAAAAAAATGTTGTAACAATGTTACAAAGGGCAACTTGCAAAAAAATGTCATTTATACAGCATGTTAAATGTAGCTTTAACTCAAAATATTATTTATTTATTCTAAAATAAACATTTTATTTTTATTTTTATTGAATAAAACTGGGCACATTTGTTTATTTTATCAGATCAAATGAGCTACAAGGGCACAATTTAATAACAATATATTTCAGAGAAAAATGAAACAGGAATTATTTGGGTTTCTGACCAGTACAGGGGGCAGCCTCCAGAGATCCAGCTTCTTGGTGGCCAGGCGGTGGGTCTTACACTTGGAGCAGTAATAGAGCTCATCCTCCCCTAACTCTTCTTCACTGGTGAAGGCTTTCAGACAGCTGTCCAGACTGATAGGCTCTGCCTGAGCACGCCGACTCTGCTCAACACTGGGATGCTCTTCCACTATCTGCTCCACATAAACATTAGCAATTCATTCCTTGACAGACACAGTAACAGAATGTCATAGCTACTCAAAAACACTAAGAACTCTGGACTTATTTAAAAGATTTAGAACCAGAATATAGTTACATTTGAAGGCATTTCTTTTTAAAGCACAATTAAACATTATTTGCAGACTATCGTAAGTTATAAAAAGGTCAGTTCTGGTCTGTAATGCACCATAAAAATGGTGCAAAAACCATGGGATTTCATTTTGTCATCTAGCTTATGTATTCAAAAAGTGTCTTTTGCAAGTAGTAAATAATTATAGCAGTTCATGGCTTATCAGGAGCTCTTGCTTGAGGTAAAACAGAGGCAGCAGACCCAGAAAACAATTAATCATACAATATGATTTTAATGGACTTCTCATCTGTGATGTGAGATGGAAGCAAATCTCTTCACAGGGAATGACAGCACTGGCAGAGTACACATACTCATTATGTGTACATCAAGACCTGCAGTGCTGCATCAGTACAGAAAGACTAGTTGTTACACAGCAACAAACCACTGACCGAAGTATTGAATATGCTGCTTTTATGCCCTTTAAAATCTTTGAACTTCTTTAAAGCACTTACTCTTTCCTGTGAGGTCTGGTAGCGAAGGTGCAAGGCGGTGGGGTCCCAGTCTACAGCAATGTAGGCATTCCCCAAAGATGCTCTATCTTCATTACAGTCCACTGTGCAGCCTCTGCAGAACCTGGCAAAGTCACGTCATGTCTTGTCAGTCACGACAACCCACACTGCAGTGTTAGATATGTGCATGCACAACCGCTGAACTCAAATGCCTTACCTGTACCATGGACACCAGGCACAGGAATTGCCATCTTTCTGCACGACCCGCAGAGTGAAGGGGTACTGGTAGCCCATACTGTCATCACTGGAAGAGAGCATGAAAAGTCATATAACAGAGCAAATTAACTCTACCTTACAGATGTACACAGGTTCCAGAATTGAAAATCTGAGATTTTATATATATTGATACAAAAATGAATAAAATTGTAAGATTTTGAAAATGTTTAAACAGAAAAGATGTAAAATGAAAAAAAAAAAGAAAGAAAAAGTAACATTCTGCACTATTTTCTAGGTCACTAATGGCCATGTGAACTAAACTAAGGAACTAAAGGAATTGTGATATTTATCAGTTGTTATTATGATACGATCATTTACAATAATTTGTATTAAGTTTGAAAATTTAAAAATATAAATACATTTTACTAGGTCTCAGATGCATTTATAAAGTATTAAAAAAAACTACAAGTACATTTGTCACTGAGGGAAATGGGATACAGAAATGACTTGACAAAAATGCTATCCATAACTTTTACTACATTTTATAATCATAATGTACATAATCGTTCAAAAGTCTGGGTAAAGTACAATTTTATTTTAAAGAAAGTAATAATTTTTATCAGCTGGGACATTCAATTGATCAAGTAAAGATATATGTTACAAAAATAATGATATTTCAAATAAATTATGTTCTTTTGAACTTTCTATTTGTCAAAGAATCTTGAAAAAAAAAATACAAAGCAGCACAACTGTTTGCAACATTGATAGTAATAAGAAATGTTTCTTGAGCAGCAAATCAGTGACACTGAAGACTGGAGTAATGATGGTGAAAATGCAGCTTTACCATCACATAAATAAATAACATAAAAATGTATTAAAATAGAAAACAGATATTTTAAATATTTTAATATAATTTCCCAATATTAGTTTTTACAATACTGTAAATTACTGTATTTTTGATCAAATGCAGCCTTGGTGAGCATTAGAGACTTAATCTTGACGACCCCAAACTTTTGACTGGTGTACTTCAAAATTTGGACAAAAAAACAAACAAACAAACATCCCAACTAATCATCAACATGATCGATGAGCTGCAGATGCCACTGACCAGTCTTGAGCATGGTTGCTAGCTTCCTGTGGGGGAAGAGGGCTGGCAAGTCGGGACACCTGGATCCACACGGCATCATACAGGTCCTTCTTACTCGTGTGCACAGTGCACGGCACAATAAGCGGCATACCAAACAGACTGGGCCTGTTCTTCTGAGAGGACAGGAAATACAGCTCCGTCCGCATCTGAGGAGAAAGACCGGACACTTAGGATGTTTACGACCATCATGTTAAAGGGTTAGTTCACCGAAAAATGAAACCATTATCATCATTTACTCGTTTCCTTGTGTTGTTCCAAACAGGTAAGACTTTCGTTTATCTTTAAAACACAAATGATGATATTTTAAATTAAATCTGATAGACTTCTTCCTTCCTCTTCATTGAATTTAGGCTATTATTAATATATAAACATTGATCAGCGAACATGAACAGAAGCTCAACCATACTTGCTTGATGCACGAGAACAAACCTCATTGGTTCTTGTGCTGATTAACACGAGAATTAACCTAATTGGTCAAGAAAACATGCTTGAGCTTCCGTTTACCATATCTGATGTGTGTATTGATGAATTTTTATACCATATAAAGTGATATAAAGTGAAGTCTCTTCAGAAAATTTGGATTAAGCTGCTCGATTCATATGGATTAGTTTTACAAAAACTTAAAAGAGTCACTGTTCATGGAGGGACAGAAATCTCTCAGATTTTATTAAAGTAATCTTCATTTGTGTTTTGAAGATGAAAGAAAGGCTTAAGGGTTTGGAACGACATGAGGGTGAGTAATTGATGATTGTTTTTTAATTTTTGGGTGAACTAACCCTTTCAGTACAACAGTGAAAATAAAGTGAATGCTCACCATCTTTCTGTGCATGGCAATGATGTAGCCAATGAAGGGGCTGTCTTGCAACAGCACAGCATGGCCATTAGGGATACCATTGGCGAGGGGCTTCTCGGGGGTACAGGGGACCACTGTACTGGGCATGCCATTGGGAATCAGGCCAGACTTTCCAATGTGATTGTTTCCTGCTGTCCCATTGGCTGTAGGAGTTTTTTCTAAAAAATTATACATGGGTCAATGGCAAAAAAGGGTGTCCATGATAAAGCAAAACTACTTTTAAAGACAGCGAGAATGAAGAAATTAATTCTTGTAACCTGTTTGCACTGGAGAGGTGACTGACGTGGGTGAGCCAGGCACAGGGATTTCAAATGCACAGAGGAAGCAGTTCACAGAGTGCCGCACCTTCTGGTTGTCCTGAGGAAAGTTCTAGATCAAAGAGAAACATTTATTTAAAAGCCAGGCCACTTGGATTGTATCAACAACAGAGTCTGATGTGGTGAGTTTAACTGACCTTGACGTTGGAAGTGTGAACCTCAGCCAGTAGAATCTGCTCGGGTTTCAGGCTGCACAGCTCACTCAGCTGTTTCTTCAGGCCCATGTACTTCTCATCCATGTTGAGGCGGAGCCCATACCGTACCGGAGTAGAGCCGTCAAGTTTGATAACTGCAAATGAAAATAGATTTTATGTGAGATATCAGCTGATGGATTTTAAAGTGTTTGTGTTTTCTCTCTGCTTGACCTTACCTGTGATTTCTAAGTGCATGGAGCTGTCCATGGGCAGCGGCAGCGATAGGAAGTTAAAAGGATCGAAGCGGGCGCTGATGTGGCCACATGTCTTGCACTTCACCTGGGACCTGAGCTGCCCATGGAAGAGGTCCACCACAATTGAACGATTTCTCCGTAAATGGTTTTCCCAGGCCTGTGAAAGAGAATCACGCAGATGTTCTCAGTGTGAAGAAACGACTTTTCATTAGCGCAGCATTCATCACTGTGCCCATTTAGGTTCATTTATATCAGTCAACTGATGTGTTGAGCCTAGTAGGGGCTGAAAAACAGGAGTTTTGACACTGACCTCTTTGGCCACTTCATGATCTGGCCGTCCATCACTATCCTTGAGCTCGACGTACGGCTTCTCGTGCACTCGATTCAAGTCTTCGTGAAGCCCATCCAAGAGAAAGGCCAAGAGCTCCTGGGAGTCTTGCTGCTGGAAGCCGTTGAATCTCGGCGCATACTTTGCTATCGTCCACTACAAAAGTGTTTTTTTTTTTTTTTAAATGGCATAAAAATTTTAACATACACATTTGGGTTTGATGCTCATAATTCCAGAGATGTTAACAACCCACCCTGAGTTTTAGTGGTGCAACGTTCTTCTGGGTGCCGCTCCAGAGTTCCTGTACCAAATCACCATAGCATTTGGCCATGTGACCACGCATTCCTATCGGATTGGTTCTGTCAAGGCAAGACAGCTCATTGGTCAAAAAGTATGACAGATGATTGTGACCCATACAACATTTTCCTACTTTTCATTTTCCCTTTAAGTATAAAGGTGCATCACATTAGAGGAATTTTGTGGGCAAAAGAGGTCCATTGTTAATGGTGTAGCAATTCATCAAGCACTGCTCACACAGAAGTCAATTTCAAATCAAGCAACTTTCTGTTGGTCAAAATGGCGTCACCAACTCAAACACAAGCAAAATCTCGATGGGGAACATTTTCGCCCTCATGTGGATTCCTGTTGAAATGATTGGATGGATTTCTCCCGCAAAATTTCTCAGTTAACCAAGTAGGTACAAGTGGTTTTGGTATTAAAAAAGGCACTGGCCATGTTTTGTTACCTGTTAAGCTCATAAAGGTGTCGGCCTGAGATGAAGTATTCAGTGAGGGGCTTGGTATTGCTTACACACTGAATACTGGAGTTCATGAAGCATGTGTTACCCAGGTTACTCAAACCTGTGGCGCCTTTCTCAGTAGGAACTGCAAGAGAAATGGGACAAAATTTATACAAATTTATTAGAGAGACTGAAGGTCTGGACTTCCCAGGCACAACCACTTGAGTACTATCTCCATGAAGTTCAATTACTCTGTATTTCATAGTTTGACGGCAACAGTGAATCTTTAAATGTCAAAGCTGATGTCTTTGTTAATATGGATTTTATATTGTTTTGTTATGTAATTGCTTCTTGGACTCTTTCTGCTTTTGTTCCTGTGTTAATAATCTACTTGTTATGTGCTTTGATAAAAGAAACCGGACTAAAACATTTTTTACTTTAGTGCCATCTAGGTAAGGTCAAACTCAGATAAACATTCTGGCATTTGTAGATGGTTTGGCCAGCCTCCAATCTGCATAGATTTTTCCAACACTTTCCAAGAACTCTGACATTACCTTTGTGTCTGTCGATTTTGCTGCTGTTTGCAATGAAAGACATTTCCTCTGGCCAGCTCATATCTTTGTTTCGAACTGGAGAAAGGGAAAGATATCTTAATCATTTTTCCTTTTCCATCAGTACGGTCATGCATGCTTTGCAATTTAATCCACACTGTTTAGCAAATGTGGGGTGAGATAAAACTTTAATTAAGACAGATAAATGCCACAGACATACCCTCAATGACTAAGTGCTGTTCGTCTTGTATTTTCAAACTTTCTAAAGTGTGATCTTCATCGTCCAGGAGAGTGAGGTAATTCTGATAATAAAAAAAAAAAAAATCAATAGGTAAAATAGATTTTTTTTTTTTAAATCAATGCCAATACGCTTTATTTACATCACAGCTATTAACTGTGACATAAATAAAGCCTATTGACACTTTAATGATTAACCTAAACAACCAGTTTCAATAGGAAATATGTGAACACAGGACATTGCATTTTGAAGCATTTCACTCACAAGCTCACAGTTCACTGCTGTGAGGTGACATCTGTATTTTTATAATGAGGACCGATTTGCATATGAATGTCTTTGATCAGAGTTTGACGTTCTTTTATTCAGTATCTGTTAAGGTCCCTACCTCACTGTTGTAGAGCCAGAGGCGCATGTCCTCTTCTTTGATGCGTAACCTCTGGGACAGGTACTCATGAATGTCTTTAATGGTACCCATCCTGCTGAAACAGCCTGTGTATGCCAGCACTCGCTTCAGAGGGGCGTTCGGAGAAGGAACATTTCCTATGTTGGGAACGAAGCAGCCTTTAGCATTCCCTTATGTCACATGCTAAAAAACATTTACCCTTAATAAATACAATCTTTTATAGTATTTCCACCTGCTGTGTTGTCTTATATTCCAAAATAAACTTTAAAAGAAATAATGGAGAATGCAAATGTAATTTAACTTACTATGCTAACTTAGTAAAGTAATACTTTTATGGTTTCATTTTAATGATGAGAAATGTGAAGATCCAGTCTTATTTTGATCCATATACCCTAGCATGCATGCTATTAAATCAACCAGTCACAAGGAGCACACAGATCAATATTTAACACACGCAGCACCAATACCTGATTGACAGACTGAGGATTAGTTGTAAGGTAGCAGCAAGAAAGGGCAAAGGTCATTTTAAAGGGAACATTCATCAAATCATTAGTCTGGGTGATTTGAATAATAAAAATAAAAAAAATCATTGTTTTTAATTAGTCGAGTCTTGTGAAAAAATAAAATAAAAATACACACAAGATTCATACAGCAATTATTAATTTCATAGAAGACAAAAAAAAAAATTGGTATGATTACAAAGCAAACAATTACAGGAAATCAGCCAGAGCGCGCTCATGTTTACCCACACCAAACAGTCTTCTGAGCCAGACAGCCATGACTGAGTAACTTACAATATTTCTAGTCTCGCAAACAAAAATATCTGGATGTATTTTTTTTATGCATTCAACATGGTTTTATAGCAGTCATGAATTACATGATAGTTTTGTGTGAGCAAAATGTAGCATTTAAAATGTTTTCTTTTGTTCTTTATTATTATTTTCTATTCTAGGCTGAACTCAGAAGATGACTCTGGGTGTTGGCATCAGGATTTGGCTCTTTAGTAATCCAGACAGGTCGTTTTGCTGAGACCGAGCTGGGTGCATTTTTAGGAGATTAGAGAAACTGGTCAAGGCGGAGGGAGCCTCTCTCTTGCTGCAGGCTTACGTTACCTCTGGGCATATGTGGAGGGAACATTCTCAGGCTGCTCATACCCATATTGACCCAGATGTTAGACTGAGGGCTGCGTGTGGCCGGTTGCTGTCGCAGGAACAGAAGGTAGCGGGGGAAGAGCTCTAGCTCTGGATGAGTAGTGACTGTAGACATGATGACCTGAAGGAAGTAGAAAGATACAGCATAAGCACAAGGAATAGAGAAGCATGTAAAATGTTTGAAAAGGCTTGACTCCAGTGGTGCCTCTGCTAAAAAGAGAAGCTAAATTTGGCTGAATCAAACTGAATGAGAAGTTCACAGGCTCAATTAAGATGAACTTTATCTGAGATTTTAAAGCGCTTTTCATGACCATTCCTCAGTCAAAAATGTAAACCGCTACTGCATACATTATGACCGAAAACATTTGAATTAAAAATGCAATTTTTTTTTGCATTAAACTATTCTTGCATTAAATTACCAACATCAAAAACATGAATATTTGGAGAATGTTCCTTTTTAGGTATGCTAACATTTAGGTAACATTAAATATTTGTAAATTACATTGTTTAGACATTTCAGAATATAAAAAAGAAAAGAAAAAAGATATTAAAATATTTATGCAATTTTTCATTTTATAAAAATAATAAATCTGAACTATATTTTTACGGGGGAATTATTTTAAAAGGACAGTTCATCCTCTAGTCTACATAGTGCATCATGTACAATATTTTAACTTTTTTAATTGACGAAATCTCTTCATTATTAACCATTTTAAGGAATTATGTGCTAGCAAAGTGAAGAAAATTAGTCTGATACCCACAGGCAACATTGTCCAACAGAGGGTTAAACTGAAATAGCCAAGCATAATCTGTATTCAGGAAACAGGTTTAGCAATATCTGACACAGTTCATGTGACACCTCATGTCACGTCATCAAGATCACTGTGTGTCAAAACAAAAAAGCCAGAGCAAATAACATTCAAAGACGCACAAATTAAATGCCCATGGTGGCACCTCTGACAGGGACATTGAATACATACCGGTCGGGGGAGGCTGAGGTTGGCCCCATACCAGTGATAAAGTGCCCTCCATACCGGCTCTGGCACGGTCTCAAAGTCCCGGCGAGCCAACAGCTGTTGGGCCTTCTTCAGCCGCCCTCCCTCCATAGTCAGTGTGGGTGCCTGGACAAAACGGAGTCACACATTCAAGAGGAGCTCATATTGACAGCCATTTGCAATGATAAATTGTAGCGACTAGGTGACCACCAGTGAATAAATCACAGGCGGTGTAAGCGTCCTTCACCCTGCTCTTCTCTCGTTGACTGTGAGAATGGGAGGTTGGATGAAGGGGCGGACAGGACCAAAAGGTCCTTTTTTGACTTCACTGCTGCAATGTATTGTGTTGTGTTGAGTAAAGAGTCTGATATTATGGGACGTTATATTACATAACTGCAAATGTGTTTCTGACAAAGCATTACTGAAGCAAGCAGTTTCGTACAAGATGCTTTCAGCTTCACATAAAGGCATTCATTTTCTAGAACACAAATGTTACACACCATTTATCACAGGATTAATTTGTTCAAGGTGATTTTAATCTCAATGTTGTTTTGAGCTCTCCAAGGCTTTAATTAGATGGAATAAAACAAAAACAACTTGAAGGTGTTATTTCCCCAGCAAGGCGATTAAATGCACTTTGGTAGTTATTTTGATGGGCAAAAGGATTATCAGTAGCTACCTGGTTTCAGTGGGTGTTCTGAGCACACGTACACT
Source organism: Gobio gobio (assembly GCF_949357685.1). Taxonomy (NCBI): domain Eukaryota; kingdom Metazoa; phylum Chordata; class Actinopteri; order Cypriniformes; family Gobionidae; genus Gobio; species Gobio gobio. Next base: position 32,418,950 of record NC_137114.1, on the reverse strand, counting down.
CACCTTCATGGGCTCAGTGGTCACCAGAGGCTGGTTGTCTATGGCACCGGGCCTCTGTGTGGCCAAGCTGTTGGGCAAATGGCCATTGACGCTGGAGAAACACTGGTTGTTGTTGTCAGAGACGTTGTGCTGCCGAGCGAAGCAGACGTCTGTGGCAGAAGAACTGATGTGTGGGGTCAAGCCTGAGAAAGTGAAAATACATGCTGTAATGGAGGCTGAACACATCTTTCCAGCCTTTATGCCTTTTTATTGGACCAGAGCGCTACCCATTAAGCCACTTTTCTTTGTTTTGAGAACCAAGGCTCAAAGTGTCAAAGCATACACTATCAATGTTTTTCAGAGAAGTCCAGATTAAGGACACGCAACAGGAACAAGCATTTTTTTGATCAATTTAATGCATCCCTAATAAATAAAAGTATTAATTTCTTTTAAAAAATCATACTGATGTAACGGATCTCAAACTTCTGAAAAGTAATGTATATGTGATAACTGCTAGGCCACAGCTTAAATCATATTCTTAACTATGAATGAGCGTGTACTTACTATTACCGGTGCTCTCTGAGGCCTCCGATGAGCTGGAGATGTTGTCAGGGAATTTTTCCTCTGGGGAACTGGGAGAACGCACAACTATTCCAATTCTGTTCAGGACAGGCTCTAAAGGTGCTGTAGACTGAGAACTTCTCATCCCACTGCCCTGCATTGATGGCTGCTCTACGACAATCGACTTGTTATCCTGTTTAACACAATAGATTGTATATAAAAAAAACATGAATGATGATACTGTCAGTATTATAAAAATGAAACTGGCCAATACAAAACTAAAACATCACGCTTTTTGGTCATTTGATGTCTGAGAGAAATAAAGTTTAGCCTGATATGTGTACTATAAATGAGCCAGATCAGTTTACTCATTTCCCTGTTGTCAAATTATAATTACAAGGTTTGACAAATGGTCATAATTTAGTTTGATGCACTCAGTATGTTTAGATAGTACAAAACACTACAAAAAAAAAGAAAGGAATTTTTTTTTTATTTATCATGATTTTTATTGCTAAGTAGAGGCTGCATAGACATAATGCTTACTCACATATCTGACATAGTCTTTCCACTGCTGCCACCACTGCATGGAGATCAGAAACCAGTTCTGACTGGGCTGTAGCCCATGCCTGCTCTCCCGTTCCAGCCAACCCCTGTGCCGTCACACAAAATCAATGTGGATGACAAACAGTCAGTAAAAGAACCATCATATTTATACACAAGCACAAAAATAAACCAACAACAAAAAAACACTCCTTCTGTCATAAGATATCAATAATAAACCTAGGCATTATAGCCAAACAATAGGAGTTAATGATGTGGTACAGTATTTATAGTGTCTTTTTGAGCACTGTCAGTCCTGCTAGAAAATCTAATTGAAAATGAAATTGTGTTCTCGATCTCTGTCTGGCCTAAAACACTGTTACATGCAATGGAGGTACGATGGATCTTCATAAACAGAAAAAGCCTAATCATGAGGATCATGGGGGAGTGAAATACAATACAGCCCTCATAAGGCTTGTTTTAAAACATTGAGAAAGTGCTCAGTAGAGACGCTTTTGAAAGGAAGCCGAGTTGCAGACAGTAATAGAGTGACTAAAGAAGTGCTGTGTCCTACTCTCACCTAATGATCTGACCTTCCTCTTCAGGGGTAGCAGGACGCAAGCCCAGGACAATATGACACACCTGATGACGAACAGATTAACAAGCCTTTTGAGGCCAGATTCAAGACAACAACGTACATACTTTACTGGATTTACTTGCAGATTATTGAAGCATTTAGCCACTTTGTATTTTGTTATTTTGCCCAAAAGTACTGTAGGTAGGATCTTACCTGAAACAGCAAGTTGAGGAACTCATTGGCGAGGGCACTTTTCACGCTCCATATCTGATAGTCCTCCAGGGTTAAGTGCCCATGCTGGGAGTAAAATACAAGACAATGTTAGAGCACATAAACTGAGGGGGAAAAAAAACAAACAAATGCAAGTAATTTTTATTTAATTGAGAAATCAATGTAATTTACATGCCAATGATTTATTTAATTTGGTCATACTTATTTAAAAACGTAACATTTTAATTAAAAGAGAATTTGTTTTGCTGTGGCATCAAAATTGTAATCAGCAATGGTGAAAATTAATTTGAATTGATTTTTTTTAGCACTACAAATCTACATCCAAAAAAAATGTAAGTCTAATTACTTTTGTTGTGTCGTGCATTTTCAGTATGTCCTCTACAATGTCTGACACGCTGGAATCAAACTCCTGAAACAGAGAGAAACATTAATCAGGAAGTATCATCATGAAATCTATAACTGACATGAAAGAACTCTATTACACGAGAAAAAACACAATGACAGCTCAGGATGCACAAATCAATAATGAATTGATTTGAGTTTCATTTAAATGTATTATCCCACATTAGTGCATAACTGCAAAAACACAATTGCATCTCATTTGCATAAATCACCTCATAGGCATGTACACAAACATATATAATACTAAGGAAGTAATTTGTTTAGCAACAAAAGATTAACCAAATAGCTAAACTGTATCATGTGCTTATTGCTTTGCGATTAGACAATCAGCTGCTCTGCACTTACGGGGAGGGTATCTGTACGGTTGTCCTTCCACACTTCCAGCAGCGCCACCACCATCTCGTGGATCTCATCCCTGGACAGAATTCCATCCCGATCTACATCGAACACTTTAAAACAAACTGCAGTAGACAAGGAAGAAGAGATTTAGATGGGGAACTTTTAAACATTCATTAAAGATAAACCATAATATTTAAATACATTTTTTATTATAATTTGTGCAAAAATAGTGGAAATATTATTTAGAATACATAATATGCAAGCTAAAATAGCCTTAAAGGAGTTTATTCCCAAATTTTTTTTAAATGTTTAATAAACACCACAACACAATCCTGCATCTGCTGTGGAATGAGAGGAACAACTAAGAGAGGAAAATAGGAAATGAAATGCTTACATTTCTGCCTCTCCGCTACAGGGCCTCGACAGCAAGCTGAGAGCCCGCACGATATCTCCTTAAAGTCAATATGATTGTCCCGATTCTCATCAAAGGCATGAAACAAGCCTGGAAAATGGGAGAAATGTCAGTGTTAAGATTAGCCAGCAAGAGTAATTGGATTCCTTGGAGATCTTTTATCACAAATGATCCAATAAATTTCAAAAGCAAAGACCTACTTCTACTAAAATTAAATGAACCGTGACTTTCATGGGTTCTGCAAATGTTTTCAAAGCACACAGCTAGCAGGTGGATGTATGCGAGAGTGTTTGTGTGTCTCAATCCATTCGGGAACCTTTTCAAATTGCTGTAATGAATTCTGTCTTGCCTTCACTTAGCGATGCGTGAATAGGGGGTGAGACCAGAGGGACAAAGGTTTCCAAATCAAAGCGGCCTGTCCTTGATTGGGCTTTCAGCAGCCAGTAGCGCTTTTCCAAGTCGATAATGTCCGATTCTTCTACTGCAAGAAAGAAAACACAAGAAATCAGACTCTCTGTGGAATAATCTTTTTTAATGTGCAGTGTCAAACATCAGTTGGGCATGTGGTCCTTGTGTAATTGAATATCAGTCCAATATCTCTGTGTAAAGACTCCATTAAAGAGACGGTCTACCAAAAAAAATGAATTGTCCTTATTTATTCCCCCTTGTGTTGTTCACCCTCAAGTTGAAGCTGAAGCACTAAAATGACTAAAAATAAATATAAAGCTAAATACAAAACTAATAAAAATGACAAAAGCAAATAAATTACTAAAACAAAAAAATGTAATACAAACTGAAAATGTACAAATAAAAGCCATTTAAAATATTAATAAATACTATGATAAATATATTCTGAAATAATCCTCCAACAAAAGTAGATATTTTTGTAAATAACACCACTTGTAAATAGTCATGTTCCTCATTTAAAGCAATCATGTGGTTTCAAAAGATTTGGAATATAAATCAGACTAGTCTCTAGTCATATTCTAGTCTCTATGCACTATTTTGTCCCTTTTTGAGCTTGAGCTTGTTATATGGCAAGAACTGTGATGATATTCACTACTTTTAGAGCATACAAGTTTGTAATGACATGAGGGCGAATAAATACTTTGAACCTAAATAAATTATTCTTTAAGTGGATATTAGGATGGATCATTTCCACAATAAAAAAACTAGCTGTTGCAGACCGTAAATGGGCTCTCATTATGATTAAAGTGCTCCTATTATGCTTTTTCGAATATTACCTTTCATGCAATGTGTAATGTAGCTGTCTGGGAATGTAAACATTCTGCAAAGTTGTGAAGCCAAAAGTGCACGATAAATAAAGTTAGTTAAAGAATCGACTCTGCCAAAACAGCCTAAACGAGTCGTCAGGAATTTGAATCTCACTTCCGTCACAGCTACACGTGTAACACATTTGCCTAATGGCGCCTATGTTTTACGCTGTCTGCCCGCGAACAACTTGACCCGCCCTCAAACACTGTAGCTTTTTCGTGTGGTTAACATGTCGAGAAGACACTGTGAAAGTAAATTTGTTTTATATTCACTTCTGATGAGGTTGCGAAGAATCAGTAGTTAAGACTAAAAAAAATTCAACGATAAAATTTCTCAAAATCTGCTTTTCAAATCACTGGGAGTTCAACGCGGAATTAGCTAAACGCTTGCTCTTGAAAGATGGGTCAGTACCCAGTTTTTTTCAGACCAGCTTGCTCCTCATAACCACAACCTGTAAGTATGAATAATTATTGATGTGATATAATCTACCTGGTGTTCAAAACACATAGTTTTGTGTTTTATATTTGGTGGGTCTGCGGCTAACTCATGTTATTACCGTCTTACTGAAATAGTTCTGCTAAGCAACTGTGTGCCACTTTTACTTACAATTGTGTCCATTAATGCAGAGTGTCTGTTGTTCTTACTACTTTGAGTAAAGATAAAGGATTGAGCAAGATTTGTTTTGCAAACTTTAATGTTACATCTGTCATTCACATTAGTGCTGATTAGGGTTGGGTATCGTTAGTGGTTTTTTTTCGATATCGGTGCCAAACCGATACTTTTAAAACGATACAGCTTCAAGCTTCAGCTTTATTTTGCAGAAATAAGACCATATTCTCTGGCTAAATATTTTAGAGCGCATCGCCTTATTGCCTTATCCATGGCGACGTGTCATGCTTGTCACATGACACACAGCTGCCACAACAGCGCTGTATGACAGCTCAGCTGTATGGGATTTATTTCTTTATTTCTTTTTTATTCAAAATATTCACACACTTGCAAAATATGTCATGAACTATCTGATATTCTAATTTTCAAATATGTGTGAGTGAATGTGAGTTAGTTGATCTATACTGCGCGATGGGCAGCACCATGTTTACGCCTCAGAGAATCGGATCTGTCGGATTTACATCACGTAAATTCATTCACGTCTCACGAAATACATGAAAGTAAGTGACCGCTGAACAGGGAGAAGAGTAGAGTAAACTATATAGTTACTATATAATGTGTATCTGATATGAATAAAACACGTAGTCAAGTTATAATTGTCTGAAAGGATTGTTTTTGCCGCTTCCATAGACATCAGTGTGTGTTTTTTGCCAGTACTTATGAGCATTTAAATGTCTGAAACCTATAAGAAACATTATGTGGTTGAAAACACTGAATAGTTGTGATGAGCGCTGAGCGTGTCTGTCTCTGGCTCGGCGCTAGCCAAAGCGCGAAAGCACGTTTGAATTTAAGTGGCACCGAAATGAGGCACCCCAATCTGCATTCAGATTCGGTCCGGTACATACCGGCTCTCGGTACCCAACCCTAGTGCTGATACAGTTTCTGCATGTGCAGCGCAATAAATTAGAAATATACACATCGGTTTGTTGGTGGATATACAGCTGCAACATCTCATAATGTACGACAAACTGAGTAGCGCATTACTGAGAAACATCCTGCAAAGTCATTCTTGCAATGGAGGTTCGGTTTGAATAAATAGTTCTCCCAATGTTTCATCATCGGACTCGTGCTCGGATATGGTAAAATCAACGTCATTGTTACTGTCTTTACAGTGTGTACAATCCCCCTAAGCTGAAGTTCAGTTATCATAATGGGCGTTCACTTCCGACGTGCTGTAAGCAGTAATCATAACAGACTGGGCCATCTTGTGGAAAGGAGGGATTTAAAGGAGGGACTAAATCAACGAAAAAATAATATGAGAATAATTGAAAAATGTGGTGATATGCATGCAATGTATATTATGAGAAAATGTAAGTTTTATTTGACCTTTGAAGCATGTAAACCTGTTGTAGGAGACCCCCAAAACAAAAGTAGGAACCTTTAAATTAGCATAATAGGGTCACTTTAACATTTATGGCAAGTGATTACATAACTACTAGGTGAAAGCATGACTCAAGTTACCCCCTCCGCAAAGCCATATATAGTCAAGTCTTTTAGTTTGTTAAGAGGACCTAGGTCAACTCCTCTTGCTTTGCAATAATCTCTAGCTTAGGCTAATAGGATTAATCTTGCCCCTCCTACAATGACCATCACACATAAGGCAAGTGTCAAAACACAGGAACACAAATCTGATCTTTTGTTTAGCCTGACGTTCATTTCAGACTACTCCCCTCTCTATTATTCAAAACACAATACATCTCTGCACGGCATAAATAAATAAATAAATAAATAAATAAATAAGCAAACGATTCAAACAAAAGTATGTCCTAGGGGTTTCTCTGGACAGGAATAAAAGGCATCTTAATAAACAGGCTCTGGATTGTCCTGAAACTCCTCTGTTATCTCAGACTGCTGCAGCACAGCTAAACCTCAGTGGTTTGATGGACAATTGGGATTCTAAATGATAGGGTCAATAGCCATTATTTCCCATAGTGTTCTGGGAGTGCAGGTCTACTGTCTGAGGGCCAAAAACTGAAAGACTGCAGCGACCAGAATCACAGGAAAAACTGTTTGGGGATCTATAGGCGTACAAACCCACCCACCACGAAACACGATCAATAACACGGTGTCATTTCAGAGGTGGTTAGGAGTGGAAATCTGTCTGACACTAGTCCTAAAACACTTCACATTCGAGATGCATTAAGCACACTGCCAAACAACATTTAACAACAAATTTCATTCCTCTGGAATGAAGCTTCATTATCCACTTAATGCAGTGATGAAGAATTATCATTATTCAGAGCAACATTATTATTACCTAGACCAATAATTAGTTTAGAATAGCTTTAAAGAACCGAATAACTGGTTGAGTGTTATTCATTGTTTGTGCACTGGACAGCGACTACTGATCTATAACACTTATTATGCACTGTATGGATCAGTAAAACAGCCATCATTCATCCTGAATGTTTACAGCACGTCTTAAAATGAGGCACCATGTGCAGTTAATTTCAAGCTTGCTGTGGCCTATGATATCCTCTTGTCCAGCAATGCATTAAGGCAGGAGAACAGGCATTGCTTCTTCGGCTAGCACGATGCTGTCAGGCCTCTCAAGCTGTCAAAACCCATTTCACCCATTACTTGCGCTACGTTTCCATTACTTTCCCTGCTGTCCTGTAACAAGGCACAGAGTGCATACAGTCCATGACGAAGCAATTACAGGTCTGGACTGAGACACAATGTCACACTGTTGTATTCAATATAACAAACATTAGCCATCTCTCTTGGGGATGGATTCCATCTTTGATGGCACTTCAAAAAATGAAATATTTTAAAAGTGTTTGTCATTTAAATGCCAGTGGGAATATGGAATTTCATTCTATAGTGAAGAAAAAAATAACAGCAATGATAAACCCCTTATTTAGTTATAACCTAAATTGAAACATTACATAGAATATTTAATAATAATAATAAAAATAAATTACATTTATATAGAGCTTTTCTCTTCACTCAAAGTGCTTTACATGGAAGCGGGGACTCTCCTCAACCACCACCAATGTGCAGCATCCACCTGGATGATGTGACGGCAGCCAAAGTGCGGCAAAACACCCACCACACATCAGCTTATTGGTGGAGAAGAGATATGGGGATGATAGGAGGACAGAGGCCAATGGGCAAATTTGGCCAGGATGCCTGGAAAACCCCTAGTCCCCCCCCCCAAAAGGTCAAATTTATACGTGTAAAAATGTATTTAACGATTGTTACATTTATAATAATAAATGCTCTTTTGACCTTTCTATTCATCAAATAATCCTGAAAAAATGTATCACAGTTTCCACAAAAAATTAAGCAACTGTTTTCAACATTGATAATAAGAAATGTTTTTTAAGCATCAAATCGTCATATTAGAATGATTTCTGATCATGTGACTGAAGACATGAGTAATGATGCTGAAAATTCAGCTTTAGCACCACAGGAATACATTACATTTTTAAATGTGTTAAAATAGAAAACAGATACTTTAAATAGTAATATTTCCCAATATTCCTCTTTTTACAGTATTTTGACATCCTGAGTGACACTTCGTTCAAAGAAATATATAAAAAATAAAAAAAAAACTTGTGTGAACGTGTGAATGTGTGAATATATATGTATTGGAGGTGTGTATTTGACAAATAATGTGTCCAACAGTATGTACACACACACACACACACACACACACACACACACACACACACACACACACACACACACACACACACACACACACACACACACACACACACACACACACACACATGTTTGTTTTTGTGAAATGTGAGGACATTCCATAGGCGTAATGGTTTTTATACTGTACAAACCGTATTTTCTATCCCCTTACACTGCCCCTGCCCCTAAACCTAACCCTCACAGGAGACTGTGCAGTTCACTTTCTGTGAAAAAAAACTTGTTCTGTGTGATTTATAAGCATTTTGAAAAGTGAGGACATGGGGAACGTCCTCATATTTCACCCTCTTTTTGTAATACCTATGTCATACCCATGTCATTATACACATTTGTGTCCTGATATTTCACGAAAACATGCCCACACACACACACACACACACAAACACACACACACACACACACACACACATTCTGTATCAACACACCTCCAAATGCCAGTACTCACCTAAAGGAGCGACTCTATCAGAGTGGCAACAGAAGAACCATACCATATTCCACTGCACATGTTACGGCTCTGGCTGTTAGATATGGCATGTACCATAAACTCCACACAAGCTGCCATTACGTTGGCTAAATACAGTTACTCTCCATCTTCGTATCCAATCTAACTCTCTTTCTTTCTTGCAGATTATTGTCATCCAGTCATCCTGTTCTTCTTTCTGATAGGCCTTTTGCCTGATCGTACTTGGCCTGGTGTGAGGCATATTCTGGAAGGTGCATGAACCAATAAACCCACATGCGCTCAAACAGATCACATAGATCATGACTACTTCACACCGACAGCACACACACAGCCCTCTCACTGAGCTAAGAGGATAATCTGGAGTGGGCCGTAGATTACCGTGCGTTGCCCAGGTAGCTTCTCTGATTGGCCAGAGATGGAGAGCCAAAGCTGTCCTTGATTGACAAATAAAACTTATTCTAATTTTACTGAGCCATTTGCATAATCACTTGCTTTTGTGTTTTTTTTACTCATCTTGTTTCTGAGAATAAAAGTATCTTGCTTGGTGACAGAGAACAGAAAGAAGTCCAACATTGTGCATTCATTCTGTAATGGAGAAATATGCTATAGACAGAATCGATCATGGTCTTACGAATACAAAGAAAGGCAAATAAATTAACCTTCCAGTAATGCCTGTATACAGTCAATTGATTAATGACAAAGGCAAACAACTGCTGTGCATGCTGTTTAAAGCAACCTGTAGCAACCGTTTTAAATCACAAACAGAACAGGCATGCCAATATTGGTTTGCTACTGCCCAGTATTAATGGCTGTGTTCCAAAGCCTACTGAGCTGCCTACCTAGACAGAGGCAGCATCATCAATTCAAACATCTGAACAAACTAAAGCAGTTTTCAGAATCAGATTTTTTCCTCATTTCCAGTAAAAATACCTAAACATCCTAAAAATAAGATAATTTGTCCTTGCAAAATTGTACACCAAACATAAATACTGACTAATAATTGTTTTATTTTGCTTGGTTGTGTGGCAGGTGAAAATGCAGTCAGTTATCCAGGTTTTTATAAACACAAAGATACCTCAGTGCCGGTCAATTAAATGCAAAAATAGTATTTTGGGATAATATTAGAAAAGGGTAAAAATGAAATGGATAGATAAATAAATAAATGATCCAAACAACATTATTATTGTTAGTATATTGTTGCTAGATTTATTTTAAACAACATTAGAATATTTTTGAAATATTTTAGTTATTATTCCTTATTAATCGAGACACTATATACAACATTTATTATTTTTAATTAATTTGTCAGTTAAATGCACCTAAACGGTCATTAAAAATAAACATATTATTATTATTATTATAAATACTCCAATAAATGGCTATCACAGCGTGGCCACTTGAGTCGTGCAGTACACCCAGAACTGGCTTCCCACATTACGATTTCAAGACAGCAAAAGCACTGACTGAGAGGGTGGGAGATCTTCAGCACCTAAATAAATCATCGTCTCCATAAGAAGAGCCAGGGCTGAGATAATCTGTCACTGTGCAGGCTCGGGGTCTCTGAGAGAATGCAGCCGTTTCCTTCACTGTGTCAGTCTGGTTTTAATAACTGGGTGGCAGTGACAGCTGCAGCAGGGCTGAGTGTGTGCAAGTGGTGTGTATGTGTTTTCACTGAGTGGGAAGTGTTGCCTGTCACTCGCTATTATCTCACACAGATGCCTCTCTCCCGGTGGAGGGCAGGCCGACTTCTGTGTGTCAGGGGGAGAGGGAAGTGGACAAAACGAGACTTGCAACTTGCCTAAACCTCTGCAGCATAGACTATCAGAGAGCAGATTACTGTCAGCTTCAGCGACGTACAAAGTCACTAGTGAATTCAAATGATAACGAAAGACTTTAAGTCACTTCTCACTAAAACAGATGCCTCTAAACTGACAAACACTGGCCATACAAAGGCAGCCCAGAGAGCATATTCAGAGAGTACTAGTGGAAAAATGGGAGTATGGAGGCCAAAAGTCAGGCAAGCAAAAATACCATAGAATTCTCCATTAAAAAAAAAAATTTTTTTTTACAATAATGTAAATTTTTCAAGACAGACCCATCATGAGCTCCGAGACAGATATATAGTATATACAGTATATTCTTCTGCAAAAGCCACAAATCAGTGTGATTTTCAACAGTTGCCAAATTCCAAATTAAGAACTAAACCACCCATAATTTTGAAGAAAGATCTTCCTTGATCCACCAATAAAATAAGTTGCTGTTGCCATGGAAACGAGAACAGTTTAATCAATTCAGTTTCCACATTGTCAAACAACTTATCTATGTTTAAATATTTTAATGTTTTGCCATACAGACTGGAGTAATTGCTGCTGAAAATTCAGCTTTGCCATCCCAGGAATAAATTGTAAATAAATAAATAATAAACAGAGCCACTCCAAGAGGGTCCTCACACTTTGGTACTCAGGCCCTAAATATAATAAATTATTTCAAATTCTAATAATATTTCACAATATTACAGTTTTTACTGTATTTCTGAACAAATAATTACATCCATGGTGAGCATAAGAAACATCAAAACAATTAAAAAATATTTTGAATGGTAGTGTATCAGTTCCTTTAAAAAAAGTACACAAGTATATGATCTCGTACCCTCCTCTTTTTTCAATTCAATTCAATCCTCAGAGATGTTGGTTTAGTTCAAGGCTCTTTTGAAAAATTATTTTAATCACTATGAAGAATATGAATGGACAAAAATACGTTCAGAACCAGACTGAGAGAGTATTCAAAGAGACATAACTGTGAGAGTGTATTGAGAGGAAGTATTCAGAGAGTACTCTGAGAGAATAGTGACACTTACAGTGTGTGACACCTGCCAGGGTCTGATAGAAGGTGGGTGTGTCGCTGTCGTCGGTCAACGTGACGCACACGCCACCTGAGAGCAGCCAGCGGGAGAATGTGAAAGCATCTTTATTCTGCAGGAGCCAGCTCTTAAACTTCTCATAATTCACTTTCTCTCCCTGGACAGAAACAGACAGAAACACTATAAATAATTACCAGAGTACAGTTCTCTAATGAACCCATGACCAACATAAAGAGCATTGCAAAACAGTGCAGAATTGAGAAGTTGGAGTGTGTTTTAGTTGCTTCCCCTCGTTTAGTGATGGGAAAGTTCTCTCATTATTAATATGAACGGAATTCTGTTGTATGTTGCAGATACATTTGTGTGAGTGGGTTGGGTAAAGAGATAAGAGTTTTTGAGCCGCTATCAAGGGATAACCATCAAAAGTGCTGCACTGGGTGGCTTTCCCCTAAATCAAGAAGTGTAATATAATACAGAGGAAGCTCTCTCTGTAAACACAAGTTTAAATAGGGCAAACGGTTCAGAAGGTACTGTATATATAGAATTTGGCAATCAATGAAATAAGTTTCATAGGTCTGACAAAGATTGGTTTAAATAGGCATGTAATCCATTTATCAGTGAACAAAATACTATACTTTGTACACATTCCATTTGAAACTAGCCTGCGTTTCCATTGACTTGAAAGCCAAAAAACGACATGACTATAGCTGTTTCAATCCAAGTAGTCTAATTTATATAATTTAATTAATATTGCAAATACAATTCATCTTATCACATAAAAAACATACAGTTTAAGAACAGTTTTTTGTGCTTTTTGGAAATGTTTATTTTATTTTAGGACTGTCGATTTAATGTGTTCATTTAATTAATTAGTTATGGAAAAATAACACATTCAAATGATTTAATACATTTAGTGCACCCGCCCCAGCCCAGGCCTCCATAGGTCATTTCATACAGTAGCATTTCATTCAACAGCTCACTCAATAATGCAGCCTCAGTTAGAATGCCACTAAAATTCAAGATATTGGGACAAAAATGACCCTGTATGAGTTTGCCTCAAAATTATATCATACGATATAGTTAAGCAATATCACATGAGTACTGTTTTTATCTCGAATAGTTTATACAACAGTTCAATAAAAAAAGAAGTCAATACTTTGTTGTGTTTTAGTCACAATATTATCCGTTTTTGCTCAATTTCACCAACAAAAATATTACCTGTAAAGCCAGAGCAGAAGTGTTGCGCATCTCAAAGCAACACACAGGGGCGTTTCATTTCTGTGGCCCATTTATAAAGAGAGCCATTTACCTCATTCCTGAATGAATCAGCTGTTTTAACAAATTAAATAAATCAATGACTTACTCATTTTAGACACTTATCACCACCTACTGGCAGTTTTAGGGTCTTATTTAGAGCATTATTTAGTTTTAGAGTTTACATTTACTCAACCTCATGTCGTTTCAAACCTGTATGACGTTTTTTTTTTTTTGTGGAACATAAAAGAATATATTTTGACGAATGCTGGTAACCAAACTGTTTTAGTATATAAATATATCCAAATACCAATTCAGATGCACCTTTTGGGGAAACAAATGGCTGTTTTAGCCTAAACATTTTTGTGTAATAAATTCTATGTTGAATCAAATAAAATATTTCTTGCTAAAGCTACTTTTTGTAATGTCTATTTGACCCTTTTCTCGTTTAACACAATAATGACTTTAAATTATCTTTTGGGAGGTAATTTGTGAATAATTTGATTAATTAACTGGTACATCATGCAAATAATTACATTAAAAATGTACATTGCTTGACAGACCTAGTTTATTGGAATCTTGGTGTTGTAATTTGAGTTTATATGGTCAATCTAAGTTTATAGGGCCATTGAAAAGTACATTTTATAATGCTATAATATAAATATATATAAATATATATATATATATATATATATATATATATATATATATATATATATATATATATATATATATATATATATATATATATATATATATATATATATATATATATATATATATATATATATATATATATATATATATATATAAATAAATATAAATATAAATATAAATATATATATACAAATTACTTTTTGATAATACTATAAACTTCCTGGTTATAATCGTAAAAAAAAAAATAATAATAATAAAAATAAAAAATTCCTGTCTCTACAATAAATGTGAAAATTTGTAATTTTAAATAATATATATATTTTTTTAAACCTCTTGAACAATTTATATGGCTGGATGACAAGGTGATTGGTCTGAGAAGTCATTACTGACAAGCAGGTGAGACGGAGGTAAATCACACAGGTGAGTTTTCCTGCACTGACCTCAGTGAAGCACTTCCTAAGGGAGGGTGGGACCTCCCCATCCACTGAACGCAACATGTTCTCCACATCCTCCCGGACCACATAGGCTCCCGAATCACTAGCGAACAAGCTGAAGATGTCTGTGGAAGTGTGGATACAGAGGACATGCTGGTTAATACACACACACACACACACACACACACACACACACACACACACACACACACACACACACACACACACACACACACACACACACACACACACACACACACACACACACACACACACACACACACACACACACACACACACACACACACACACACACACACACACACGGGCCTTATCAGAGCCTAGCAGGCAATGTGTCTTGCACTCTCAAATCAATCACAGCTGTCAGGGACACAGTGACACACCATGGTAGACAGTACATCTATGGGGAATATCAGACTGTGAATTGGAGTGTGTATGTGGCTACAAGTTTGACTAAAGAAATGCAGAGCAAAATAAAGCTGAATAACATTGGATGACTGAATATGCTGAGCCCGAGTTGTGATTGTTAGATTGATGTTTGTAATGGAATTACTCAGGCACCTCATGTGACACAAAATAAACATCATACTGTATACACACAGAGGCAGATTTAGACCTGATGCTTTAAATTCTAAAAATAAAGCAACTAAAAAAAAAACAGAAATTATCAAACAAAGAGGTAGAGGATTTAATTACAACACAAAACAAAATATAAAAAAGGCTGGGTTGAGTGAACAGCATGTGCCCCTCTGCACACCTACATTTGGCTTTCTCTTCATCGCGTCCTCTTGTTAATAGTACCAGCCCGACGATCAGGTAGTTGAAATGTAGCCCTTTAGTTGTGCCACCAAAAGAGGTGTAGATCACCTACAACAGATGAGAAAGGAAGGAAGCACATTAGATATGGCCCCTTAAAATGCACACAATTGATTTAATTCTGTGTTCCCAGTGATTGAGTGGCAGTAATCATTGGCCCTGAGCTAAATTTTACCACTGAACTCAACTTATGCAATTGAGCAGCGATGCAGAAACAACCAATGGGAGTGCAGATTGTTTTCCACCATCTGATACAGTTGGGTAATGCAGTCAAGTAGTAAGGTTTTCTAGAAACTGAAAGTTCAGACATTTGGCCACTTCCAATGATTTAGTTGTTGTCAGTGTGAATGGCCCTTTTTACAGAACACAGGAAATGATGCGTTGTATTGCACATAATGGCATTTACAGGACAAAGTCACACAACTCACCCTACAACTAAAATGAAAGAAAAACGGTATCTTTTAAATGTCACTTATAGTTACACAACAAAGAAGGTCATTACTTCCCATCAGTACACTATTACTAAATCTACTGGTGTTCGACGCTTAAGACAGACAGATTCTGGTGTTGGCTGCTATCTCAGACCTTTGATTTCAACCGAGATTCAGAGAAACATCAAACTCTTAATGGCAATGCTCCCTAGATACACATCTCCCCATAAATCAGCTGACAACATTTAGTTTAATACAGAGGAAACATTACATTCTCTCTCTACCCACACTGCAGGGCTACATATAATGTATAAAAAAATATCCCTGCAAAATGTGGCACAGCAGGAGGTTTACCAGGAAAATGCTTTTTGTCCTGTTTTTGATCTAGATCTATTCCACAGAGACATCTCACACACACATAATTCACTTTTACGCCTGGTGTGACACCATGTCTTGCCCATAACACCACATATAACTAAAAATTTCATACCCCCTGATGCTACTAAACAGCCTAGAGCTCTGCGGCATATAAGAGACATTTACTAGAAAAGGCACAAGAAAATTCATGTTCCTGCAATTCTGAGTAAGTTGGTGGTGAACGACAGGTAAAAATCTCATGTCAAACTGTCCAAGTCCAAATAAGTCTTGACTGACAAGTTGGACAACAGGGTCCTTTTCACATAAAAAAATAAACTTTTTTTTCCTCAATACTTGTCAAGGAACTTTTAAATAAGTAAATAGAACTAAATAAAATTTAATTATGGGGATCATTTGGTTTCCTAGCTAAATGTATGATATTAAATTTACTTGCCAACTGACCAGATATGTCGTTTTGTACTCGCTAATTATATAGGTTATTACTAATTATTTATATAACAAAAGTAAAATAATACATAAAAGTGAAAAATATACATTTAATTTATTTACAAAAAAAAAAAAAAAAAAAAAAAATACAATAAACACAAAACAAAACTTGTGTCTGGGGCCTTTTGGTTTCCTAAATGTAAAGTACATTTACTGGCCAACTGGCCAGTTATTCTTGCCCAAATGTATATAGTTAGAACTGGACGAGTGTTAATTTTAGATCCTGCTGACAAGACTGAATGAAATAAAGTTCTGGTAACGAGCACTGTGTTGTCATCCATCTCCAGCGCTCTGGCATCAGTTCTGTGTGGATTCGTCTGAGTAAAGCTGGCTGCAGTTTTGGCCAGAGGGCAAAGAGGATGTCAGCACTCAGGCTTGGAGGAGCTGTCGGCACTCGACGGGAATGCACAGTTTACCATTATGAATGATGAATTACAGCTGTGGAATATAGGCCTAATTGTTTTTATGATGCATCACGATTCTGCATCGTTGCATAAATACAAAAGAATATATTTGTAAAAATGAACTAAATAGGTCTACAAATATTGATTTATTGTAAATAAAGTAGTCTACTTTTATTATATATTAATAAAAAGAACTTGAGTCTGATGTTTCAGGTTTTTTTACAAATGTGAAAAAGTGCAGGATGTACTTTATGTTAAAAAACGTAAAGCGCAATAAGTCATGAAAAAGATCTCCATGTATTACTCACGCTGACTGACAGACATACCACACATAGAAAGCCGCCTCTATCAAACAGCATTTGATTATTCGATTCCTGCATTATTTCTTTCCTAAATTCCTGTTAAATAGTAAAAGTAAATTACTGTTAAAGGGGCTATATGCGTTTTTCTGAAACTTAAACTCGCGACTGACACCTGTGGGCAAAAAATAGAACTGCTCTTATTTTCTGCTCGCTCTCGCAGCGGTGGTGACGTCACATCCGCAGACAGCGCGGGAAAAACCTACCCGCCAGAAAATAGGAAAAATAGGATACAGGCTTATAGGTGCACCCACTGTGAGCGGACAAGGTGTCAGTATGCTCATCAGGAGATGTTTGAGTCATAAATGGTCAAATAAAAAGGCTATTGTTACGTTTATTTTGGGGAAAAAGTTGCATATAGCCCCTTTAAATTAAAAGTTTCTTATACTGTATTTGTTCTACTGTTTGTAATTTGCATCTTTGTGCTCATTTTTTATAACAAAGATACGATAAATAATAACTATAATGTGATTATTAATATAGACATTATTAATAATAAAAAAAATTGGAGCCTCCAGTTTGCCACACAAAGCTTCCAGTTTAACATACGTCACATTTAATTGATTGTTTTAATTTCTAAAGCTTTATGTAAAGTCCTTTTGCTGGGTGGATATTGGTATGTGTGAACCCATTCATTCCTTATGGGCTGTTTACACACATAAGTCACTGCATCACTGTGACAACCCTGTGTTTTTTTTTTTTTTTTACCTTTATTTAACCAGAAAGATCTCACTGAGATTAAAAATCTCTTTCACAGGAGTGTCCTGGCCAAGAATGGGCAGAGGTTACAAACACAAACTTACAAGACAAAACAAAAAACCCACTTAAAAACAATTGCACATCATTGAGTCTTCTTCAAGTGACCGAATAATTGATTTAAAATGTTCCATAGACACCAGAGTTTGTAATTTCAATTTAATTTGGAGTAGATTCCAATCAAACGGTGCTGCAAACGCAAAAGCCCTTTTTCCTAGTTCAGTTCCAGCAAACGGAACAGAAAGAGTATAACAATTTTGAGACCGAAGGGAATACTTCCCAACACTTTTCTGTTGAATAAGACAACCTAAATATGAATATATCTAATTATATATAAATAATTAGATACCAGTGCATTTTTCTTCTAAAGGACAGAGAAGGCCAAGCTACTCTATTATACAAAGTGCAATGATGAGTTAAAGGTTTACAATCTGATATGAATCTTAGAGCACTATGATAAACTGCATCCAAGGAAGAGAGAAGATGAGAAGCAAACTGATACACCACATCACCGTGTATTCTGCTTTGACAGCACGTCATATGTTTACTGCATGAATTTGATCTTTTGTTACAGAACTAGAAATGTGCAAAACTAGTTGACTAAACAATACTGCTGCTGCTAGTCGACATTGGAAATACTAGTCATTTACATTTTTTCCGTCCTATTAATATCACAATTTTAAAAATACATTATTTTGAAAAGTGCATATCTGGAGCGACAATATAGTTGCCAGTACATGTCAAGCTTTTGTTATGATTTTGCCACCCGTCATGTGTACAGATACTTTCCATACACAAAGAAGCACGTTCTAACACGGACAAGTGCAAGCAATGTCTGTGGTAATGATCAACATCTTGACATTGCTGATATATGGTAACTAACTTTCTGAATTCTATTTATAATATTGAGTTTGTACTTACTGGTAATGCAGAGCCAATTGATTCAGTTAACTTTATTAAATATGTCTAAATTTGCAAACCCTGATCAATTGAACACTTTCTTTTAATGTACAATGATCATATCAATGCACATTGCATGTACAGTGGGGCAAAAAAGTATTTAGTCAGCCACCAATGGTGCAAGTTATCCCACTTAAAAAGATGAGAGAGGCCTGTAATTTTCATCATAGGTACACTTCAACTATGAGAGACAGAATGAGAAAAAAAATCCAGAAAAATCATATTGTCGGATTTTTTAAGAATTTATTTGCAAATTATGGAGGAAAATAAGTATTTGGTCACCTACAAAAAAGCAAGATTTCTGACTCTCACAGACCTGTAACAACTTATTTAAGAGGCTCGTCTGTCCTCCACTCGTTACCTGTATTAATGGCTCCTGTTTGAACTTGTTATCAGTATAAAAGACACCTGTCCACAACCTCAAACAGTCAGACTCCAAACTCCACTATGGCCAGAAACAAAATTGTAGACCTGCACCAGGCTAGGAAGACTGAATCTACAATAGGCAAGCAGCTTGATGTGAAGAAATCAACTGTGGGAGCTAGGACCAAAGTAAAAATGGAAGACATACAAGACCACTGATAATCTCCCTCGATCTGGGGCGCCACTCAAGATCTCACCCCGTGGGGTCAAAATGATCACAAGAACGGTGAGCAAAAATCCCATAACCACACAGGACCTAGTGAATGACCTGCAGAGAGCTGGGACCAAAGTAACAAAGGCTACCATCAGTAACACACTACGCCGCCAGGGACTCAAATCTTGCAGTGTCAGACGGGTCCCCCTGCTTAAGCCACTACATATCCGGGAACGTCTGAAGTTTGCTAGAGAGCAATTGGATGATCCAGAAGAGGATTGGGAGAATGTCATATGGTCAGATGAAAACAAAATATAATTTTTTGGTCAAAACTCTACTTTTCGTGTTTGGAGGAGAAAGAATGCTGAGTTGCATCCAAAGAACACCATACCTACTGTGAAGCATGGGGGTGGAAACATCATGCTTTGGGGCTATTTTTTCTGCAAAGGAAACAGGACGACTGATCTGTGTAAAGTGAAGAATGAATGGGGCCATGTATCGTGTGATTTTGAGTAAAAAACTCCTTCTATCAGCAAGGGCATTGAAGATGAAACGTGGCTGGGTCTTTCAGCATGACAATGATCCCAAACACACCGCCCGGGCAACGAAGGAGTGGCTTCGTAAGAAGCATTTCAAGGTCCTGGAGTGGCCTAGCCAGTCTCCAGATCTCAACCCCATAGAAAATCTTTGGAGGGAGTTGAAAATCTGTGTTGCCCAGCGACAGCCCCAAAACATCACTACTTTAGAGGAGATCTGCATGGAGGAATGGGCCAAACTACCAGCAACAGTGTGTACAAACCTTGTGGAGACTTACAGAAAACGTTTGACCTCTGTCATTGCCAACAACGGGTATAAAACAAAGTATTGAGATTAACTGGATTTCTTTTTCTCATTCTGTCTCTCATAGTTGAAGTGTACCTATGATGAAAATTACAGGCCTCTCTCATCTTTTTAAGTGGGAGAACTTGCACAATTGGTGCCTGACTAAATACTTTTTTGCCCCACTGTATATGACCTATTTTTCAGCAGCATTCGCTATGGGATTTGGGACTCACCGATTAAGTAGGCTATATCAAATGGATAGCTTACACAGACAGTTGTTTTCTGACTATCTTCAGGGAGTTTAAGCATTATGGAAATTGGTTGGGGCACACAGAACGGCTTCGTTGTATTTCTACACTGCACAGATATATAATATACACAAACACAGAAGCAATTCTTATTGAAAGCAGCTTTCATAATGAATAATGTAGCACGCTTCCGTGGCATGTAATCATTGCCCTTTGATGTAACACAAACACTGAGTGACTGAAGGTGGAGGTAATGATCAACTAGAGCATTCCAGAAGCTGACACGTGCACAGACAGGAAGTGGGAGGAAAGGGGGGGGGGGGGATGTGATGCTGCGAGGGATTTAATGAGGCTGGGTGCTAAAGATCATCATGAGGTGTTGGCTGGCTGCGAGCTGAGTTCAGGGGAACCAATCCACTTATCAAAGCGATGAAATGAGCAGCTAGGAGCTCGGGGTTACTCCTGACTGTGCCTCCCGATGACGGACGCAGCGCAAGATGTCACCTGCAGCCTGCAGATTAATCACCCACGGGACACAGGAACTGACTACCTGCCATCTATATGCATGTGTGGGTGCATGTAGATTAAGTGAATAAGATATCGATTTTGAAGCATGGTTAGACAGAGTGGAGTACAGGGGCCGGTTACATAAACCGCCAAGACTAGTCTTAGAAGTTAGCCATCAACTGTTTTTCTTTGGGGGGGGTCTAATGCTAATAATTTCATGCATTCATACTTATTTACGCTGTTAATGAGTTGGGTTCTCATGCTAAACATGGCCAAAATTTTAAAAAAATTAGTTGGACGTATGACAGTATTTCAGTTCGAACAAGTTTCATAAAGTTTTTTTCAAGTATGGCCCTGTATGACGACATAAAGGGGGAATTCCTTGTATGGGCACTTCTCCGGATGAGCGTGTGCACACATCGACCAGAGCGAGAGCAAGAGCACATCCATCAACGAGCTTCATTCAGGTTACGATAGCCATCAGCAGCGCTGTCATTTAGTTTTTAGAATTAACAACGTCACTAAAGAAGTGTGTTTTTGGTTGTGAGGGAAAGATAACATTGTTCAGCTTCCCAAATAACCCAGCGTTAAGAAAACAGTGGATGCAGTTTGTTTTCCCGAAGCAGCAACAGAGTTCTGCAAGAATGTTTGTTTATTCCCTGTCATGAGTTGAAACCGCAGGCGGTGAGTGAAACTGTGTGTGTTTTGTTGGCAATTGGCACGCAAGTGCACATAATATAAACAACACAAATGTATAGTGAATCGAAAGTTATCCAGGGATAACGCCATGTTTTACTGTGTGTGTGTGTGTCATAGGGGTCTGCTTGTGACTCTTTAACTCCACCCACTGCACGCCTGATTTCGGAAAGAATTGGCACATTGTATCTGTCTTTTATAAATATGATAAAACTAAAGAGTCTTCGGAGATATGAAGGATGCAATATTACTCTATAGGTACTCAAGATTAACATGAGATTGGCAGAAACTGTGTGTTATGTACCCTTTAAGAGCGTTCATAACTTTTTTTTAAGTCAGTTACATAAAAACATAGATTGATCTAATTTGATCATGAAAAGTAAGATTGATTACCCCTTAATAACTGCTAGTTGGTCATACTAGTTCTTAAGACAGAACAAAATGGCTATGTTTATGCAACTGGCCCCAGGTGAAAATATGAGAAAAATCTCTAACTATCGAGTGCTATGTAACATGTAAATGTGTAGTGCGCTAGAAAGAATCACTTAAGAGCCACTCAATAAAAGCAACAACATGCTTGGCAAAAATCAGGATCAGTCGCAGTACAAGCTTGTAGGAAAAGAGCTAAAAATAAACCTAACTACGCAATTTTGGATGAGTGGCAGTTTTATACAGCTGAAAGAATTTCATTGGATTGCAGCCATGACTGAAAGTTCATTACAATACCTGACGAAAGATTCATGACTTTAGAGTCATGTCCTGTTAAAGGCCTCTATTGGTTTTAAGGACTTCTTTTAATGGACACTAAAACTTCAAAGAGATATGCCCCCTTCATAAAGCGATCTTAAGAGTATTGATCCGATACATTATTCACAATAAAACTGGCCGAGAGCCACATGAAAACAAGCCGAAAATAACTAGCCAAGCTGGCATGCAAATACTAGTTCCTATGACAACAAGTAGAAGTATGGACCAGAAAGGTTTCTGCTGAAATACAGGGGGATCTCTGTATGATTTCTCTCACAGAGATCAGACTATACAAATACAGGAGACAGGTAGAAGGCCACATGAACTGGTTACAGCGGTCAGGTCATGGGGAAGTCTTTAAATGTCAGATGAGGATGTGTGAGGGTGTTTTACCATAAAGTCCCGCCCTTTCAGTTAGTGCTTCTCTGGGTTACAATTGGTAACCACATGACTGTGGGTATTTGGAGCATCAGCAAACCAAAACAGAACTACACATGAACAAGGAAATGACTAAGTCAAACGGTAGCAAAAAAGCACCAATCCAACAGTGTGGAACTACATGCTGTAACTAAGTTTATCTAAGCTGTTGTGTCTATCATGTATCATCTTTTGTTCTCTTTTTTTATTGTGTGGATGTAGTCTGAGAACAAAGTATAAATAATCTAAATTAATCCAAGGTACAGTAAATAGACTGTCAAATGAATTTTTACTACTTGTAGCCTGCCATAAATCAACCAGGGGAACAGATCAGTCAAGCACAAAACTGTTAAAACATGTAGAGACAGCACTGAAACAACCAGTGGGCGGCTAGAGAGAGCTCATGATGCTGTGATAATGTTAATGTTATTGTATTAAAGCTTGACTCACCTCTGCAACCTTTGGTGGCACTCCATCGCCCAGTACTTCCCTGTAGAAGCATTGCTGGGTCATATAGACAGACAAGCCACTGGTCCTCTTGAAGGCATCTCGCAGACGTTTGAGCTCCACATCGGTAACTGTAAACACAGTAGAGAGTTGTCAAATAGCTGTACAGGACGTGAGGTGGTTATCAATAAAAATTACTTCATTGTTTTATACCAAACACACTAGATATTGGAATGTATCCTTGCAGACTGAGTATTAATTTCTTTCTTTTTTTTTTAAATATATATATATATATATATATATATATATATGTACTGACCCCAAACTTTTGAAATGTAGAATATATTATTATAATTTGCTATTAAAAATATTAAATATTAAAATTTAAAAATTTAATAAACAGAAAGGTTGAAGGATAAAAAAACAGGGCATAATGCATGATGCCCTATTCAAAATCCATGTGAGTATAAGGCTCTTTGTCATCCTCAACACAACTTCAAACACTATATTTTAACACTATATATGGTGTCTAGCCGTTAATCTTTCGATTTACTTGTTATGCAGTTTTTTATGCAGAAAATTCATGTCTGGTGCGAACAGGGCCTTAGGCCTGAGAGAGGTAGCTCTGACTGCAGAGCAAACTTCTTATAAGTCAAAGTCATTGCCATCTTTCCACATTTCTCACATCTAGCTCAGAGCATGTTGAGTTATGTGGCAGAGAGGGACTACAGCAAGAGCGCTTTCATCTCGCTGTCACACGTACACACACACACACTCATCCCTTTTAAAACATCACGCCTCTGCAGCCTGTATTTAACCCAGACACTTACAGGAGGCCAGGGCTGCTTCTCTCCACGCATAGCCTTGTACTGCCTAGCACAATACATCACAGACCTGCTCATAAACCACAGCACTGTCCTATCGGACCCATCCATAACAGGTCAAGACCAAGAGCAAAGGGCCAAGACACCATGCTCTCTGCAAACGGAATATTTCCAGTAATGCTTTTGTGAAAAAACAGAATGGACTTTCAAAATAGCGATGCACCTACATTTTGGGCGAAACCATTTCCGGTTTCCAGACTAAATGGTTTAGGAGGGCCGTTATTAATACTGTGGCAAATTCAAATGCTTTCTCACCAGATCTGTGTAGTAACGGAGTAAACCTGTCCTGCATTATATAAATCACCAAGGACCACGGTTTCAGCTAAAAATCTTCTTTACTGTTCTACTGAAGAAAAAAAGACACCTTCATTTTGGATGGCCTGAGGGCGAGTACATTAACAACAAATTTTCATTTTTGGGTGAACTATCCCTTTAAGAATGCTTGGAATTATGTGGCACATAGTACACCCGCAATAAAAGCATGCGACAAATGCCAGTCCATTGCAATAACCGTTGTTAGCATATCATTGAAGCAGAACGACTGGAGCCATTTTTGAGCATTGATGGCTCTTATGGTGTTGTCACAATAAGGCAGCTGATGTTTTCTTGCCCTTTTTGTCCTAGATAATCACATTTTTAATGAAAATATTGTTTACTATAAAAAAATTTGTTGCAAATGTCATATGAACAAATAGTACCAATTTAAAATGTGCAAACCTTGAGCACACAAAATGGGCGTCGGAAGCAAAAAAAATGTGGGTGGGTCCTCTCAGAAAAATGACTGGAGTAGATGGCATTTACATTAAGTACAAATATACCGCCTTGTTTGCTTAATGTCTGGTTGGGCAAGACAAAATTACAGAAATCACCGTATCATTGAGAGCGGCAATAGTGTAGGGGTAAGACACGTGGCATAAAGTTTTGACGCAAATCGACCCGAGGTTTGAATCCGCCTTTTGCCAAACTCGCTCTACTCCCTTTTCCCATCACATATCGGAAAGGCATTTATTTTCAATAAAAATGAAGAAAATATTAGAACAGTGGAAACAAAGCATCTAACATGCGTTTAATAATAAGTGTTTATCGGTTAGGGGTACGTAAACAGACGTGCTGGATTAGAGACGATAAAAGTGAGTCGGTCCAATCTCATTGATCGTAAAAAGTGGGTGGGTCTTGTCCCACCCACATACAATGGTTCCGACGCCCATGCTATAACTCATCTAACTTATTCAGAGACTTCATTCAGTGAAGGATTTGTAAACTTTTTTTTAACACGATCCATTAAAAGAACTGGCTCATAATAAGAGTCACTGGTTCATAAATTGGACTACACTGTTGCGCTGTATGTTTTGATTCACTAAAAAGAATTGGTTCATAAAGAGTCATTTGTTCATAAATCGGATTACACCATCACGTGCTGAAAATTAGGATATTGGTTTCTTCTTGTTTTTAATTAGATCTTTTGAATTCTAAGATTATGCTGCCACAAAAAAAAGAGCTATACTGAAAAAATGGGTGTAGAAATAATTTTCACTCAGACTTTGCTAGTAAATTTCCCAAACAATTACAAATAAGAAATGGAAAGTAACACTGAATTAAATGAACCAACATTTCAGTTTTCTTCAAAAATTTTAACATATTCCATTTTTACAGTATACGCACATTGCCACAAACTTGTACACACACACACAAAAAAAAATCCCATTTTTCTCAGAAGTTCACAAATCCTAATAACTGCACCTTTATTACTCACTTATGTGGCAATGACGTTCAGTAAAAGGTTCATTCTGATTGGTTGGTCAGTGCTGAGCGTACGAGGGCATGTCATTGCGATGTGACTTCAGTGATGCTGAAAGTAATTATGACACAGAAGCCTCAGACGGAATACTGTTAAAGAACATTTTCAGCACAAAAGTGAGACTTTGAGCCAGAACACTGCAAGAAGCCCGTGAGCTGTATCAAGGATCTGGAGAGATGCATATGGCAGCAAATCGCATTCATACAGACAATGCTTGGTTTCTGAAAGGAAGTTTAAAAAAAGCACTTTCATCTCTGGGATAGAACAATTGTCTATTTTAGGATCCTTTTTGCATAAAATCACTAAAGACAAATAATGAGGATACTAACCAATCACAGAAAGATGCAAAAAGAATTCCCACAAACCACCAAACTTAAACAGGTTCTTCCAATGAGTCAATGGAAAGAAATATTGTTTACATCCTACAGTGTAGTTGACATCCAATACTTTTGGAAAGTTGACATGTAGTGTGTTGTGACATGTCATACACTGCAGGACCTTTTAAAATGAAGTGAAGGTTAAAAAAGGCGATTAAAAAAAAATCAATGAAGAAAAAAAGTCACCCTCTCCTCCCAAAGTCTGAGTTTTATAAAACTGTTTGGCATTTTTTCCACCACATTTCTATAGACTTATTAATGTTTTAGGACTCAATATAACCAAATATCAGCCGAGTTCAGTCTTACCAATATATCGCTCTGGCTTGCCTATTGAGAAAATGTGCTTAGCGGCACAGTCTTTATAATACCAGGAAGAAATGGGTATACTGTGTTGTGAAGATATGACGACAGGAAACAGACTGTGGATATTCCTGGACTTGACAGAGGGTGAACCATAGGGACTGCCTGAGAAAACAGTTTAGAGCTCTGAGGATCATAAAAATTCCTCAGGACTAATGGCATCCATTCTCCCAGGTCACAATCTATAGACAAAGACACTCTGCTGGGGGAAAGGTGAGGTCAGTCAATGAGGTTTCTCTCTCTTCATGCGATACAGAATGCACAGACATGGCCGTGAAGTAGGCCACTGCATCTGAGATGTTTCAAAGTCGACAGGTCAGCAGATGCGCTCTAATATATCTCTGCAGGCTCTCCACAGGCATTTTAATAGACCTGGAGGGAGCATAATTATTCTGTATAATGTTCTGTGAGAGAAAAGCATCAGATGAGGTGAACAACATCCCAAGATCATAAACACAACCATGGCACCAGATGTTCCACTGAAAAGGCAATGACAGTGATATGCTAAATGCTGGAGACATTTTCTGTGCATGTGCAGAAAGAATTCCTGACCAGTTTTTGCGGTCATTACAATTCTATTAAGCAATTCTCAAATTGCTCTCTGCAAAGGTGCCAAAGTAATATCTGCAAACCATAAGATGGTTTCCCAAGGGAGACTGAGTGATAGCACAACAGTGCAGCTAATAAAATATGCATGAAGGGGATGAAACATTGGAATCAGTTAACTAAATTTCCAGAATTAGTCGTCATTTATTTTAATATTATAATTTTATAAAATAAAATAAGTTAAAAGAAATATTAAATACTTATTTTTGGAAATGGAAAAGCAATGATTGGAGTAAAAAGTAGGTCACTACAAGCCAAGGACTAGTTAAAGATCTCCTTTTTAGATCTCCTTTTTATGAGCCACAGTATTTGCAGTGAGGCAAAGTAACCTTTATTCTTATCTACCGACTCAATTATTCTCCAATAACACTGCCTACACTTTACAATCTACCTGACTGCAAAAACTCTTCTCCAAAAAGAAGAAAAACACACAAGCCTTTTCTAACACGAACGAACACATTCTGTGACGTTCATGTTAAGGCGATGAAAAAGAAATGAGGAAATGCAAATATCATCTTGCTCTGGGGAGCTCAGTGACAGGTCGACTCTTTGAAATAGCACAGCAACACAGACTGCTAAAGCATTCACAGCCTCTTTGATTTTCCCTTTCCTCGTCCAGTCAGAGTGCTTCCCCTCAGAGGAGAGACAGCTAGATCCATAAAGCTCTGAGTTACTGATGGAAGCCTGCAGGAAACACTGTATCCTACAGTAAAACTAATTTCGGTGCGCTACTACCCAGAAACATGACCTACTTTGAGTTCCTAGTAACTACTACAATTAGGTCTGTAGGTGGTGGCAACCTTACATTCTAGGCAGAGGACTCCAAGGACGACCTGAGTGCAAATGAGATGCCTGACCCTTATAGGTAAGCAGCATAAATAAACATGAATTCCTGAAGACGAGACTTAATTATCTCAGATGGATTCGATGGCTTGGAATCTCAGAGGACCTTCTCTCAGTCAAGCTGACAGGGGAATGCCTGGGCTTCCCGTAGCAGCATTGTCAGTGGGCTACAGACGACAGGGTTGGGACACTAGACTCTCCTTTAGAATACTGAACTGAACAGTATATTGAATGTTCAATCTTGGAGGAAAGCCACTGAAAACCTTTGAGGATGAGCACTGCACCTGCAAATTACATACTAATGAATGAGTACATTATGGATGATTCCAATCCAAACCTTTTAAATAATGACAAAGTAGGAGTATTAATAAATGAAGACCAGGGTCTTCTTCGGTTTCATTTTTTTGATCATGTATGGGTATTTTTTTATGGCTTGCAAACTTCAATATTCAGGTTTATGTGATGTTTTGAACTTAAAAATGATCAGATTCTGCTGAAAGGTCAAAAAAGTACATTTATTTTGAAACTGGAAGAATGATTTGCGATGGTCTTATAGTCAGTTTAAATTGTTAGAATGTCTAAATCAGATTACCCTCTGTGAATTGACTTGTGGCCAAGTATGGTGACCCATACTTGGAATATGTGCTCTGCATTTAACGCATCCAAGTGCACACACAGTAGTGAACACACACCCAGATCAGTGGGCAGTCATATTGTTGCGGCACCCGGGGAGCAGTTGGGGGTTTGGTGCCTTGGTCAAAAGTCTCACCTCAGTCGCGGTATTGTGGGTGGAGGAGAGCGCTGGTTATTCACTCCCTCCAACGACAATTCCTGCCGGACCTGAGACTCGAAACCACAACCTTAGGGTTACAAGTCCGACTCTAACCATTAGGCCACGACTGTTCCATGGGAAAACTTCCACCGGCTGCGCCAAATAACAGCACTAAATAAGAATAACGCATTTTTATGGACAAAAAGCATCTAAAATTAGTGGGATGGAAACAGTAAGCTGCTGCAGGAAAGGTAAGTGATCCAACCTGTGCAAAACATGAGGATTCTTTATTGTAAGCTTCAAGCTAATGTATTACACCGTGTCCTAACTACACGCAACGCGATAAGATTCCAGCGACAAGCAACTTGTCTGTCCACACCAGAGGCGGCGCGTCTACGAGATGCGACAAATCAATCAAAAACCACAGCCAATCAGAACAGCATGAGGGCGGGCTCTCGCGGCAAGTGCACAGCACTAAAGATTAAAGTCCCAGTGAACCAGAAGTTGCAACTGACTTTATTTCAGTGCTGTGACGTATTTCCAAGTGAAACGGAATATTGAATAGAGGGCAGGGTTTTACTTCAGCGCTCCTCCTCTCCATCTTGCGCTCATAGCAGACTAACGGATGGAGGGGAGTGGTTAAGGGTATTCAAACCCAAGCCGTCACACAGTCGTCATCGGAAAGGGAACTCCATTCAAGACCGGAAGTTACTTTTCAGATTTTGATTAAAGATTACCGCGGCAAACAATTTTTTCACAGTTTGAACGTTCTTGTTTCCATTTGTTTAATTTCAAGATCTGAGGTGAATTATCCACTGTTGCTTTTAGTAAGACAAAGCTGGGAGCACAATGATATTCAAAGTCACATTACACACTTTTAACATTAAATAAAGCACATAAACATTACCTGAGAATATGTTTTATGTTGTTGTTGTTCAGCCGCGACGTCGCAGAAATAGAAACCGTCTCTAAAATAGATTCATCGCGTGTCGTCGTCGCGGCTGGTTAGGACAAAAACTCCAAATCACCATGGAAAAGATACCCTTTATCGTGTGTCGCGGCGTCGCGTCGCGTGTAGTTAGGACACTGTGTAAGTGTTTAACACACCGTATCATGAGCTTAGACGGATGCGTGTGCGTCCTCAGAGCAAAATTTTCATTTTAAAGGTTATATCCTCATCTGTAAACGTTACTAATTCAATAGTAATATTCAGCGCAAACACACTCATTTAGCTGAAATATCTGCTGTTGGATGCTAAATTTAGGTTTAAAAGTCAACATGTAATTCACGTATGTTATGAGAGTAGTAACAGCGTGTAATTGAGTATAAATGTAAGACGTTTCTTAGAGCCAATTTACAGGATAAAGAAATGACAGTAACTGTTATTGTGTCCATAGCGAATGTGTGCGAGTTCCTGCAGAACATCCTCTTTATCTGGGTTTGTGTTTTTCTTTAATATCATTTTAATGTAGGGATTTAAACTGTCTTTTTGCTTAGTAGACTAACTTTTTTGCCCATAATGTATAGCACAAACTAACCATGGTTTCATTATATTAAACCATGTTTTTTGGCATATTGATTACCATTTGTATAACCACACAAATACCATATGGTTAACCTATAGATTTGAAGCAAAACCATGGTTAATTAATTTGTGGTTAGCATTGAATAACAACAATAACCTTGTTATTTATTTATTTATTTATTATTATTATTAATGTTTTTGTTTTGTTTTGTTCATTGTAAAACCATGGTTAATTTATGTAATGGTAGATATATTCACCATGTATGTGTTCATAGCACTCAGCTGACACGTTTGTTTGAAGGAGAGCATTGGGCAGGATTTGGAATAGTGTGTTTTGACAATAAAATAACAAATGTGTTTTTTAATTGATTAATCGAAAAAATTATCTGCCAACTAATCGATTATCAAAATAATCGTTGGTTGCAGCCCTAACCATGTGTGTCATCATTTTCCTGTAAAAGTGTTTATGAATTTACAGCTGTTGCAATGCGGCTGTAAAATGTCCAGTTGTAAATTAAAAACATAAAATGTTTTTAAGACAATATTTAACAGAAAATATATTTATAATTGTCCAATATATAGAAAACGTGATTCATCAGACCAGGCCCCCTTCTTCCATTGCTCCGTGGTCCAGTTCTGATGCTCATGTGCCCACTGTTGGTGCTTTCGGCGGTGGACCGGGGTCAGCATTAGGGTTGGGTACCGTTCACATTTTAACCGATACCTGAAATTCTTTTTTCGGTACTTTAGGGATGTTTACCTCAATAAGTGTAAAGAAACTGTAAGTCATTTTTATTGACATTATGCCAGAGCTACCTTGGTCGCTGTCTGCCATTGTCTGTGATGTTTGTATACCTTAACATTTACCAGTAAATAGTAGGCTACTAGCTACTTAAGTCATTGAATTCATAAACACAT
This sequence comes from Gobio gobio, assembly GCF_949357685.1. Taxonomy (NCBI): domain Eukaryota; kingdom Metazoa; phylum Chordata; class Actinopteri; order Cypriniformes; family Gobionidae; genus Gobio; species Gobio gobio. The sequence continues at coordinate 32,387,476 of NC_137114.1, read as the reverse complement.
CTAGGGCTGGGCGATAAAACGATAATGGTATGTATCGCGATAGACACGTAATCGATATCAACAAAAAATGCGTTCGATCTTTTTTTTTCTTCGTCGGAAGAAACCAGAGGTTGCGAAGCAAGTCTGGTTGCATGAACAAAGGCGCTCTCTGGTAATCAAGCAACGTAGGGAGTGACAGGCTAACAGCCAATCATGTTACTGTATCAGCTTTGGTTGCGCCATATCGTGTCTCGTGTTGGATTCTTCAAGAACAGAACCGGCGTGGAGTGATAAGTGGAAAATGAGTGCCGCAGGGAGTGAGGAAATTGTTAAAACAGGAAAACGAGTCAGCTCGCCAATGTGGCAGTTTTTAGTATTGTATAAATCTGACCAATGTCAATGTCAAGACCGTCGTCACCCCCAAGACTGGTAATAATAACCACAAACTTGTTTCACCACCTTATGCCTTGTTTAAAACCTTCGTCTGGCTCCTCCACTGACAGCGCGCCTCGTTCGTTTGGGGATGTGTTTATACTCGACGCACTCACCGTTGTGCTATTCTTGACTTTGGCTGAAACTCTGACGTCACGGGGATGCACATTCGCAGATCGATCGTTTGCTGAGCCAGCTGTCAATAAAAGCTTTTCTTTGACTAACAAGGAAGTTTTCAGCTCTGAAACTTACATTATATTCTTATATTACCATGACCTTTTATATATCAAAAGCTCAAGGGAAAGCAGATTTCTCAATTCATGACCCCTATGTTTGAGTTCCTCAATTGTCCTCAGTTTAACTGCTCAGGACAAACAAGGGAATTGAGAAACACCATCACAAAACCATATGTAAAACATCTTATTCTGGACAGTACTAAATAAAATAAAAAACATGCATTTTGTATAATCTCTCTTATTTTGTTGAAATTATTCACAATTTCACAGATTCTGCAAGCGGTTCACATACTTTTTCTTGCTACTGTATATATATAAATAAATGAATGGAGCCTGGATATTATTTCAATATAGTCTATACTACACAATGATGGATTTAAAAAAAACTTTTACACGATAGAGAACAAGCCATTAATAAAATAAACAATAAAATGCTGACGTGAATGCCATTCCCCTTTAACACTACGTTATTGTGATGAAGTGATGTCAGCAACACTGGCTATTGGGCAGCATGGCACAAAAAGCTGCAATAAATGTGCCACCACAGTGTGGGTGCAGCTGGAACAATTAGGGTAATTCTACCTCTACTAACGGGCTCGGGGCCAGCTAACTCCCTCTCCCCACCAACACACATACACACACGTCAAGAAGACACACACACACACAACTGTAGGATAAAAATCACACAATCTCTTAACCCTTCAACGCTCTCAGCCAGGTGACTCACAAGAGACCTATTTAGCTTTAGCTTTAGGAAACAGCAATTATGTCAACAAGATGAAGTGACAAAAAAATAATTACAAAAACAACAACTAAATTCCTCTGTAGCTGTTACAGACGTGGCCATAATGTATCTTGGCCTGTGGTTTCCTGGTAAGAGAAACAAGGATGCAAATAATGCCTATGCAAAGCAACAGCTATATTCTGCTTATTCATCAAGGTGGGGAAAGATAAGCAATGCTGACGCACACGATGATCTCTCAGGTGCCAGTATCTGCTCTCAACACCCCGATCATTAAATACACATAAACACACCAGCATTAAGGTCTGTCAGCCTGATTGCCAGCATCAGACTACACTGCCATCCAGTTTTTAGATTCAGAGATCTAAACTGGACGTCATAAACGCACAGAAACCTGAAACCAAACTTGTGGTCAGGTCACTGGAGCAGTTAGGTGATTATGACTGCCATAAAAATTCAAGAGTACACTGAGATAAACATTACATATCCAATCTAAGAGTATGACACTGAAAATACATCCTCATTTACACAATCTTCCACAGAAACAGATGCACCACCTTGGTATTGAGAAAGCAAATCCAATGTGATGTTTATGCCATGTCATTGATGAATTAACATGTCATTGTGAGTCTAAAGAAGCATCACATTAGTGGAATTTCTGTTCATTTCCGTGGGCAAAGACTTGTCTGTTGTCAGAAGTGTAGCGATGTATGACGAACAGCTCAAACAGATGTCACTTCAAACCCAAGCAGCTTTTTGTTGGTAAACAAGGAGAATCTGCATGTCCAGTTTGAACCCATTGCGAAATCTGCATCAGTAAATCTTCTTAGAATTCCCTATACCTATTGAAATGACTAGATTTCGCCAGAGAAAAATTGCAGATCATTGGGCAATGTGACTGCACCTTATTGTTTCAACTAGGGAAGAGCACAAAGACTAATTTCATAAACGTTTAAACTAGTCTAGTCTAAACCTCCCCCCTCCCAGAGTCTGTATATGCGATCCATTTGAAACGGACTACTTAATCTATGAACAGTCAATATTGTCAATCCTATAATGAACGCCGCAAAAAATAGGTCAGATACATGCGATGTGCTTGCCTTGCATTATAATCATTGTATATTAAAGTGTTCACTTAAGCAACGTTAGCCATTGTAGACATATTTATTCAAATCAACTGAATCTATAGGCAGCTTAGGACCAATAAGTTCAAACCTATTAGCCTATTTTAAACAAATGTCCTCATATAAAAGTTAGTCCACATAAGTCAGCATGTTAAGGTCTTGTTGTTCATTACCACGGCAACAACTTGCGTCCCGTGTTTGAACCAAGCGGCAAATCCCGCAGTTTCTCTTGAAGCCAATACGGAAGTGACTTAAACTGCAATTCATCGACTGGCCGCTAGGGACACGCTCCAGAAGGGAGCAGAATCTCATTGAGCCCCATGTTAAAATGCCCAACTTTACAGCAGAAAAAAACATGTTTACAGCCTGGTACAAATTGTGGTTTTGGTCTATACAGCTAATTTTGCCCTTCATGACAACTGTGAGGGGGGTCATTTTTTTTTTATAACTCATCTGTTTACATTATATAAAGCTTTAAAGTCCTGCATAATTAAGGGCTTGGCCACTTTGAGTGACAGGTGGATAGTGATTTATCCGCTGTCTGTTAGTCATCGAGTCACCTCAGCTCCGGCCACATCCCGCCTCTTTGCCCATTTTCTATTATCCTGGAGTGACACGCGATGACGCGTTGCCAAGATGGCAACGGCCAGCTCGACCCTACTTTACACTTCAAAACGGCTCTTCAGAATCCTATGGGTGACGTCACAGACACTACGTCCATATTTTTTTTACAGTCTATGGTTTGAACGAGCTTCCTGTGTATGAAAAGTATGTACACATGACAGGTGGCAAAATCACAAGAAAAGCTTGACACGTACTGACAACGATACAATATTAAAGTGCATTCTCTTTGTTAGAATGTTGATACAGCAACTGTTCAAGTGTAAAGTAAGTTTCATTCATAATGTTTCTCCGATATAAAATTTCATATCGTATTGCCCCTTATATCCGGTAGTATAACAAGCCTAAAATTAAATCAAATGATTTTATTTTCCGCTCCAGATATACACTTTTTAAAATAATATATTCATTTTAAAATGTAACTAACATGATGGCAATTTAAACGTAGCATTAGAAAAAGTTAAAAGTAAAACATTAAATGTAAACGACTAGTATTTTCAAGTCAACTAGCAGGAGTCTCGTTTAATCGACTAGATGAATAGTCTTGAACATCCCTAGTTTCAACAAATGCGAATATAGCCTAAAATGAAGAGCGGGGATGGTAATAGGGCTGTGCGATTAACTGAAATTGTGAACGATTGCTAATACGCAGAAAGCACGCCTAAATCTAGCGTGAAAACAGGGAAGGTGAATTCAGGGCAAGATAATGATTTGGCCAAAAAAAAAAACTACAAAAAAAACACACATTCATGGTTTTGGATACAGGAAAGGAGATGTATCATGATGTGTATGACCTGTCAAACTATCGTTGCGGGAAATCAAAGTAGGGCCATTCATACAGAATGCGTTTTTGCAGTTAAAAACATGAGACAGGTCTATGAACGCTTTTATTTTTTTAAAGTTTAACTTAAGCACCGTGTAGAATGCGGTGTCGTGTGCGATATGCTGCAAAAGACTGCAATGGTTAAAGACGTCCCTCTAGTGCGTTTACATAGAAAAACAATGGCACATTCCGAATCACGTGAACAAAAATCAATAATACTGGCATTTGCAAACTGCACAACATACAAAAATAGTTCAAAAAGGCATAAAGAAATAACCAACGTCACCACGTATCATTTATGGAGCCAGCAAATATCATTAATAAAGCTGGCTTCCAAATAAATTATACAGACAAGTATGTGTGGAAGGAAAGATTGCCTCAAAAATCATGATTAAAATCAAAATTGCAATATTGATAAAAAAAAATTTGATACTTTTTTTGTCCATATCGCACAGCTCTAGATGTAAACCGCCATAGACAGTCCCCTTAAATATTCAGATTCTGGGTTTTTTGATAACCAATTATCAAAGTCCTTGATTCCTACCAGTATTAAATTCATAATTACTGCCAAAATTAAATTTACTGACCAGCATGTCATTCCAAACAAAGCTGTATGACTTTCTTCTGCAGAACCCAAAGGAAGATATTTTGAAGAATGTGCCCATTGAGTTCCACAATAAAGACTAAATAAATAAATACAAAATTTACTTTTTTGAAATCTCTTTTATGTTTCACAGAAGAAAAGAAAGCCATACCAGTTTGAAACAACACGAGGGTGAGTAAATGATGAGAGAGATATATTAAATATTTGTTTACATCCTTGGTGAGGACACTTTAACAGCAGATAGGAGCTGTCATTACCTTGTCAACAGGCCTTTATTTAAAAAAAAAAAAATCACAAAAGGCATCCCTAAAAAAATCCCCCTTAAGTAACACCAAATATCATAACAATAACTGAAGGTAAATAGGCGGAACATACACTGATTAGTTGTGAGAGCGAAAAAAAAATCTGATTTCAATGTGTCAGGGAAAGCACTTCCACTGTCTGCTTAGGAAGAGAGAGCGGATAAAGTGCGATAGGGTACTTGATAAAAACCATGGGGATGTTGAGAAATGTTGACAGATTAGTGAAATCTGTTTGTCAGTGAGTGTGGACGCTCCTGCACCACCCAGATTAGTTACACTTCCAGTCGGCTTCTAGTTAGATATTGGCTGTGTGTCAAAACCTAGTGAGATGTCCACTCTCCGACGATTTAGGCCAAATTGATTGCTTGGGAATGCAAATATGATGCAGAAAAATCTAAGTAGACATCTGACTATGTTTTGGGACACAACCACTGACAACAACATTACACCAATAAAACAAAGACATGTCCAAACAGCCCCACCTTCATCTCCCAAGCCTTTTACAACAGCAACATCCCATAACAGCTCTGTCAAATGACAGGTTGAGGCTTGTTAGCTCGCATAAAGAGTTAATATGGGGGCTTAACTAGCTGGCTAACGCTGCTAACGCTAGCTTAGCGCTGCCGCGTAACTGACTGACCGCCGTTAATCGCTGAAGCTCAAACCTCTTACCTCTTTTAACGGCCTCTTCATACGAAAGGAAGCCTATCCGTGACTCTTTGGCGCCCATGGTGCCCTCATTTCATGGCAATGGCAGAAATGTGCAGAGTGTGACCGGTGCCTGTTGCCTTGTTTGCGGTTGTTTTGTTTTTTTTTCTCTCTCTCTCTCTCTCTCTTTCTCTCTCTCTCTGGTGTTCCTATCAAGTCAAGCGGTAGAGTTTTGCGTTATCAACGAGTGACGCGTCCAAAGCGACGACGCCTCCATACTTGATCACGTGACATTTGTCTAATCAGAACGCAGGGGGCGTATGAGCGTCAGCTTCGCGCAAGAAACGCAGCGCTGACGCATAGAAGCTTGGCTGTCGAGTCGTCGACTTTAATATCCGTGGATGATATTATTTATTGGCGTGGTTGTGAGGAGCCAGTTTAACCAATTTGCACCGTGTTGCATCAGCACAATAACACCATTTTCTTTACTTTGCCAGCACATGGTGTATATGGCAATAAAATGGTTAATAAATAGTGAAAGGATGATGACTTTGATAAACCAATAAATTGCTTTTTTACTTGGTGGTCAGTTTAAAATCTTTGTGCACAGTGCACTGTGTGGAGGCAGTACATTTTTATTAATTTTTATCACCCACCAAAAATATGAGTCAAATGTGTTATTTGGTAGTTTTAAAACATTCTGAGTCATATAAATTATTTGTATGCTTTAAAAATGCTTAAATAAGTTTGTTACCTTGAAGCAGCATTATTTTATTCTAGTAAAATGAATCAAAACATCTTTTGGTCTTGCTTAACGTTTTGATCATTTAGTTGTGCGCTTTTATCATTTTTATTGTTTTTATTTTTAAACGTCTAATTGTCCATTTTTTTTGTTTGTTTGTCATTTTAGTAATTAAACTTCAACCTATTTCAGTTAGTTGCCATGACAACATTTCTAATTTTCGGTGAAGTTTATTACATTTTTAACCAATAATTAAATTTTGTTCGATCTCTTGCTTAACGTTTTGATCATTTAGTTGTGCGCTTTGGCATTTTTATTGTTGTTGTTTTTTCATTTTTTTTTTTCATTTTAGTAATTAAACTTCAACCTATTTTATTTCAGTTAGTTTCCATGGCAAAATTTCAAATTTTCGGTAAGTTTATTACATTTTAACCAATAGGCATAATTATATTTTGTTCGATCTCAGCTTTATTTCAATTAACGAAAACGCTTTGACTAATATTTTTAAGGAAAGTATAATCTAACGTTATACAAAATCAGATCTGACAAGTCATTTTGCAAATCAGTGCACATGTATTTGGCGCTAACCTTTCATTGATCTTAATTTTGATAACCAATTATCAAAGTCCTTGGTTCCTACCAGTATTAAATTGATAATTACCCCCAAAATGAAATTTACTGACCATCATGTCATTCCAAACAAAGCTGTATGACTTTCTTCTGCATAACCCAAAGGAAGATATTTTGAAGAATGTGCCCATTGAGTTCCACAATAAAGACTAAATAAATAAATACAAAATTTACTTTTTTGAAATCTCTTTTATGTTCACAGAAGAAAAGAAAGCCATACCAGTTTGAAACAACATGAGGGTGAGTAAATGATGAGAGATATATATCAAATATTTGTTTACATACTTGGTGTGGACACTTTAATTCACCGATTAAAAACAAGCTTCCAGACGCTTATCTTCTAGCGCCCCACGATGGCATTTAGTGTGTTGCAACCATAGTTGCAATGACGCTTGTACAGCTTGTCATAAACCGGAAGAGACATAAATGTCACACATGGTCATGGAGAGATGGTGGACTTGCATTGATACACGTTAATGATTATAATGTAATTTTGATTAGGCCATATTCAAGTAGATTACAATTTACCATAAGGTGCACTGCGCATACGAAGTCATGTAAATAATAAACGAGTTATTTCCTACACAGAAGACGGTGACACGCGGCGGCTGCAGCAGCAGAGAGGACTACTTGTGATATGGGATTTCATGTCTGTCTATATGTGCCCAATGTAATTGGTGAGTAATTAGCTATTACGTGACTTCTATACATGTATTCCAGCGGCAGCATTCATTTAATCAAAAATATTATGTCACTCCATTCATGACACATTTAATCAGTAAACGTACCCTAAGGATGGTACCTGTATGTGATGCGAACATGTTTCTTTTTATAGGTTATATCCGGATTCTTCTTGTTCTCCTTTCCTGGATTCTGTATATTTACCCAGAGAGTTTTATACCCTTGTATGTGTTATCAATTATATTGGATGGTAGGTATTATTTACATTAAAACTAGGGAAATTATAAGTAGCTATATGCACTCTTAAAAATAAAGGTTTCATGAAGAACCTTTAGCATCCATGGAACCTTTTCATTCCACAAATTGTTAGTCAAAATGGTTCCCAAAATAGTTCTATGGCACAGCTATGAAACTTCCAACAGGGTCTTGTCTTCATGCATCTTATATCCTTTTAGTTGTATATTGGTAGCACTTTATTTTGCAGCCCTGTTCCCCATGTACATACTATGTACCTATTATTGTAATTACAGGGTAATAACTGGGTACTGACCCTGAACCTACCCCTAAACATAACCTTAAAGGGTTAGTTCACCCAAAAATGAAAATTCTGTCATTAATTATTAACCCTTATGCCATTCCAAACCTGCAAGACCTTCGTTTATCTTCGGAACACAAATTAAGATATTTTTGACGAAATCCGAGAGTTTTTTGAGCCACACATAGACAGCAACATCATTGCAACTTTCAAAGCCCAGAAATTTTTGTAAAGATATTGTTAAAATAGTTCATGTGTGACTACAGTGGTTCAACCATAATGTTATGAAACGACAAGAATACTTTTTGTGCGCAAAAAACAAACAAACAAAAATAACAACTTTATTCAACAATCAACAATCAGATTGTTGAATTAAAGTGGTTTGTAGGCACATGGACTATTTTAACAATGTTTTAACATTGGGCCTTGGAAGTTGCAATGACGTTGCTGTGGTTCAGAAACCTCACAGATTTCATCAAAAATATCTTCATTTGTGTTCCGAAGATGGACGCCTCTGAAGATGAGGTCTTACGGGTGAGGGTGAGTAATTAATGACAGAATTGAATGACATTTTTGGGTGAACTAACCTATGTTGTTACCTCATATTACCCAGTGCTTTCTTATGTAAGTACACGTTAGTGCATGTACTGTAAAATTAAGTGCAAACTGCAACCAATATGTTTTCAACCTATATCCTTTTATTTGTATTTTATGCTTTACTTCCCTTATTTTGCATATTATTTTATAAATTATTCCGCTGAAAATATATACATGCAACATGTAACATGCATCAGTAGTTACTACTCTGGATGAAAACCATGAACTTCTCTTGCCCTTTGTCCTCAGTCTGACAAATGTATGTTTGACAAATGTCACTGCAGGGTAAACCTTTGGCACACAAAACTTGTTCAGTTATTGGTTTAGGTATATTTAACAAATGTTAGTATTTACATTTATTGATTTAGTATTTTATCTTTGTGCCAGGGGTGGATGGCTGGGCGGCACGCCAGCTGCAGCAGACCTCCAGGTTCGGTGCATGGCTGGATGTGGTCATTGACAACGTAGGACGTAGCATGCTCTGGAACATGCTTTATGATGTAAGTTCAGTCAGTACTTTTTTTATCCCCAACATATTTGTATTAGAAATGTTCACTTTCTACTCTGTGCTCGTGAAGTGGGGCTGGCTGGTGTCTTCAGTAGAGTGGTGTGTATTTGTGTGCAACCACAATGCCAGAGGTGCCCAGTGGAAGAACACTTTCACCGAGAGCCCAGTTTGGGTGCAGGCAGTGATGGCAAAAGGTATGACAAGTTATTTTTTTCTTTTCAAACATTGCGTTTTTTGTAAGCACAGAATGAATAGTGTTATTCTTCACGCAGGCTTCAAGACACCTTTGGGAATTCTGACAATAGCAGGTCTCCATGTTTTGCCTGTGTGGCTTTATGGCTACCAGCATGAGGTGCTGTCTCAGGCTCTCTATGCCCCAAACTGGCTACAGATTCTGGGGATTCTGGTGCTGGCAGCAGGACGCTTGCTGGGCTTTGCAGTTGAGGTAAGGAGCATGTTTACTCAGTGTTGTCATAAATTATGGCAGCAATATGAATGTTTTTACTGTCACAATAGAGGCATTTGTGTGTAAACAGTACTGTTCATGTGTCATTTTGCAGATGTGGTGCATTGTAACCCATTTGAAATTCTTATTGTTGGATGAAGAGGAAGAAAAGAAGAACTAGGGATCTCTAAATTACATCTAGGATGTTGTAAGGGTTTCAGATTGAATTACTGCTCTTATGGAAAATATAAATCAGTTTACCAGGGTGTAATGTTGCATCTATTTATTCCTTATAACGTGATACATATTTATGCCAGAGCCTTTAAATGCACAAGTGTTTAGGAAAGGAAGCTATTTGCACTATAATAGTTACATTGTTTCTGATGTAAAAATTGCACGTAATGTATTTATTTTGAAATTACTGTTTGGGGCAGTAAATATAGCATTCCTGTCATTCAAACAGTAAAGCATGGTGCTAGCAAAGGCAAGGTCATGGGTTCGCTTCTCAGGAAATGCATGAGCTGATTAAATGTACACCCTGAATGCAGTGAAAGCTACTTTGAAAATAAGCATCTGTCAAATGCATAAATGTAACAAAATAAAATATATTTTATTTAGTAATATAATATACACTACCTTTCAAAAGTTTGGGGTTAATACGTTTTTTTTTTTTTGTGTATTTTATGTTCACCATTGCAATGTGATCAAGTGTACAGTAAACTGGTAATATTATGAAATATTGTTACAATCCAAAATAACTGTTCTCTAATTTAATATATTTAAAAATGTTATTTATTCCTGTGATGGCAAAGCTGAATTTTCAGCATCATTACTTCTGTCTTGAGTGTCACATGATTATTCTAATCAATATTAGCTGCTCAAGAATAATTATTTTTAAATTTTAATGTTGAAAACAGTTGTGCTGCTCAATATTTTTTGGGAACTGTGATTCTTTGATGAATGGAGAATTCAAAAGTATAACATTTATTTGAAATAGATATGTTTGAACAATATATCTTTACTGATATATTGTCTTTACTGTCATCTTTGATCAATTAAATGTTTTTTTGCAGAATACAAGTATAAAAAAAATATTTTTTTTTACCTTCTCTTTGTAATTTATGAACACTGTGCCCTGGTTTTACAGACAGGGCTTAGATTAAGCCAGGATTAAGCCTTGGTACAATTAGGGCAATTAGTTGCTTTTATAAACGTGCCTTAGAAAAAACATTACTGGTGTGAATCTTAAGACAAAACAATGACACTGACATATTTTGTTGTCAGTGCAAGTTGCTTTCAGTTAAAACATCTCAAACATGGATTTTAGTCTGGGACTAGCTTAAGCCTCATCTGTGAAACCGAGGGTATGTCTTATATATGCCTGGACTACTCTTTGTTACCTGTTCTGTTGAAATGTTTAATAAAAATGTAAAAAACATACTTCTCATAAAATCTTTCATTAGCCACGTTTTAGGACGGATACAGTAATTTGGGAGCGATTTTGATGAAAAACCTGGTCATTCATTTCCATGAGTAAATATCGTTCAGAGGTACACATGCCGAGTACAGTCTTTTATTCAAATTTTTGTTCAGCCACCAATCCACCCGAAAGAGTGTTTTTTGTAGGATCCCATCGCATTCAAGTCATAGACTCAAACATCACATTGACTTCAGAAAGAGGTGGAGAATAATCATGTAAAGGCAAAAAATAAAGCAATTTTAATACTTCAGAAGCAGTATTGCTCATTGTAGTCTATTAGACAGCTCTATATTGTTTTTTTGTGTTAGAAGTAGTTACAGATTTTCACAATGGTGGATACAAATGAGTTTAATAATGATTTGGTGGTTACAGATGTACAATGTACAGCAGAGTCTACTGGGGGTGAGTTACATAAAGCCAATGACTGAAGAATATCCAAGCAGAGGCTCACTGTGGCACAGGTTACTGACATTTCCAGGGTAACAGTCAGTATCAACGTTAAACAACACAATATTTCCTCTTTTTTTGCCATTGGACTTGATCAAAAACGTTCCTAGAGTGTCTCCAATGGATATAGACACAAACAGGTCTTTAAAACAAAATCGTAAAAAGATCATATCCACTCATAGTTACTTCAAGGATCGCCATCGTCCATCTGAAACAGCACTTTGGCTAAATCACAATCTACAGGTGGCAGCACGTCTGAGGACTTTATTAAGATAATTAGCATAAAAAAGGCCCCGCTTTATCGTCATCAACCCGTAATTACATTCTCCAACTCTCTGAGGGCAGATTTAGAAGAAAAATGAAGGGTTGTAGTGACAGGATTGCTTTTATTGTCAGAGGATGCTATTTATTAATTTCTGTGATCAGTTTAACACTTGAGTCGCAAAGTTCATTCTCTTATTACATGGGATATTTATTAACTGCTCTGTATAAGTTTGTTTTTCTGTCACAATGGAGCTCACTGGGACAATAACCACTTGTAAGCTATGCATCTACATCTATATACAATTAGTAAAACATGCAAAGAAAGAGAACGTTTGACCCAGAAGCACCTTTGTTTTTTGGGGGACTGTGGCCTATTCCAACTGAAAAAAACAGTATGGATGTGATCAACAGTGATCAACCATCTTTTTAACCATGAAATGCCACTTGAGGCTGACGAATGAGCCCTTGAATCGACATTCAGAAGGAAGCAATCAGAGCTACGTTATAAATTCTTTCAGCATCCACCAAGCTTGCTTATTTCCCATGTGCATTATTTTCACATCTGATGTTCAAACTCATAACTTACCATCTGATATAAGAACTCCACTAATTCATTCCATTTTCCAATGGACCCAATGGAAATGCACTTACAGCAAGTTTGCAAGATCACAGTTTATTTGTTACAATATTCCATCTCTCTAACCAAGGCAAATTCCCGTCATTCCCTTGCCGCCTCATGTATATATTGAGAGCGCCTGATTCTTCACAATCAAACCTCAACCATAACAATAAAGGGATTTTTACGGAGTGGAAATGAGCAAAATAACATCCCTCACATATTCTAGCCGATCTCTTGCTCGGTTTACAGGGCGAAAGGTGTTTGAAATTTTGCAAATGGAGGTTTCGGCCAAAGCAAGCTACTTGAAAAAGGCTGACAAATTAGATCCCCACCAGCTGAGAGTCCTTTAAGACTAAGGCTGGGACTTCAGCTCGAGCTGGGGTCCTGGTGCTGCAGCTGCTGCCGTGAACAAGGGCTAAAAGCTGCAAAACATTAACAGCACATTCTACATGACTAGCCTGCAGCAAGGCTTTGTTTCTGCAAAAAAAACAATGAGTTCTCTATGGGGTGTGAGAAAAAAAATCTGCCAATTTAATCGTAACAGTCCTCATTTAATTTGAAATGTTCTCCTTGACAACTTGGTTACGAGTCTGTGTGGCTTTTGGATATTTGAGAGAGTAGCGGCAGTGAAATGAGTCAGACTTGGATTTGGAGTGGTACAGGTGCATTCAGCAAAATATTGCACTGCTACTACACAATCGTGTGTGGATTCACACCCCTGCGCAGTATACCGCAGGTTCCCCTGCAGGGGAGCCTCTTCACAATGACAGGTGCTGCGCTCAGCCCTTTTTTTTGGTGTGTCCAATCGGCTGGCAGTGGGCCAGGGGTGTTAATCTAGGCCACCCGGGGGCGAGCTCTGAAAAGAAAACAACAACGACCTGGGAAACCTGGTCCCGTAACTATCACCACTCCAGCTTATATTGTGTGTGTGTGTGTGTGTGTGTGTGTGTGTATGCGTGAATAAGGCTTTGCTATGACAGAAAGCCGGCTTTGTGAACTCGTCCTCCCACTCGGTTTCGTTTATATTATGGCAATTTGCTGTGGTCACATGTATTATTATTATTAACAGAAGTCATTTTGGCTCATCTGTTTGCAACGTTACACCTACTAGTTGTAGCATACCTTGCATATAAATTATTGGCAGTTTAAAATAAGCTATGTCAGTACTAAGGGAATACAAAACCAAAAGAGAACTTAAAACAAGGTATCTAGAGCATTCGTAAACCCACTGGTCCATAAATTCCACACATGACATTAATTAATAATAAAAAAGCAAACATAAACACAATGGTCCATAATGTAACATGGCTGGTCTCATTTTCCAGAGAGCACACAGGTAATCCTCAAATGCAAAGCTTTGCATTACATGAAGTCAAGCTCTAATCCTTGTGTTAATGGGGACACGGACATCTACGGATGTTCCTTCACTCGGTTATAGGAACGACGGAGCTTTTTTCCCCCCTGTCGAATCTCCTTCTGTGGGTGCATTTTCTTCCACAAATAGATGATGTGTTGATAAAGTATTTCTGTAGTGTGGAGCATCTCTCCTTTAAATACAAAGTAAAATAAAAAAAGAACAGAGGGTGTGTTTTCGGTCTTTGTTGGACTGATGTTTTTTAATTCACCTCCACTTGAAGTCAGAGAAATGGTCAGGTTCTTCCAAGTTGCGAGAAGAGTGAACAAATTCAATGAATGGTTGCTTATCCATCTAGAGTGTTCGCATGGTCGTAAAGATGTCATGGTTTTTCTCCCATTTTAAGGAAAATGGGCATGGGGAGTTGCTGGTAAAAGTGAATTGACAGTCCAAGAGCTTGAGAAGCTCAAGATGATAAATCACACTCCCTGCCCATCTTGACTACTTGTGAATAAATGGGTGTGAAGGAGTGAAATGGGTGGGTGTGCACATCTATATGTTTCAGGTGGGCAGTGGGATGGGCTTCCCAGCCATTAGCCCAAGCAGGAGCGTCCGGCACCGTGGTTCTGGGAAAGCAGGAAAGACTGCACCACCTGCTCTGTGACCTGGGGGCTCGTGTTGACGTCCTCCAGCGCGTTGGCTACTGCAAACTGCCTGTCCCTTAAACGATTCCAGTTGGAAAGAATATTGTGGTACTCAAAGACCTTCTCGTAGTTTCCAACTGAGTTGTACAGTTTTATCAGGCCTCTGTAGTCATATTCCAGTCCACTGTAACCCTCCCCGAACAGCTTCTTGCCTGCAGGAAACAGACAAATAGTTTATGTTCAGGTTAAGAACAAGATTCTACATTTGGAGAAGAAATTATTAATTTTATTCAGCAAGAAAGCATTACATTGATCAAAAGTAACAGTATAGACATTGTTACAATTGATTACTTCAAATAAATGCTGTTCTTTGGAAAACTTTCAAAAAAAGATTGTTAAATTAAACAGTTTAAATGTAAAAATATAAATGAATGAATTAAAAGCAACATAAAAAAAAAAAGCATTAGATCATTAGATTAGGCAAATCAAATATAAAAATTGTGGAAATGAGCATAACCAAATTACCAATTTTGGCCACCATATACAGTGGTGGCCAAAATTATTAGAACACCATTATTAGGCATCTGGGAGTCTTACTGGATTTATTTTTCAAGAATATAATCTGCTGAAACATTGAAAATTATGGACTGGCCCCCTTAAAGTCCAGACCTCAACCCCATCGAGCACATTTTGGCCAGGTTGGAAAATAAACTGGACAGATATATTGTACATTCAAAGGAAAGCCTTTGGCTTCAGTTGCAGAAGGCATGGGATAACATTAGTGTTGAAGTTATCAGAGGAAATATATTGACACTATGCAAGAGAGATGTGTTGCTGTAATTGCTGCCAAAGGTGGACATACCAAATATTAAAGTTGAAAGTGGATAAAAACAGTACGACTCACTTCATCTGATATTTGATGGTCAGAGCAACCATCTGCGTGTTTCATGAACATTATGAAATGAAATCATGATTTGGAGGCAAAAAAGGTCAATATTTTCAGATCTGTCAGGTGTTCTAATAATTTTGGCCACCACTGTATATCCAATATCAACCGACATATAATATTAAATAAATAAATAAACAGCAATAACAAAGAAGAAAGAAGTAACCCTCACCAATAGCGATGGAGCGCAAGTAGAGGCGCTCAGCATCATCGTACTGATTCATGTCGTAGTTATAGAGTGAGGCCAAGTGTCCCACTGACAGAGCCACCTCATAGTCCTCCTGTCCCAACAGCTGCTCCTTGATCTGAATGGCCTTGATGTGCATCTCCTCTGCCTCCTGCATTACAAATCACACCATGGAAAGGTCAGTCAGACCAACAGCGACCTCAAAAGCACTCGTTGAGTTGAGTTTGGCTTACACAATAGAAAAAACACATGGCTTTCACAATGATCGGTTCCACAATGACAAAGATGGAGATCTTGTGGCGATTTCCATATATCATTACAATGGTAACGTTCTCACAGGTTTAAATAAGGAGGAACTAATAAAAACCTTGAATTTGCGCATGGATTGGTAGAGGCGGCCCAGGTTGCCATAGTGTTTCGCCGTCTGAACGTTAAACTCTCCGAAGGCTTTTTTGGCCAACTGGAGGGAGGAGAGGTGCAGATCATGGGCCTCCTGCAGGAGACGTTCTTCTGTTTCTTTGTTATGGCAATCGATAGCAATCTCCTCCAGGATTAGGGCTTGAGATATAACATCAGAATTACAAATTAGCTTGACGTAACATGATTTTTTTTAATGAAGTAAAAAACTAAAACCTAGACAAACTGAAGAGTAAAAAGATTATGCTACTTCGAACTGTCAAGGGCCATCTTAATGTTGTCATTCAAGTAATGCAGCTGTGAATGAGGGGAGTTATGAAAGCTTTTCAAATTGCTAGTCTCACCTTTCACCCTCTTGGACGAGGCCAGCAGCAGATGGTCTTCAGGGAGAATGTGAGTTATGATGTCTATGGCACGTTCTGCATGGAATCTAAAAGCAAAATATGAAACTGGTACGTTATTCGATAAACATTTCCATGAAAAAAAACAATACTAAAGAACAACTTAATTGTGTTAAAGGTTAGGACAACTACTGGACATCTGTGTCATGAACTTCTTAACACTCGAGGGACGCGTGAAATGGTATAAAAGTTCGCACGGGATTAGTAGCAACCAAAAATACAGTTTCATCTTGGAAAGTGGCAGCTTGCTTTTTAAGAAGTGACTCAAGACACCAATTAAATTATTCATATTTTCATGGTTATCGTAATAATAGGAATGCTTGTCTGACCGATTATGTATTTTTCAGTGTTGCCTAGTGAATTCTGTTTTTGGAGTGATTGAGTCCCACGTCACCCAAGCTTTTTTGTATAAAACAAAAGTTAATATAATGAAGCATTTATTCTGAACGATTCAAACGGATAACAATTAAGATTTCCTTTTAAGAGTAATCTGTTCATGAATCTATGTGCTCTTTATAATTTGATTTAGAAGCATCTGAGTAGCAGTACAGGAATCACTGATATAGTCTGTTTACCCACTCAGGCATTATCATAATTCTCTAAATATGTAACTAATGCACCCAGGACAGGATTGAGCCACTCACAGTGCGTTATCGAATTTTCCAGAGCTGTACTGATGGACATAGGACGAATACGCCAGGTCCTCATGTGCAGTTGCAACATGAATATTCTTTCCTCCAAATACGGACTGCCGAATATCGAGTGCAATCTGAAGGGAGAACACACCAATCATAAGTAAATCACTGTCTTTCACCGAATGAGAAAATGTATGCATGCAAAGAACCCAAAGTTTAAGTAATTCTTAGCTTACCTGGTAAATGACCACTGACTGACAGATATTATCCACGTTTAAGAGATAAAATCCATAATCTAGTAGTGTATCTGAGTATTTTGGGTGCTTGTGCCCAAAATGTTCCCTGAAAACAAAATGTGGAAATACATAAGCAGCGCATTTCATCGCTGTCAAACCGAACATCATTTCAACATCACCCACGCTTTAAAAAAAACATGCATGATGGCTCTTACCGGGCCAAAAAGACTGCATGTTTGATCAGTTGTTCAGCTTTCCTGAACTCCCTCTTAACAACACAAGCCTGCAGGGAACATTTTCATGATAACGTAATGTGACAATGGATCAGAAGTTTAAATCTATTTCGAAAAACTCCAACATCCAGCAACCACTGACCTTAGAGGCTTGTCTGAGAACATCGACTACTACTTTCACAGGTAAGCCAACAGTGATCTCCCTCATAGCCTCTATACACCACCTATAAGCCTAAAACGCAGAAAGAAAACAAGTGTAGAGCAGCCGTTCACCAAACAGACTTCTGGTATTGTTGCAATGGGACTTACCTCATCATAGTGGCTTTTGGCAAAGAGCAGGGCACACAGTTCTCCATACAGGGCAGCCTTATTAGCCTGATGGCCGTGTTTGGCTAGTTTGTCCATGTAAGACTGGGCCAGTTTGAAAGTCTCTTCTCCCAGGTGGTATTTGCAGTTGCCATTACGCACATGAAGTAACCTGGCACACAAAGACGCAATAACACATTAATAAGATATTAATAACACTGTTAATATGACTAACTGACCATTTACAGCTAGAAGAGACTCAAGCTGACCGTTTACTCACCTCACACAGCACTCCACTGCACGATACCAGTGAAGAACCTCATCATGTAATGTGCACAGCTGAAGACAAGACAGGAAGACTTTCTCTGCATCTCCATACCAACCGGCATCTGATAAAAAGCCACCTGAGATGGAAGAAAAGTATTATTACAGCAGCTTGTTATTATAAGCTGGAAGAACAGAAAAGTGAGCCAGAGGACCATACCTAAAACGAAGCCAAACTGTATAGCTTTCTCTTTCACATGCGCATCGGACTCTGCGATGTATGAACATCGGCGGCTGAAGGAGTTGGCCAGGACTGAAGCGACCTTTACACCGTGGTCCATCAGAGCCTGGAAGCAGTGGTGTAAGAGGTGCCTGTGGAAGAAAATATGTTCTTATTCAATGTGTCAATGTTTAAAGTGACTAAAAATATGTTTCATATATTTTAGTAGCCTTTTCTGAGCTAAGGATATAGGGATGATTCTTTAACTTTATGCATTGATAAATATTATAGTAGTATATTTCTGTTTCTTGAGCACCAAATCAGGATATTAGAATGACTACAGAAGGATCATGTGACACTGAAGACTGGTGTAATGATGCTGAATATTCAGCTTTACTAAATTAGTAGAGAATTTAAATTTAGCTGGTTTCTACATCATGACAAAATCTGGCAAAGATGCCAGTGAAGGCTTGTGTCATATACATCATGTGAGATTTGAATCATCAGAGCAAAATACACACATGCACGCACACACTCTCTCTCTGATACTGTGTGGCCATATACAGTCAAACCAAATATTATTCAGACACCAGATAATATTTTTACTAGTGGGTGCAGGACACTATAGTTAACTTATGCACGTCAGGATAGCAAACTGACATATTATACCCCAAAATTCTTCATACAGTGGACTACCAGTAAAACTGATAAAAGTTCGGGACCAAGATTATTCAGACACTTTGACCTGACCATGTTTTGCTTAAGTGTTTTTTCTTTAATTGCTCATGCGACCTTTTACACCACAGACTGAACAAAATTAAGCATTGCTTGGTCATTGGTTGACCTAAATTGGTATTATCTAATTGTGTCCTTAAATTTAACAGCTGATTGGTTGATGGTAATCCATTACATACCTTTCTATCAAAGTTATCTGACATTATCAAGATGAATTTGTTCTGACACAGAACAAGTCTTTTTACATTGTTTACATTCTGTTCCAGATAAATCCTGTTCTTTGAACTTTCTATTCATTAAAGAATCCTGAGAAAAATGTATCACAGTTTCCACAAAAATATTAGGTAGCACAACTGTTTTCCAAATTGATAATAATAGGACATGTTTCTTGAGGCCCAAATCATCATATTAGAATGTTTTCTGAAGAATCAAGTGACACTGAAGACTGGAGTAATGATGCTGAATATTCAGCTTTGACAGCTGAATTAGATCATTTAAATTTAGCTGGTTTCTGCATCTGCATCACTACATAAATTACGCCATATGCATCATGGGAGATTTGAATCATCAGAGCAAAATAAACACACACACAGACACACAATATCATACAGTGTGGCCATATATACCGTAGTATACATAACTAAGCTATGGCTTTGAGCTATATTACCTTGACAGATAGACTAAGAGAGGACTCAGCTGTCAGTTACCTTTTGTCAGAGGCCCTGAGGACTTTAGCGAAGACCTCCAGCTCACAAAACTCCCCTCCCAGCTGGCAAAGCCGGCCTTGCTGGTAAAGCTGGAACACATGAAGAAATGTGACATTTGTTGACCCTATTGTACATGTGACACAACAAAGTCAACTCAAGCTTCCCTTGGGGGTGCCAAGGGCCAAAAAACCTGGAAAAGTAGCCACTATGAAGACAGAATGTACAATTAGGGGGAGTTTGTGCAAGACCAAAACGTAATAACCATGTGTTATGGCACATCTGGTCTTCGTCATCAAATTGACTCATTTTAAAAAGCAGTGAAATATAATGTAATGATTAGATTGTTGAATTATCTAAAATAGCTTGAATTAGCTAAAATCTATGATCTTCAGTCAGTGTTTTGACTCCATTGTCCACAATAATATTCAAAGACCCCATAAATATCCAGCTCTGTTCTTGATTTACTGTATAAGGACTAATATATATATATATATATAAATAAAATATATATATAGTGGGAACACTAATTATTCAAATAAAATTATTTGTAATATAAAATTATCTTATTTCCATGCTTATTTTAAGTCTTTACACCCGCTTGGACGTTTGCTGAGCCCCCCTGATTAGAACCAATATCCTAAGAAGATTTAAACTAATAATAATAATAATTAAAATTAAAAAAAGATTTCTAAACTAAAAATTTCTAAGTCTCCAAAATTCCCAGAGAAAGAACAATTACATCAATAAACTTTCTCTGGTTTCATGGGTTCCAGTTAAACTTGATTTGTGTCATTTCAACTATATCTACAAACCAAATAATAAATACAGCCCCCTCTCAATCTCAGTTTGGTATACAGAAATCGCAAAATATTTATTGACTAATGATTGAGGAATGATGAAAGATTTAAAGTCATTTGTCACAACAAACTCTGAGAGCCTTTGTTTACAAAACAGTGGGATTGGTCTAATAACATATTTTCCAACTTAAATGTCCAAAAATGTGAATCAGATTAAACATGTCAAACAGGTCACCCTAAATGGCCTTACAATGCATGAACAATGCAATATTTGATATTGAGCATATTTCATTTTACATATAGATAAATATGAGGTAAAATACGTGATTTAGTTCCATTAGTTAACGTGGTTGTAGAAAATCTTCTCTTTTTCCAAAAAACCCTCTCTAAAGTCAAGAAGTCATTTGAAATGTAAAAAATTATAAAATATTTACATTAACAAGTAAACCGTTAACTAAGATTTATAAAAGCTTTAGAAGTACTTTTCACTGTTAGTTCATGTTAACAATGGAGCCTTGTAATGTGTCACTGGTAACACTTTAAAATAAGGTTTCATTAGTTAATGTATTACTATTAACTAACATGAACTAACCATGAGCAATACATTTGTTACTGTATTTGTTCATCTTTATTAATGTAAGTTAATAAACATACAGCTGCTCATGGTTTGTTCATGTTAGTTCACAGTGCATTAACTAATGTTAACAAGATTTTAATAATGTATTAGTAAATGTTGAAATTAACATTAAAAGATAAATAAATGGTTTATAAGTGCAGTTCATTATTAGTTCATGTTAACCACTGTAGTTAAATAATGGACCCGTGTCACTTGTGTCTATTAAGGTGTCTATTAATTGTTTTCACAGTAGTTGGTGACAAACCATCCAAACATATTCAAAACAGCCACAAATATTTACAGATGTCAGTTATGTCATATAAAACTTAGGAATTCATTAGAAACACAGTTATGGTTTAAATACGCACATGCCATTTTAGTCAGTACTCATAAATAAGGTTAACAGGGTAAAAAGTGAGATGTCATAGTGTTTTATGTTTAACTAACGTTAGTCTTGACCCAGAGAGTTAACTTATATCTCATACAGGAGCAGATAAGCTACAGGCTAAGATAACTGGAACATAGTGTCCACTTCAACCAGTCTTTACCTAAACTGACACACAGAAAATGAGGGTACTCTTAAACCAGAAAACCGGTTAAATCGTCTCGTAGCTCGAGTCTCTCCTAACTAACGTTAGCGCTCCACTGAGAGGTTGGTTGGTTCAGTTTTTGTTAGCCGAGCTGCTAGTGAAAAGTGTCAGATGCTTTTGACGTTCGTTCCGCACTAAACTCACACACTGTCCTTCTTACCTTGTAATACACATCAAACTGTATATTTTCAGGCAGAGAGCGGATGTCCCGTCGCGATCGGCCGTAGTTGTCCACCACGGCTGAGATAGCGGTGTTGTACAGGGTCTCAGGGATCCATTCCAGCTCCACTGCGGCCATATTGTTTTCTTTCACTAAATCCAACCACAGCCCCCCCTCTTCCACTCCTACTTTTACCTCCTTCGCTACCTGATCGAGGTAAAACGCTTTACTCTGATGCTACTCATGCACCCCCGCAGCTGGAAGCGCTTTTTGAGTTTGAAACGGACTGTTGTTGTAAGGAACACAACCCTAAGGTTATGCTCTCATGTTTAAAGCTCATCCCGATCGCGATGCCCCGCCCACCCTATGACACTTTAGGCAATGACGTAGCGCTAGTGCTCCGCTCGAACTCAGTGAACGCGCATTTGACTGTAGTTCAAAATAACGGCCGCTGGGAGGACGACGGAAACCTCTCAAGAGTAGGCTAATCACATTTTTGTGGTATTATTAATGTGTCAGTAAGCAAAAGTAACCTTTAGCAGATATACATTTTAAAAATGTACAGTCTTTCTTTTCTGGGAAAATGGACCGAAAAGATTGAAAGGCCTAATTCATCCTGCACTAAACAGATTTTTGTCAAAAGTTCATACAACAATAATAATAATAAAAAAACACTTACTAAAATATTGAATTCGTTTATACGTCGTCATGCGCAGAGAACCATAAACATTCTTGAAATATTAACTTAAAATCTGAGGGGGTAGCCTACTTCAAGTAAATATTTAAGGTCAAAGGGGTTCTCTGACAATCTCTGGGAATCCCTTGGGAATACTACTACAAATCTAAATAGCTCTCTACAATTAAATATTCATTAAAAAAGTTGACAAAAATAGTTGTATAAAATGTAGCTACTTGTTTAACACGTTTTCGCGGTTATATTATGTAGGCCTACATCATAGGCTTCTGCATGCAGGGTTAGAGATCCGATTAAATATTTATTATTTTTCATTAATATAAAAATATTTTAGAATAGAAGAATAGAATAGAATAGAATAGAATAGAATAGAATAGAATAGAATAGAATAGAATAGAATAGAATAGAATAGAAGGAGATGCATTGTGAATGTTCCATCCATTGCGAGATAACCTTGGCTATACCATCTATGGAATGCCAAAGATGGTATAATTTTTTTAATAAATAAATAAATAAATAGCCAAAGAAATGTAAAAATAAATAAATGTGTATTTATACTTTTATTTGCTTATTTATGTGAAATTGTATTTTCCCACATTTATTTATTTTTAATTTATTTATTTATTTATAGATTATTTCCACTTGTCCACGCACCTCTTGCATTTTGTTTCACCATAATGTGTCACTGTGGTGTGGCACATTATTTATGTTATATTTATGTTATATTTATATATTTTATATATAAATATAACATATTTTTCTTAAATATATACATGCATGTGTGTTTATTTACATATAATTATACACAGCTCACATATATTATGTAAACACAAACTTTTATTTTAGATGGGATTAATCACAATTAATCGATTTGACAGCATTAACAATTACACATAAATAAGGAAATAAAATACACATAATTTTTTTTTTTGTATTTAAATACACATTTATTTTTGTTTTACATTTCTTTATTCTGTATTATTTTTTACATTTTAAAAATATTTTTTATGTGTTTATTTCTTATTTAGCCAGTTTTGGCATTCTGTACACCCATGGCTCAAAACTTCCTTTGAAATCCTTTGAAATCTCAGTTGTTGCATGTTGTTGCACCCCAGTACTCGAAATTATATTTATCTGACTAGATTTCAAACTATCTCTCTCATATAATGTAGATTATGTATTCATTTGTATCCCATCATGTATCCCAGGGGTTTCCGAACTTGGGTCCTGGGACCCCCAGGTGCAGCAAGAGAGTGACAGGGGTCTGTGGAAAAGTCCAGAGAAAAACGGTAAAAATAAATAAAATAAATAAGTACTGGTACATAAATAAATTAGATTAAAATAAAAAATAGATTAAAAAATAGCTATTAATCAATTAAATAGATACAATTAGATACATATAAATAAAATATTAGGATGGGGGTTCTTTCACACGAGGATGATCAAATTTGGGGGTAGGCCTACGTGGCATCTAAAAGTTTGAAAACCCCTGATGTATCCTACACATGGTTATTTTATATTTTTATTTGAGTATTATATCTCAGTAGTATAATTGTAATCTTTCTTGATTGTGTATAATTTCTCTTTTTTTTATTGGGCTATTATAAAAACAGACTTTTCAGTTAACCAAGCAAACTTATCCTATTAAATAAATGTAACAGTAGACCAACGAGTACTATGATTAAAATATAGTACATGATTATGATTAATAACACATTATACTAATGATCAAAAGCAGTTAAAAAAAGTCCTCACATGTAGTCAAACTTGTGTAACATATACAGTGCTATAATAAATATAATAAAAAAATATTACTATTTAGGTTTTTAGTTCAGTTGTATTTTTTATTTATTACCAGTTCATATTTCTAGTGCTACAAAAACCGTATTTCGTTTAATTACCAAGGCAACATTTTATCAACAGTGCATCAAATTTTTACATTTTATTTCAGCTTTATTTCAATGAACAAAAATGTTTTAGTTACCAATAATAACCCTGACCCATACCAAAGCTATGCTCTTACTGAGACCCTTCAGTGTCAGGTTTATATATATCTAGGCATGTTCTGAAATGATTTACAGTACCAATTGACGGCCACCGAAAGCAAAACTAGACAATAGATTATTATTCCATTGAACGGGTCTGCCATTGATTTCTGCAGCTGCAGTTCTTAACGCCGCCGGCAGATGTCGCCGCTTCTTCTCACTGAACAATAAGCAGCAGCATGAGGCCAACCTACCGCCTTTATCACTATATTTACAACAGCGCTCGCCTGCTCACGTTCAGCTGCGCCCATCTAGAGGATAGAAGGATAGAAGGAACAATACCGTTCCCTACCAAAAACCTGGATATCTCACAACGGTGAGTCCAGCGGACTTTTATGTATTTATCTATTTATGTTTTAATTCTGTAAACAAGATAACATCCAGTTATTTTCAGGAGGTAAAAATCCCATGTCAGGGATGCGAGCATGGGATCAACAGCAGTCCGCTGCTGGATATAGAGGCGAAGAAAGGACCCTTATCAGCCACTTACTCATGCTAACTGACCTGCTAACTGTAGCCGGAGGATTGTTACATTCACTGTTCATTAGCTACCTTACGGGTTTATAGGTTTGGTAGTTTCACGCTGAAATTTGTATACTCTGGTGGTCTGTGTTTAACAGTAACAGCTAATTTAAAGGCTTAGAGGCTGATCTTCAGCGTTAGCGTTTGGCTTTCCTGCTGCCGATGACTGACGAGTCTCTCGCCGCTCCGGTTGACTGACCGGGCAATTTATATAAGGTTTCTTGTCCTAACGTGTTTCCCTTTTATGTGACTCTCGCCTGGATTTTATCTCTCTGGCCTTTAATGCGTCAATGACACATTGTCGCGAACTGCAGTTTTAAAAGCTACGTTGTAACAGAACGCTTAATTATATCGCAGCATTATAGGTGTGAAGGAGGGAGGACAGTGCTCAGAGTCGCCCTCACTTTCCTTTCATGTCAGTGGTCAAGTGCATATGGGGGGTTAATAAATCAATTTATTAACAACAGTAATGCAATTCATAGCATACTAGCATACTCATGTTACACAATACATTCTCAGATACTAGGGACTATTCACAGATAATGAACGTCTGTCATGTAATGCATGTAAACACATACTGTCTATCTATTATTATGAGGCCATCAAAACTGCATGTATGACAATCGTAAATGAATGAGAAAAAGTTTATATGTATATGAAGTTTATATCATGCACATTGCTGGACACTGATGTCACTGCTTTACGTGTCATGTCAAATACGGTTGGGTTTTGGAGGAAACTGGTTACCTGAGTACATTTTTGCAAGAGAGTTTAACTTTTATATGCTTGTTCAAACATGCTGAGCATATTCAAAAACCTCATGGAAACCTCTTGAAGCGAATATCCTGTGCTATAAAGAGACGAAAATGAGAATAAATAACTCGTTAGGCTAATGCATAGAGGAGTCTGACATCTTTAGGGCTTTCAGGCTCAAGCAATGTCGTTAACATTTTCCATTTATATTCATTTTTAATCATAATTATTATCATAATGTCACTGTCTTTTATATGGTTTATACTAGTTAGGGTTTACTAGTATTTGTTTTATATTATTGTTGAACTCAAATTATAAATAGTGGTAGTATTAGGTCGTATCATTTAGTATTGCATTAAGGCTAAATCAAGCCTTTTATGGGGAAGAATTGCCTTCCTGTATTATAGGGAAGAATTTGGCCCCTTGTTAATGGAACTTGTTTGGATGATGAAGTCTCCTGCTGGTGGGAAAATAGGAATGTTAGAGGCCCGTGGCTTTCATAGCACCTCCCCAATGCCTTAAACCCTGTTTGTTTCACATCCTTATAGTGAAATAATGATACAGTGTCTTCCTTACATTAAAATCAGTTAATTTTGCTGTTCCGGTGGATATTATCATGCCACATTATGGTACAGAAGTTTTCTTGTGTGAAGGCCAGTCAGTGATTTCAACTACATAACGCAGCTTTACCGTTTCACAAAGTAATTGCAATAGTTTAGTTGGAAATTATGACATGACTGGAATCCAAAATATTCTCATTGTGCAAAGAAACATTAAAAATGATACAATTATTGATGCTATGATTTTGTTCTCTCTCCAGGGAGCCATAATTAATCCATTCTGGAAGTACAGAAGGCACTCTCTCTATGTATGGAAACATCTCTTACTTTTGAAAACATTGGTGCTTCTGTAGTGGGACGTAGCCTACTTTTGGGGACAATATGTTCAACTTGATCAAAAAAGACAAGGAGAAAGATGGAGTTAGGAAGGAGAAAAAGGACAAGAGAGACCGGAGGGAACGGATGTCTGCAGCTGAGCTCCGAAGCCTCGATGAGATGAGCATGAGGCGGGGCTTCTTCAACCTCAACCGGAGCTCCAAGCGGGACTCCAAGAACAAGTTGGAGATCTCGAACCCGATCCCTATTAAAGTTGCCAGCAGCACTGAGCTCAACTTGACTGACATTGAGTCGGACGGCCTCAGTAACCGCAGCAGCATGGTCCTGGATGCAGATCAGCTCAGCGCGGCCAGTTCCAGTGATGATCTGAAGGGTGATTATAGTCAAGATGGCCATCGGAGCTCTGTCAAGGAGCGGGCAGCTAGGTTTGGCTCCCTCGCCATGCAAAACTCACAAATGGGTTCCATCATGAAGCGCTTCTCCTTTTCTCAGAGGAATAAAGATGAAAGTCCGTCCGAAGGATCCACACCGTCTGGGCAGAACTCTGCTGCCCCGTCGCCACAGGTAGAAACCAAGATCTTTGACCCCCAACGTAAGCCAAGTCTACAACATCAGCAGCAGCAGCCTCCTGCTGGGAAAAAGGTGCAGATTCCTGAGATTGTGGATAAGACGTTTCCTGCGGACCTCCGCTTGCCTGCTGTCGTGCCACCGCAGACGCCCGAAGTTCGGGAGCTGGTTCTCCAGAGGCGGAACACCGGAGATTTCGGGTTCTCCCTGCGGCGCACCACCATGTTGGACCGCGGCACGGATGGAAAGGTTTATCGCAGAGTAGTCCACTTTGCGGAGCCAGGTGCTGGCACCAAGGACCTGGCTCTTGGTTTGGTTCCCGGAGACAGGCTGGTGGAGATCAACGGGCGAAATGTGGAGAACAAGAGCAGGGATGAGATCGTGGAGATGATTCGGCAGTCAGGCGACACGGTTCGCCTTAAAGTTCAACCCATTCTGGAGTTAAGCGAGCTGAGCCGGTCCTGGCTGAGGAACACTGAGGGGCTGCGGCGGGAAGCATTTGACGTAAGTCCATACTTTGTTTCTCTTTTCTTCTCTCGTTCATGATCACAGACTTTCCAGGCAACTCCCCACAAGCCTGCCCAGCTCTTGCACATGTAGAGCCAATTGGCTCTTCTCGAGAATACAAGCACATCATTTAAGATGAACATGTTCTTGTGCAACAGGAAGCGGATTCCTTTCCAGGATGAACATCTGTCACAATGTGTCTAACAGAATCTTTTCTTCCTCCAGCTTTCCACAAGTGATGACTTTAATGAGAGGCTTTGAAATTGTTTTGTTTGTGTTTTTCTTCACAGTTTGCTGTGCAGACACAGTGCGACAGTAAATTCAGAATTTTTCCCATGGAAATTTCACATGCTACAGCACACAGTTTGCAGTTTAGATTTGGTATGCAACTATAAATTGCACTTGATAGAAAAAGAGAAAGAGGCTGGTCAGGCACACTTTCTTGTGTGAGATGAGTGTGACGAATGGGTGGAAAAGCTCTTTCGTTTTTTTTTTTCTTTGACAGACAGAGGGAAACCATTCAAACATATCTTTTATATCCTTGTTGGATAACCGATAAGAATGGCACTTTTGCGTAAATGTTTTATTTCCTTTAGAATGGGCGGAGGTTGTGTCTTCAATAACTAGCATGTGTGCCACTACTGGTCTGGATCCAATCTGGTGCAGTCGTGCCAAGTTGCACATGTTGACGCTGAGACCACTCACAAGGCTTCTTCCTACAGTAACTGCTTGAGAACATTGTGCAAGACTCCTTGATAACTACACTACTCATTGGATTCCTAGAATTTAGCAATGTTGTTTGCTTGCTTGGAGAGCAGTACATTCAATTAACATACTCGTCTGGTCGGTAACATGCAGTTAGGAGCCCTGGGTAATTTGTAAAAAGGTATTCTGAAGCTAAACGATGAGCCATCTGTTAAACTTTAGAGCGCACAACAAAGAGGTGTGACACGCAAGTGAGTTTTGAAACAGTGAATCAGAGTTTTGAATCATTAAATGGTGTTTGTGTAGGAAAAAAGGTGTAGGCTGTTTAATAATTACTTCCTTCAGTTTTCTGCTGGCTGACAAATACAAATTTAAATGGTCCCTTTGCAACTACAATATTTTTCATTAGCCTAAAACAGGGTTTCCCAACTGGGGGTTCACAATCCTTGAGGGCGTCATTAGTAAACTGCCATGGGTTAGCAAGATTGTGCTAAAAATGCAATACTCAATTAAATGGATTCAAAAATGTATATAAAATAAATAATTTAAATGTAGTTTTTCTTAATTGCATTTATTAAATGTGAAGCTACTTAGGTTTTTAATTTTTTGTATTTTTTTTTTTAAGTTTACAATTTACAGGTGATAGCCGTTTTCTCACATAATACTTTTTAAACCTGTTTTCCAGCAATCAGATCTGCTATTTACACGTGTAACTGCTTTCTTTTTCTTTTCTTTATTGCTTCCATTCAGACAGCTGTTAATACGTTATTTATTTGTTTCAGCGTCTATCCAATTTAATGACATTTCTTCCACAACCGCAGATAATCACGAAGCAATTGTGTCAGTTCCTTTAGAACTTTGTGATTGTTTCAAACTGTTTGACAGCACAGACTTCTTATGTCAGAGCGTTCTAACTCATACATGCTCAAACTGCTATTCTTACGGCTAAGAAATGGCAGTTATGGTTCAATCAAAACCTCTAAATGGGAAAAAAGGACTAGACTTTTGTGATGAATTGGCCTGAGGAACATTTGGGTTGAGGAATATAGAGTGTTAAGTGTTTTTGTACTTGTTGAAACAGACTCTGGTCTCTTTGTAGTCAGTCTTGGCCAGAGTCTGCAGGTGAAGAGCAGCTGTACTCCTGCAGGCCGTATGGACCTACAGGTGCCTGACAGCACAAAGACTTGCTCATCTTTCTCATCTTCAGCATTACTACATTTACATGATGGTAAATGATCTGTATAGCCTAGAGTAAGGAAAGCTGCCTCTCAGCTTCAGCATTTGTGTCTATAATAAATCTTAGCTCAAGCACTAACATCAGGCTAATGGTACTATACCGCTGTAATGGGCTTAGAAAAATAAAGCGATCATCAGCCCTGCCTGTTGATGCAACCACACGTTTGTATAGAACTCCCTAATGGTTTTTCCTATGGAACGGTTTTAACTTTGGCAGCATCATAAATTAAGCACTTTCAGGAAATCTAAGATTTGTTTAACTTTTAGGTTTGAGTGATTCAGTGACAGACCATCTCGCAACAATTAGAACAGTTCATCATGTGCTTCTGCAAATTGGTCATTGGTGAGCACCTCCATCTCATAGCCGGGTCTGCTGTGCTATTTTGGGTTTTTACCAACAAACAAGAGGGGCTTACTTTGCTGCATAGTTCTTAGTCAGCCTCCCGTTGTACTCATTATGGTTCATTACATGGCCTCAGGTCAGTGGGAGTATTCTGTGTCACCCTGACTCTCGCCCCCCCGTCTCTCTCTCGGACACCGATCATAATCTGTTCGGTCTTTTGGCAAGCTATGCTACAGGCATTGTCTGGAACATCTAATATGTCCTCTGAGAGTATTAATTTTGGGCTGCTTTTGTTGTGGAGCTGTTTTAAAATAAAGATGGGCGGGAAGTACTAATGGAAGTGACAGCAGTGATTGTTTATTAAAACACAATATTTAAAATGGTGATAGAGGGACATATAGGTCAATCAGATTATTCAGAAAATATTTGGACATTATGCCCACTTTGCCGAATAACAGACGTGTTCTTCTATTCACTTTATCATTTCCAAATTCTACTGACATTAGTCGTTGTCAGTGGATAGCATTTCTGTTTTCAAATTTCTATTGATAATTTTTTTTCTTTTCTTTTTTTTTTTTTTTTTAATTTTGTGAATCAAGTAAATGTTAAAGGGATAGTTCTCTGCCAATACCTACTTAAGTAATAAACTTAATGCGTAATTAAAAACTGTAAATGTGAATCATAGTGGTTTAATCAAAGTCTTCTGAAGAGACACAATCTCTATATGCACTGGACTTTTGTGTTCATCTTGTGTGATTTATTGAATTGTATTATGTATATAAAAATACATTGACCCTAGCTTTTCATATGACTGCTGACCATTGAGAAATCCATAACTGTCATCCACTAATTTGCATTTGACCTTTTTTCAAATGCAAAGCAATACTCAATGCAAAAGTGGCATAAATGGGCCTCATTTTTTTTATTTATTTTGTGGTTTGTCATTTCTAGTGATGCCTTGCAATTTGATTTGTCAGACAGCAATTTGCATCAATGTTTAGGGAGTGTTTGGGGAACGTGCTTAGAGGATGAGTTCTTTTAAACAGCTACATGGAGCACAAGTGAATGGAACAAGTCTTAAAACATGTTTCCTAAAGTTGAACTATTTTTGAACGCATTCCTATTATAGAAGTAAGTGTGGAAAAGAAGATTTGACAAACAGGAAGTGGAGAGCTGGACCTTTGTTCTGGTGTGAATGTGGTCTCGGGTAGTCGTGTTTTGTAGCACGTGTCTGTGGAGGATCTAGGTTTGCCTGTGTGATGTCTGGAGTGCTGTACTGATTTGTGGGCCTCACTGAGCAGCGGGAGCCATTCTCGGCCCCATTGTCTCGGAAAACAAATAGCAACAGCTTTATCATCAATCCAAATAAAGAAGAGCCGTAAAACGACCATGTCCCAGTGCAAACAAAAGCCAAGCGAGGGAGTTCATGACGGTCTCCTCCAGCAGGCATATGTTATGAAGTCAGGCACAGCTGGGGTCTGCTGCTTCATTGAAAGTCATCTTGATTGACCTTTTACTTTCTATAGCTTATGGCTCAGTTGTGCAGTTTTTGAGTCTTAGATTTAGCAATGTTTTTCAGGACAAAGTTTGGTGACCTAGGTACTGCTTTGATAGTGAAAACTGTTTTGTTTTTTGCTTTTAAAAATGTGTTGCTAGAGTGCTTTATGGTTGCTAGGTGGCTGTTGATCCAAGTCAAACAACCGTCCCCAAGTCTCAATGATATTTATACAGATGACTTTATCTCCTTTGGTTTGAATATACAGTATTTTTGCCATTTTAACAGACTTTTCTTTATTCTTGTTTGGTAATTTGATGACAAATTATATACACACGCTATTTTGATTGTTGGAAATATTTTTGACGTCCTTTTGTAATTGAGTTTGGCAGAATAGGAACTTCGCAAATAGGAACTTCCCCTTCATTGCAGGAATGTCTTTGGAGTGGCTGAAGAATGGTATGTTATTCCCGCTGTTCCCTATTCCTTAGAAGAGAGCACAGCAAACATGCAGGAAGCCCTCTATTCTTCTAGGCATTGACCAGTGTAGTCAGGATGTCCTGAGATGGCCATGAGGAAGCCAGAATAGAGACAGTACTACAGACCCCGCTGAAACAAACAGGTAAAACGCTCTATTTTCAGCACACAGGCTGCTCTTGGTCTAGTCAGATTGTCTCGGCCAAGACAAAACTAGGCCTGGAAGCAAATTTTTTTGGTTATTGAGTCCAACACATAGGGTGTGTCTTAATCAGCTCTCTAGTTGAGTAGTTGGTGCACTTCCTAAGCAGTCAGACATTTTTTAGGGCTGTCCCACTGTAAACAGCAAAATGAGGGAGTGAAATGAGGCAATATCTTTTGTTATTTGCTATTAGGTTAGTATCATTGATATATTTTGAAATCAGTACAGTTAAACTCAATTGACAGCATGTGTGGCATAATGTTGATTAACAACAATGACATTTTTCCACTTGTCCCTCCTTTTATAAAAAAAACAAAAAAAAAATTCTGTGTTACAGTGAGGAACCTACAATGGAAGTGAATGGAGTCAATTTGTAAATGTGAAAGTATTCACTGTTTCAATAAAATAGCCGCAAGATTTGTGTTAACCAGTGTTATTTTAGTTTTTTATATGCTATTAAGTATTTATTCACATTTTGAATTGGCTTTTATTTGTATATTTTTGTATTTATTAATATTTTAAGTTTGCTGTTATTTTTATCATTTCACTTTTTATTTTAACTTTACTTATGTGCTTTGTCATTTTTAGGGGTGCTCCGATTGATCGGCAACCGATCTCGATCGGTCGATAATCGCTTTGGGATGATTGATCGGCGGTCTCCAAAAAGGCCGATCTCATGAACCGATCGCATGCTGACGACACATAAACCCGCACCTGCCGTGAGAGCTAGGGCATGACATGCAGCGACACCGTCTCATTCTCTTTCCAGCGCGGGTAAAATAATTATAATCCTGAAGGTGAGGTACATAAAGGTTAAGGTTAAATAACTTACGCAGTTATTTGAAAACTTTCTGTGGGACGTAAGTTCACAAACAGCGCGCGTGAATCACCGCGTGCCCGCGCGTGCGCTCTCTCTCCCTTTCAAAATGCTCAAATGGCTTCACATCAGCGCATCGCATGTGCACTAAAATTGCTGCTCAGTTGACACAGGATTTGCCACTTTGCACAATCGAGGCAGTGTCGCATCGTGACTAAAGTTTATCATTTGCATTTATTTTTAAGTCTTGCCAGTGTTCAAACCGCTCAGCACTCGCGCGCACGGCCTGGAGAGACACACACACACACACAGGCCATCTCACAAAAAGCTTGCGAGTACAAATTGCGCTGAAAGGGTCAGATACATACAAATGTATGTACTAAATGACCGTCTTGACGAGTATGCAAGTAAACCCCGTCGTGACTCGCGAGTGAACGTTTGTGCAACTGCATGTAACCTATCCGTGTTCGCTCTTAAAGTGACAGCTGTCGAATAAACTGCTGCTGTCTCTGAATTTCTCTTTGTCTTGTGTTGTTTGATGAACCTTTATGACACTCACTGCTCTTGAATGACTAACTTTTGCAACCTTAAGTGTAAGGATTAAACTAATTTAATTTATTCAGGGAAGACCAATATTAATTTACATTTGATTTCTTATTAAATGTCTTTAGTATTTCTTACCTCAATACTAATGTTAGACCTACCTGAAAAATTGTTTTTAAAAACAAAAATGCACTGCATGATCAAATATTTAGGTGAGATAATTATATAATTTTTTTTAATATACATTTATTTGGGAAAGATGGCCTACAGTAGCCAGCCTTAAGTTATTTCATTTTCAAAAATAAACACTTGGTGGTTCTTCAAGATCTTGACTCAGTTAGTTTAATTTCTACAAATGGTGCAAACTCTGCAAGATTATAGATAAAAGATTGCCATTCCCCTGCCATTCTGTGATCGGCAATCGGCAGATCATGATCTTGGTGATCGGTAATCGGTGATCGGCCCCAAAAATGCTGATCGGAGCATCTCTAGTCATTTTTCAATTTCAATTTACCATTTATTTTTATTTCAGTTTTAGTAATATTAGTAATGTAATCATTTTCTTTTATTATGTGTGATCCAGAAAATCTTTTAAATTTTTTAGCACAATGCTTTACATTTCTGCTTCTACATCCTCCAAAAATGGGACCATGCATTTACTTCCATTGTAAGTGCCTCACAGTAACCTTGACACGAGAGAGGAGTCAAAATATATTTTTTTGTGGTATAATCAACGATTTTAGAAAAATATATTTGAGGTAAATAGGTCTGCCATTAGTACAGGTATTTCTTGCTGACTGTGGAGGCATCGTCATGGGTGGCAACTCATAATGCCTGACTGACCTCCAGCAAGGTTGCACTCCATGGCACTGTCTGCTGAATAGTTACAGCTGTGCACCAGATGCCCCCAGACCCGCATACACACACCGATTGATGCAGACATTCTGACACCCAGCCTCAATGTGCCATCATGCTGTTTTACAGGCAATGTGAAAGCATGACTTTGCAGTTAACAAACCTCAGAAGTCCATCATTACCAAGGCTGCATCAAGACCACAAATATGCTTTCATTAACATACTGGTCTCGTATAGGAGTCCTTCCCGCATACACACTTTTAACAATGTTGAAATAAGTTGTAGTTGGCTAATTACAGTACTTCTCATCACAATATATAAACAATCCTAAATGTCAGGTTTGCAGTATGTTTTTGTAATCAGTAATCACCAGCCGCAATGCCTAGCACATTGTGATTTGTACTGTAGTTTTTTCACTCTGTACACAGGGCCGTACTGGCTCCATCTCTGCCGCAGGACTGGCCCACAGCACCCCAGGGACATTCTGCACCACACTGCTGTACTTCCCTTCTTCTCTGCTTAGAGTAAAGCCTCAAGTGGAAGAGATGTCAGTGAATTATTGTTTTCTACCAAAAACTGTTCACTAAACGATTGTGGCACTTTTGGTTGTTGTATTTCAGCGCACTAACCGCCCACAATCCAGTTTAACCAGACTCTCGTCTGCTGTAAACCCTATCAGTCTATCTTCATTCTTTCTGTCTGTTGTTCCATCTGTCTATCTGGTCAGCCGGTCTTTCAGGCTATTGTTTGGTCTGTCATGGATAAAAATTAATTAATTTTAATTTATTGTAGTACAATTTTGTTTGGTACTTCAATTCAAATTCACTTCAGATTGAATTTGAATTTAAAAGGCATTTTCAGTTCAATTCTGAATCTCAACCCTGACAAACACCTCTGCATCACATACCAGGCGCTAAAAATGGACGCCTTAACAGGAGGATGATTTGGATTTAGAGTGTGTACTTGAATGGAGTCATCTGTGATAAATTAAGTGAGTTTGGCTATTTTTTTCCCTTCTATCATTTAGTAACATCCATTTTAACTTGAGAAATTGCTCCTCAGCTGAAACCTTCCCTCTATGACCTCCCTCTCTTTGTTTCTTTTTCTCTCTCTTTCTCTGCCTGTGGGTTCTGGTACTTCTGTAGCCTTGGCATTGCTTCTGAACAGTCTGTGAGCAATTTTACCAAGTTAGGTTTTTCATATGTGTATGTAAGTGTATGTAAAATAACAACATCAGAAATCCTAGAGGCTGGAAATCTTCAACTCTGTACTGGCCCTTGACCAACGATGATAGTTACCACTCCATGGATAATATAACTTTTTTTATTGTGTAAACTGAGTTCAGAATTTTAACCAGATTTAAAGGAGTAGTTCACTTTAAAATGAAAATGACCCCATGATTTACTCACCCTCAAGCCATCCTAGGTGTATATGACTTTCATCTTTCTGATGAACACAATCGGAGTTATATTAATAAATATTCTGACGCTTCCAAGCTTTATAATGGCAGTGATGGGGTCCATTGAGTTTGAAGCTCAAAAAACCACATCCATCCATCATAAACATACCCCATGGCTCCGGGGGGTTAATAAAGGCTTCAGTGGGGTTTTAGAGAAATATTTAAAACTTTATAAAGTAAAATATCTAGCTTCCATCAGAACACCTTCTGTATTCAACCTACGTAGAAAGTGTAACGCCTCTCACAGTTCAAATCGCTTGCACTACGTTCTATTGATATGCAGATAAGTTGAAGACGGTCTGGCGGGAGCTAAGATATTTCACTTTATAAAGTTTTAAATATGGATATTTTTCTTCCAGAAACGCATCGATTGGTGTCAGAAGGTCATTATTAACGCCCCGGAGTCGTTTGGAGTACATGTATGATGGATGGGTGTGTTTTTTTTGAGCTTCAAACTTACTTCCGTCACTGCCATTATAAAGCTTGGAAGCGTCAGGATATTTATTAATATAACTCTGATTGTGTTCATCAGAAAGAAGAAAGTCATATACAACTAGGATGGCTTGAGGGTGAGTAAATCAGGGAACATTTTCATTTTAAAGTGAACTACACCTTTAACGTTCATTTTTCATTGTAATTTTTCGCACATGCTTTTTTTTGCATGTGTATTGTGGAAACATGTATGTGTGATGTTCACATACTACTTCGAGAGAACAAATTGTTTATGTATGTGCCCTAGGTTCTTTTTTTTTTAATGGATGTGCTGTGTGAAAAAAAAAAATCAATTATCATTATTTGTTCCCATGGGGACTTTGGCCTCACTGTGGATGTATGCTCTCAGTGTTGACGGTTAAACTAAAGCCATGAGAGGCTGTGCATAATAGTGAGTTTTACTACTAATCCCAAAATTGGCTTGTCTGTATGAACCATGACTACAATTGCAAAAAGTAGTTTGGTGAATTCAACGTGCAGTCACAGGTGCATGGATAGCATATATTGGCTATTTTTTGTCTTTGAATGTGTCCAGACGTTACCATATTTTAGAAACACAACCGGCCTTTTTGTAATGTAAGGTATTTTATGATATGGAAGGCACACATACACCTCATGATTGATACCCCTCCGCAGAGTGTACAGGCACTGTAGCTCTTGGCCCTTACAGTATTATTTTACTCCACAAGACCATAAGCTCTGTTCAGGAAGCTGTTCTGATTTGATTGGCTCTCATTTTATCTCAATCTTTTCAACATCTCTGATCTCTGAAGTTAAACATTCGTTTTCTCTGGACCTCTGCAACATTTTATTTCCTCCTCTCCAAAATCACACACTTGAGGTATGATAAAGGATAAACTAACAATGACCATTTTGCAGCATTTAATTTGTTAATCCTACATTAACAATTACAAGAACAACAACAATTATAATAGTACCCTTAAATATTAATAACGTTTTTAAATTAAAATAGTTTAAAAGTTTAAATTAACACAAATGTATTGGATATTTAATAATAAACAGTTTTTTTTTTGTTTGTTTTTTTAAGTAAAAATGTTATTGTTAGTTCATGATGCCTATTGTATCAACTGAGAACTAATAAGAGTGAAATTCATTAAATAAAACTATGAACCAGTTAGTAAATGTAAAAAAAAATGGTGATCATACAGCAGAATTTAATTAAATAACATGGGATGAATGGCATATTACAAAAGATGTTACAGGCACAGTAAGTAAAAACTGGCTCTTTATCCCAGTTCCTGTGCTAGGACTTCCTGAACACGCTCAAAAAAAGACTTACTCTTTTTAAAAAAAAATTTAAATGAAGCGATTTAAACAAATGAATTGGAGATCCCGTATATTTTAAGAGATACATGTTTGCAATAGGTCTCTCAACTGTAAAGCTGTGTGCATAATACAGTGTGGCAGAAAAAGGCGATGTAGTATTTTGTCACACTTCAGCTAGTTACTCCCCAACAGTAATACTGTTATAATTTGACTGCTGACCTTTAGGGCAGAGTGCCATGTGTCATAATGCTGGGTGTGCCAGGCAGGAGTGTGATCTGAGGGAAGTAATTGAGCGTGTTCAGGAAGTCCTAGCACAGGAACTGGGATAAAGAGCCAGTTTTACTTACTGTGCCTGTCACATCATTTGAGATAAGCTTTTAAGTGATTTAAATGGCCGTTCATCCCATGTGAATAAAATGACGTGTTGCCTTTACAGTGTTCCTTCCTCATTTTCTTTTCTCAGTGGTCTGCATTTTAGATGTGTATCTTTTTTTTTTTTTTCTCCGTAAACATTTTTTACTTTTGGAGAAGTCATGCATGTCTAGCACATTTCTATTTAAATTCTGGGGGTAAAATACCTTGATTTACCAATGTAAAGTAATTTGCTATAGATTGCAGTTACCACACCATCATATTTAAGTTGTTTGTTTCCCAACGTTCTTAAGAATAATTTATTTTGTGTTGCGCAGTAGAAAGATTTGTATATAGATTTGGAAGGGTGAGTAAATGATTTTATTTTTGGGTGAACTGTCCCTTTAAGGTCCTTTGTTTCTACGAAGGGCTTGGAGTTGTTTTCTCCTCCCTAAAGTTCCATTCTTGGTATTTTTGGAATTTGCTTCGGAACAAACATGACACTTCCTGACTGGGTCTCTGGAGAAAGCAGAGTCCATTTGAAAGAGGTGGGGCCAGAACGGCATATTTCATCTTTATGCTTGAGGTCATTCTATGGGAATGTTCAATTCCATGGATTTTTGTTTTAACAGTTATAGATTACATAACATCAAGCTATTTTACATTTGTCCTGCATTGATTCAGTACAGCCCTGCCATGTTGGATGTAGCGATGCTTTCAATTAGAGTATGTTGGGGGACTGGGTATTTTACACCCTAGTTTCCTCTAAATCCATAATTTAGAAGATTACTCAAATGCAGTTTTTTTTGTTTGTAATTTGGTACCCACTTTCCATGTTCATTGTTTACATGTTAACACTTAATGCTCTCGATGTCCATGCCACCTGGTTTTTCACTCACCATAGTCACAATTAGACAGGAAGTCTCCAGAGGAAGGGGATAGAGCAGAATGGGGCAGACTAGACGAGCTGTGCAACCCTGGCTCAGGGCTCATTAGAGTGGAGATGCTTCCTGTCAGGATGGACCTTTCATCGATGTCATGTGAAAGTGGTCCTGCAGTGGTCTGCTGCAGTAAGACCCCTCCCATGCTGTTGACCCTCTTTTCCAGTTTCAACACTGTAAAACAGGAAGTGAGCAAAGGCAAAATGATGCATTAATATTAGTTTGATGCAGAATAAGAATTGTAGGAAATTAAATGTAATATTTAAAGTCTTAATTTTGTCCTCAAAAAACTTCAATTCAAATGTAAAAATTATGAATAAAAATACTATACTGCCAATAAATAAGCCACATTTATTCATTCTGCAATTCATATGGGAGCAATTTTGTTGGGTGGTTGTTCTAAGATAAAAAAAAAAAAGTAGATTCAAAGTAATTCTGATTTCTTAGTATACACTACTGTACAAAGTTAAAAAACTATTCAGCAGACATCACCTCAGTCTTCATAATCCTCTTCAGAAATTATTTTAATATGCAGATTTGGTGCTCAATAAACATTTTCTTATCATTATCAGTTTTGGAAACAGTTAAGCTGCTTGATTATTTTTGTGGAACCCATTAATTTTTTCCAGGATTCTTTGACTAATAGATAAAAGAACAGCATTTAATTTAATCTGTAACATGATTAATGTCTTTCTGTTGCTTTTCATCAATTTTATTAGTTTTTGCTGAATAATCGTACATTTTTAAATAATTACCCCCCCCCCCCCCCCCAGTCCTACTTTTACCTTCGGTTTGGTCTGCCTGCTCGTAATGCCTAAGATAAAAAGCAACAGAGAGCTCCATTGAAAGCCCACTTTATAGACATTAACATTTTGCATGTGCTGCATGGTCAGACCCACTCAGCACAGGGCCTTGGTGAAACAGCTCTGATTGGCTGTGACCCCAGCCCAGAGAAAGGCCTCTCTGTACGGCTCTACGAGGAGAATTCCCCTCTTTTTCCTTCCACTCCACATCCCACAGCCTCTCATGTATCAGCTCTGCTGTTTTTACTGCAGGCTGGATTTAGTTGAGACTGCCGGATCATACCATTCTCAGCATCTAAAGCTGTGGTTTCTCACAGCAATATATATCTCTAAAGGCTCTCAGGGGGTTTATCCAGCAGCACGCCATACATGCATTTTCATTTGGCCACGAATTGAGTATCAGTGACAGAATGTGTATTTAGTAACCCTATACACAGAATCCGAATCAAACCCCATAGAGTCATGACTTAATTTGATGTAAAAAGCCTCACGGATTGTTAACCGACGCTCTGTCCTATAAATTGTAATTTATAACCCCCTGGAAATAGAAGCAATTTGAAGAGAGCGTAGAGAAAGGAATGCTCATTGCCCCGGGCTTATTCTTTTCCATGCAGTCCAGCGTGGTTGTGGTCTGGGCTGAAATACCAATGATTCCTGATGGCTCATGGTTTATTGTTTCTCTCTGGATGTTGTTCCAAGACTCATACGTTTGGCCGTGTTGGTTAAAATTAAACGCACTGCGTGTCAGTGATATCCTGTGCTGACTCCAATGGCTTATTATGGATGCTGCTCACTACATCACTCCATTACCATTGATCATGGGACTGTGGAGAGGCCTGAAAAAGTCCTTTTATCCGAATGTCCACCCGAGGGAGGGAGCGATGTGAGTCTTGGCATCTCTCTAACACCATTCTCCACCAGTCTACCCCACTAACAGAGGCCTTTATCATCACAGTTGGAAAACGGCACAATCTGTAAGCGAGGAAGGCCCTCCCCACAGAGATAAGCCACCGTAAAGCAGTTTTAATACGGAAACGAGCTTTATTTGGATTATCTTCCAGATGTTCCACTGACCGTGAGAGTGATTTCGAGTCGGGAAATCCTCGTTTAAGCATTTATAGACAACGAGTACTGCTGACTAAGTGTTTATTATGACTGTACAGGCCACTTCACAGTGAAACATGCTCATGGCTAACCCAGAAACTAGCCAACAAGTTTTTTTTCTTTTATTTAAAATATATTATATTTTTTATATATTCAATATTTAATATCATTTATATTCATAATTTGTAAAGCAATTTATATATGGCAGCGTGTTTTTGGCAACCGACTTCTTTGATTTCGAGCTTTGGAGGGCCGAAATCATTGAACGAAACTGTGATGTTTAATTAGCGTTTCTGTCAGTGACTCTTTTTGTACACACAATGTGGATAAGCTAGTTATAGCACGGAATGAATATCAGAAGGTGTGTTGAAAGAAACTACAACTTCCTGAAATGTATCATGTCTCATGTAATCGCTCAGTCAGTGAAAAAAAAGAAAAAAGAAAGAAAAGCTTGTAAACAATGTCACATTACATTTACCTCAGGAAGGCCATTAGATGACCATAGCTCGATAGTTAGCTAAAAAACAATAGCATTTTGATAAATATATGCACCATATTATACATGTTCATTATATTTTTACTTAACCTGTTGTCTTAAAAAAAATTTTTATAGTTCAATACCGAATTGGAATAGAAAGATTTGAAAGTGGATATAACAACTGCCCTGCAATTTAAATGATTCTATTCAACTCAGCTTTTATTTGAGTGTTGATTATTAAATCAATTTCATTAATTGATTATTAAATAAACTTAAAAATATATATATTTCGGTGCATCACTCCCATGAATTACTCTTGATGGTGAAATTCCTTAAATTCGGAAAACTTAAAATGCTATGTTGGAGTGGTGAGACCTGAGGTTTGGAGGAGGTGAACGAGTGCACTCTGGGTACAGGAAAAACCACCCTCACACAGGCTAACCATTACCCACACTGTGAGTCGCCAACCTCCGCAAGGCAGACCGGGTTACCAGCACAAACCCAACCTTCCCCAATGACCGACCAATGTTAGATGTACTCCATCAGCCTGCCGTTCTCCATGTGAGCATCAGGGGCAGGGCCATTATGGGGACGTGCATATCTCAGTAAGGGTGTGCATCTGTAGCCGGGATTCATTTTTGAACGAGGGTGAGGCTTGGTGGTCTGGTTGAAGTGGGTTATGGAGTTTTACTGTGCACTGCAGTTTCCTTTTGGATCTCGCTTTGTCTCGAACGTAATGCTTTTGTCTTTGCCAGTTATTTTTCAATTATTTAAAGAGACCTGCTACAGGCAAACTGAATAATGAAAGAGCTAGTCTGGGCACGCATGCCGCATTATGAGGAACAGGGTGGAAAAGAGTTGGACTTATGGAAATTAGGAACAGGAGTTATAGGATTGTGTGCGTAATTAACCACTTCTTATAAATGGTCTCCGGTAGGACCACTTCAGCTTTTGTTGACGCCCAACAACATTGCCGCCATGTTGAGTAAGGGGCGGTCGTCTTTAATGAAGGGCTTTTGTGTGCTGAGAGCAGCTCTCCGCCGGCTGATACATGACACGGCACAGTAATGAATGGGACTGCCAAAACACGAACGATTATCCTTTTGCTGTTTGTTACCTGCTCAGGCTAATGCTTTTACTTTACTCATGATGTTTATGTGCTTGTGTGGCATCCAAACAGTTTGTGCTGTTCTTAATCATAAAATGTAATTATCATTTAGATCAGGAGTCTTCAGTCTTTTTCAGACCAAGAAATCCTTTTTGAACTGATTGATGGAGCAGACACCCACTGTTATATATTATATAAATTTAATATAAAATGTATTTGTATATACACCGATGAGACATAACATTATGACACTGATTATCTCTTCATCATGGCACCTGTTAGTGGGTGGGATATATTAGGCAGCAAGTGAACATTTTCCTCATTTTCCTCAAAGTTGATGTGTTAGAAGCATGAAAAATGCGCAAGCGCAAGGATTTGAGCGAGTTTGACAAGGGCCAAATTGACAATGGCTAGACGAATGGGTCAGAGCATCTCCAAAACTGCATCTCTTGTGGGGTGTTCCCGGTCTGCGGTGGCCAGTATCTATCAAAAGTGGTCCAAGGAAGGAACAGTGGTGAAACGGCGACAGGGTCATGGGTGGCCAAGGCTCATTGATGCATGTGGGGAGCGAAGGCTGATGAGCTACTGTTGCTAAAATTGCTCAAGAAGTTAATGCTGGTTTTGATAGAAAGGTGTCGGAATACACTGTGCATCATAGTTTGTTGCGTATGGGGCTGCATAGCCGTAGATCAGTCAGGGTGCCCATGCTGACCCCTGTCCACCACGGAAAGCGGCATCAGTGGGCACGTGAGCATCAGAACTGGACCATGCAAGGTGGCCTGGCTGGTCTGATAAATCACGTTTTCTTTTACATCACGTGGATGGCCGGGTGCGTGTGTGTCACTTGCCTGGGGAACACATGACACTAGGATGCACTATGGGAAGAAGACAAACCGGCGGAGGCAGTGTGATGCTTTGGGCAATGTTCTGCTGGGAAACCTTGGGTCCTGCCATCCATGTGGATGTTACTTTGACACGTACCACCTACCTAAGCATTGTTGCAGACCATGTACACCCTTTCATGGAAACTGTATTCCCTGGATCATCTCATTCTATCTTATCTATAAACAGCAAATAATGGGCTGCCTGTACCCTGAATTAATTTTTATAAAATTTCTGCCAGTATTTATTTATTTGTATTGCCGTTTAGAGGCAGAGAGTGGATTGGTTTATGCGAATGGTGTTGGCTGTTATATCTCAGCCTGAGCAGGAAGTTCCTCTATTCTGGCTGTGATGCTTGTCGTCTAGGATTGAGAAACCGGCAGGTGTTCTTCCTGTTTATGACACAGGCATGCCACTGTAACATAACCTGGAATGGTTACAAAGCAAAACCCTTAACAGCCCATAGAGGTCACTTGAGGGCAACTTCAAATGGAGGAATACAGAGCAGAGCACACAAATTCACTTTCCCTCTCATGGAAAACAAATAAAGTTCCTCAGTGTTTGTTTGGCAACAGTAGCTTGCAACAAGGGCTCTGGGATCATGCTGATATTTGGTGTTTACTCAGTTGCTGGATATTGCAGCCACCACAGTGGTTGGCATAGCAAGCCAGGCCAATCAATTAATGCCTGAGGGCACTGCGCCGCAGGATTCTTTTCATTCACGGCAGATCCACCGGTGTGATCAATTGAGAACAAAATAGCATGTTGTTTTGAAGTTCGACTTCATTGATCATTGTGAT
Organism: Gobio gobio; assembly: GCF_949357685.1. Taxonomy (NCBI): domain Eukaryota; kingdom Metazoa; phylum Chordata; class Actinopteri; order Cypriniformes; family Gobionidae; genus Gobio; species Gobio gobio. Next base: position 32,343,207 of record NC_137114.1, on the reverse strand, counting down.
CTCGGTTTACTGCTATATATCATCTTTATTTAAGAGCTGGTTTATTTATTTATCTATTCTTTTTTTAATGTTTTTTTAATTTATTCATTTATGCTTTTATTTTCCTTTGTTCTTTCTTCTTTTTTTATATTATATTTTACAGTTGTGCTCGTAAACGCCCTCAATTATTACATTTTTACAATTTCCTTTCCAATGGCTGCTGATCAAATACTTATGAGAACTGCTTCTGTAGTGCCTTTCAGCTCTTCATTGCGGGAATGTGAAGCCTGAAGTGGTTGGTTATGCCTAGATTCAATGCCAATTTCTCTGCCTAAGCAGACGCTGGCATGAAACCACCCTGAATGCCAGATGGCGGCTATATGAGTCGGTTACATGTGGACAAAAGGCCGTCATTGAGCAAGAAAAGAGACCATGTGTCATCTTACTGATGGATTAAAGCGCAAAGCTTCTGTCATGCTTGGAGATGCTGTGGAAAAGGGATGACGCAAGGCTTCTTCTCTTTAATGGAGTCTTGTGTTTGCTGTCTGATAAAGGCATCCTTTTTCTCAAAGCCTATTCACAATAAGTAGATGGTTGGTGGCCGTGTGGTGGTGAAATGTAATTATGATGGTAATTGTGGCTTTGTTCAGTTTGAATGAGCTTTGATGGGTGTGTTTTGAAAGGTCCTTGCAGAGGATGGTTGTTCCTAGGTTAAGAGAAATGGAGATGTGCCATGCATTTCGGTAAGCCACTGGTTGTTTGTGTGCTGTCACATTCTATGACATTTCTGCTTCCATCACAAGGAAATCCAAACATTCTGACACATCACTAACCCTAAAATTGACATATTCCCTACCCCCGGGAACACACAATAAAGGGGGTGAGGCCGTGTTGAGAAGAGGAAGAGTTGTTGTAGTAGAGCACATTCAGGAGTTTGCTCAAGCTGTCGCATCCGTCTTTTCACATTTATTGCAATACAATACATAACACAAATGCAATAGCATGTCATAAAAGCAGGATGACACCATAAGTTATAACCGTAATTAAACTCTACCTTGTCTATCTTCATGCAGCATATTCTCTGGCTCAGAAGGCATCTTACAACAGTTCTCACACGAGCGGTTTATAGATTATCATGACAGAATATGCTAATCAATTACTTGAAGATAGTTAACTGAACATCAGTTTCATAAATTAATCAACTAATCATTCAGAAACGTCCTGTTGGCTTCTACATGTTGTCACTTCTTCTTGAGTCTCTCCATCACTATGTGACTATGGTTTGAACATACAAGGCTGAACAGTTTCTGACATTTTCAGTGTGTCTACTTGAGATAATGGGAGCAGCTAACATGAGCTCCACCCTCTTCTTGAAATGGGGCCAGGAGTAGCAGCTCATTTGCATTTACAGGGGGACACACTTTGCTCACCCTTAAAAAGTGACAATTTTAAAATGCTATAAAAATGATCTGGGGTACACTCTGGGGACATTATAGGACCCCTTTAAAGATTTTGTAAGCACATTGAGTAGTTGTGCTTGGAGTCACTTGTTTTATTTGTGACAACACAATGAAACATGCCAAATTGTGTGGACATACTTTTTAGCCAGGATGTCATACAAAGAGACTATAGTTCCTAGTAGGGATCGACCGATATGGATTTTTTTTAGTGCCGATACCGATTATTATTTTTTTTCATCAGCCTTAGCCGATGACCGATACGGGCTGCCGATTTTCTTGAGCTGATATTTGGAGCCGATACTGCATTTGCTGCCTCAATTTACAACATAAAAATTACACAATATTCATGATGATAACAATTTAAAATTTACAATTTAAAAAAGGAACATTTATTGAACTAAATAAACAATAACAAATAGTAAAAACAGGTGAGGTAGAACAAGAAAAAAAAGAGTTCAGTGGTGAAAATAAATTCTGAAAATAAATATTTAAGCATAAATAAAATAATTACACTATTGCACACAGTATCAACAAGCAAGCAGCATAATAACGTGCACACTGACTGTACTATACTTAATTTTAAAACTATTTACAACCTAGTCATTTAATGGTTACACTCTAAAAAATGCTGGGTTAAAAATAACCCAAGTTGGGTTGAATATGGACTAACCCAGCAATTGGGTTGTTTTGACCCAGCAGTTGGGTTAAATGTTTGCTTAAACAACCCAATTGCTGGGTTAAAACAACCCAATTGATGGGTTAGTCCATTTTCAACCCAACTTGGGTTATTTTTAACCCAGCATTTTTTAGAGTGTAGGTGCACTTAACTTAATCTCTTGTAGAGCAACACCAGCGGTGATTCAGGAAAAAATCTCCCAATGCTCCACGTGAAACTTCAGTCTTTCGACCTTTTACCATCATGTCAATTCTCAATTGATTTTGATTAATATGCGCGAGGGAGGGAGAGCAAGACGGTGAGAGCTGCCTGTGGACGCCTGTCTGTAAATAATGCAGGGAAAAAAATATTGGCAAACACAACAGCCTTGTATCGGCCGATACACGTAAAAATTGCAAAAATCAGCCCTAACACTAGTTCCTAGCCATATTATAAATAGGTAAATGTTGCCGTGATTTTGTCACTTATTGAGCAGTAGGCTAGCTGGAGCCGTTTACCTCCAGTCTTTGTGCTAAGCTAGGCTAGTTGTGGGTGCATCAGACAGAGTTATGGCACGCAGAGATGAGTGGTATGTTTGGACTTATCTAACTCTGGGGGATACGGGTGAATAAGCTTAAGTCCCAGAAAGTAGGCGTGTTCTTTTAAAATCAGTTGTTTCAGTTAGACTCGTTTGCCACAGGTATATGAAATCAAGCACCTAGCCATGCAGTCTGCATGTACAAACATTTGTGAAAAATGTTAAATTAAATTTGGGTAAGAAATGTGGTATTATTGGAAAGTGGATGACCACGTAAAGTCATAGAGCGGGCTCACCGAGTGCTGAGGCGCATGATGTGTAAAAATTACTAACGGTCTGCTGATTCCATAGCTGAACAGTTCCAAACTTCCACTGGCATTCATATCAGCACAAAAACTGTGTGGCGTGAGCTTCATGGAATGGGTTTTCATGGGTGAGCAGCTGCATGCAAGCCTCGCATCACCAAGTACAATGCCAAGCGCACTGCCACTGGACTCTGGAGCTGTGGAAATGTGTTCTGTGGAGTGATGAATTGTGCTTCTCTGTTTGGCAGTCTGGTTTTGCCGATGCCATGCAGAAGAAGGGTACCTGCCTGACTACATTGTGCTAACTGTAAAGTTTGATGGAGGAGGGATAATGGTATTTTACTTCCAGTGAACGGAAATCTTAATGCTTCAACATACCAAGACAATGCTATGGACAATGCTATGCTTCCAACTTTGTGGGAACAGTTTGGGGAAGGCCTTTTTCTATTCCAGCATGACTGTGCCCCAGTGCACAGACAAGGTCCATAAAGACACAGTTGGATTAGTTTGGTGTGGAAGAACTGGCCTGCACAGAGTCCAGACCTCAACCCCATTGAACATCTTTAGGATGAACTTCCAGGACATGAACCGTGTGTTTCTAGCTTGTAGACCTCAAGTGTAGAGCTCTGCAATGTCTCACTCTATTACTGTAACCACAGCTATGTGTCCCAGAATGCAATGGGCTCCAGGCACAGGGCACTGTGGTGTGGTTTAGCTTCAGAGCGGAACTGACCCTGGCTTCAAAAAACAGTGTTGTCATCTTGGACCCAGTGCCAGTTCAAAAGCCTGACATTTTAAGTCCAGCCAAAACAGTTTAAATGCTCTTTATTCATCTGAGGGCACATTCAGAGCAAAAGCTACTCCACAAACAATTACACTAGTGGCACTTTTGTGTGAATATGGTCTTTCGACAATGATGTGTATATGAATATGAACATTGTAATACCATTATGCTTTGTTATTCAAAACATTGGGAAGATTCTTTCCTAGAACAGAAGAACTCTTTCCAAGCGGACGTTTCCTGAGTCCAACGAAAGCTCTTGAACAGGAATTCACATGTGCTAGCATGCTTCACAGGGAACCACTGGTTTAGAGGCGTTTATGTAATACCACGAGTTCAATATGTTTCCAGTCGATGGACTGTCTGTTTGATACAAATGTTTGGTACTCAAGTAGACCCATTACAGGCAGAACCCATCCATGCTCTATTGAACTTTTGATTGGTTCCTGATGCGCTCATCAATTCATTCCTGACCTTCGACCTGGCGCTGGGGTGAAAGGCCAGCTAAATTCCTTAAGTTGTGTAAATGCAGCCGTATTTCTTCTGCATTCCACGAAGATTAGCACATACAGACAGAATTAGCCTGGCTGCTAAACAAATGTTGATTGTGGCTGTAAAGAGGCTTGCCATGCAGGCCTGGATGCTTCTAGTGCTGCGACTCAGCAAGTTTGGTGACCATGTTCTACAGTAACGAAATCTAAACAAGTCTCAGTTATGTTTAATTTGGGTTGAGATATCAAACCGGAACTGTAAAGTGGGTCAAGGTGAAGAAATGAATTGTGGCAGCCTTGGCAGAGTTTTCTTGACCTTTAATGTCAGCTCTAATGGCTACTGTCAAGCAGCTCTACACGGATCTGCTCTTCATCACATAATCAACACTTTACACAGCCTGTGTTTAATGTAGTGCACAGGAAAAGAGTCTGGCACTCTTCATAGGCCCTTCCTAGAAGCACACATACACCTTTTACACCAAAATGGTGCTGTTTCTGGTGCTGGCGCTCGATCTGGTGATTTGTGAATCTCTCTTAGAACTGGCATGAAAAAACTTGAACTGAAGACATTCAAACTGGTATCTGAGGAACTATATATAATAAGCACTATACAAATCAATTTGAATTGAACTAAACTATTTCTCCTTATATATTTAACATGATTCTAATGGTTGGTAAAATTTTTACACTTGATATAATATACACCGATCAGGCATAACATTATGACCAGTGAATTTTATGCCCCCCCCCCCCTCAAAACAATGGTAGGGGAAACACTGGCTTAATTTAGCAACAGGTTTTTATAAATGGATGGTATTACTTCAGTGTGTGTCTGTGTGTCTTAAGGCATCCAAGATTTTGAGTCACATCCTGTGAGAGAGGAGGAGGGTCTGTCTGTAACAGTGACCCAGATGTGCCAGCTAGTACCCTTGAGCACAACCAAGACATGACTGGCTCAGTGAGGTGTGTTTAACCTGGTTCTGCTAGCACATTAACACTCATACAACAGTTTCCTTCTAAAGTACTCATGGATAAACAGAAATCTGCCCATGTTTAAGAAGGGAGTGGCAGGAGGCATCTGAGAAGGAGGAGGGAAGAGAAGCGAAGCTGAACATGTTCAATACTGCTGCTCATGTTCTCCTCTTCACTGACACTCATACTCTGCTTCCACTCCATTTGCTGTATGCTTGGGTTAGGCGTAATGTAATATTAGCCTCAGATGTCACACCCACAGACCATTGGCTGAATGTCTAATGCATATGGCATAGAAAATGGGAAACACTTCAGGAGTTTTGTAGTCATCATTTGATTTGTTGAATTCTACAGGATTTCTGGGAGACGTGTGTGTCTCGTTCTTTAATGGTTCACCTGAAAACAAAGCCAATTTGAAGCTTTAGTAGCTGGTAGGGGGTGAGGGCTTATTTCATATTTTGGTTTTTGGATGATTATTGTTTTGATTTAGTTTTTTTTCTCTTTTTTCAACAAGGTTGTGTAGCCTTGTGACTGATCAGGCCACTAATTATATTGTGCTCCCATCTGCATGCCTGTAGTAATGCTTTGCAGTGGGCTTTGGTTAAACTGTATTCCGGGAAAGTAAATGGCTTCAGTCATGTGGCTTCGATTGTACACTCTAAAAAAAAAAAAAGGTTCTATATGGCACCCAAAAATGGTTCTTCATCGTAATCATAGAGGAACCACTTTTGGTGCTATATAGCACCATATCTTAACATGTTCTGTATATGGTAGCGTTGCTATATGGCACCATAGTTAGTGGTGCTATATAGCACCTTAGTCTAAGAAGCGCTGAAGAACCACTGAAGCACCAAAATTGGTGCTATATAGCACTTAAAAACTAAAAAGGTTCCCCTATGATTACGAGCCAAGAACCATTTTGGTGCCATATAGAACCTTTTTTTTTAGAGTGTAGATAGATTTTTTTGCCAGCAGCCATATCACCCTGTAGCCCAAGACTGGTTGCCTACTGAGGCTAAGCAGGTTTGAGTCTGGATGTGAGACCTCCTGGGAATACTAGGTTGGTGCTGGAAGAGGTGTTAGTTGGCCCAGCAGGGGGGGCTCACCCTGTGGTCTGTGTGGGTCCTAATGCCCCAGTATAGTGATGGGGACTGTAACAAGCACCGTCCAACGGATGAGACGTTAAACTGAGGTCCTGACTATCTGTGGTCATTAAAAAAATCCCAAAGAGTAGGGGTGTAACCCTGGTGTCCTGGCCAAATTCCCTCCATTGTCCTTTATCAATCATGGCATCGTAATATTAATCCCAATGATTTCAGTTGGCTCTATCACTCTCTCTCCTCTCCACCTATCTGGTGGTTGGTGAGCGGAGCGCACTGGCGCCATTGTTCTGTGGCTGCCATCGCATCTTCCAAGTGGATGCTGCACACCGGTGGTGTTTGAGGAGAGACCCCCTGATATGATTGCAAAGCCATTTGGCTGTAGACTACAGTAGTACGTAGTAAAGCGCTATAAAAATGCTTCATTCATTTTGCAGCATTCATGTCATGCATGCACAACCGTTACTTCTACTCTGTTTGTGGCAAAAGGATTGACTCAGTCTGTTTGGGGTAAATGTGTCTGTTTAGATGACAAATGGATGGTTTACCCTGGTCAGTTGTCAAATAACACCCAAGGATAAGATCAGAAGGATTAGACATTCATCAAGTGTAAGATATCTGTGCTTCGTGTTTGACCCAGTTGTGTTCTGAGGTCACATTTCAGTTTGCCTTTGCTGGGACTGCAGAAGAGAAGATGGGTGTATTACCTTGCTGCCCAGTCTTGAGTTCACTTCCTCTAGGAATCTTTTAGTAATGAGGATGTCCAGCAGTAATGATCGGGGAAAATGAGGCCAATGTTGGCATTGGTTATGTAAGGGTGGGTGGTATGTGTTTTTTCCATCTCTGGACGGGCTCTCAGATACTCTTGTCTTTTCTATGTGCACTCTTTCTTCTCACTTTATGGACTGATGCTGCAGCAGGTACTTTTGCTCCTATTCTACCCCCCTCCCTAACCGCTGACTGCGTGTCCGCACAGGGGTTTTACTGATCTTGGTTTACAGTTATTTTTGGCTATAAGCAGCTCTTGTATGACTCAGGTTGATGTCAGCATCTTTGACAAGGTCTGCTGAGCTCTGTACAGTCACACCCTGGACTGGCCATCACGTCATTAACTTAGGGACTCATGATATATATATATTTTTTCTGTGGACGTGTGTTTTCTTGCATTGAGGGGATTTTGTACAGTCTGGGCTGTGATTAATGCGTTTATCTAGACAGGAAGATGATTTGCATTTATGATATAGAGGATTTGTCTGGGTGTGGTAGAGTTTTGCTTGCAGCTGTGTGTGTGTTTGAGAGAGAGAGAGAGAGCATAATCCACTTTTTGTGGTTTTTACTAGTGCCACTGTAATTGCTCTGGGCATTGTGCAAGATTATACAGTAAACTATACAGTCTCTGTACTAAACCTAAAGCTTTAATTAATTCTTGACCATGTTCATTTTGATGATCTCAGTCAGGGCCTTCATTGGCGAGACACTGTCCCTGAAAATGTATTTGTTTGCTCTGTAGCAAATAATGTACCATAAAGCATTTAACATAAAGCATGACCTGTAAACTTGCTCATCTTGATGGCTGGACTGAGACCTGCTACCCAGAGTCAATCTTGGCTTTGATTTTTGTGTCTGGATTCACTCTGGTTTTCCAATGCCTTGATCCCAAAAGTGTACATAAAAATGACATGTCCATCTTTTACACGTGAACCTTGAATCTGTCAAGATATTGTTTCATCCAAAATATCTGATGAAAGTACCTGTCCATTTTGATTTGCCTTATTCGTACTTTTCTAAAATAATACCTCTTCGGTTTGGGTCTAATAGTATTGCCTCTAGTTAGCATTGGCTAGCATAGAAGTTTGTCAGCAGCAAACATATTAATTATAAACAAAAACTCTGTTATTAGAATGTAAAAAATACTGCAAGTCTGTCCTCATTTTTTGCATTGCAGGAGTAATGTTCCAATCAAGTGCAGGGGTTGATTTAGCGTTCCAATGTAAATTATTAAGATTTAATAACTCCTATATATACATTATATATGCTACCGTTCAAAAGTTTCATGTGTCAGAAGTATCTTTGGCACACCAAGGCTGTATTTATTTGATCAAAATTACAATTTAAAATAACTATTTTCTTTAGCAATATATTTATATTAGTGTTAATTTATTCCTGTGATGGCAAAGCTGAATTTTTAGCATCATTACTTCAGTCTTCAGTGTCATATAATACTTCAGAATTAATTCAAATATGCTGCTCAAGAAACAGCTGTTCTTATTATTAATGTCTATTAATTAAATATTGTTAATTATCTTATTATTAAAATGGTGGTACTGCTTAATATTTTTGTGGAAACCATGATTCTTTGATGAATAGAAATTTCAAAAGAACAGCATTTATTTGAAATAGAAATCTTTTGTTATCATACTTGATGAATCAATAAATCGGCAATATAGACAATGATGATAAATGTAAATGCATCTTAGCACTTGATACCATATTAATAAAATCTCAATATCTGTGAGCCAAGTAACATTGCAATTTTGTTCAATGCTCTGTGGAATCTCTGGTTGGGACAGGCTGCAGAATACATTTCAGGTCTACAGGGATCAGAGTGCATGCTGACATTGTCATTGTCCTGCCGGTGCTGATAGAGTGTGTGACAGTTTTGGGCAGAGGTGAGAGTGTTCTCGTTTGTTCCTGGCTGTTCTGTGTTGCATACTCTTCTCATTATCCCCGGCTGACAGCCTCATAGCTCACATTCCTCTCCTCTTCCTCTCTGTCTCTTCCACAGATTGGCCTGCAGTGTCAGCTCTGCTTCAGTCTGTTTCTCCCTCCCCCTCATCGTGTTCTCCCACACAGCCGTGCATGCCGCCATAGTGGTCTTTTAATCCACCACACAGACACATGTGGGCGTGCTGTGTCCTCTTCAGGACGTGCCGTAGCATAGACTCCTTGCACCACACCCCGAGCCGCCACAGGCCTGTACCAGCACCATCTGCAGAGCTTGTGCTATCTCCTCCTCTATCTCCTGCAGGGCGATTTCTATATGCAAGACACGACACCGAATCTCCAGGCTATTGTCTGCACTACCTGGAAAATGATAGTGGGAGTGAAAAGTACACTAGTGAAAACAATCAGCCTCCCTTGACAGGGTGTGTTGACCACTGCTGGCTTCAGGCTACTTTTAAGAAGGCCTACAGCGCCCTCTTGTGCGTGAATGCCAATATAGCGAGAATTGAAATAGGAATTTTCCCCTCCTAGTGGCACACTATGACGTTACAGCTATGAAAAGGCACTCCCCACCTCTCTCCATAGAGGAAATGATTGATTTTGGCTGTGATTCTTGGCTAAGACCATGAATGGTGCAGAACAGTTTGAGCTCAGCTGTGCACTGCAGTTTCCTGTTGCTTTAGGAAGAAACACTTTGAACAGAGAATCATACTTTTTCTTTATTTTCTCATCTTACTTTGACAAACATACAAAATAATATCAAAACACATTTTTTTTTAACTTAACAACTTTCTACCATATAATATATACAGATTTCTACCGTTTTGTATATTTCAACCATATACAAAAATTCAGAGGGAAGGTTTTGCTCTTTTCCCAACACAAAGCTATCATATGTTTTATAAAAATAAAAAAAACTAAAATATACTAAACCATTTACTATATGTATTTATTGTAATTTCAGCTGTTTTTAAAATTAAAAGGATGCTTTTATTTGACCAAAAGAACAGTAAAAACAGTTAAACAGCGAAATATTATTACAATTTGAAATGCGTTTTACATTTGAATATATTTTAAAATAAGTAATTTATTCCTGTGATGGCAAACCTGAATTATCAGCATCATTACTCCAGTCTTCAGTGTCACATGATCCTTCAGAAATCATTATAATATGCTGATTTGCTGCTCAAGAAACATTTCTTCTTATTATTCTTCTTATTCTTATTCTTATTCTTATTAATGTTAAAAGCAGTTGTGCTTTAATATTTTTGTGAAAAACCTGATAATTTTTTTTCAGGATTATTTGAAAAGAACAGCATTTAGTTATACTATTTATATAATATTTTTTGTAACAATGTTAGTCTTTACTTTACTGTTACTTTTCATTATTTTAATGCATCCTTGCTGACCCCGAACTTGTAAGTCTCGTGGTCGTGGACTACTATTTGGTAATTTTTGAGTTTGACAGCTCCAGTCTCCATTAACATAAAAGTTATTCTTCAAAACTTTACCTTTTCTTGTGTTTCCAGAGTAGAGAGAAAGGCACATGGGTTTGGAATGACATCATGGTGAGTCTTTGGTGGAGTCTCTCACACTGATATATATATAAATGATATATATATAAATCTGTTGATTAGGTGTTAGCCACGGCAGCTTTTATTTCCAGTGTGCTCTGCACTTTGAAATCGCTCTGTGTAGGAAGTGCCAAGGCCTTGCGTCATTTCCTCAACCGTCTCTCTCAGCGCTTCTGTTTTTCTCCTCTGTTTCCCCTCTCCGCCCTACACCTCTGTGTCTCTCCGTAGAGAGAAAAACGCTAAGCCAGCACTCAAGGCCTTGATGCTCGCTCCACATCTTCCAACAACAAAGTTTACACCTTCGTTCAAAAGTTTGAGAGCTTCGACACGACCTGCATTCTTTGAAACCAGCAGAGACCCTCACATGTGCATGCCTCCACTGGACCAACGTTTGCTCTGGAGCAGCTGAGCAGGAGAAGCAACTGTGGAGCTGTCCATCTCCCAGCCTACATTTTTGGGGGTGGGGAGAAGGCAGTAGTGTTGCAGCGGTGGTACTTGGGTTTTTTTATTTTTAGCCTCTTCCTGACCCTCTACCACGACAGCTGTCTTTCTCCTCCTCCTTCTCTGACAGAGCAGTGTCAGGAATAGCCTATCGCTTTGCACCTCTCAAAACTACGGCTGCCGGTTAGTGTGACACAAGACTGCTGGTTCTCAGGACTGTCTCTCTGTCTTGAACACACACATAAACGTGTCTCTCCGCTTTCGCCTGCCACTCTACTTCATCTCTGATCTTGGTAAGGGAGCGACGGTAACTGTTTGGAGCTGCTGCAGAGGATCTCAGGTAAGGCGGCAGGTGTTGCTCCTGGTCCTGGATGGGGGAATTTGTAGATCTAGACCTGTGGAGGAGTCAGTTGGCTCTGAGTTCTGCTGCAGTCTGGACTCGGGCCTGCTCTGTCAACTATTTTTAGGCTTGAGTGTGATGGCACGCCGGGAGCAATGACCGGGCTACCAAGTGCTAATGCTAAGTTCCATGAGTTTTACAATTTCACTTGAAAATGTGAATTCAATTAAAGGTTTTCTTGTACTGTAGTGTGTTAACATGGCTGGTTTGTTTGGATTGTGCTGTGCAATTTGGTATTTTGAGACTAGAATGGAGCCCTGGATTGGCATTTCTGATGTGAAGTGCCGAAGTCCATCAAGCTCAATAGAGGCTTTTTTGAGATGCTCTTGTGGAAAAAGGTAGTGCCATTTCAGCCATTCATGTCTTGGTTATTGTACTCTTGAGAGTTGAGATGAATGTTTCAAATAGGTCTTATATTAGGACTTCTGTGGCTATTTTCTAACACTTTTGAACTATTCTATGACTGTCAAGTGTTTGATAGATGAAGTCAGTGGGTTATTTTGTGTATACAGTCATTGGATCATATGCTTCCCAGTCTGTCTGCAGAAGCTTTTATTGATGTGGCCATAAACTTTCAGCTGTTCAATTATGTCTCCTTTCGTTGTGCTAAATTGCTGTTGCTGGCTTGAATTTATTCTGTTTCGGTGTAGGCTTCTTCATTTCTCAATTGAATTAAATTAAATTTTTTTAGGTGAATTGCGCTGAATCTCCATAAATGCCTAAATTGACCATGGTATTAATTCCATCCTTTTGTTACTTTATGTGTCATCGAGAAACTTCTAGAATGAGAGCTGTTTGAGTCTACCAGTCCTGTGCTGAGGGATAAGACCACTTTAATTTATATATGCTATGGGTAGTCTTGTTATACATGGACAAATTATGTATTTTATCCCATTAACAATGTTAATTCCAAAGTTTGGTTAGTCCACCAGTTAATACAAGAAATTGTTTGCATATGAGAATAGAATATTTAAGGGAATCTAAATCCTTTGGTTTTTGCTTTTACAAAAAGAAGAAACATCATATTGGTCATATTAAATGTTGATATTTTTGTGGCCATTTTTTTTATCCATTTCATAACCCAAAGTTTTCAATTTGTTTCTGGTTTTGTTACTATTTGCACATCTAGTCTGTTGTGTGTATTATAATGTGAGCTACTTCTTGCCCATGTGTCTGCTTTTAAAAAAAGTCTGTGCTGTCAGTATCACAGTGCTCTGTTAACAGATAAGCATGCCATGTGTAACTTTTTATAGATGCAGTGTGTCTGATGGCTGGAAGGCCTGGTGAAGGGTCAGTGGTGGCATGAGGGGCTTTAGGGGAGTTCAGAGTGGGGATCTGGATATAGAGTTAGAGAACGGCAGCTACATTCAACCGGCCTAGTGGGAGATCCCAGAGTAATCCATACAGCTAATGCTGTACAATGTGGTAGTGTGACAATGAAGTGAAACTGCTTTGTGTTTACAAACAAAAGCTCTCTGGCATTTTTTTAAAAGGAAGATTCAATCCAAAATGAAGATTCTGTTATTTAATCATCCTCATATTGTTCCAAACCTGAATAACTTTTAAAAAACATTAAACATTTAAAAAAATTAAATGAAAGTGCTTTCAAGCTTCCAAAAGAACAAATAAGCACCATAAAATAGTCCATATGATTTGTGCGCTATATTCGTTTTTTGTGCTTGTGTGAAAATGATGCGCCATTCGAATATATGCAAATATGAATTCGCGTAGGGTGTATGGTTTCTTTAAGAGGATTGGGGCATAGTTGACTTGCACATCATATCACTGATGTAGTTTTGTGTTTTTTTTGCATTTTAAATGTAATCGTTCCATAGTAAATAGGCATATTTCAGTTCAAATGGCTTCAGTTGGATAGAAGTCAGACTGCAGCCATACAATGAGCCCTCTTTTGACCCCCCCCATAGGTCTGTTATATGTCTCTTGTTCTAATATGCCGACAAGTTACGAATTATCTTCATTTTAGGATCCTTTTTAATCATATTTAAATAAATAACCTTAATATGCAAGTTAAGGCAGAGTGTTTAATCATCTCTTTTTACCCAACAGAGCCAAGAACATCCTCTTCTTTCCAGCATTGTGGGTCTTGTTTACCTGAAGTTTGTGACCTCACATAACATAACTGTGAAGACCAGCATCCATTGTGCCAGCTTCTTGTCTGCTGGTCCCTCCATCTGTCACTCATCTTTCCATCCCGCCCTCCCTCCTTCATCAAACCCTTACCCGGCCCAGCCCATGACAGCAGCGTTGCCAGCATGGCATTCTCATCACGCTTTTCCTTCTGGGAGCAAAAGGAAAGTGATGTTCCATTCTCCATTCTCATTTTTCTGCACTGTGTGACATCAGATGGGTGGTGTGCATGAAATGCACCATTGATCTCACTTTTATATCTATCTGTAGCAATGCACTGGGGTGCAGTGTGCACGGTTCATGACCGCACAGTTGCTAACGGCCTCTGTTCAGGGCACGTGTGTGCATTTGTGTGTTCTGGGCAGATGGAAAACACAGATCACTGTGTGAAAATGATCAGTGTGCTTCAGTGTCATGGGAGAATGTAGTTCACCAGCTCTCTGCCATAGCTCTTTTGATTACATTTTGAAAAGCTGCCACTGGCTGGAACATAGCAGTATACTAATGCTACTGCTTAAAATGGAAAGCACTGTAAATTGGTGTCTAATTATGCTTCAAAGATGTTACATTTTTCTGTCGAACTTAGTCCTTAACAATGTCCTGCATGAAATGTGTTGGATACATCTGCATAATAGCCTCAGCATAAACATATTGTCCTGAATCAAATGCTAATGACCTTTTTACGTGGACCTTTATAGATCAAAGAAGAGAACAAGCCAAAGGGTTCAAAAGACAATGTAAGTGCCTAGATATTGTGCATACTAACAAATTAAGTATTACAGCTCTTTTATAATGCTCTCCCAGAGAAGAGATGCACTTATAAAAAGAGAAGAAATGCAAATTGAAAAGCACTCTGTTTATTTGTGCTTATTGCATATTTTCAGTTATTTTCAGAATAATATGCTGTCAGTTACAAGTCCCGTGTTTTGACACAGGATGCAGAATTGTTGTCACAGGAAGCCTGATTGAGTGGCTGCTTCAGTATTACCTCTTTTGAGAGAGTGTTTAAGAATAGCCAAATCATTTCCTAGCAGATCTTTTATTTAACACATATGGACCATTGATTCCTTACGATCACACCTGCTGCATAGTAATTTGCCTCTATATGGTGTTATCTTGGCTTGAAGATGGAGACCGTTTGTTCGATTCTTTGTTGTTGATTGACTTGCAGCTGTTGTACACTGTGCTTTGAGTGAGAGGTTCACGGTTAAGTAAAGTTACTAAATATCAGTAAAGCACCGTAATCAATTTTTTTTTACAACAGGCTTAATTTGTGTTCTCTTTTAATAATAGACATTTGTTAAATTTGAAAGCAGCAGGTTTTTGGTAAAGTACATGGTGTTTATATTGTAGAGTTAAAATGGCTTGGGCAGCAGTGAGGTATGTGCAAAACCTGCTGACAGATAGACATTGTTTATATACAGAATGTCTCATAATACACTGACGGAATCTACTGGGAATTTGTGTGCATTGGTGTGTATTAGAGACCGCATGGGAGGGTGGAAGATGAGGTGTACTTTCAGTCTTAGTGTACAAATACATGCTTTGAGAAGTGCTGCGTGCAGAATCTTTAAGAGCAAAAAGTGAAGTGTATTTATGCGACAGTTCACCTTTGCAATCTCGGTTATCTCCTGCATACAAGGCGTTTGTATAATATGACAATAGAAACCAGCATTCTACTTCCCCTTCACCTAGTTTGTGTTTGGTTGCGAAATGGTTTTGCTTTGTCTTTTGAAGATACAATATTTGCAGCATTAAATTGACCATTGAAACATTTGGAGAGGTTTCATTTCCTAAGAGAGTTCTTAGATTCTGAGATCTTTTTACTCTACCATTATTGGTGCCAAGTGGCCCTAGTCATAGAACGGCAAATTAATCAGGAATATGTAAACGGAAACAAGACCGCATTGCATGATCTGCTGGTTGAGTGTTTTGAGATCATATGTAATTTTAAAGTGTTATACATTGATTTAGCAATCTGTTTGTCTTCTCAATGATTGAATCCTTCCTCTTTCTATCCTTCCTCACTGACTTTTCTACATGTATCTGTCGGGTGAGTAGTCTGACAGCGATGGCAGCCTGAGTAGCCGTTCCCAGTCAGTGCCCAGCCTGGAACCTGGCAGAGGCCTACTACGTGCCAAGAGTCCTCAGCCTACGGACACACCTACGGAGATCCAGTCTCAGTCTCAATTCAGGCGGGTCAAGAGCCCCTCACCCAACAGAGACAAAATGGCGACCAGAAGGTTGTCTGAAGTGCCCAAGATGCCAGAGCGCTTCAAAAGCCCTGAGCCTCCCCGAGCTCCCTTGAGTCCTGAACCTTTTTTGAATGGAGAAAGCAAAGTGAATGGTGCTCTCAATGGCCGTGTCAAGACTACTGCAAGTGCCAGCCAGCCAGAGCTCACAGAGGACTTGCAGGGGGGGACCCGTAAGAAGGTGGTGAAGGTGGTGCGCAGAGTGGTTAGGAGGGTACTTCCTACTGAAGAAGACACGGCAACAATCCCTGCAACCAAGTCCCCGGAACCACCTAAACCAGCTTTAGAACCACCAAAACCGGAACCAGCTTCTGTACCAAAAGTCATGAAAGTGCCTGTGTTCTCCTTCAAACATGATACTATAAAGAAGGAAGAAAGAGATGATATCTCTGCTGGACTAACCAACTTGATGACACGAGGCAGGACCAGGGAACCTCGTCATCGGATCCGCAATGATGAGCCTGCTGAAAAAGATGTGAAACTTGTAGAAAAGTCTGAAGAGAAGGACATTACTGGACCAGCACAGAATAAAACTGTGCTGAAACTAGAGGCCTCTCAGACTGTAAAACTAGAGCAACAGACTTCAGCTTCTGCTACTACCTCAAAAGCACATAGGTCTCCTGTTTCACCACCAGTAGGGTTCATCCCAGCCTCCAAACCCAATACACTCTCTCCCCCATCGGGATTTGTTCCTACACCAAAACCCTTTGTCCCAATCTCAAAACCACCCACTCTTTCCCCTCCAGCAGGCTTTATTCCTGCTCCAAAATCTTCTCCTATGACCACTGCTGGATTTGTTCCTACAGCTCCTACTGTTTCTCCACCTTCAGCTTCTATTCCAGATTCCAAAACAATGCCTGTTATCCCCAGTACTACACCTGCTGTTCCTAAAACAGCTGCTGTCTTTGCTCCAACCGCTCATGGTAAATCCAACACCGTTAACCCCCCAGCCCTCAAAACAGATCCATTTGCCCCTCCAACAGGGTTCATTCCTACCCATAAACAGATGTCTATGAAGATACCAGAGGTATTAATCACAGTGATTACTTGGCTGCATGGATTGCTGTGTGAGGAGTTCACTAACGTGTATGCCGTGTACCACTAGTACTACTATGTTCCACCTTATATTATTTGTAAGTGCGCAAGTTGCTCAAATACATTTTAGCTGGTACTTTTTTGCTCAAAACACTTTATCTGCATGTTTCCTTGTAGTTTGTAGCTCTCTGAAGTGTTTTTAGTTGTGTGATAGCACCATTCTCCTGAGGTTCTTACTCTCTCTAAGTTGCCCTTCTAGTCTCTGGAAACAGTTCAGGCCAGGGCTTATGGTTCCTGGATGTTACCATTTTAAAACCAGCTTTAATATGCTGATCCTACAAATAAAGGGTGTAGATAAAGGCTGTAATTAGACCAAGTCACCTCAGAGACCCACAGAGCAATTTACACAGATGGATTAGATACTTGAACTTGTATAGTGTTGTGGACGTTGGATAGTTGGTTCGGAGTGGTTTGGTTCTGTGCATGGAATTTGAGACCAGAAGAAACTGATGGACTAATTTGTGTTTGGTTGCATGGTTACTGACTTCAATCCCATAAACAACTTGACTTTTGTGACTTTGTGTGTGGTTTGGACGTGATATGTGAAGGTGAAGACGGCCATACGTGTGCCACCAACTCCAGCAGGGAGACCTTCTGCTGGAAGCATTTCTAAACCCACTCTACCAACCTTGTCCAAAAAGGTGTGTGTTCACACTCTGCAGTGGTTAGATTACATGCCTGTTTAGCTCTCCAGGAAGGGAATGCAGCATGGCTAACATAAACACTTGTGATGTTGCTTGCTTTCAACCAGGTTCTGTGTAGAGCTTTTACAATTTATCCTTTGAATAAATTGGTGTTGGCTACATAACATTTCTCAATAACTAAGCAATGTGCATAGTCTGAGTTAGACTCACCTCTTCTTGGTGGTCTGACCTATAGGAGAGTCCGCCACTGAGTCCCACTGAAGAAGCACAGAGACGGCTGGAGAGGATCTTCGCTGCATCTGTAATGCCTGTCCATTCCTACTCCTCTTCCTCTCTTGTCATGTCGTCATTCCTGCTTCCTTGTCTCTCTCTCTATCTCTCTCTTTCTCTCTCTCTCTCTCTCTCTGCTGCTAAAATGCTTTATCCAGTTTTACAGTATGTGGCTCTCACTGCACTGGCTGTAGGCCTATAAATAAAGCACTTTAAAGCCTTACAGCGCTTACGCTGACTGAGTGCTCATGGGGAAATAGTTTAATACACTACATTGTTAATGGGGAAAAGGGATTTTAAGGACATTAATGTGAGTAGAGCGACTACATAGTGCCTTCAGATCTAATGATTCTGAACTCGGTCTCTTTAGAAATAATTTATGGCTACATTCCAAACTCTAGTGAACTGCCTACCTAGACACTGTAATTGCAGTTCCAAAAATCGTGTTTAAAAATAGCTGTAGGCATTGTTTTTAACAAGCTAGCCTAAGACAAAAATGTCTTCTGATTTGTGTTGTGTTTTTTCTCCCAATGGTTTCTGATCCCTGTTTAACAAAAAAGGGGGAGAAACCCAATTCAAAATGGCACACAATTTGAGAGAAACACTTAATTTTTGTGTTTTTCAGAATAAAATGAATGTTTATTTGTAATAATTTTCATAAAAATTATTTAAAAAAAACATTTAAAAACAATTTACCCAACTTTGTATTTATGCTATTTATTTTTTGTGCATAGAGCATAGATAGCTTAGCGACAATTGGTGATGCCAAGCTATGTTTTCTTTGTGCTATTTGTTATTTCTTTATGTGCAATTGTGCATGTTGTGTTTGAGTGACCATTGCTGCCCCATATAGAAGGTTTCAATTCAATCAACTTCAAGACTGCATATTTTTAGGATGCTCCCTTAGAGGGTAGCTATCTTGCTAGTATACAACAAGGCAACTCACTAGGTTTTGGAATAGAGCTTGTATTGTATTGTATTATGTATTATGGGCTGCTCTGATACAAGACTCACCAAATAGATGTTTTTCCCTCTGAAATACTTCTGAAACACTGTAGCTCAGCCTTCTGCTCTGATGTCTACTGAGCTTAGTGGTTGTTGCTGTTGTTTTTGATAGGTCTCTTAAACCCCATACCTGTTTTTTTATAAACAGTTTTGTCCTATTTATCACAATTTCATGCACTTTTCCATTTGCCATGTGGAGCAGTACAGCTTTAGTATTTAGCAAACAGGTTTTTATGGTTTAGGCATGCCCATCTCACCTCCATGTGCTTGCTGTCCTTTTCATCTGTGGGTACGTGTCTCATCTTTACCTCTCTCTCTCTCTCATCCACTGCTGTCCCTGTGGCTGTGATTTGTTTGGCTGGCTGGTGTAGCTGGAACCTGTGGCCAGTGCCTCTGCGTCGTCTCAGGTACAGGGCCCCTCTGGGGGCGGTTCTTCCCCCACTGCGCCCCTCTATGGCTTGGCCGGAGTGTGTGCTCGTGTGGCCTGTTGGAGTGTAAGCCCTCTGTTCTTCTTTCTAACTCACCCCCCACCCCCATTCATGACTTTTGTGCTTGCATTATCAACGTTTATGTGCCAAAAAGAGATGTTTACATTTTCTATCAAGGTTCATGACTTTAATGATAAATATGTTGGTAGTTTGGCTAACTGAACCCCATTGTTCACACATCATGTATATTTTGTGGATTGCCTGCTTGTTTATTGCTTATGAATGATAATTCTAAGCCATTGTTTTTACAGTACATGGTAGCTCAGGGTTAGTTGTAACTGAATTAAAAAAATTAGGACAATATGTTGCTTCTGCTATCCAGCTGATCGACTTATGTGAATAGCAGTGGATATGAAGACTTTGATTTATGAGTGTTGCCTGTTGCTGTCTCATGCCTCAGACTCTGATCTCATGTATGCATTACCTCGTATCACTAACATAGTTCTAAATCTTTGCATCACCTCTGTGTGTTGTGAAACCATGCTGTTGTTTGCATCAATCGTAGTATGTTCAGAGATTCTTATTTCATTTTTAATATGTATACTACACCATGTGGAACATTTATTAATAATAATAATAATATAATTTAATTTAATGCAGATGTAAAAATCTAGTATATGGGTGAATAATGTGAAATTATATATAATAATACATATAATAAATATATTATTATATATAAATGTATTATTTATTTTTAGGTTAATTATGACCTTTTCTCGGCAGGTTTTATGAGATTATCACAGCTGAATGTTTATTTCATACCCAATACCTCCCAGAATGTGATCAGTGCCTTGTATCACATAATCAATAACCCTTTTTATTCACAGGATGCTTTAGATGCTCTGTGTGTGTAGCTGAGGCAGGCTATTAAATTGATAAATGAGTGTGTTTTTGAGAGATGCACATTATAAAGTGTTACGATGTCTAACGCTGCTCTTGCCCCCTCATGCTGACCTGCCGTCTCACAGGGACAGGTGGAGGAGGATCCCGTGGCAATCCTAAAGGCAGACCATGCTGCTGCCGCCCATCCTAAGGTCTGCTTTCTGCTGTGTGTTTACTGTAGTTCACCTGCCTAATCCCACCCTTGACCTGCTGTGTCAAACTTGCCATTGTGTTGTGGAGTGTTGTGTTCGCACCCATCCCATTTCATCGACAACACAAAGTCCCCAGCCGTAGAGCTCATAATTACGAGAGATGGAATAACATAATAGCAAAACCGACAATCTGGCAAATAGTTATATGGGTTCATCTAACATTTCAATAGCATTGGATTGTTATTAACTTGCACTGACAGTGGTTGTGCTGTAGTGTTTCCTACACTTCCTTCTCATGTGCCGCTGTACTTATAGAGTGTACTGGTTTAT
Source organism: Gobio gobio (assembly GCF_949357685.1). Lineage (NCBI taxonomy): Eukaryota > Metazoa > Chordata > Actinopteri > Cypriniformes > Gobionidae > Gobio > Gobio gobio. The sequence goes on along the minus strand of NC_137114.1, from coordinate 32,322,521 downwards.
CTACAATCATAACATCGTATACTAACAGAGGATAGAAGCATGTGAACTGGAACACAACTCCATCCCATCAATGGATCACTGATCTACTATCTCCTACTGTCAGCCCTTCACAGCGGTAGAGTTCATGTTCAGACCAGTGTGTGTAGGTCAAGCATGAGTGCAGTGGAATCAGACATGCCCAGACAACCAGAACATCGGGCTTGTAATCTGACCCTGTCCATCATTTGAAGCCTGAGTTGGCTTCATCTACACCTGCAGTTCAACTCACCCCATCTTGCATGACAGTCCACAGCATTTCAAGCTCATTTCCCACTATAGATGTTGGGAAGCAATGCTATTTTTTGGGCTGATCTGGGAACTGTTTGTACCCTAATTGTTATTCTGTTAGCAGATGTCTCAGACATCAGACCACTTTTATGTTATTAAATGATAGCCGTCCTTTTCCCATAAGTGTGGACTAATGCATGCAGTGGATTTGAAGTGTGTCAGTGATGTTTCTTGTTAAAGGCCTATGTAAAGTCACAAATAATGAGTTGTGTACCATTAATGACTGGTGTTGTTCTCTTCACAGGTGAAAACGGAGGAGCAGATAGCTGCAGAGCAAGCATGGTATGGCTCGGAGAAAGTGTGGCTGGTCCACAAGGATGGATTCTCTCTGGGTTAGTACAAAAGCCATGAAAATTGAACTCTGTCACTCAAACTATGTTATTTATGTTTAGGACAACATGGCATTCTCTGCTCATTTATCTTTTGTAATTTGACTTATTCCTGTGTGGAAAAAAATTGAGCTAGAGTAGAAGAGAAAGTCATTTTAGAGATGGAGAACATTATTACATTTCGATGAATGATTATGGAAACATTTTCTCTTTTAGAATATTGTGCAATAACACCAGGGACGTTTATTACAAAAGGATATAGGGCCCGTTTTGATTTTCTGTCATTTTTAACTTGCGAGATTCATTACTATTGAAATAAGGAGTGCTTTAATGGCACTGCAATATTAGAAGTCTATTGTAATTTTGTTCCACAATGATGTTTTGGGCAATTACTCATTCAAAAGAAATAAAAACATTCACATTGTTCTCTGGTATTCTCACAGCAACTGTGGTGAAGACGGAGACTGGCAGTCTACCAGAGGGGAAAGTAAAAATCAAACTGGAGCAAGATGGGACAGTACTGGACGTGGACGAGGATGATGTAGAAAAGGTTAGTTGTACAGGCTGATTATGTCCATCTCAGTGTGTGCAAATAAAATATTTTATTTATAGTGTAAAGTTGAAATGAAATAGTTTTCTAAATGCATGTTACAGGTCTTACTGTGAACAATTCCTCCATGCATGTTTCATTACTTCCGTTTCATGTTTTTATTATAATTAAAATAGAATTTATTACGATTTGTTTCACAAACAAACAGTTCTTTCTTCATTTTGTGTTGAAAATGACTTCTGATTCAGTCAAAGATCTGATTCTAACCAATTCAGAATGCGGTGCTTTTTGAGTGTTGCCAGGAAATAGAGTAGAAAACATGCACTTTTCATCTCATCTAATTTCATCATTTACAGTTCAGATTGCAGACTCACAATGGAAAACAATGATTCATTTTACCGTGGCACTGTGGAGAGAAGAAGAATAGATGTATTTTAACGAATCTTGAGGTCTGCAGTGCTCGTGCACAGGATTATTTGCAGAATTCTCCTCCTGTCTGGCCTGAATCCAGAGGGTTAGGCATGCACAGGTGGGCCCTCGGCACATGCAGAGGGTGGGAGAAACTGAAGGCAGGATATGGGTCATAGAGAAACAGGTGGGATTTGGCCCAGTTTTTAAAACGGACAGATTGACTAATAGAGACACAGATACAAGTCTAATAGTTTGGCAGGTCAGCGTTGCCATTTTCAGAGTTTGTACCATTAGGCCTTGACGAGACATATGCTGGGAGATATTATCAGTTCACTTCCTGCCTGGCGCAGTTGTTAAATTTGCATACCTCCCGGTGAAGGGCAGCTCGGAGCTGATGATTTCCATAATGTAAAGACTGACCTCAAATCAAACTTTTGAACTATCTGTTTGATGAGGGAATTGCAAATCTGGATCCAGAGTTGAGCTTGACAAGTTTTAAATTGCATTAAACACTTGGCAATGAAGTCTTGAGGTTATTATGGTTGAGGCACCTCAATTTAAAACCTCTCACTCTCTTTCTCTTGCCATTATTAAGGATTTTTTCCACTCTTCATATTCTTAATTTCTTGCATTCTATGACCGTTAACATTTTCAACTCCCTCAACCCAGGCGAACCCGCCGTCATTTGACCGCTGTGAGGACTTGGCAGCTCTGCTCTATCTGAATGAGTCCAGTGTCATGCATTCTCTGCGCCAGCGCTATGGAGGAAACCTCATCCACACACACGCGGGGCCCAACATGGTGATCATCAACCCTATCAGCGCCCCCTCCATGTACTCGGAGAAGGTGAGAGCCTTTGCATGTTATCTTTCACACTCCTCGCATCTAAATTAGCTTAAGCCCAAAGTATACTTCAGCCGTCCGTGTTCCATGACGGTCCTGTACTGTCTGAGTGACTTAATTTTGGTCATCAGTAGGGCCTGTTGATTTTTGTGGCCGTGCCGACGCTGCGCATGCAACTACGCATGTGCGAGTGACGAGTATTTAAAAAAAAAAAATCCACTAGATTTTCCGTCAAATGCATCTTTCCGCAATCACGGCTAAATGAGTTTACTTTGAAAGGCTTACGCGCTGAACTTTGCTCAAGACGGGGCGGACTTGGAAAATTAAGTATACCCGGGCCTTTACTTTCCTATTGTATAGTATCCGAATACAAAATATTCATGAAACAGAAGGTGGAAAACACTCACATAACCACCTAGTTCTTCATCAAATGCATTACATACTCCGTATCAGTTCATTATATTACAGTATGCGATTGTGGACAAAGATATTCATTGTGGCAGCAATGCAATGCACCATGGGTATTATATTTTATACAACTCTACAACTTGCCCCTTCGTTTGGTTAAACGCAATAGGAAACCGGCAACTGAAATCTGCTAATGAGCTTTATTGGATTTCATGCAAGATAAAGTACTAGCCATAAAATGTAATTACAATACAGAATAGAATTTCTTTCGGTCATCTGTCCTAATTAAGTGATTTTTCATTATGGATCAAGTTGATTATATGCCGTGATGAGTGTTTTGTGCATTCTAAAGCTGAAACTATGATATATATGAAAATGTAATTTCACTTGTGCTGGAGAGGCGGTTCACACGAACTTTCTTTTCAAATGAACAGCTATTGATTTCCCTTCATTGGTAAATTAATGTTTGTGGGTTTACATTTGAGGCTTTCATTATTGATTTTTCTGTTGTACAGAAAATGAACTCTCTGTAACACATTAAGATTCTTAGATGATTAGCTTGGCCTCTAAGCTCCTTGCTTTTGTTTTTCCCACAATGATCTTCATTAAGCTTGTCCACATGCTTTTGTTTTCTTGGATACGAGGAATAAAGAAAATTAATATGTTTGTCTGTGTATTAGAAGTTAATTTTTTCTCCCTGTCTTTTAAGGTAATGCACATGTTCAAAGGCTGTCGACGGGAAGACACAGCCCCCCATATATATGCAGTGGCCCAATCTGCCTACCGAAACCTTTTGACAACAAGACAGGACCAGTCCATTGTGCTTCTGGGAAAAAGCGGCAGTGGGAAGACCACAAACTGCCAACATTTAGTCCAGTACCTGGTGTCCATCGCCGGAAGCACCGGAAAGATTTTTACTGGTAAACTCTCTCGCTCTCACTCTCACTCTCACTCTCACTCTCTCATACTCATACTCTATCACTCACTCACTCACTCACTCACTCACTCACTCACTCACTCACCAATCTGAATTTTTAAAATAAATTTCAAGTGAAATCAGGTGTAAAAGCATTAGAATTTAGAGTAAAAATCATATGTAACTGTTTAGGGTTTTTTTTGTGACCGAGCTTAGAAAACAATATACTTTAAGAATTGCTAATATTGGCCAATATAATATTGAGCAGTCCCATTTTTAACTACATATTATTTCACCATGTACTTGAAAAGCTTGAACAGCCTGTGGTAAAGGGTGAATGGAAGGGTTTCATGTGGTCACTGGAAATGAGCTCGTACAGCATGGAGAGGATGAGAGAGCTGGGAAGAGGGTGACAGATGAGGGCTGTGTTAATGATGCCCACTAAAGCACTCTGATAATTAGCCATCATCAAGGCCTGCTCAGCCCCTGCTTGGTCAATAATGACCTAATGAAGACTACAGTGCTCATCAACTATACCATTAAAGAGGCCGTGATGTTATCTGCATGTGTTCAACTCTCAATGCAGATCCTCTCTTCTAGCGCAGTCACATTAAGGAGTGAGTCCTTAACGGTTAAATATTAATCTGTCTCTCCTCCAGCTGAGAAATGGCAAGCGGTCTACACAATCCTAGAGGCCTTTGGAAACAGTGCCACCTCCATGAACAATAACGCAAGCCGTTTTTCCCAGATCGTCTCATTGGATTTTGACCAGACTGGTCAGGTGGCCTCTGCCTCCATCCAGGTTTGTGGATATACATAGTACTGGGTCATACTAAATAAATATGCCAATTTTATAAAAGAAAAGAAAAGAACATTACTTAAACAAGGGTGGCAGGGTGGGTAGATGGATATTTATTTGGCACAATGCAATTTTTTAACACTTAGATTTAGTAGTCTAGTTTAAATTAGTAGTCTTATAAATTGATTGAAAACATAATATAGTATAACCTTAATAGTTTTAATAATAATCTCAGTATTAATATTTTAAAAATCACCCTTTTTATATATATATATATATTACACATTTGTTTTTTCTGTTCAGTTGTAAAGTTTTGTTAACTTTGCACATTTTAGGACTCATACATTTCTTTCTTTTATATGTAGACCATGCTGCTGGAGAAGCTGAGGGTGGTGAAAAGACCAGAGACTGAGTCCACTTTTAATGTCTTTTACTACATGATGTCTGGAGCAGACAGCACACTCAGGTGAACTGATAATTTTATGCAGATTGAAACCAGTGTACTTTTGCTATTTAATTTGATCATTTATTTTGTCTGGAACCCAGACAAAATAAATGAGAAGGCTTTCAGAGCTCTCAGAAAGCTTGCACTATTGAAGACATCTGTATAATGACCGTATGATTTAATTGCTTGATTGTATTTCAATTTTCCTGCAGAACGGAGTTGCATTTTAACCACTTTGCAGAGAACAGTGCTTTTGGGATTGTGCCTCAATCTAAGGTTAGTTTTAAATAGATGGAGTTTGCCAGCAGCAGAAACAAAATCATTAAAAAAAAGGATTTTTTTTTTTTTGGGGTGTGTGTGTACACAGCCTGAGGACAAGCAAAAGGCATCACAACAGTTCACTAAACTGCAGGCAGCTATGAAGGTGCTGGGCATTTCCTCTGATGAACAGAAAGCTCTGTGGCTCATCCTTGGGGCCATATATCATCTTGGAGCAGCAGGGGCCACCAAAGGTAATGCAATACTAACCCAATCAGACTGGGATGCATCATGGAGTTACTTTCAAGCAAACCCAAGTCACCAATAAGCATAAACCCCCCTTAGCAAAGCGTATTTATACATTTTAATTTCTTGCTTTGATTCTACGTCTCCCCTTTAAGCCCTGCACTGCTGTCTCGGTGCTAATTTAGTTCACAGAAGTATTCGACAACTTTCTCTTTACACATCAGAACTGGAGAGCATTAATGAGATAAAGCAGTTAAAGCGCCTAACAAGCACAGAAACAAAGTTTATTAATTAAGGCCGACTTACTGTCTGCTTACTGAGCTCAAACGGAGAACAGACAAGCAGCTCAGGAAACAGTTTGATGTTGAGGAGTTTAGAGATATGTGCGTTTCTTTAGCTCTAATGAGGATGGATGGCTCAGTGTTCACAGTCTGTGATATCACTTCCCCCTCATGCAGTCAGAGGATGATGTATTAATGAACCTTTTAATCACCAGACTCCAAACTGTACTATCTGCATGCTGTCTACTAGTCCACAGTCATGGCAAACTCAGAAATAGCTGGGGAATTTTCCTGGAAATTAATGAAATCTTACATCATGGACATTTCTATAGATGATATATCTTTTTTTCATTGCTCTGAAATATTTCTTTGGCTATAAATTGCTGATTTTGTGAGTGAAATTTCTATAAAATTATTATTTATAAAGGATTACCCAGTAATTAACCCCTAATGTGTGTGTGTGGGCTTGAATTTGAATAAATGGCCTTCTGTCTGTCTTGATTTATATGCGATGTGTTCTAGTTTTTTGCTGATATATCGCCACTGCAGTCACTGAATTCCTCAGTATCTGCAATGCATCCATTCGTTCTAGTCTGGTACTTTTTCCTGTACCTGCATGTCTCCCCTGTATCTCTTTCAGACAAATGCGGTCGGGAAAGCCTTATTTCTCACAGGAGTTACTAATACTGCTTCAGTGCCCTGAGTTGGTACTGAAGACTAACATTACCTGACACAAAACGTAATAACTGATAAAGCTTCTTTTTTTTTAGCAACTGGTTCAGAACAGTGCTTTAAATGTTTATAAGACGTCTTTGTCTTGTCACTCAGTTGTACTTGGCTGTTCGTACAGCAGGGGGCAGTGTTGTTCTGGCTTATTGTGTCATGTTTGGGAACTGTATTTACTTTGGTCAAGTCTCTTGTTATTCTTCTCAGTACAGGCAAGTAAGTACTGGTAAAAGACTGTAAAATATTTATTTCATAGCACCTCGATATACACTCTCTTTCAAAGTTTTGCGCTCAGTAAGAATATAGAAATCTTACTGACCCAACTTTTGGATTGTAGTAATAGTACTAGTGATAATAATACTGGATTTATCTAAATTATATATTATAACTTAAGTAATTTATAAAATATATAAAAATTTACAAGAATTTTAATTACAATATATGAATTGTTTGAGTCTAATACTAGCCCTGATATATGGCATTATATCATCCATTGGCCACTCTGCTCTATAGACATCATCTGCAATATTTTTATCAGACAGGAAAAGCATGCATCGTCGATTGCTAATTGACAACTAATTAAAGTGGAAATGTGTCATGAGAAAATGCATGGAAGAGCCAATAATATGTATGTATATGCGAGAGTTTGTGCTAACCATTGCATTCTTGGTTGAAAAATATCTTTCATGTTCTAACATCTTCTTCTCTACTTGCATGTTGCATGCTGTTACAAAGCAGAGACTGATGAAGGTAAAGAGCTTGAATATTATATATCAGCACAAGCAAACACCTCATTTGTGTATGCGTGTGTGGTTTTATGCTGTTATCATGGTTGCCAGACATTTCCATTTGCATTCTTATTGTCTTCTTTTCTTTCTACTTTCATTTCTCTGCTGGGCTTCTTTTCTTTCAGAGGTTTATAACCATGTCTTAGTCTTGAAGCCTAGATAAAACTTTGGTGGGAATATGTGCGGGTGGGGGTGGGGAGCGTCGTAACTTTGTTGTCTTTTAAAGCCCAGGCTCTCTGATGTTTCTCCATGTTGTAGACTTTTCATTTCTGCAGTGCTTTTCTGTTGTTAAGACGCAAACACAAATAAAAAGCCTGTTCGCTCTCAGTTCTTGTTTATTTTTGGCATTCATCTATTCCACCAGAGGCCTGCGTTGTGTTCTCTCTCTCTCTCTCTTGCGGCAACTTCACTGCAGCTTGCGTGTCACTCTTTTTGTGTATAACTCTGTGGTTTGCTCTGGGGTCAGTCGGAGCAATATCTGCTGGAAACACTTGAAAATCCTTCGAAGGATTTTAAAAAGCTGACACATTTTTTTGATGTCTATTAAAACGCACAGACATCATCAGACCAATTTTGACAGTTGTGAAACTTTTTTTTACAGTCAGTGGTTCTCAACAGTGGTTGTCAAAATGTACACTAAATATCAAAAAAACAATTCCCCACATTTATTTAAATTGATTCAACCAAATCTTATTTGATTAAATTAAAGGGTTAGTTCACCCAAAAAGGAAAATTATCCCATAATTTACTCACCCTGAAGCCATTTTAGGTGTATATGACATTCTTATTTCAGACGAATACAATCAGAGTTATATTAAAGGTCCCATGACGTGTTTTTTTAAAATAATTTTTATAATGTTTCCTGAGGTGTACTTATATTGTTAGATTTATTGTTGATTTTTACATCATAAAATATATTTGTATTTGTCTGTATTCAACTTATGAAGAAAGTGTAATGCCTCTCGCAGTTCAAAACCCTACATCCAACGTCACATCAGTTACGTTTTTTTTCACAAGTTGAATACGGAAGGCGGTCCACCGGAAGCTAGATATTTTACTTTTATAAAGTTTTAAATATGGTTATTTTTCTTACAAAAACCCATCGATTCACTTTAGAAGGCCTTTATTAACCCCCCTGAGCCGTGTGGAGTACTTTTATAATGGATGGATGCACTTTTTTTGGGCTTCAAATTGGGCTGCCATTTATTGCCATTTTAATGCTTGGATTAGCCAGGACATTTTTTAATATAACTCCGATTTTATTCGTCTGAAAGAAGAATGTCATAAACACTTAGGATGACTTGAAGGTGATTAAATCATGGGGTCATTTTTGGGGTCATGGGGGCATTTTTGGGTGAACTATTCCTTTAATCTAATATTTATGTTTAAAAAGTCAAATCATTTTATTTATTAACATTACCATGAGCTGTATAAGGACAATGATATGCACAATTTATAACCCTGACATTTAATGTAAAAAAATATATTTCTGAAAGCATTTACCAAGTAACAAATGGATTTGTATGAAAATCCCACAGAGATTGACTGAACAAAATACGTGGGAAGAGTTTCTCCTCCCGTTTTCAAAATTTCTAAATAAGCATAATCACACTGTAAGTTGCATTGTATTGTCCACGGCCTGAACAAACCTGCAATATTTTTTAAGGTAGTAACCCACCAGCTGAAAACCACTGCTGTTGTCCTTCCAAAGAGTATTTGGTTAAAAATGCTTCTATATTAAAATTCTATATTCTAGAGATAATATAACTTCATAAATTATATAATCAGCAAAATTGTGTAAGACTTCCCTCAGATACCGTAAGAGCCCCACAGTCATCAGTGCTGCTTCACTTGACATGGTACTCATCATGTCCCTGTGCATTTCACAGCGGGCCGGAAGCAATTTGCACGTCATGAGTGGGCCCAAAAGGCGGCTTACCTCTTGGGTTGCACCCTCGAAGAGCTCTCGTCTGCTATCTTCAAACACCAGCCCAAAGGAACGTTGCAGAGATCAACCTCATTCCGCCAAGGACCAGATGATGTTGGGACAGGAGACAACTCCGGTAATATCTTTTATAATACAAGAGCGCTGATACAAATGAAAAGGCTTTGGCAGGGTTAATACTGAAACTGGTGTGGATGTTTTCTCTCGCAGCTCCAAAGATCACAGCTCTGGAGTGTCTGGAGGCCATGGCTGCTGGGCTGTACTCTGAGCTCTTTACTTTGGTCATCTCACTTGTTAACCGGTAACGTTTATTTCCTCTCATGGTCAGGACATTAATTTACTTTTTATTAATCTACTAAACCTGGTTTATTTTCAACCAACGTAATGTGTTTGCCCAACCAGTGGCAGATAGGGGAATGGGGAAACATGTTTGAAAACAGTTGAGTCATTCTCAAAAAAATTTCCTTTTTTGTAATAAAAAACGAGTTTAGACAGTAAATAAACACCATATATTAGTCATTATTCAAAAATATATGAAATAGTTGTACTCTTGCACATTTATTTTATTTTATTTATTTATGTATTTGTTTGTTTGTTTGTTTGTTTGTTTGAAAGCATTAAGTGCCCGAAAATGCCATTGTCACTTTCAACTGGTACACCATTTGACATTTTTATAGTTTTTATATTATATATTTTTTTTAAGGATGTTTTAGTTTTGGGTTAAGCATTAGTGCAAGGTCTAACCAATGGGGAAAAAAAAGCAAAATACAACAAGCTAAATAATTAATTAAATTGTCTTTTGATTGCCCGTCATTTGTTATCAATGTTAAAAAAAAACTATATTTTGCTGAAAAAATTACTATAATTTTGTTTGGTGGCACTAGTTGTCACATTTAAGGCCAAATAATGTCTCTTTCCTATAATGAGCCTAAATATTAGTAGTAGGAATAGGCTTTTAAATTGCCTACAGTACATCCCATTCAATTGTGAAAAAGGAGACCTGTATTGTTTTAGGACTCTAACTTACATTAAATATGTATCTGTTGTTTGTTTGTGCTGGTTTAGAGCGCTGAAGTCGAGTCAGCATTCCCTGTGCTCTCTGCTTATTGTGGACACTCCAGGATTCCAGAACCCAAAGTTAGCAAAGCGTGACCGTGGCGCCACCTTTGAGGAGCTGTGCCACAACTACGCCCAGGAGCGTCTCCAAACGCTTTTCCACGAACGCACCTTTGTACAGGAGATGGAGCGCTACAAGGAGGTGCAGCTGTCCATTCTGTTACACCCATCAAATTATTCCTTTTTTCCCCCCCTTAAATTATACTCTCAATTCATTTCGACCGAGAAATCAATGTTGATTTTATTAACATGTTTGTCTAAGCTGTCATAATCAAATTTGCTTGCCTTGTTACCAAAATCAATATTAATTCAAAATACATGAGCCAATCATAGATTCCATAGAGATAAAGGTGCTGTAAGCAATGTTCTGGAACTCCCAACAGACTTTAAAGAAAATGAAAATAAATCTATTTTTGTAAATACATGGTATAGATCTTATCGTGAATGATTTATCCATGTAGGTTTTATTTGTACAGTTTTTTGACCTTGTAATTTTTAATCAATGTCATAGCTCACTCTTTTGGGGACTATGGCAGACTTCTCTTTGGTGACACATACCAATCAATTCATTGGTTTAAACCCCGCCCCTTCACAATCGACTGCAAGCTCGCATTAATTTTAGAGTGCAGCACCCACATCTCAAAATCCAATCAACTAATGAATATAAAAAGGTTTTTTTTCACAGAGACCAGCCTGATATTTCAGGACACTGAATTCAGTGAGATGTCTGAGTGCCATTCCATACAATATGTTTCTTACAGCACCTTTAATCAAAAGTCTTGAAATTATTTTCATGCTTGAGTTTTGATCGATTCTGATTGTAAGCCTCTTGCATTTTTTGGGGGTCCAAAAGCCTGTAAAATCATAGAACAAGAGATATTCTAATTATTAGACTATTGAAAAAAATTGAAACTTTTAACCTGAAATCAGTTTGCAATCATAGCTGACTAACACTCCCTCTATCCCTCTATTTAGGAGAACATAGAGCTTGCATTAGAAGACATAGAGTCCAGTACATCACTGTCTGTAGCAGCTATAGACCAAGCCTCAACTCAAGCATTGGTAAGAAACTTTCTCTCCTCCCCTCATCTCTTCTTACCTCTTCAGGTTTTTGTAGTGCATCCCAGCCTGTCCCCAAAGGGGCTTTATCTGGAGAATGTGTGCTTTCAGTCTCTGCACTGACTTGAATCGCTGATGTTTTCCCTTGTCTCCCACAACGTTGGGGAAAATTAATTTTGACTGCCTGAAAGTTCTAGTCTGTGACTTTTTTTTGTCCTTTAGTATGTCATTTGAGTGTGAACTCTACCTTAAAGTTGTTATCTGTGGCGACAAGTTATTATATTGTCATATCTAGCCAGTCGTTGTCAGGAACGTGACTTTCTGGGATGTTAATGAGACCCGAGATGCATGTATGTGTGGGGATGGGTATTGAGTGGGAAGCGCCCCCCCCCCCCCCCCCCCCTCCTCCTAAGGCACAGTGTTCATGATCTTTGCTAATGAAAGCACTTTTGATGACATTGTCTCTCTCACAAACGGTTGGGATTTTGCTAAGTAGTCCCGTCAAATAGAAAGTGTATTGGCATCAGACACATATATGAGGATTTGTGCATATTTCTAGCTTAGATATTTTTTTATATTTATTTTTTATTCTTTGATTTGACAATAGAAACTATAGTTTTGGCCGCATTTCTTCTTTGTATGTAATTGTGTAAAATATATATAGCACATTAAATGAGCTACAATGGGATAAAGGCACACTCACCGTATAATGATGTTTAAATGTGAGATTTAGTGATGCATGAGTGGAAATGCTCCTGCAGATGTTTGTCAGTTATGAAATACAGAGTTCTGAACGGTAGACTAGATGTTTTTTTTAGCCTGTGATGTTTTTTTTTCAGGATCTTTTTAATAATAGAAAATGCTGTTCATAAATGTCTTTAACTTAAGTGCAAAATAGTAACTGTAGTGTGTATTCTTGCCCGAACCTGTATGAGTATTTTTCTCAGCACTGGCAGCTTTATACTAAATACACTCATAGGATAGGGAATTTTATTTAGTAATTTTCTAGAGATTGCAGCAACCAATTTTCATTAGTATCTCAGGTAAACATCTTAACTTAAAAAGATTGAATTAATAGACTTATAGAGGCATCCTCTGCTTAAAGGGGTTATGAACTGGATTTTTTACAATTATTTTAAAATGTTTCCTGAGGTGCACTTATAATGTTAATACGAGATAATATATAATATATTTTATATAATTATATTTTTATATAATTATATAATATATAAAAAAATCACAATTTAGAAATAAATGGCTATTTTCTACCCTGATTTTAGCCCTCTGATTTGAACGATCTGTTTGAAGGGGTGTGTCTGCTGTGAGACTTCAGTGTAAACACCCACTGCTGTGATTGGCTAACATCTTTGCATATGAAATAAGTATTACATGTGTTACCCTCTCGAATACTGTTACTTCGTTTTTACTATTACAGCTGTCGGGATTATCGAAAAGTGAAAAGTGTTGATTATTGCATTATATTTAGATCTATTCCCATTAAATGAAAGGTAGCAGTGATGTGCATTTGAGCAGATGACCGACAGTCTGTTGATCGTGTGAATGCAGTGATCTCATCATTGCAATGTTATTACTGCACTCTCATGAATGCTTTCACCATGAATAATGCAAACACGATGTAAATGCAGTAAGAGCTTCGTTGTGTAGTGTAACCACATCATTGATTACATAACTGGAGTTTTGTGTCCAGATAAACTTGCACTGTGTATTTTGACAGCTTCAGCAATTGTAAAGGGAGTGTTCTTTGATCGCTTTCTGTATATAATTTAATCACAATTTAGATAACAGATTATTTTCATGCTACTAAGAGATACTATGTGAAGTTGATCGTTTAGTCACTGGCTTGATTTATAAGTTGAATACGGAAGGCGATCTAGATACTTTACTTTATAACATGTTAAATATTTGTCATGTTATAGATATGTTTTAGATAATTTTCTTACACAAACGCATCGCTTCGCTTCAGAAGGCCTTTATTAACCGCCAGGAGCCGTGTGGAGTACTTTATGGATGGATGCACATTTTTGGGCTTCGAATTTTGGACTGCCATTTACTGCCATTATAGTGATTGGATTAGCCGGGACATGTTTTAATATAACTGTATTCGTCTGAAAGGAGAATGTCTTATACATCTAGGATGGCTTGAGGGTTAGTAAATCATGGGGTCATTTTCATTTTTGGGTGAACTTGAATTTGAATTCTCAGTTCATGACCTCTTTAAAAAAGAATTTTATATTAGAATGGGTGAGTGATACATGACCGTTTGCAAAGACTGTTACAAATGGACGTCAAATGAGTGTGTTATTTATTTCTCTGACAAGAAGTATCACTATATAGTGTTTCGAGTGCCCCCAGTGGTTGCGGTCACCAATTTCAGATTTGCGACTTAGATATACAATAGTTACAGGGTTTTCAAACTTTGTGATACCAAGGACCCCCAAATATGATGAATCTTTTATGAGGGTCCCCCATCCTGAAATCCATCTATATATTTTTTTTGTATGAAAAAAACATTTAAACTGTTAGATAAATAATAAGTGCAACATTATAAATACAATATATTGTTTCCAAACTTAAATTGGCTATACTTGATGTTGGATGTATAAACCTGAATAAGTAAATCAAAATTATTTGTATAAGCAACTTTCACAATAAATGTATGCCTTACCACCCCAGTGAGCAAGATAAAGGGGATTATAGTGAGAAAAAACTCACTAAAGATACAAAGCAAACAAACAATTCTGAAAAGTATGTATACAGCAAGAAAGGTGAGACCCATTTAGAAATGAAACCGTTAGAATGTTTGGTAGACTTTAACCATTTTTTCTTTGTCTTTTTATTCTCTGAAATTTTCTGGGGACCCCTTAGAACCTTCCGGAGGACCCCTGGGGGTCCCCGTACCCCAGTTTGAAAACCCTTGCAATAGTAGATATACAAACACACACACAGGCCTGTGCAGTCATATAATCTTTCCCTACTTTTTCAATTTAATAAAGTTTTGAAAGAAATTCATAAATTGTCAAATGAGCACTTTAAAAATTAAGTAATTGAAAGCACTCGTTAAAACAACCCTGAAGAGTTAATTAGCCAGTTTGTGCCTGATGGAAATAGTACTGAGGCATAGTGATGACGGTCTCATCAGTGTGAAAAGTAATATTCAAAGACATATTCTAAGTATATTTATAAGCCTATGTAATTGCTGTAAGTTCTTTGCACTGGTCTCAGCTGCAGTTATTCCGCAGCCTGCAAAGTGTCAGTGCAGTAATGCAGAACAAGGGAGAAGCCATTACTGGTATTAATTGCTTAAGTAGACAGGCAGAGTGTAAGGTTTAAAAATGCCTGCCTGGCTGCCCTGGAGCTCTTACTTAATACAGGCCTTTAATGAGGAGCCCAAGACTAATAGCTCATCTTTCCCCCCCTCGTTTTCCCTTTCTCTCTTATTGTATAAAGGATAGTAATTGCTTTCATGTAATGACTAATGTTGTGTTTGAGGTCATTATCGAAATTTTAAATGAAAAGTAAATGAAACAAAAAATGCACAGCCTTGATGAATGAAATGGGCTTGAATTGTGAGTAAACAAAGTTCTTGAGAGAGATTGAGCATGTGCATAAGAGTCTAATGTCTTGTTAGTCACACTGATGACTCATTTGAACAATGTCATTGGCAAAGAATCTCCAAAAATGTGGCGTAACCTTGAAGAGAGTGATGAGAGGAATGAGTTGGTAGTGTTTTTTTCATAAGGTCTGAAGGGGCTTTTTAAATGCGTTAATACTGTTTGTATATTGTGTGTGTGTGTGTGTGGATAAGTGTTTATGTATGCATGCTTGCTTACACATTGGCATGCTTGCTTACACAAGGTTTCTTTATTTCATTGGTAAAGCCTGCTGTATCATATTTGATACACAAATTTCTAATGCCTCTAAATGATCAACATGATCAAAACTTTACTGAAAAACCTTCTGTTGTCTGATTGATAGTTTATTTTTAGTTTAGTTTATATAGCCCTTCAGTTCACAGTACACTGCTATGAAATCTATACTGCTTTTATAAATATAACTTATATTGGTAATAATATTTCAAGATGAAAACTTACTGGACTAAAACAACTTAGGTTTACTTGATTATCCATACAACATTGTGTTAAAAATCATGCCGATTAATCATAAAACAAAACATTTAAATATTAATATAAATATCATCATATTAGACATATTATTGGGAGATGTAGTGACAACTGATATATATTTATATTTTATAAAATATTTTATTTTATAAATGTAATCTGCTATACAGCACTCATTGATTTACATTACAAGCTTTCAGAATTTCATTTGCACCAAATTGCATATTTTTGCATATTTAGCCAATTTGGGCCTCTAAATAAAATGAAGGTGTTTTTTTTTTCTCCTCCAGTATGAGCTCCGTATTCTCACTATATCATACTATATGAGCTATAAAAGTCTGATGTATCAAATAAAATACTCAACAAAAACACATTGTCTAAATGTTGAATAAACTGTTCCATTTGTCTGGCTATTTTGTCAGGCTGTCAGGAAAATTATTTACACTCTGGCCTAAATTGGGGGCTTGTCCGGGATTTGAATCGGGTATGTGCCCAGTTTATATACAGACCCCAGTCTACAGTCGCATGTGCATCTATATCCATGTGGTTTAGGTACGGACACTGGCCAGGACAGATGAGGCCAGAGGCCTGCTGTGGCTGATGGAGGAAGAAGCTCTGCAGCCCGGGGGCTCAGAGGAAACTCTGCTGGAAAGACTATTCAGTTATTACAGCCCTGTGGATGGAGAGACCAAAGGTCAGAACACAATACACCTCTCAAATGCCCACCCACAAACATACCAATTCTTATATATATGTTTATGCATGTTCATGCAACCTCATGTGTTCAATGCATCTCTCAGGCCCTTCCTTGCTGCTGAAGAGTGAGAAGATACATCACTTCCTGTTGGGTCACAGCCATGGGACTGACTGGGTGGAGTATGATGCTCGGGGATGGTTGAGCCATGCCAAACAGAACCCTGCCTCTCAGAACGCGACCATTTTACTGCAGGACTCTCAGAAGTAAGACCCTCATAATTAAATAACTAATAATATCTGCCTGCTGTTACATAAATTTACTCCATCTCTGCAAACACTGTGAATTTGTAATGTGAAACATTTATAAGTCAGTAATACATCTGAGGCTTTAATGTCTCCCAGCATTTTTCCACTAAAATAAAAGCTCTATGGTTTAATGTTTAAAAGCAAAACAATTCTTCCTCTGCAGGAAGAATATCAGTAGCTTGTTTATGGGACGTTCAGGAGGAGCCACGGTTTTGTCAGGTTCTATTGCTGGGCTTGAGGGCGGATCACAGCTCGCCCTGCGCAGGGCCACAAGCATGAGGAAGACCTTCACCACTGGCGTGGCCGGTGTTAAAAAGAAATCCCTCTGCATCCAGATTAAACTACAAGTGGTAATTACTTAAAATGTGAAAATTATATCCATATACTAGTGCATTCAAAAGAGTTAGACAGAGCGCAACCTATTATAGACCCCCTTTACTGGAACAGAATGCAGGGTTCTCAAGAGACTCTAGAACTAAAACTCAGCATGCTAATTAAAAACACCACCACTACAATATGTAGAAAAATGTTATGGCCAATATGGATATTTTTGATGGCCGATGCAATATCTTGGAGTGCTGATGGCTGATATAAAGCTGATATATTACATCATACTTTTCCAATAGCGCTTACTTTCTTTAAGATTGAATAATTTATTCAACACAACTGTTAAGCAGAAATGGTAAACTAGGGAAGATGGAGAATGCCGCTGTCAGGCTAAAGGTCCTGCTTCCACTTATCGGCCAAACTGAAAAACGTATCATCCAATAATCAACCAATATATTGGCCTTGACGATTTATATTGCTGACCACTATTCATGATCCATTAGTATAGGTCCTCACATCAGAAAATATAATGTGGTCAAACAAAAAAAAAACTTTTTTGAACTTAATGTGAGTATGTTGTTTGTTTTCTCATAGGATGCTCTGATTGACACAGTGAGGCGGTCCAGGGTGCACTTTGTGCATTGTCTGCTGCCTAAAGCAGAGACTTTGACTGGGGATGTGAAGGTGCTAGGAGGACCCTCACCTCGCTCTGGGGAGATCGAGGCACACGGAGAAAGCTGTGACAACGGCCTCATGCAGCTGGATGTGAGCTTGCTTCGGGCACAGCTCCGTGGCTCCAAACTGCTCGACGCCCTCCGTATCTACCGCCAAGGTTAGAGTTTAAAAAGCCAGGCATTAAAAACGCAAGATAAAGACAGTAAACGACCCTCGTTATAGATCTGTGACCTTTATTTTGAAAAGAATGTAGAAAAATCTATGAAGATAGGAAAGATTTGAAAGTTCAAATTTACCATGCCGGTTTGACTTTTCCGAATAACGTGTTTTTCTCCCAGGGTTTGTTGACCTTTGGAGTTTTCTAGGGCTTATGTGGTCAGGAACTGCCTAGTGTTCTATTTGTAAAATTTTTTTGAGACATTCATAGGCTTATTTTGTTCAGTGCTTTAAAAGAAAATCAGCAAAATGCCATTGGAAAATGTTTTGGCACATTTCAGTCCAAAGCCCTGAATAAGCAAAACATTCTTAAGATAAGCGACTGACCAATGCCCTCATCATTGCTCTCTGCTGAACCTACACAAGCCCTGTAGCTTTCTAGAATCTCACACGTCCTTCTCTTGTAATGCTCCTGTCATTTGGCTCTTCCCATCCTCAAGGTTATCCCGATCATTTAGTCTTTTCGGAGTTCCGCCGTCGCTTTGATGTGCTGACTCCCCACCTGACGAAGAAGCATGGGCGGAACTACATTGTAACTGATGAGAGAAGGGTGAGTGTTCTTTTATGTGTGTGTTTGTGAGTGTGTTGTTTCTCCGAGTGCTGTTTGGCTCCTCCTTCATGAGCTGCTCTTCCATGTAATTGATTATGACAGTGCTCAGGGCAGAGAGCTGTGTTGTTGATTAATGGGCTGTAGTACACATCTTTTCCCTCTTAATCTCGGCTGTGCTCTGGTGACAGGGCAATAAAGGCTTTAATCAGGGCCCAGAGTGACGACTCTATCAGTGGCATCTTGTCCTATCACTGACCCGCTTCTGTTATTGAGCCTACGAAGACCTGAAATGTCTTCATGTCAACTTCGTGTGTGTGTGTGTGTATAAATATAAATATAAATAGACTACCAGTCAAAAGTTTGGAAACATTAAGGTTTTTTAATGTTTTTAAAGTAGTCTCTTATTCTCACCAAGGCTGCATTTATTTGATCAAAAATACAGCAAAAACAGTATTATTGTGAAATATTGTGAAAAATTTGAATATATTTTTAAAATGCTATTTATTTCTGTGATTCAAAGCTGAATTTTCAGCATCATTACTTCAGTCTTTAGAGTCTCACTAATATGCCGATTTGCTGCTCAAGAAACATTTATTATTATCAATGTTGAAAACAGTTGTGTACAATTTTTTTTCAGGACTATTTAATGAATAGATAGTTCAAAAGAACAGCATTTTTCAGAAATGTAAAGCTTTTGCAACATTTATAAATGTCTATACTGTCACTTGATCAATTTAATGCATCCTTGCTGAATAAATGTATTCATTTCTTTAAGTTATTTCCCCCAAAGGTAGTACAATGTTACAAAAGCTTTCTATTTCAGATTAAAAAACTGTTCTTTTGAACTTTCTATTCATCAAAGAATCCTAAAAAACATTTTTTTACACAAGTGCTTTCAACATTGATAATAATCATAAATGTTTATTGAGCATCAAATCAGTATATTAGAATGATTTCTGAAGGATCATGTGACTGATCAGTAATGAAGCTGAAATTTCAGCTATGCATCACAGGAATAAACTGCATTTTAAAATATATTAGAAAAATGTTATTTTAAATTGTGAAAATATTTCACAATAATACTGTTTTTGCTGTATTTTGATCAAATAAATGCAGCCTTGGGGAGATTTAAGAGACTACTTTCAAAAACATGAAAAAGTTTGAGTTTGAAAAGTATGAAGCAAAATACAGGGAGTGCAGAATTATTAGGCACGTTGATTTTCTGATCAAATTTTTTTTCCAGGCACATTTGACCAATTCCAAACCACAGTAATCCTAATAACTACTATTGATTTAGTATTTAATAATGTATAAGTGATATATAATTGTTCATGAAGGCTGGAAATGAAAATCACCTTATATTCAGGTGTGCAGAATTATTAGGCATGTTTTCTTTTACAGATAAATTGAGCCAAAAAAGAGATTTAACTCAGACTGAAAAGTCAAAAAGTATTAAATGCCCATGAGAAGGATGCAATACTAATGCAATACTAGACATTGCAGTTAAGGCGTGACCATTGGACAGTGAAATGCTCGTTGGGTCAGCAGGATCTGACAAAAACAGGTGGTGAAGAAAAGACACCTGTTAACTGCAAAAGAATTAAGAATTAAGGTGAAGAATTAAGGGTGAAACCATCAGGAACCCTTTAGTCTCCAGCGCCACCATTTTCCAAAGCTGCAACCTACCTGGAGTCTCCAGAAGTGCAAGGTGTCAGGATCTCAGAGACTTCAGTTAGGAAAAGAATCCTAAAAAATGACCCCCACTAGATAAGAATCACAAGCTGAAGTGTTGTAAAATACATGAAGAAGGTTTTTTTATAGGCTTTATGGACAGATAGGTTGAGAGTGACTCTTGAAGGACCAGCACCACATCCTCTAGTACCACTGTTTGAAGAATTAATCTTCCAGAATCTGGCAGTACGTTTTGGGAGTTAATTTTTAGTCCATCTCTGCAAAACGGACTTCAGGATGGACTAAAATGAACTCCCAAAACGTACTGCCAGATTCTGGAAGATTAATTCTTCAAACAGTGGTACTAGAGGATGTGGTGCTGGTCCTTCAAGAGTCACTCTCAACCTATCTGTCCATAAAGCCTATAAAAAAACCTTCTTCATGTATTTTACAACACTTCAGCTTGTGATTCTTATCTAGTGGGGGTCATGTTTTAGGATTCTTTTCCTAACTGAAGTCTCTGAGATCCTGACACCTTGCACTTCTGGAGACTCCAGGTAGGTTGCAGCTTTGGAAAATGGTGGCGCTGGAGACTAAAGGGTTCCTGATGGTTTCACCCTTAATTCTTCACCTTAATTCTTAATTCTTTTGCAGTTAACAGGTGTCTTTTCTTCACCACCTGTTTTTGTCAGATCCTGCTGACCCAACGAGCATTTCACTGTCCAATGGTCATGCCTTAACTGCAATGTCTAGTATTGCATTAGTATTGCATCCTTCTCATGGGCATTTAATACTTTTTGACTTTTCAGTCTGAGTTAAATCTCTTTTTTGGCTCAATTTATCTGTAAAAGAAAACATGCCTAATAATTCTGCACACCTGAATATAAGGTGATTTTCATTTCCAGCCTTCATGAACAATTATATATCACTTATACATTATTAAATACTAAATCAATAGTAGTTATTAGGATTACTGTGGTTTGGAATTGGTCAAATGTGCCTGGAAAAAAAATATGATCAGAAAATCAACGTGCCTAATAATTCTGCACTCCCTGTATACATTTATCGCAGATATAATTCCATTGCCTGCTGAGCTTGAAGCACTGTCGTTGACCGAACGGTCACTATCCTGATTGGGTCACCAAGAAAGTTTATCATTTGCACGCGTTTTAAGCCTCGCCAATTTAAACATTCAAGTGCACAAAGACACGAATGAGAACTCGGTGCAGTACTCGCACGCTGTGTGTGAAAAGTTTTGTGTGCAGACACATCCGAAGCATGCGCCCAGAAAGCTGCTTTTCAGACAGCGAATAACTAAATTGAATTCTCTTTCGTGTCGTCTTGCGCTTGAACTAACAATGTCCAGTGTTTCCCATAGGTTGAGAATTTACTTGTGGTTCGGTGCAGTGCTTGATGAGCGGGTTCCAAATAATCTAGTCAAACAAAGGTTTATAAATTGATATGCAGATAAAATTTACTTTTATTAACAGTAATGCCCAAAAAAAATATATATATGGAAAATGTAAGTATTCTACTCTTATTAAATGTAGACTACCATTGTTCTTCTATAGTATCACACTGAACTGACCGACAGCTTCAGTGATAATAAAAGAGCACTCTTTACTTGTTTTCTGAGTAATATAGTCACAATATGAATAAAAGTTTTTCATGAGACTTTGTAACTTCCTACTTTTGTCCATATATTAGGCAGTGGAAATTGCTAATAAGTCAATAAGTGCTCCTCTGCCGCCATCTACTGGTTATAGTGGTACATTCATGTCTTTTTTTTAAATAATAGTGCTTGTTTGCCACACAGTTGCCTACACCTTTAAACTTTTAGTTTTACAATTCATCACATTGAAAATGTGAAGAGCACATGTGAAGAGACACTGAGCTGATCACGTGAGCACTTCTCTTAACGCAGCACAAACATACAGTCTTTTTTTATTTAAAAAGGACAAAGCCTTATCAAGCTTTCGATTTTAGTTTGTTTAACAGCAATTATGCAAAACACGTAATTAAAGACCTTTTGTGTTATTAGGAGATGTTTAAATATATTTTCGGCCCACCACAGTCTACTTAATGAATGGGAAGCACTGAAATAGATTTGTGGCTGTCAATGTTGATATTGTGGCAGGCTGCACATAAACAGTCGAGAAAGACAATGCATGTGTAACCAGTATATTGGATCCGTGCATTGTGTTTTAAAGTGACAACAGCCTCATATTCCTGCTCCTGTCTGTGTTTTTAATGTTAATCAAACAACAAAGGACTCACTGACTGCTATTGACTGAATAACTTTTGTAACTTTAACTTTTGTTTCATTTATATTTAATTTATTCAGTGAAGACTATGAAAAATAGTAACAAATAATGAGTAAACGAGTCCAAACTTTTGACTGATACTGTATGTATATTATATATCTGTTTATGTCACAGATAATAGTTTTATATTTTTGAGAATACAAACATGTTACTGGCTCAAAAAAATGTATCTCAGGAGAACGATTATTTGTTTGCATGTTGCTTTAGCTGTGTTTTACTGAGGTCACGCTGTGGTAACCAGACATCAGCAGATTGCCCATTAGACCTGTGATCTATCTGCAGCTGCTCAGTCTGAGGCGTGGCCTTTCGCTCATCTCTCACCGAACCGGTTCACCAGTCGGGCCCTGTGTCCCTGCAGAGTGCGCTCAATACATCCCTGTGCTTTTAGCTCAAACTCTAGCCATTATTCATCAGTCCACAGAGATTTTTTTAATCCCCTGCCATATTGTTATTTGCCTGACATCCTGTCAGGAAGAAAGCACTCATGGGTGAGTAAAAGAGAGAGGTCAGACATTAAGACAGTTGTTTGTGACCCAGTTTCACCAAGCTGGGTTAGCTTTTGGACAGAAAGAGCGCCCCAGTCAGCACACTGTCCTCTTGGTGCTCTGAAGTGGTTGGCACACTAGATCTTTATGCCTGTCTTGCTGTTTTCTACATGTGTGTCTGTCTCTCTGTGTGTTTCAGGCTGTCGAAGAGCTGCTGGAGTCTCTTGAGCTGGAAAAAAGCAGCTATCACATGGGCTTGAGCAGAGTAAGTAATACTTACATTCTCCCTCTAAACTAAACCTTAAAAATGATAATGTAGCTAGCGATATTAGACCTAGAAAAGGCTCATAAGCTGCATTACTCAAGCTATTCACTCTGGCCAACATTTTTTCAAATTCAGTGGTGTACAGTGGTGTTCTGAAATGAGGAGGCAGGTTCTCTGTTTTTTTTTTAAAAATATATAAATTCATGTTTACACATGTTTATTTATTCAACCTGAAAATGTGTCAACATTACTTATGCTCTCCAGAAAACAACAACAACAACAAAATGTGTCAACATTACTTATGCTATCCAGAAAACAACAACAACCAAAATAGTTCTATTTTGTTGTTTTTTTATTAACAATGTAATTATTGTTCTATTTATTGAAGCAAAGTATATTTCTCATTTAAGTTTTTCTCATCATTTATTAACGGAGTACAGTTCATTTCACCAAACCGAGGTGAGGGTTTTTGGGTACTGCTTAAGTAGGGTATTCCTGCAATACCGGAGGCTGCAGTTTCAGGACCAAATTTTTTAGGACCCTAGTTTTTTTTTAAATACAATTTTATAGCACTTACTATTCTACTATTCTACTAACTTACTAAAGTTAAGTAAATGGTAAAACTTGCTCTACAAACTAGTGTGTTTATTAGTAGTGTTTCTGTCAGTCCTGTTCCTGGAGGCACACCAGCAGTACACATTTCCAAACTCTTACTAGTCAAACACACCTGATTCAGCTCATCAGCGCATGACCAGAGACTCCAATATATGGGTCAGATAAGAGAGACATCCAAAATGTGCACTCTTGGTGTGCCTCCAGGAACAGGGTTGGGAACACTGTATAAGTACATAAATTAAAAATAGTTTGAACAAATATGATTTGAAAACAAATACTGCGCCTGCATCTGTTTGTTTGAAGTTTGAATCTGGTCTCCTCTGTTGGAGTAGAATGGCTAGATGGTGCTGTTACACAAAACTAGGGTCCTAGAAAACGCGGTCCTAGAACTTGAAACTGCAGCCTCCGGTATTGTAGCAAAATTTTGCAGCAATAATCTCGGACTGTTACCACATTCTCCCACAATGTGGCTGTTCCTGCACCTGCAATTTTTGTATCCACTCCAAATATTAGGGCTATGCTAAACGTTCAGAATAACAGACAAAATAAATAAAACATTTTGTTTAATTAAACTGACCATAAGGTAATACTAATGGAAAGCACCACACATGACAAACACAGTTGGCCAATTTTTTAATAGCCTTCTAAAACTCAACTTTTAAAACAAAACATCACAACTAGCGGAGCCTAAAAAACATATTTAAACATTAGTGTAACAATACACACCTAACAGTAATTAACCTAACAAGGCACAATATTTAATTTAGTTATAAAATAAATAAATACATAAAATAAATATTAAACAAATAAAAAAATACGCATACGAATGCCCCTTAAAACATTTGAACATGACTCAATAATTAAATATATTGGTGTTAGATTTCCAAGAGTACTGCCTTTTTCCCCATTCGATAGTGCGCTTAATTAATTCATTACACAAAAGTTATTCATGTCTCGTGAAGAGAAACATGAACTGCAAATACATTACCAACATAACAAAACTCTGTCCATGAGTGTTGTCTTGAGTCGCTCTCTCACAGATATATTCTATGATTTTTGCAGTTAATTTGGTTACAATGAATGGAGATTGGCGAATATCTTAGGTTTTTCCTTGGGTGCTCTACCATTTCCATAGGTGCTCGAGCCTTGGATGCAGGGATGCTCAAAATAAAACATGCAAGTTTTGAGAGCGCAGAAAATCACTCTCTGTTTAACATCCGCCATTCAACTTAATTTGTCCAAATCCCAGGACCCGCGCTATATTTTTTGACCGCCCAATCCCACCCACAGCAAAGGTAAAACTCTTGGCACCCATGAGATTTGTGTTGGGACTCACGGGATCTCAATCCCAATGCAGCCTTCCCAAGATTGCGATTTCATAAAAGTGATGATGGATATTCCATGTAGGTCTACTCTGGTTGCATCTACTTACAACATGTTTTATACTGAGTGTGAGTGAGCATTGTAACCAATCACAGACATGTCTGTTGAGTGCACGAATGCCATCGTGAAACGTTGAGCCAATTTAAGAGCATTTAAGCCTGATTTATAGGTGCATGTTTTCACTTTTGTTCGTGGTACAACAAGAAATGAGCGCCAAGGAAACACGATCTAGCATAATGAGGCTTCAGAACTGAAGCAAAAAGTATCATTGGAAATTTTGAATAATTTTGGAGTTTGCTAGATTTTGGGCTGCTTTTTTGACACCCAAAAACGCACCGCAAGCAAGAGAGTCAACAAAACTAGAATGCTCCCAGCCAATACAGTAAGATTTGTTGTGCATTTCATTCATTGATTATAATGGGAGCATTTGTGCGACTCCTGACAATTGGTGCGCTCATGCGGAACTGTTAATCTAATTAATTACTTTTACGATATCAGGGTTAGAAATTGACAATTGGGTTTTTCAAGTCATAATCATAAAGCTGTAATGTCATCTAAAAAAAGACTTCACTTTTTCACTCCCTCTATGTTATGGATCAGTGCATTGAATCAGTTTGTGGCATACAGATTCGGCCTGAGTCACGAGGATCAGTTCCAAACAGATGGCATGATTTCCATTTAGATTGCCGAAACATTCGCTTCTTCTACACCTCTTAGACACAGACAGGCTTTAATCCGCTCTGCCGCTGTGCTCACATCTGGACGGAAAGTTTGGCAGAGTGGGCTTCGGCCAAAAAGAGTCATCTCCTCCTCTCCTGTCGTAAAGCATTCTCTGCTCTGCGCCGATGCTTTACCCAGAATGCTTAGCTGCAGATGGGACATGGCTGGCACCGTTGGCAGGCCTCATTGGTGGGTATGCTGGAGCGAGGAAGACAATTATTGTGAGGTTTTCTGAGATTGTATGAGCTCTGCTGGAAGGTTGTGCCATTGCACTCAGGGTCTCTTCACTACACTTCGAATGATTAAAGCAGAAATCCTTTTGTGCATCTTCTGTAGACGAGAGATTGATTCTGGCGAGGCACTGGCTTGCTTTGTTCGGTTTACTCTGGCTTGGTGCTCGCCGATAACTCACTACAAACACCAATCAGCACCGCAAGATATTGCGCTTTCAGACAAAGAACAGCAGCCTGGAGAGAGAGCCAAAATAAATAATCACATTCTGATAAATAGCTGATTACATAAATGGGAATAGAGAAAAATGTGTGCAGGAAATGCACAAATTATTAGTTGACAGCCATCATTTTAGAATGCCATTTCAGTATAGATATGGTGATTCTGATATATAGTTTCACCCCTTTTTTTTATACATTTTTTTGCTTAATTTTTACAAATTAAAATAAAATGCAAATACATGTAAAATAAAATCCATATATGGTATATGTAATATGTGGTCATATTCTGTATATGTAGCTCACCTCTGATTTTATTTTTATTTATTTATTTTATTAAATGACATAAAAAAAATTATGTAAATTATTTATTTATTATTTACTAAGTAAAAAACATACATTTTATAAAATAAATATAGTTTGAATAATTTTTTTTTTACAGATTTAATTTGTTTGAAGATGTCACTTGGTTTGATGTTTTGTATCTAATGCAGTGACATTCAGACATTTTCAAGCGTGTCTTGTGTGTCCAAATACTTTTTTTGCAGCCAGTGTAGATGGAACAAGATCCTAACCAATCATGAACTCCCATTGCTGCTTATTGAACCAAGTCATTGTTCAGTTGCCACCTTAGTACAATACATCCGTCTAAATCACAGACTCCCCCACAGACTTAGACACAAGCTCCTCTCTTTGCACTCCTCCATTGCCATTTGTTTCCCCTTTTCTTTGTGAGGAATTTCATTCTCTTCGTCTCCATGGAAAACGCTGCCATTTGACCCCCATGAAAAGACCTTTCCACCATGCTGACCTATGATGCTCTTGTGTGGAAAAGACTGGCGAATCACAGGCCTGCTGGGTGAATGTCAAGGGGCAACATGGCTAATAAGAAGCTGCACGCAACAGACATTTCTACTAACACAGAACTATCTTCATGTTCTTCAAATGAACACATCCAACGGAGTCTCTTAGGATGATGTGTTAAAAAGCGTTTCACACATGCTCCGTGATGCTGTGGATAATGTCTTTTAGCATCTCCGCCTAATCTTACATTTGACTCAAGAGGACCATGAATGAAGTTCTCGTTCGGGTGATATCAGGCCTTTTTTCCAGCACATCTTCACTGACATTGAGAAATGAAACTCAATTTTCCCTGGCTACTCTCCTGAGGTGGAGAGGTCCCACTCTGATATTATACCTGCCTGAAAGCAGATAAGTGTGTGTGTGTGTATTGGCTGCCCAGCAGGTAGCTCAGCCCTGATGTTCTAATTTGCGAGGTTGTAAAAGGTTTGTTGGGAGCGTTTCGGGTAAACATATTGTCCTTTATTTTTATTTGTGGTACCGTAGGGTTGGCAGCGAATGCCATAGGGTCTGAAAGCTGTCAAACTTTACATGAATATGAAATCATTTCATAACACTCCATTCTCCCCTATGATCTGATGCTTGGAGCTCAGAGAGATTGCCTCCTGTAATAACAATAACTGAGGCTCTACATCACTGAAAGGCTCTGGCTGCCTTTGATGTGAAAAGGAAGATTATACCACAGAGCAGCTCCACATAAAGGCTCAATCAAGAGGCATTTGTTGCCATTCCCTCAGATGAGTAGTAATTGCAGCAGTGGACTCATCCTCTCTCTCTCTCTCTCTCTCTCTCTCTCTCTCTCTCTCTCTCTCTCTCTCTCTCTCTCTCTCTCTCTCTCTCTCTCTCTCTCTCTCTCTCTCTCTCTCTCTCTCTCTCTCTCTCTCCTCCCTCCATACTATATTGCCAAAAGTTTAGGGACGCCTGCCTTTACATGCACATGAACTTTAATGACATCCCATTCTTAATCCGTTGGGTTTAATATGGAGTTGGCCCACCCTTTGCAGCTGTAACAGCTTCAACTCTTCTAGGAAGGCTTTCCACAAGGTTTAGGAGGAGTGTGGTTATGGGAATTTTTGACCATTCCTCTAGAAGTGCTTTTGTGAGGTCAGGCACTGATGTTGGATGAGAAGGCCTGGCTCGCAGTCTCCACTCTAATTCATCCCAAAGGTGTTCTATCGGGTTGAGGTCAGGACTCTGTGCAGGCCATACAAGTTCCTCCACACCAAACTCGCTCATCCATGTCTTTATGGACCTTGCTTTGTGCTCTGGTGCGCAGTCATGTTGGAACAGGAAGGGGCCATCCCCAAACTCTTCCCACAAAGTTGGGAGCATGAAATTGTCCAAAATGTCTTGGTATGCTGAAGCATTAAGAGTTCCTTTCACTGGAACTAAGGGGCCAAGCCCAACCCCACACCATAATCCCCCCCCTCCACCAAACTTTACAATGCAGTCAGGCAAGTACTGTTCTCCTGGCAACCGCCAAACCCAGACTGGAGACAATCCCAGACAGTCCATTGGATTGGCAATCAGAGAAGCGTGATTCATCACTCCAGAGAACACATCTCCTCTGCTCTAGAGTCCAGTGGCGGTGTGCTTTACACCAATGCATCCACTTGGTGATGTAAGGCTTGGATGCAGCTGCTCGGCCATTCCATGAAGCTCTCTACGCACTGTTCTTGAGCTAATCTGAAGGCCACACAAAGTTTGGAGGTCTCTAGCTATTGACTCTGCAGAAAGTTGGCGACTTCTGCCCCGCTCTGTGATTGAGTTGATTTTGTTCCAAATTGCTTCCACTTTGCTATAATACCACTAATAGTTGACCGTAGAATATTTAGGAGTCAGGAAATTTCACGAATAGACGAATTGCTCAGGTGGCAACCTATCATGGTACCACGCTTGAATTCACTGAGCTCCTGAGAGTGACCCATTATTTCACAAATGTTTGTAGAAGCATGTGTATATATATGCTTTAAAACAATTTTCCAAAGCAACACTTTGCAGCACACCCTCCTGTACACCACAAATCTGGTGCCATTTTAATTAGGATTCTGTTCATCTACATTAATCCATCTTTAAAACTAATAAAATGCTAATGCAATTAGACCTTGTCCACAGACTTTGATGAATGCACATCTGGAAAAAACGCAAGGTCCACTTCCCTCAAATTTCTCTGATTAAATGGCCTAATGGAGTAGGATTCCGAAGTGTTAATCCAACTCGGTTTGACACCCCCACCACAGAGCGGAAAATTACCAGTAAACAGAGCATGGGCAGCAGTTTAAAGGAACTCCTCACGATTTCAGACAGGGTGACTGCAGAATGGAAAATCTATGACTATGAATGTTACATATAAATAACATGTATAAATAAATAAATGTAAAACAATAATACAAGAATAAAATTTTTTTTTTTTAAACTAATCTTATACATATAAATAATTATTTTATTTCAATTATGAATACATTATATTATACAATATTACTATTATTGTTTTTAACAGTGTGCCATTAACCACATGTTATGAATTCAGTGAATGTTCATTATGAGAAAGTTTGTTGTATTTCCATATATCTCATAGCAGTGGTCTGTTTGCAGGTGTTCTTCAGAGCAGGTGTTTTGCCTAAGCTGGAGGAGCACAGAGATATCCAGACCAGACGCAACATTACCCTGTTTCAGGCTGCGTGCAGAGGCTACCTGGCTCGACAGGCCTTCAAGAAGAGGAAGGTAACTCTTAAAAAAGAATTCATACTATAAATAATTTACAACATGCATACCCCTGGAACATTTAAGACATCGTAAGCCACCTTTTGTCCCACCTAATGGAAATGTTTTGTGTTTTTGGGCGTCTGTCCCATTCTCAATCAGAGCACTCCGTACTTCAGTTCATTTGTCGTGAGGTTTGTCTCAGAGTCCATCAGAAATGTCATTGCTGTCTTGAAAAAATCCCTCTGCCTGTGGCCTTCACTGACAGATAACATTCAATCAGCGCATCTCCGGGGAGGAAGCCACCTGCCCCACTGCCCTCCATCACAGGCCTATTGATTCTCCCGCCACTGCGTGCCTTGCACTCTCGCCTGCCCCATCTCTGTCCATTAATATCTGCTTTGCCACTCACGCCGTCTATTTTTGAATTGAAGCCCTTCTATTCTGCCCTTGTGTCTTTCTTTCAATCTCTGGTCCTTTGTGCCCCTTTCTTGCTCTCTCACTTTCACACTCATGCTACCCTCAGTGGGATTGGCTCAGGATGTGAGGGCTGGTCCTACAGTTGCCTGTGACTCTGTCTCTCTCCCCTGAGAAGACTGGGCCCCTGTCTCAGTAAAACTCATGTGAATGGAGGAGGTGGGCTCGATGCAACTCCTCACACTGCTGTTGGCCCTCGGTGGTCAGCTGCCTTGGCAATACAACTTCATCAACATCCACTTCCTCTTTCAGTATTGCACAAAAACAGAGAAGGCTTTTCTTGGCGAGACTATGTTTTCAGTTTACCTCAGAGCTCCTGACAGGAGTCAAGACTGTTTACTGGATGTTTTGCTGTAAGTAAAAGCAGTTTGAATAAGGTATTTTTACTCTTGTTGGCTGTAGTTGGTATCATAGATGTTAGTAGGGGTTGTTTTCTTACTTTAGATCCTGTGTTACGTTCTTTTGTCTCTGTTGTTTAGCAGGGCTCCTTGTAAGGCGCCTTTTGTAACTGATTTGTAGGTGAGCCATAAAAGAAGTCAAGTGTACTTTGTTTGATTTCTTTGACGAAGTTGGACTGCAGCTTGCCATTTGTTGAAGGGTTCACTGTTATTTTCTACTTTCTGTACAGTTATTGTCCCCACAAAGAGCCTTGTCTGGATGCCTCTGAATCACAGCGACCTGTCCCCAGAGGAATTTATTTCCTTAGAAAGAAATCTTTTGTCAAGCTTGTCAGAAACCTATGCTTCACGCTAGACTGAGAAATCCGTCTAGGGATTTGTACTGGACTGTATCCGTAGAAAGTCTCCTCATGGGCCGTAACCTCAGACGCCCATGCACTTACAGTACCAAAGCTTGTCAATGTTTGCAAGTGTTTTTGAGAATAAAATAATCACATTTGTCAAAGTGGCATCAGTTTTTTTAAAGATATTCAAGGAATTTGTTTGGGACTGTTGCTAAATTTAAATGTCCACGAATAGAATTGTACATTATGCCATGTTTTTTAAGTTGGTGAAATAATTCGTACATTTTAATTTTTTAGGTTTTTTGTTTGCAACCTGCCACAAACTGACATGTCTGTCTAATAGTTTAAATCTTTTTTTATTATTTAATTACATATTTTAAAGTATGTATTATTAATATTATTATTGATGCACTACCATTTAAAATTTGGGAGTTTGTTAGATTTTTGAATCCACAAAATACTTTTATTCAGTAAGGGTGCATTAAATTGTCAAAAGTGACAGTAAAGACATTTATAATGGGAAAAAAAAGATTTCAAATAAATGCTTCTTTTGAATAATATCATAGAAGCCTCAAAATATCTATCTCAGTTTCCACAAAAAAATAATAAGCAGCACAAGTATCAATGTTTCTTGAGCAGCATATTAAAATGATTTCTGAAGGATCATGTGACACTGAAGACTGGAGTAATGGCTGCTGAAAATGAATAAAGTACATTTTAAAATATAAAATGGTTATTTTAGTTTGTAATAATATTTCAAAATAAAAAATAAATGCAGCCTTGGTGAGCATAAGAGACTTCTTTAAAAACATTTTTAGAACATCTGACCCCAACTTTTAAATGGTATTGTATATACAATACATATATGTACCATTTATTTTATAGTATTATTTAATTTATTTTTATATATTTTAATTTCAAGTTAATTTGAAATTTCGACAAAAAGTGTCAAAAAAATAAATGTCTGGTTATGTGAGACAATGGCCCCTGACCTAGTGATGAAGACAGTCTTGAACAGAATCTCAGTATCATATCCTCTTCCAGATCTAAAAAATAAGTGGAAAGTGGAAGTGGAAAGACCCAAGCGTGAGCTGAAGTCATTTGTGTTGTAGGATGTATTTAACAATGTCAAGACAAGAAGTGTTGAGTTGAATCGTTACGGTAGATCCCTGAGAGACAGACAAGTGGGACCAGACTTCCTCTTACAGACCACAGCTGCCACAATGCAAAATCAATTTGCTTGTTTCTCTCTCAGATCGATAATTGAGGGATCTCAGCACCTTGAAGTCTGTTCCAGTTTTAGACTATCTAAGAGTGTGTTCTAAGCCCTTAGTCCCCCCAGATTTCTCTGTCTTTCCTCTCTCCCTCTTTCTGTTTGTCTCTGTTGGGGGGCGCCTGAACAGAGAACTCCACGCGGGCTCCTTTGAAGCACGCCGGCCTGCTCCTTCCAAATTTTCTTTGACGTTCAATGGAAACGACACTAGAGGGAGCTGGGAATTTCACAAATGCCAATCGTGTCTCTAATTAACTCATTGCCTTAAGACACAAGTTTCATTCCAAGTGTGAACAGGTGCCCTTGCAGTCACGTGTGAGTGCGCTCAAATGTCCTTGTGTTCATACGTGCGGATGAATGCCACCTGCAATTCACACCGCACACCTGTTGGAGGGGTTGTGTCCGACTTTGTTGGCATCGCATCCGTTTGTACATAACACTTAGTTCCTCCTGCCAGGCCCCAGGGCTCACAGGCACCATTTCCTCCAGACGGCCATTTTAATTAGGAAGCTCTTCCCGATTTCGCCGTCTCTTACAAGCTGTTTAGATGGCTGTTTGTGGCATTTGTTATGGTCAAAGCGTGGCAAATGAGCTGCAGTGCATATGTCGGCCACGCGCCGCCTCTGTTCTGTGCCGAAGCTTTCTCGCCGTGACAAATTAGACATAGTCTGAACGCAACGTGCACAGACTCGGCCCCGTTAATGTGCTGAATTGGGCCTGTCTAATTGGGTTTCCAGATAATCCTCTATTATTTGAATCGTCCCTGTTCCTGCAGCATGTAAATCTTATGCAGGGTTTAAATCAGCTGCCAAGTAGTATTGAAGTTTAATTGAATTACTCAAAGGGGCTTGGGGCTTTTGCTTCCAGCTGCATTTCTACACAATTGGTACGACTCCAGAATCCCTCATCTGTATAGCCTTCTGACAGCCTCTTTGAAGAAAATGTGTTTGTTCTTCCTGTGATCAACACCAGTTATGGGTGTTTTGCTAAGGTTGAGTATGTAAGCTGTGTTAACGTCCACTTAATGAAGTAGAGCAGCGTTTATTCAAACTTTGAGTGTAAATAAGTGGGTTGCACACTGAGATGTGTGCGATGACTCTACGTTCATGCCACATCAGAAATATGAAAAATGTAAGGGTTTCATTTTATTTTAATGGTCCCTTTAACACATTCTGTTTACTATGTAACGTTGCACCTACATGTCTACTTACTCTCATTAGATTGTTAGTAAGAGAGAGTATTGGTAGACTGGTAGGGTTATGCCCAATTTATACTTCTGCGTCGAGTGTACGCCGTAGCTACGTTGTAGGCTGTGTGTTGCACGCGTAGGATACGACGTACCCTGACGTGCACCTTTCCAAAATTGTGACTGGTGTGATTGGTCTGCCAGAACCCCTCCCTCAGGGGTACACGTGATCCCTCTGCATGTGTAACTGCACGTCAACACGGGCAAGGACGCAGAAGTATAAAAGAAAATCGACTCGTAGGCTAGCCCATGTCTCAATGTAACAATTAGTTAACTACTGTACATTCATTAATATGAACTAACAATGAAAAGACAATAACACATTTGTTGATCTCAGATGATGTTGATTTTCAACATTTAAATATACATTATTAAAATTAAATGTTGTATCTGTCATATTATTTAATGGAGCTGAGCTAGCGTGAACTAACAATGAACAGTATTTTGAATAACTAACATTAACAAAGAGGAATAAATACTGTAACAAATGTATTGCACACTGTTAGTTAATGTTATTTAATGCATTAACTAATGTTAACTAATTGGACCTTGTAAAGTGTTACCAAACTTTTATTGGGTCTTCAGATTGATTATACTTCTCTCGGTGGTTCTTAGAATGTAAAAATTAGGATCCTGAAGTTTAGAGTCCCACCCTCAGGCTTATTGCGGACCGCACTGTGGACATCCCGGAGTTGAAAAGGTCCATTCAGAGCTGGTTCCCCCAAGGGAAGCTCTTTGACTGTGGGGCCCTGGGCCTCCAAACACAGGCCTGCTTTTGTCCATCTGGGCTCTGATTGGTTTGAACTACTGTATTTCACAAGCTCAAGACCTAAAGACCTGACAATTTCTCACTAGCACAGCGGTAGAAAGCACACACAGTCATAAACACAATGTCCTTTTTTTTCAGATCCAGGACTTGGCAATCCGCTGCATCCAGAAAAACATCAAGAAGAACCGGGGTGTGAAGGGCTGGCCGTGGTGGAAGGTTTTCACCACCGTCCGTCCACTCATCGAGGTTCAGCTGACAGAGGAGCAGATCCGCGGCAAAGACGTAAGCACCTGTCTTCTTCACTAACCACTTCAAATGCTGTAATTCGGCATGTCATGTACAGATTTTGCCTTTTGACAATAGTACAGCTGAATTCAAAGCCCATCTGTGTGGCTTTTAATGCCCCTCTCGGTTTCTCCGCCCCACGGGGTACCTCTCAAATTCAGCTGCAGCTCTCAGTCGCACCCAAATCGCCCGTCTCTTTGATTACTGTCTCTGAGGCTTCACCTCAATCCATGTGTTTGTAGAGTCCTGTGTGTGTTTGTGTGTGTGGAGAGTGGCAGGGTTGTGTGTATGCATACATTACCCATGTAGCATGCTGGATCAAAAGCAACTCTGCTTCCCGCGGGGAGTGCATTAGCATGTCACAGAGTGTGTGCGCGTGCATGCGAGTTTCGTCCACTGGGCCACATCCCGCTGAGTGCTGTGTAGCCATGCAGTCAGGCGTGCTCCTGCGAGAGACAGAAGGGTGCTGACACTGCCGCCAAACAGCCTGCTTTTAAAAAACAAACACGGAGTCACTATCTCCTCTGCACAAACAGCCTTCAGAGCTGCAACCGATTGGCTGTAGCCTGCAGTTCTCTCGAGCTAGCTAAAGAAAAGTTTAAGAAAGTAGGAGGAGGTTTGCGGTAATGGAGACGCAGAGGCTCCAAAGAGGGCAGGCTTTCTTCCCGTCTTTCATTCCGTTACAGTTTCTAATTTATCTCACCTGTCTATCTCTATACTTCGCTAAATATAGTAGCTGTCATTGTGTCCGAATGTGTAACTGTCTGTGGTTATTCCTTTACATATCAGCTGAATTTCTTGTCATCCTGCCTTTCTGTCTGTCGTCTTGTGTTGTTCTGATTGTCTAGGAGGAAATTCAGCTGCTCAAATTGAGGCTGGAGAAAGTGGAGAAGGAGAGGAACGAGTTGAGACTCAATAGTGACCGACTGGAAAGCAAGGTTAGTGTTTGAATTCAATTCAGTTCAGATTCAATTCAAAGAAACTATTGTTTTGTTTACACAAAGTTATGCTGAAGTCATTTGAGCATATCACAGGTGCATACGTGCTTGTGGGGTGTTCCATACCAAAGTTTCAGTAAATGATGCAAGTGCCAATGAAAATTTTATGATTCTCAATAAGAAATTTGAGATAACCGCAAAAACAATTGGGTTACGCTAATTAACATGCCTCTTTTATTTAAAAAGTTCATGAACATATTGTTAATATTAACAAATTAAAATTATGAATTAAATAAAACTATAATAAATAGTTTTTTAAACAGTAATATATATTTTAAAAAAATTATATATTTGATAATATAACATTTAATATATAATGTTTTTTATTCAAGTAAACAAAATTGACTTTAAAAAATTTAATTAAAAGTTTTTGTGTTTGAGTAAACATTCAGTAATAGCAAAAAAAGTAAATTAGATTAAAAGATTAGATTACTAAATAAATATATTATTATAAATATATAAGGATATATATTTTAGAATAAATTCATGCATCATTCTCTAATGTGCAAATCAATATTTTGCATATCTAGGGTTTTTTCCTGTTGAACCAAAATATAATACATTCCTAGATTTATATATGTCCATTTTAAGGCATCCATAATACATTTCTACAACGTGGTACTATATGTATGTTAATATTACATCAATGTACAAAATCACACCTTCACATACAGTCACAGACACCCAGACCTCACACCGTCACCATCTTAACACAATAGCAAAAAGCTTTCATTCCTATGTGAAATATGTTAGTGATGATATAAATGTGAAGTGTTGCATATTTTAGATGAGCTCATACACTAATTTTTTTTCGTTTGAATAGAGCACGTGTACCACCCACATCTAGTGGACGTACGCTTTATGTTAGCTGCTTATGTGTATGTTTCAGATCACAGAACTGTCATCAGAACTTGCAGATGAGCGTAACACAGGCGAGTCTGCCTCGCAGCTGCTGGAGTCCGAGACCTCGGAGAGGCTGAGGCTAGAGAAAGACATGAAAGATCTACAGGTAACACACACACTTGCTCGGTTTCGCTATCTTTGTGGGGACTCTGCATAGGCATAATGGTTTTTATACTGTACAAACTGTACGTATATTCTGTCCCCTACCCCTAAACCTACCCATCACAGAAAACGTTCTGCATTTTTACATTTTCAAAAAAACATAATTTAGTAATCCATTTCCCACGTGGGGACTGCTTGCTGGTCCCCACAATGTAGGTGATCTCAGGTTTTACTATCCTTGTGGGGACCTCCCATTTGGTCCCCACAATGTAATAAACGTGTGTACACACACACACACACACACACACACACACACACACACACACACACACACACACACACACACACACACACACACACACTTCTGAACAGAGATAGAGTTTGAGTTGATGGTTTTCTGTAAGGAATCTCCTCATGCCTGAAATAGATATTTTCCACCAAAGCATAGACAATGCAGTCCATGCAGCAGAGCGTGAGCCGTATACAAATTGTGTCATCTCATATTAAATATCCATGTGAAAGACAGTGTGTGTGAGCCAGCGACTACAGGTATTTGTCTCTGTATGCCTGGTGTGTGTGTGTGTATTGTGTGTTTTTATGTGTCTCTTAGGCTCAGGGTTGCCTGTGTGAGCAGATGGTCTGGGCATTTCCCTGCAGAACAGAGAGATGATGTGCTCTGCGTCTGTGTGTGTTTGCGTTTCAGGCCAAGTTTGACGCTATGAAGAAGCAGATGGAGTCTATGGAGATGGAAGTGATGGAGGCACGGCTCATACGTGCATCGGAGCTCAACGGGGAAATGGATGACGATGACACCGGTGAGCTTGTGACATCACTTCCTGGACAGAGCAAGATTGGAATAAAATGCATAATGGGATCTTAGTGAAGGGATTCCCTTATGATAGCTGAGCTTTGAGCAAAAACTATCAGAGCCTTCCTGAATCATTTTGGCAGAATTGAAGGGTTATCTGGGAGGATTTCCATGAGTTTGATGGCCCATGACTCTCTGGTGAGGGGTAGAGCTTCAGGTGTGCTGAGCGTTTCAGCGTGGCACCTCCAGACAAATGAGAAAATAATCTGTAGCATCAGAGCTGCTGCTCCTCATTAAGCTGTTTATATGGAAATGCCAGGGGGCAGTGAAAACACCAAACATGCGCTCTCTCTCTCCGTCTCTCTCTGTCTCTCTCTGTCTCTTCTGCTTTTGAAACTTTCCATGAAGAAATAATCCTTTCATGAAATAATCCTAAAAATTATGTATTTTTAAATTTAATATTAAGCAGCACAACTGTTTTTAACATTGATAATAATAATAATAATAAATTATTTTTGAGCACCAAATCAGCATATTAGAATGATTTCTGAAGGATCATGTGACTGGAGTAATGATGCTGAAAATTCAGTTTTGCATCACAGTTTCAGTTTAAAAATTATTATTTTTATTTAGTATTTGTTATAGTGTTTAGTTTAAAATGTTTCTTTGTTTTGGAAATGGGGTATAAAAATGGCAAATGTAATAGACAATTAATAGAAAACAAAACTGTCAGTTTACCTTGATTATCTGAGGTTGATGATCAATGATCAATATTTTGAGCACTTTCTTTCACTATGAATTTATTGAAAAATAAATAGTTGCTAATTTCTTCTCCTGATGGTGAGCAACGTGTTCTCTGTGAAAGCCTGAGCATGATAATACTCAGTAGTGCTCTTATTAGAATCACTGCTGTCATGAACAGAACTCATTTTAATGCACGTCAGACTGGTGACGGTTTGTTCTCACCTCTGTGTCACACAGCTGATCTCTGAGACGTAATGCCATTACACATTGAACATTTGATTTATTACACTTTCCAGCAATTACAGTTCGTTCTGTAATGGTAACATGGCATTGACCGGCTCCACTCTGCATCCCATCACTAAAGCCAACTCTCATATCTACTGTATGTTTCAGAGCATTTCAGTGATCTGATTTGATTAATTAATTTGTGTGTATTTGCTGCTAGTGAAATTTCCCTGGCAGAGGTCCAGAGTTTAAACCATGGCTCTCTTTAGGGAATGACCACAGAAAAATCTGCCCCGTGGTGTTTCACCTTGAAAATCATATTGCAATTATGATGCCAAATCATGTGATTTTAACTGCATTATGAAAAACATCTGACATCTCAAATTGCACCATGAACTTCAAGTGCACTGATCCAGTTGAGATAGTGTGTTTGGACTATTTGCAGTAGACAAAACAGAGTGCTGCCACTTTGCTTTGAAGCACTTGCACATTTATTTAATGAAATCACTGCAATTTGCAGTCTAGTAATCACACAAGGCCATCTCACAATGAACTGTGCGGCCTTAATCATCACTAACTCTGTGTTCAGGAGGAGAATGGAGGCTCAAGTATGAGAGGGCCATCAGAGAGATCGAGTTCACCAAGAAGAGACTTCAGCAAGAGTTTGATGACAAACTAGAGGTGGAGCAGCAAAACAAGAGGCAGCTGGAGAGAAAGGTAAGGACATCATACAAACACAAAAACATTTTTTTGCACTTAAAAGCTAACAGCTCAGGTCACTTTGCCACTGCCTTCAAGTCAACTAGGGATTCACAATATTAGTTCCATATCTGTTTTTTCAGACGATATTATTTTAGACATTTTATTGGCTGTTATTTGCTCGTTTCCTTTAGCAAATCTCAAAACATATCCATTTTTCAGGCTTCACATTATAATGTTTTGATGCCTAAATTCACTTAAAACATCACAACTTAAATCAATTGTTTTAAATGTTGTATTTTAATTTTATTTAGACAAAGTAAAGTTAAAACCAATTTATTGGTAATAACATAACAATAATTATCAGCTTATTGGTATTGTACAGAGTTTGAATAAAAGTGCATCCCTGCTGTTGATATTATTCTACCAAACTAACACACACCTCATAAAGACTCAGTATTCACTCGTATTGTCAGTGTGGGCCAACACAACAGCATGTACTGTCTCAAACATGAATGTATTAGCTGCAACTCACACATCTAGACAAGATGCTCACTGGATGGACAGATCCACCTGTATAGACTCACTGAGAATCTGTGTGTTTAGCTGACAGACCTGCAGGCGGACAATGAAGAGGTGCAGCGTGTGGCTCAGCAGCTAAAGAAGAAATGCCAGAGACTGACAGCTGAGCTGCAGGACACCAAACTGCACCTGGAGGGGCAGCAGAGCCGCAATCATGACCTGGAGAAGAAACAGCGCAAGTGAGTCAGAACAGATATTGGATAATTGTATCTCTTATATGGAGCACTTAATGGCGCAGCAAGATATTTTGTTGGTTCTATGTCTATTTCTGTCATGGCAGGATGTGTAGTAGTTTTAGTCAATGAAAGCTAATCATGATAGTAATTTTTCAGAATTATTGCACTTTCACCTATAAGCACAAATCAAGACAATGTCAGGTCATACGCATGGTTTATTGAGTTTCCTGATTTATAATCTCACATAAATTAACACACCCTCTGCATTATGAAAACTGGTAAAACTCAAAAGCTTCTCTAAAAAGCTAAAACAGTGAAATTCCTAAAAGTAATTCTATTAATTCCAAATTACATTAATGTTTTTCTATTTAAAACAACAGCAAAAAAAAATTGTGTTGTCACACGGAGTAAGATGCATTTAGTTTGGGTTACACTTTATTTTAAGGTGTCATTGTTACAGTGTAATTATATATTTAAGTACTGAGTAATATTAATTAGCAACATGTACATACTATAGGATTAGGATAGGATTAGGGTTTGGTTGAGGGTTAGTTGCATGTAATTATGCAAAATTGACTGTTATTACTATGGTAATTACATGTAACATATGTAACAAGGACACTGTAAAATAAATAAGTTACCTTATTTTGCTACCAGTGGATTACACTGGGCGTGTTGTATGTTTGTTAAACAATACAACAACGTTTATTGCCGTTATTTTAAGCTTTTTATTGAATCACATTCTATACAGACTGCAAACTCGCATTCACACCTCAGATAAAGTATGATTTCTGATATGGTGCTGAAGATTCTACAGCAGGGGAAAGAAACATGACACAGGGAACCTTCTAACTTGGTATATCATGAAAATAATCATTTTAAACATTAACAACAGGGTTCAAACAATGCTCTCAATCCATATCAGATGAAGATCACAATTAATTATAAAATCTATATTTTTACCCAACTCAAGTATGTTAAACATCAAAAATGTTCTGACAGGCTGTGATTTTATTGTTTCACACAGTTTTTTATTTAGAGGATGGTATAATTAATTGACGATGAATACGTGACACTGCTTGCCTGATTTAGACACTGTGTTAAGGCCCATTCACACCAAGAACGATAACTATTAAGATGCGTAACTACAACAACCGATTGGTTTATTATACGTACAGTTTATTATTATTGTAAGTTATGTTGTCTGCTATATTGCCTGCTTATTGTCCTTGGTGTGAACAAACCTTAAGAGTAGCCCACCAGTGCCTCAGGAACCAGCTTCTCAAAATGAAATATGTATGACTATCATTACTCTTAGTGGCATGCCCTAAACGGAGCGACGGTGGTTAATGTGCAAAGGTGCTGCAGCTAAGCCATTCTAGACTCTCAAGTAAACACTGGCGGAGGCTGTGCCTGTCACTGCAGACGGGATGTGTGAAAGTCCACTCTAAATGTAATGATCGGCCTGAGGCTCAGGGTGACGGCAGATTTAGCCAGTGGGAGGGATAGGGGGAGGGCAAGGAGAGTGGTCCTTCAATTCTCTGTGAGGCTAGGATTAACGCGAAGGGTTGCATAACTCATTTACGAGATCATAACAGGGCCTCTGAGAGAAGGGGGTGGAGAACGAAAGAGAGAACTAGAAAAAGAGAAAAAGAATGAACCGATTTGCCCCAAAGCATCACGACTCCCCCCTCCTCACACATTGTTACCCACTTAGTTAACCCAATCAGAACGCTTTCCACTAATGCCCCTCCTGACACGCGCGTCACACACAATACTGTAAGGCTTAGAGGAGTTTTAGTTTCTCGACACTCTGCTATGCTTAACAATTTTAGGAAAAGGAGGTATGTTTTTTTAATTTATTTATATTTTTTGTCATTAGACTTGTGCTTTAATTATAGTGTTTCATGTGATTAGAAATTAGCGATTACCTTTAGTTATTGCATTGTACATACAGTATTTTGACTAATGGTCAACTAATTGATTTTTCAATTATTAACACCGATATCATGAAATCAGATTTGCAGACAATGCCGTTTAATGGCAGCAAATAATATACACTTTTATTAAAAGCAAAAATAGGAAAAATTCCATACACTGTCACTGCAAAAACATAGTTTTTTTATAAAGATTTGCCAGCATTGACAGTCTGTTTTCCGTTTTTTATGGGATTTTTATTCAAAGTATGTGGGGGGTATTTATGTCTTTAATAAGTAATAATATTAAAATTAATTATCAATTGACATTGTTTTCTGAAGAATTTGTTACTGTCTGCTTGGCTGGTTAAAGGGATAGTTCACCCACATCATTTACTCACCCTCATTCTTAACGCATATAATTGTCTTTCTTCTGTGAAACCTAAAACAAGATATTTTGAGAAATGTCAGTGGAAGTTAA
This sequence comes from Gobio gobio, assembly GCF_949357685.1. Classification (NCBI taxonomy): domain Eukaryota; kingdom Metazoa; phylum Chordata; class Actinopteri; order Cypriniformes; family Gobionidae; genus Gobio; species Gobio gobio. The sequence continues at coordinate 32,280,260 of NC_137114.1, read as the reverse complement.
TTTTATAACCAAAACAGTTTGGTTACCAACATGCTTCAACATATCTTCTTTTGTCTTCCACAAAAGAAAGAAAGTTTGGAACAACATGAGGGTGAATAAATTATCTTTTGGGTGAGCGATCCCGTTTACTTTTGTCACGTTATTGGCTGGTGCAATAATATCAAACTGGCAAATATCATGGCTGTTACCATCTAATTACATCTAAGTACATCTAATTAAAATTTGTACATTTAATATTTACGTTTTTATACAAAGTGACATATAAATGAGGACCATCTCAAAAAAAAAAGGAGATTGGGTGGAAGATGGCCGCTAATTCCACCACATAGGAACAGAGAGCGTAAAGCCTCTGGAAAATGGCTTTGTACTTTTGTTTCCTCTTTCCTGAGATTAAGCTCGTTGACTAAGGTGTGTTTTTTATATGCATGCAATGTCTGCAGGTTTGACTCAGAGCAGACTCAGGCTCAGGAGGAGGTGCAGCGAGAAAAGGGTCAGCGGGAGAAGCTGAGCAGAGAGAAAGACATGCTGACCGGGGAAGTGTTCAGCCTTCGACAACAACTGGAGGTCAGCAACCTCTCTTATATCATCTCCCTTTGTTGTCTCTCACTCACAGACTTTTCCTGGCTGTGACGTACATGTGTCTGTGTGTGCCGAGTCCAGACTATGTTGTTCTAAATGAGTTTTTCTCTGCTCGCAGGATAAGGATCTGGAGATATGTGCTGTCAATCTGAAGCTGGAGCAATTGGAGGCAGAGCTTCAAGATCTGAACTCTCAGGAGTCAAAGGATGAGGCGTCGTTGGCCAAGGTTAAAAAGCAGCTTCGTGACCTTGAGGCTAAGGTCAAAGATCAAGAAGAAGAACTCGATGAGCAGGCTGGAACCATTCAGATGCTGGAGCAGGTAATCAAACACACATACACGATCACGTTTTCTATCTTGGTGGGGACTTTTTTAACTTCACCTGTCCTTTGCGACAGTTTTGTCTTCACACACTGTATCTAAGTAAACAAAAGCCACTCTCTGACCAGCCATACATCATTTCATGAGGATATATACAGTACGTCGGATTGAGCTGCCTGATGTTTAATGTATTATTTCTTGGAATGATGCATATTCTCCATGCACACAATTTTCACCTGTCATGCGTAATATGCTAATTCATGTAGATTCAGCTGATGCGTTGGTATGAAGAAACTGTCAATACTCCCAGTCTGCATACATTATAATAATAATTAAGAAGAGTTTTATTGGCCTGTGCGGCAGGGCTATTTTGCATATGCATCTGTATGCACATATCGTATGTTCAACTGTGTTTCAATGCATGCGTGCTTGCAGAAGGTGTAGATTTGTATTCAATGAGATGTTGATGTTGTGACCTGCAGGCCAAGCTCCGTCTGGAGATGGAGATGGAGAGACTGAGACAGACGCATTCAAAGGAGATTGAGAGCAAAGACGACGAGGTGGAGGAGATCAGACAGTCCTGCAGCAAGAAGGTACGATACATCCACCAATCACTATACAACTGCTAATAGTCAATGCAACCTTTGGCATGTTGGCATCATTGTATGATATTTTCATTATTTTACACACATTTTTTTATATAAATAAGAGCTTTCTTCCTTCCTTTCTTTCTTTATTTTTCTTTTTATATATTAATTTGCTAATATCCTTAATGTGCAATTATTTTGTAGAGCTGCTTGTAAATACTATTGTAAATTATATGTACATTTTTATTATTACTATTATTGATAATTTTCTTTTATATGCAGCTCTACAAACAATGCACAGTGAGGATTTTAGCTCTTAAAATAATATTTTCAAAAATATGATATAATATGAAATATGTGTATACTCTAATATCAGTCTTAAAGTACAGTAAATATAAGTATTTAGGGAAAGATACACCGTTCACTGTAAAATGATGCATTACTATATTTACAAAAAAAAGTAAAAAATATATATATTTTATTGTAATAGCATAAATGTAAAGAAACATTTGAGTCTTGACAATCTTGACAAAACAACATTTGTTATGTTTAGGTCACTACAAAATTGTTGATTTCTCAGAAAAATCTTATTATGATGTCAAAATCACAACAATTTTGACAATTATGACAAACCAAGACAGAAAAAAAATGCCTGGCCTCTAAAGCGTCCATGCATGTTTGAGTTCAGTTCTGGTTTCAGAAGTTCAAGCATGTTCAATTTATAACATTTTAATTGCTGATGTTCAGTTCTTATGCAGAGCTCGCTTTGCTTCCTGTACAACATAAATAAACAAGACACATTCGGCCATGTGTTGAATAAGAATTTTCATTCAGTGTTGTTCAACTAGCTCATGTTGCAGATAGCGACTTCACATTTGTGGAGTGTCTTTGCCGCGGAGGTGCAGATAAGCTGAACTCATTGAGTTTTGTTTTGATGTATAATTCATGGGCCTGTTTTATTTTCCTCACGTATATTTCACCTTTCCCTCCTCTCCACTTAACCAATCAAGCTGCCAGTACAGTGCATCCTATAATTACCCTTCTTTCTCACGAGCGAGTCCCTTGATTGACACTTGAAGGTGCTCAGAAGCATCTAAAGACACATTTAAGGAATGTGTTTATATGTCTGGAATGATAGTATATAATTGCATTGACTCTTCAGGGCCAACCTACTTCACTAAGCCCTCCATGATGTTCTGTTACTATGTTTTGTGTGTGTGAGCAGCTCAAGCAAATGGAGGTACAGCTGGAGGAGGAGTATGAAGACAAGCAGAAGGTCTTGCGAGAGAGAAGAGACCTAGAAGCCAAACTGATGAGCGCCCAGGAGCAGGTACAGCACTCATGAAACTTGCAATATAACTAGTCAAGGTTTGAAACATGATTTAATATATGCTGTATGAAATGCCGTTGAAATGTTTTTGTAGCTTTTAGTCATGTATGAGTGTGCTCCTTTTAGCAGATACAGTACCATTAAAAAAAATATGGGGTCTGTAAAAGAAATGAATACTTTTATTCAATAAGGAGGCATTCAATTTATCAAATTTGACAGTGAAGTATTTATAATGTTATAATGTTTATTTCAAATAAATGCTGCTCTTTTGAAAGAATCCTTTTCAAAACTGTATCAACGTTTCCACAACATTTTAAGCAATATAACAGTTTTCAACATTGATAATGATAAGAAATGTTTCTTAAACAGCAAATCAGCATATTAGAATGATTTCTGAAGGATCATGCGAAGACTAGAGTAATGATTTTAAAATATATTAAAATAGAAAAATTATTATAAATTTCAATATTATGTTTAAATATTACTGTTTTTACTCTAGTTTCTGTCAAATAAATGAGCCTTGGTGAGCATAAAAGACTTTTCAAAAACTTTTGAACATCTTTCTGTAAATCTTGGACCAAAAATGCTTATTACTTTTTTTTTTTTTGCTCTCTTTTTTTGGGTACAAATAATTTTTTTTAATAAAATGTCTCCTGAAGTGAAAATGTCCCTCCCTCTAATACCAAATGCAACAAAATGCAGCAAATAATGATAGAAAATAATGTTCATGACTTAAACTAAAAGCTATTGATTGATTTTGGCTTTTTTTTTTAAGATTAAAGATTTTCAAAATCACTCAAAAAATAGGTGGCTGTACCTATATGAAAACATTTCCAATATGAACAAAAACACTATTGTGGTGAAGGTTGTGTACAGTCATGAAAATAAAATGTATATTTTGTATGTTTCCTGAAAGTAACAGTTGCTAAACCCAACCAAAAATCGTCATTCCTATAAGCTTTCAGTGTGAAAAACATTAGGGTGTGTTCACACTTGTAGTTTGGTTCGTTTGGAATCTTTTCAGCAGTCCTGGTCCGCTTGTTTGGTGTGCACCAAGGTTCGTTTTAATCGAACCAAACATGCCAAGTGTGAACACACCCTTAGAGAGAATATAAACTGTCTTTGGTGTTTTCAGGTGAGCCACAGAGATGTGGAGACAGAGAAGCGTCTGAGGAAGGATCTGAAGCGCACAAAAGCCTTGCTGGCTGATGCCCAGATCATGCTTGACCACCTGAAGAACAACGCTCCCAGCAAGAGAGAGATCGCTCAGCTCAAGAACCAGGTCTGTTTCTCAGCTCCCCTGAGTTCTGTAGATATAACACATCATACATGAGGTCCAGTAGTAAACATACATTTTATTTATGCATGTTTGCATGTGTGCTCTTTACAGCTCGAGGAATCAGAGTTCACATGCGCTGCTGCAGTCAAAGCCCGAAAGTCAATGGAAGTAGAGATCGAGGACCTCCATGTCCAAATGGATGACATATCCAAATCCAAGCAGACGGTAAGCCTTCCTGTGTTTGGAAAAAGAATAACTCTTAATTAAAAAAAATATATATATTTTGTAATACTTTTTACATTAGTCAGAGGCATGCATGGACACAGACATTACCTGTCTTCATCCACCATAGGTGGCAGCCAGGATGTCATTTCAATTATTTACCATGGGGAAATGATTTCCGCCCTTAATGGCACGTTTCCGATCCCGGCTCTAATTTGAACAGGATGTATCGCCGTGAAATACATTACACTTTAATAATTCTGACATTGATTCAGTATTATTTCAGCGTGGAGAAAATTGTGTAATTGTGTCCTCACTGTAGCGTATTATGAAGCGATATCAGGAGAGACGGGTGCAGCCAAATTCTACAGATGCTGTTCCCCTGACGCTGTCTCCATATTGTTTTCTTTTTTTGTCAATGCCGCCTGTCATTTGCTCCGCTCTCTGGAGCAAGAGACACTCTGACAGAAGGGTGCAGTGAACATTTTAATTTTCTATAAAGCCGTAGCCATGCTGAAGCATTGTTTTGGTGCAGTCGAGTGTTTTTGTGCAGTCGAGTGTTTTTGTGGCTATTGCTAAAACCGTCTCTCTTCTGAATATTGTCATTGATTAGCAAGACCGTGATAAATGGTCTGTTCATGATCACCGTCTGATTAGCTTCAGGTCTGTCTGTCACCCCCACCCTCCCCCCTGGGAGATCATGGATTTCCACTAGAGGATTTGAAGGTGACACATAGGTTTGATACAATACTCCTGCCAGACAGCATTTAAAGGTGTGGAATGGAAGCGTACAGAATAAAAGGAAATCTCTTTTATCAGTGTCTTGTGTTAACTTATAATGGAAAACAGGATTTTCATTCATTTGTACACATACTTCTGCAAAGCCAGTCCATGTAGATCCTTTATGAAAACTTGAGAAATCATCATAATATTGATGCCATAAGCACAAGCATATTATCATATGACCACAAACAATTTACACTACCATTCCAAAGTTTGCGATCAGTAAGATTTTTCTGTTGTTTTTGAAAGAAGTCTCTTATGCTTACCAAGACTGCATTTATTTGATTAAAAAAGCAGTAAACTTTTGAACAGTAGCGTACATACAGCTAAGGTAATTTTCAGAGAGATTAACCAATCACAATAGAAGTAATTTACATATAGAACTCGTAAAAAGAAACAGTACTCTAGTCTAAACTCTAAACAAAAAAGTCTTGTTTTTGGTGCATATCATGGAAACAAGTAAAACTTGTAGAATATAACCCCTTTAATATAAATGTATTTGCATTGATTTGTGAAAGAGAGGGAGTGTGAAAGAAAATGTGAGCTGACTTTATGGGGATGTTTTTACGAAATCATTTCATTTCTTGCTTTCATGCTCACTACTTCATTAGTAATGTGTGATGTCTACATTTTGCGCTTTTACTAACACATTTGAAAGTTATTCCTCCGAGATTAGCTGCTTGTATTGTTGAGGTAATTATTATTGAATAGAATTAGACCTCTGATACTGTTTGACAGAGCAGGCAGTGAAGTGTTCGTCTCTAATTGGGAGACTGTGCTGTGTTCTCAGGGATTTATACAATGCAAGCAGCTACTGTTTAATGACAAGGTGACAGGAAAATTATCTCTTTCAGGAATTAGAAGGAGACAGGTTTTCAGTTTCAAACTAAAAGTGAGGTTTGATTCTGACTGTCTGTATCAATAAAAATAGCTCAAAAGGACCCTTTTTATATTTCTGGGGTCAGAAAGCAAAAGTCTTTGTATTTCCATTTGCTCCAATAGCAAAAGAAAAATCTGGGATAGCGTTTCAATGACTTCCCAAAGAAGAGAGTTCGAGAGATGTCAAATTTGCTGTCACTCCCTAAGCCATTGTATTAGAAACACCGTTTCTAATACAATGCGTAATTTACAAAGCGTAATTTTTTTTTTTTAAATCCATCATTACTACCAAAGAAATAAAACACAAAGTAAGCCAAGCATTTCTATCAGTGTTTTTTTTGTTTTGTTTTTTTTCAGACCTTTTTTTTTCCATTTCAATTTGCAGTCATATTAGTTTTTGTCTTATTCTATTGTTTGTTTCCTGTGCAGCTTGAGGAGCAGCTGAGTCGTTTGCAGAGGGAGAAGAATGACCTGCAGTCTCGCATGGAGGAGGACCAGGAGGACATGAATGAACTCATGAAGAAACACAAAGCCGCGGTTGCCCAGGTAACTCTCTCCAGCACTCATGCCTGTCAGAGAGCTGTACAGAGCCTTTCTCTCATCATCACACACAGAGTAGATGTGTCTGTACATGTACATTTAAAGGTGCAGTGTGTAGTGTTTATGAGGATCTATTGACAGAAATGCTTTTATTACCTTAGAATGAGTAATTTCTATCTACATACACCGTGGGTCCCCTCACTGTGAAGTCACCATTTTGCAAAGCCATGTTTCTACAGTAGCCCCAGGGCCGTTTTTAGGCATAGGCGCCATCAGCTGAAGGGGCACCAATGAGCGCAAATCAGTGGTGTGTGTAAAGGGCGTCACGGCCACCCTGAAATATGATTGCCACCCCCACTGGTTCCCCTAACACTATTGGGATAGAGTACTGTCAATCAGACGATTCCTATATTGGATCAGAGTACTGTCAATTACTGTTGTTGCATGTCAAGTTTGCATTTGGAGCGCTCGACACCATTAGATCAAAGAGCTCGGTCAATGCTTTGGCAAGGTAAAGCTTTTTTTTAACCACACAATAAAGCTGAATTCAAAGGCCAATTAAAAAAACAGGTACAATAAAAAGTGCACAAATCTGTATTTTGTTAGGGCCGTATTTGTGGCAGTCAAGAAATCACGCTGTGAAATGGGCAGATAGCGTAATATTGCTCGATGTGTATTGTAGAGGCAAGATATAGGCTAACCACTGTCACTTTAGCATGTCATGATATTATAATATTTTGACTCTATGAAGAGTCTCTTCTCTTACTTGCACCTTCAAAAGGTGTGCGTTTTTGCGCCAATGCATTGTTAAAGGATCAGTGTGTAATTGTCCCATATAAAACTTTAACGGCCAATTAAAAATAGTATAATAAAATGTGCTAATTCACAATATTTATTACATCCTTTATTAAACCGCTTTGTCGAATTTAATGCACGGATGGTGTTGAATGCTGAATCGATTCATTCAGTTCTAATAGTGTCGTACTGGGCATAGCGTTGCGTTATTTAAAGGGGAAGTTCAAGCGTCAATGAGAAACAAAGACCGCACTGAATCAATATTTATTCTTACTTTCATGTGACTGGTCAAGCTTTTATACGTAGTTTCCAAATTGTACTTGTATATATTTGTTCATAAGGATTACAGTTCCAAAATGGTATGTGTGTATGTATTTGTTAATAAGGATTAAAATTAATACCAGTAATACCATGTTGCTTTTTAAGATTTGGCTGGGGGGTGCCAATAAGGATTTCACCTAGGGTGTCAAAATGGCTAGAAACAGCCCTGAGTAGCCCCAAACAGACAAACTGCTCTACAGAGCACCAGCTACTCTCTGCTGTCTCAGATGTATAACAGGTTTATTTCTATTGAGCTCATAGTATATATAAATATTAAATTATTTGCACGCTGCAAAATAAAAGCAGTGTGTACTTATTTTGGTGAACATATTTAACAGGTTACAGCATTCACAGCAATCACGGCATTGTGAAACAGGCCTAAAAAGCATTTTTGTTCACAGTCATGTTGTCCTTTTCAATGATTTATTTTTTTGACACGGAGCGCATTGCATGCTACATCATTCCAACATATCTGACATTTTCCAGTATGATTCATTGCTGTTTCTCAGCAACATGCTTTCATCATGTAAATCAAATCTACAGCGTCATTTAGTGTGTGCAGATGGGCCACTTTGTATTTCTGCCTTTGATTGGTCGTTCGTGCCAGTGGGAAAGTGTCACTGGAGCGATTGTCATTTATTTGAGTGTGTGGGTTGATTGTCATTAAGAGTGTTTTAAACACAGCTTGCTGCTATGGCAGCAATGTACAGATGAGTGATGTGTCTCCACAGATTCTAAGTAAACAGATCCTCTCCAATGGAACAGCTCTGTTCCCTTGGGTTTACTTCACCAGCTCTATGGTTCATTTATGGGTATATCAGGTTTTAAAATGCGGCCACATTCATACTTGAGGCATTCATATTCCATTTGAGGCTACATTTCACTCATGCTTCTGTTAGCATGCCATTTAATGATGCCATTTTTTGTGAGATGTCATTAACAGACCATACGATTGCTTGTCTGTCAGCAGCTAAATGATTTGCAATGTGCTGTAAGATATATCACCAAAATAACATGCCATCATGCATATTTCCCACTTCCACTGTGTATATAGGACTCTATACACAGTTAAATAAAGGATAATACACCATTTTGCTGATTATTTGAAATAAATGTCCACCTTTTTATAAACAATGAAATAGAAGATCAGTTGTTGTGGTGAATTTTGCTGTATATAATCATCTAAATATTTCATACATACAGAAAAAGTGCATACTCACAGATCATGTATATAGCATAAAAATATGTTTAGATCACTTCAGTTATATAAAAATAAAGGAATTTGATCCTATGGTGTGTGTGTAGAAGACTCTGACCCCTCTTGGGTGTGTTCTTGTACAGTCCTCACAGAACCTGGCCCAGATCAGTGACCTGCAAGCCCAGCTGGAGGAGGCCATGAAGGAGAAACAGGACGTCCAGGAAAAGGTGAATTCACTTTGGATTCCAAACAGAAATGAATATTCACAAAGTCAACACTGTTACTTGCAAGTGGATTGAAGTAGCTCCTGTTTTGTTTAATTTCTGCTTAAGGTGAGCTAAGGTGCTTAAGGTCAAATTAGTTCTGCAAAGTTACAGTATGGAGATAATATTCAGACTCTTCCTCTTTGAACAGTTTATTCTTTCATGAGTTCAAGATCAGGCTCGACCCTCTCAACTGTTTACTCTTGTATGAGATCAAGGTTGGACTCCGTCCCCTCTCAGCTTTGGTCTCTGTAATGAGATGCGATCAAACCCCGCCTCTCTCTGAATTCGACTATTTAATAATAGGATCAGACTCTGCACCTCATGATAGAAATAGACTCCTCCCGTCTCAGCATTTGACTCTTTAATAATAGGATCAGACTCCACCCCCTCTCATCATTTGAGTCTTTAATGATAGGATCAGACTCTGCCCCTCTCAGCATTTGAGTCTTTAAAGGGTTAGTTCACCCAAAAATGAAAATTAGACCATGATTTACTCACCCTCAAGTCATCCTAGGTGTATATGACATTCTTCTTTCAGACAAATAAAATTGGAGTTAAATTAAAAATGTGCTGGCTTTTCTAAGCTTTATAATGGCAGTGACTTGTTGGGTCATTTTTAAGTCCATAAAAGTGCATCTATCCATCATATAACATCACATATTGACTGAAATAACTAGCTTCCAGCGGTCAGGGGTACGCAAGTCGACTTGCGGTGAAAGAGTAACCTAGTCATATATACCTAGGATGACTTGAGGGGGAGTAAATCATGGTCTAATTTTCATTTTTGGGTGAACTAACCCTTTAATAATAGGATCAGACTCCGCCCTTTCAGCATTTCTGTTTTTAATGATTGGATCAGACTCCACCCCTTCAGCATTTTACTCTTTTATAATAGGATCAGACTCCGTCCCTCTCATCATTTGAGTCTTTAATGATAGGATCAGACTTTGCTCTCTCTGCACACTTTTTCCAAAATCCAGTACTGTAGGGAAGATTTGGTTTCCCCCTCACAAAATTCAAACTTGAGTAATTTGCTCAAGAACTCTATCTGGCCACCTGTGTATTCAGAAAAAAAAAACGGAATTATTTTTAGCACAGAATATTTTCACTCTTTGAAACGACTGTGGCTGTATACAGAAAAGGAGAAGAGAAATTCAAAAACATGGTGATGGGGTTTGAATAATGGATTTGAGACCTGTGTAATTGAGTAAGTATCATAACCTCTATACTGGTCCGAACTGGGTTGGACTTATCACTCAATGTATAGCGGCAGAGCTAGTTCAAAGGTTTGATAAACCAGGTGTAGGGCCTTGTTAAAGGCACCCCGTGGTGGAGAGGGGCTTTAATCTTAGCAGATTAAAGTTGTATTTAGCCGTTCAAATTGGTATTCAGTTGCTTTCGTTTTTTTTCTCAGTGTATGTGTGTAAATTCTCACTCTGTGTTTGTTTGGCAGCTCACGGCCCTGCAGAGTCAGCTAGAGTTCCAAGAGCAGTCCATGGTGGACAAGTCTCTGGTCAGCCGGCAGGAGGCCAAGATCCGTGAGCTGGAGACCAAGCTGGAGTTCGAGAAGACACAGGTCAAACGCTTGGAGGTAAGTTGGCCGGATGCATGTGCCTATGTGGGCTGAGTAGGCTGGGTGCTGGAAGTGTCAAAAGGTCAGGGCACGTCAAAAGGTCAGGGCGCAGACATTGAAGTGTCAGATAAGGATGAAATTAATATACACACCCACCAGGCCTCTCCCCATTGGCCTTTATAGACCTTTAACCCTTGTACTAGAAGTGTTTTACAATTCTCTATAAAAAAAAAATGGCAATACAAATTGAATGTGGATTATTTCTGTCCCCTCTCTGTTTTTTTTTTCCAAATCAACAGTGTTAGTCCTTTTAGAGGAAATCTACATTTAATTTCATGTCTGATATATTTTGTTGCTAGAGGCAGCAGGTCATCTGTTTTTGCATTGTACACAGCTAATGTAATTAAAATGTATTTTCTCTAATGCACATTATTTCAGTATTTTGTTTGGTTTGATGGATTTTTTGCTCCTTAAGTGACATTTTCCACCAGCCAGTCCTCTTCATCGTTCATCTCTGTTGGGTGCTCCTGCTCACCTGCAGAATTACAATTGGCACTCTGCACAAATTACAAACGTCTACTGCGCCCACAGCAAAATCTGTCAACAGAAGCCCTTTAAAAAGAGTTATTATTACTGATTTGTTAGACGCAACTCAGCGCAGGCTTGGGCAATGTTATCTCTAGGGGCAGCTTGTTTAAACCATGCCATCCGTAGCTGTAAAGAATCTCTGTTTTCCTAATATTTAGTTATTTCTGTTTCCATGCCAGTGCAGCCCACCTTTGGTGTGAAAAATCACAGAAAAGTTGCTATGGAAGTTATTTGGAGTTTCACACCATATGCATAGCTTGACAATCTTGCATTATTTCAGCGCTAGACTTGCTGTATGTGATAAACAACCACAGTGGCTTCAGAAACACGTAAGAGATGCATGTTATTGCTGCATATATGTGGTAAATAAGTGATTACATCTTCTTCAGAGTCTTGTAGCGAGGCTGAAAGAGAATCTTGAGAAGTTGACTGAGGAACGAGACCAACGCAGTGCCAGTGAGAACCGGGAGAAAGAGCAGAACAAGCGTCTCCTCAGGCAGATTCGAGACGTCAAGGAGGAGATGGCCGAGCTGGCCAAGAAGGAAGCTGAAGCCAGCCGCAAGAAACACGAGCTGGTGAGGGCTGATCTGCTGTTCTACTTCACTGATGTTCTCATTCTGAAGTGGCTTAAAGGGATAGTGCACCCAAAAATGAAAGTTATGTCATCATTTTCTCACCCTCATGTCATTCCAAACTGATTTGACTTCCTTCTGTGGAACATTAAAGAATATATTTAGAAAAACGTTGGGAACAAAATAATATTGAAGCCTATTGACTTCCACTATATGACCCATTAAAAAAAACAATCCATTGAAGAAAGTAAGTCATACAGGTTTGGAACAACATGAGAGTGAGTAAATGACAACAGAATTTACATGTTTGGGTGAGCTATCCCTTTAGGCAAATGATTAAAGCACAAATTGTACTAAATGTGGACGCCCCTTTTGATTATCTGGTTTGATTAAACCTCTTAATTCCAGACAGATTTTAATATTACACCAAACAATGACATAAAAAAATGGTGTGCAGCAGTTTTAGGAAGTCTCTTTTCTCTTCCAACATGACATGAGGTGAGAGAGAAATTGATTGGCCTTCAAGTCCAGACCTAAACCCCATTGGTATGAATAGGACTACTGACATTATTGCTTGACCTCATGGGTCAGGGTCAGGGTCAGAAAAAAAACTTTTTGGCCCACGGCCACCATGGCTGGTTAATGCAGAATTTTATTTAATCAATTCAGACATATAATATTAGGGAACCTGTGCACAAAGCATGCATACATACATTCTGGCTAATACAGACTAGTTGCAATTGTTTTTTATTTTGTCCCCAACAACTGATCAATTGTCCGTATTAAAATTCTATTTTATTTTGTTTACAAAAAAAGTGAATTTAGGCATTCCAACATTATAATGTACAGTAAGTAAAATGGATATTCATTTTGAGATTTACTGAAGATTACATTTGACAGTGTTATTATATAAATGAATAATGTTTTTAAATATTAACATTAGGTGAGCATTAGATGACGTAATCTAAATGTAAAGAAAAAGGCAGAAATGAGTACCTCCTTAGTTGGGCTGTAAATTGAACCCTGTTTCTTTAGGAAATGGATATTGAGAGTTTGGAAGCAGCCAACCAGAGTCTCCAGGCAGACCTCAAGCTGGCCTTCAAGAGGATTGGAGACCTCCAGGCTGCTATCGAGGATGAGATGGAGAGTGACGACAATGAGGATCTCATCAACAGGTAACACTTGCTGCTCTGAGGGCTCTTTATTTAATGCAGACCTCAGGAGAGCTTCTCCATGTGCATAAGTGGGTAAAAAAAAGAGATAGAAGGAGAGGGAAGACAGTATCTGGATGAATGCGCTGTTCACTGAGCTTTTGGAGATGGCAATCAGTGAGCCAGTCTCAGTCTCAGTCATCTCTTATTCACACTCTCTTAAATATTTATGCCTTGAAAACTGCCGCACATAATTTGGAGCTTCTTTTTTATGTACTTGGTCTCATCTGTCAGAGGAAGTCATCTCCGTTCACCCTCATTCTGCATCGCTCTGCTTCTCTTAGTGACCCACACCTTACTGAGCTTAGTTTATTTGCTTGCTTATGTGCGTGGAAGAATTCCAGTCATCCTAATAACAGTAAATAGCGCCGCGCTCACACTCCGTAAGCGTACGCAGAGCAGAAGTTAGAAAAAGGTCAGCTTTCTGGGTAAACATCTTGAGCAATTTGTAGCGCTAGCCTAGAAACCTTTTACACCAGATATGATAAATATTCAATCACAAGCTGTGCTTTTAAGACCATGACTTCTTGTTTTTATTTTCCATACAGTTGTTCTTTTCATGTTTATTTAGTTTCCATTTTAAACTCACTTATTTCTGCTTCTTGTTTTTTATGTGTTTCTGTTTCATTCCCCTCCTACCTCCAGTTTACAAGACATGGTGACTAAGTATCAGAAACGAAAGAACAAGCTGTGAGGAGTTAAAGTTTGATATATTTTGATTCTCCTTTGCCCTCATAGGAAGATGATGCAGTAAACATGCAGTGATTTTTGAGAAATGTAATACCGAATAGGCAATATTCTGTATTGTAAATCTCGATTTAGACTCAAGAAAAGATTGGAAGCATCATGTTTATACTGCATCACCCTTCCGGGCATGACAACTAACATCACAAATATGGTTTTCTCCTATTTATGCACAATGTCTCATAATGTATGCATACTACAAACTGCATGCTTTTTCCAAGCCAAGCATGGTTCCTGATCATTTACCCTCCCCAGAGGCGATAACACTGATTTGTAACCCCCTGATTTGTAACACTGAACCTTTGGATACTTTATGCTTCATCTGTGGGACTGGCGTCCAGTGACGGGTAAGAACCATTATGAGTGCAGGTCAGGTGTAGTTACATGTCCGCAGGGTCCAGACCATGGGCGATCCCCTGGCTGTCTAACTCGAGAGCCAGAAGGTTCCACATGCAGACTTGTTGGATGCTGCAGGGCCTTGTACAAACATCTGCGAGGGGGTTGCTCTGCCCCCCCCCTCCCTTCTCAGCCTTCCTTTACCTCTCTTTCTCTCTCTCACTCTTTTGAATAATTCACACTTCTGTTCTTGGGACTTAGCAGCCTCTTAAGGCAGGATAGAAAGGCGTGTTCCTCATCAATCTTTCAACCATGAGGGCTAAATAATGAATAACCCTCAAATGTCCTACAAAAAGCCACCCAACTCATCTGGCAATGGCCTACAACAAAGTACCAGCCATTGGCGTCAAGCCATTTCATTCCCCTGTCAATAGTCCTTGGTCTGCACTGTACACCACTTAGAGCGTTTTCCAGTTCTAAAAACCCTTAAGCTCTAAGCACCACTTATTACATCATGTGAGAAAGTATTAAAAGCTAATGGACAGTCTGTGCATTACTTATCAGGTTTAGATGGATATGTTCCAGAAATGTTTGTTTGGATTCACAGACTTCATGCAGAGATGTTGAGCCTTCTGGTCGGATCATTTTATTGGGGAGTTCATGTTGCATTGTTGTAAATGAGACTTGTTAGCTGAGAGGATTGTTAGCTAAATACAAACCTTAGTGCAGAGCACTAGTAGAGAACCTATTATTCTGATTTTCCCAGAGCAAATGAGAGAATAGACGGGGCATAACGAATGACAAATGAGAAGAGTAGATATTTTGAAAGGAGCTATAATTAGGGGAGTTATTCCACATTCCCTCTTATGAGCATTACTTGTATATTGTATTCAGTGACATCATTTTGAAACTTTGTTTACAATATATCATGAATTATTTGAAATATTTATGAAGATTGGTTAATCAGTGATAGGAAGGTTTTGTGTCTTAGTGACTACCTGTAAGTGTCATTAAACACACAAGTATATTGTGCAGAGTGAGGGTTATTTTAATATTATTTATATGTTATAGTTTTATTAAATCTTTATAATGAGCTTTTATTGTTATATTTTTAGTTTATATTTTATATTTTCAGAAATATTATGTGCTTTTTGCCATTTTTATTATTTTTTTTACGTATTTTCATTTAGCTTAAGTTTTTCATATATTTGTTTTATTTCAGCTGTATTTCAGTTAACAAATTTTTTTATAATAGTTGTATTAATTATAATAATAATAGAATTCTAATAATTTGTTTTTGATAACAATAATAACCCTGGTGTAGATAGATGTCAGACTTGTGTGCGACGAGGAATTTGGTGTCAATTGATTTTTTTTTAACATTAGGTATATTCAAGTAGAGCTCTCAGTCAGTTTAACATTTCTATCATTAAGTGATTAATTAATCAAATTGTTTGCAATAAGTCACAAATATTTCAAGTATTGTTAATTTTTTCAAAAATATCTTTCTATTTTGTCAAAAGTGTGGCCATGAAAAATGTGTATTTCACAGAAGAAAGTCATGGTTTTGGAATGACATGAGGGTAAATAACTTCCTTTTTTCTTTTATATTTATCCTAAAGATTATAGACATTTCTAGAGTTTTTCTATAATTTCTCTTTAATTAGTAAAGAAATAGTCAGAGCTGAACTGAAGCCCAGAAACTGTTGCACTATATAAAAGTCAAAATTTGCCCATTTACGGGTCAAGAAGAGCGAGTGGGGATAGAGAAAGAAAACAGTGTAGAGAGACAGAGACTAGGGAGGAAAATAGAAGGGTTGAGAGAGTTCTGTAGGTGCTAATGATAAATGTAATAGCCTGTAACAGAGATGTACAGCCAATGGAGGCACGTTGTCACAGACAATTAATGTCTCTCCTCCCTCACTGTGTTGTTTGTTTGTTCCCCTGGGCTTAGGTGCAGCTTAACTAATGGTATATGGTCAAGGACATAAATTGTGTGTGACATTTTGCATTAGCGCTTCATTACAAAGACCCTGCTGTCCCACTGTTTAGTGATGGGCCGGCTAGCAGAGCTCAAGGCTTATTCACACAACGTTCTCACCTCAGTTTACCTCCAGGGCGCTGGGGCTTACACAAGAGCCAAAAGGGCTCTTGAAGAAATACACACTCTGACACTCGTAAGTTGCCTACCCATATCGTCAGAGCGTTACTCATTTGACAACAAATTCTTTTGTACCGAGTGTATTCGCTTTAGTGTATCAGATCTTCTGATTTAGACTCTCTCCAGCACCCTGACTGTGAGTGTACAGTTAGTGTTTAGTGACATCTGTGCTATCTCGTGGGTCCATGCATATATAATATTCTCATATGCATAATACCACAAACGGAGAGCTAAGCAGACCGGAACTCTAATGTCAGAGAAAAGCAGCTGCTGCTTCAGAGTTAACCTTCTTTCTATGCCTGGGATAATGAGCTACTGTATGTTGTATAATTTCATTGGGAGATATTTGACTCCTGCAGTGCTGGAGGACAATAACTATGATTATTACAATTTAAATGGAAACAAAATTGTGAAAAAGGCGTAGTTCATAGTCACAAAATCTTCTCTAAAGGTCTTCTCTTGTGCATATTTGGAGATGTTTTAGCTCTCTAGGTCCTTGAAGGGCAATTCATAGTTATTCAGTGCGGTGTGCTTTGCGATAAGTAAAGGATAAGACTAATCTAAAGAGGCAGGGAAGCATTGACTTGCAAATCCAGCCAAACATAAATTCAATGGTTTTATCTGGTCCAGAGAAATGAGCAAACAGGGCTGGGATTCACAGTGCTGCTTTCTGTGTGAGGTGTTAATGCATCTGCTCCCAGGGACGTTCGGCCTGTGTTTACTCGTTCTTATTGACAGCGCAACACTTCCCTACCAAACCCATTTGTATCCAGATATGCATGGTATTGCTAGCATGGTGAACCAAGTTAATTGCAGTCCTAAAATAGCCCGTTCCGTCATGCAGTTCTTTAACATGGTCGTCGAAGGCTATATTAGCCTACAGCATTTCCTTTTGTTAAGTAAGGATCTTTCACAAGCTTTGCACTACCTATTATTCCTAATTCGGTTTTTGTTCAGTTATAAATATCAGTATTTTTTTATAATAAAAGGTAACTAAAGAGATTAGCTCAGGCAAGGCACAGGCCCCATTATGCAATTTTATCAATTACTGATTTGGTGTGCTTTAAATTGGCAACTATTACCAACATATTTGTCTCATGGTTGATTTTGATTTGGTGTTAGCATGTTGCTAAGCTAACAGAACGATGGTCTAATTAGCATAAAAATACATAGCAAACAAATTATGGGTAGAATGTTTAATTACACTTTATTTCAGCATTAAAGAAGCTTGTCGCAATGCATTGTGGGATTGCCTTCTATGATATGCTGCCTTATAGTTGGCTAAAATTAGGCATTTTAAGTTGCCTTTTTTTGAGCACCTTCGAATTGGAAGTGGGTCGATGGTCCCTCAAAATGCTGCCTGCATAGGCAGCCACCTAGGTTTTGGAACAGAGCTATTGTCTGCTTAGCTACAGTCTGAATGGTTTTCTCTTTTCAACGCTCTCCTTTCTTCTGGTTTGGCTTGGAGTTGTACTGACCTCACCCTTTTGGATGCCTCACACATTATACAGAGCCAGCTCGCTGCAGGATATTGTTGTTGGACTATGAATCTGACTTACTAACACAAAGGCCTTTTCCAGGTTACTAGAGATCAGGCGCATGTATCTGCACTGTTGTGTCTCCACCGCAAAACCCTCTGTTCCTCTTACTAACACCGTTTATGTACAGATTCGGATTGTTCATTTTGTTGATATCCCATCTCCTCTTCTTGCACAGTGAGGGCGCCTCCGATACCGACTCTGAGGTGGAGGACCGTGTTGATGGGGTGAAGTCATGGCTGTCCAAAAACAAGGGCTCTGCCAAGAATCTGTCAGATGATGGTAGTCTGAAGAGCTCAAGGTCAGTACTGCAATCCCATTTCCCTCTGTTACCCCACAGAATGGTTTAACCGAAACCCAATGCAGCAAGCTAGAAAAAGGTGTTTGGAAAAGCTAATTAGCTAGCGCCAAGGGACTTTTCTGTTGGTATTGTCTAGCTTATTCTCCCCATTGTCAGCAGTTTGATTACAGAGGCTTCAATAGAAGGGAATGGCTTCACAGGCAGATTAATGGATGTGCCCACTGGCCAGTTGGCATGCCTACCTGTGCCTTTCTGCTGAAGATGAATAGGTCTTCCCACCAGTGGACACTTTTTTTCCCCTGTTTATTCTTTTTACTAGAAGATTTAAGTTTGGCTCTTGAGGTTTGTGTGCCTTTTAAGAACTATGTAGTCATCATTTTGATCATTTCAGTTATATCTGTAAGATGCACTCTAACTAGTATAAATCATCCTGCTAGGAATTATAGTCAGTGTCATTACCAGTTTTTGTGCAATTCCCTAAAATATTTCCGGCTAAAAGGATCTTTATGTCTACATTTATATGTAGATACCTGAGCTTATGGATTAACTATTGATTTTGAATCACAGAAGCTTTATAATCTGTCTTAAGTGCCTTGTATTCTCTGCTGTCAAACTTTCATCTATATTCTGCCCTGTCCGCTTGGATATACCTCTACTGCTATTTCTCCTTTTGGGTGTCAGTCATCTTTTAAGTTTTTATTCATGTTTTTTCTAATTTTCATTCTCATATTTCCATCTCTATCCTCTCCTCCCTCCATCTGTTTGTCTTTCTACGCTGTGCACACCCTCTCTGCCCCTCCATCTAGATATGCTGTAAATGTTGACGGAAAGGAGGGAAAAGAGTGGGAAGAGGGTAAAGAATGGAAAGACAATGGCAAAGGTAAAGAATTAGAACCCAGCAGGCCTGTATCGGTCATGAGTTCCCTCAGCTACAGGAAGCGCTCCAACATGAAGGACTCCATAGGAGGCAAGGGAGACGAGAGTTCGCTCCTCAACACTCTCAAAGAACAATCCGATTCCCAGGACCTCTCCTGCTTCCGCAAGAACAAAGCCAAGCAAGAAGCTGAGGATGACTCCTACTCTGTCAGCTCCTGGAGAAAGGCAGGAGATGATCTTGACGATCGGGGTTCTGTCATCTCTCAGGCCTACTCGGAGGCAGCCAGTCGGGCAAGGAAGGGCATGGAGAGCCGCTGGTCTGATTTTGATAAGGAGTCGGTTGTGTCGTCTATAGCCCCGAGCCGGGTTTCCACCTGTCGTACTGCGATGGATCTAGATGACGATGCTATTTCCAGCGTGAGTCACATGAGTTCGGTAAGCCGGCGTCGGAGCATGCCTCGTCTCGACGATCGCCAGAGTGAATACAGTTCAGCCGTCAGCCCCAGCCTGAGTTGCCGCAGCCCAGGCGGCATGAGTCGTGCCGACTCCCGCATGTCACTGTCTCGTAGCTGTCGCCTCAGTGAATTTGATGTGGATGATGACGCCCGAAGCATAGCATTCAGCGAGGCTCGCTCCAGCGCTTACAGCCCTCACTCCACCTCTGGCCGAAGCTTCTCCATGCCTCCGCAAGCCCGGACCACTGACTCCAGCCCACCAGACATCTCAGATGTCAAGCCAGTCAGTCACCGCAACTACCTTGACCCTGACCTGGAGGCTGCCATCAATGAAGTTTTGAGCTTCAAACCCATTAAGTTCAAGCGCACCAGCTTGGAAGACTCTGAAGCGGAGAAAGATAAGCCGGGCGAGGTTGAGGATGAAAAGAAGAGCGTCAGCAGCTCTAGGTCTGGCAGAGACAGTGGCCGCTCCTCAAGCCTCCGCCGCTCTGCTTCAGCCGTGGACTTCATGCGTTCCAGCAGTAGATCCAGCAGTAGATCCAGCACACGCAGCAGCCACAGCAAAAAGGGCAAGAGTAAGAAGAAGAAAAGCCACAGCTCAGAATCGGACAGCTCTGACGACAACCGCACAAAGAAGAGCTCCAAGAAGAAGGGCAAGAAATCCAAGAAGAAGTCCAGGAAAGAGTCTTCATCTTCCTCCTCATCCTCGGATTCTGAGTCTAGCACAGAGTCGGACTCCAGTTCAGGAGCATCCACTATTTCTTACAGAAGCTCCAGCAGTATCAAGAAAGCCCCTGGCAGGCAGGCCTCAGGCTCTGAGGACGAGCTAGAGCCTGAAGGCCCCTCTGAAGGAGTTCCGCCAAGGTCTAAGAAAGAAGAGAAGAAGAGGAAGAAGAAAGTAGACAATCTCATGATGAAGTACCTGTACAGGCCTGACAGTGACTAAAGATGGCAGTAGGTGATACTTGGTGTGGAGTGAAGGAATGCTACAAGCATGGTGTTAAACTAATCCTTAAATACTCAAGTACCTCAGTACTGTGATATCTTTCATTGCACTTTACCATTACTTTACTTTTTCTTTACACTGTGTTTTTCACTTTCTTACTCACACACACATTTTCAGTCATTTTTGTATCTATAACAGTGGTTCTCAACCTTTTTGTCTTTAAGGCCAATACTAGAAACCCCTCCTATGTTGCTTACCATTTTCATAAAGAATTTGTTAAAATAACTAAATTTAAATAATTGTAAGACTTTTTGGCGCATCCCTAGTGGGTCCCGGCCCCCTGGTTGAGAAGCACTGTTCTATATCATTCACTGAAATGTTTTTGTGATTTCAATACAACAGTGGTGTAACTAAAGTCATTTTGAAATTCTTTCTCCGGTCTTAGACGTAATTAAACAGAAAATCGATTAGGACTGCTTGCCAGCAATTAACCTGAAGTTTGTATTATTATGACAAAGGGAAGATAAGACTCTGTGACACAAAGTTAGCGTTGACTTTTTAAAGAGGGTGAGGTTTTCATGCTTTCTCTACATCTCTCTACTTGCTCTTGTATAATTAAAGGACACAGTTCATTTATATGTTAATTCACTGATAAGATTATGAGTAGACACCAAGAATATTACAGGTTGTTTTAAAATGAACCATAGATTTTTATAGCAGTAGATATTTTAAAGACTTTATCTGCATTCAACTCTGTACTGTCTTGACTATGCAAACGCTTCTGTATCCACCCAGTACTGTCAGTACGAGGATTCATAATCAGTGTTGGGTGTAACTAGTTACTAAGTAATTAGTTACTGTAATTTAATTACTTTCCCCATGGAAATGTAAAGTAAGGGATTACTCTTATTTTTTTTCTGTAATTTAATTACAGTTACTTCTGATGTAATTGAACTAAATACTTTTTAGAGACTGTAGAACAATCATATATAATACAACAGTGGAATTAACATCAACATTTAAAGCCTAACTTTTAAATGCATGATTTTATGTAACCTTCTCACATTTGTAATACTTTGGTCAGTTTTATTTGTGACCCTGGACCACAAAACCAGACACAAGGGTCAACTTTTTGAAATTGAGATTTATTTATCATCTGAAAGCTGAATAATTAATGTATGGTTTGTTAGGATAGGACAATATTTGGCTGAGATGCAACTATTTGAAAATCTGGAATCTGAGGGTCCAAAAAAATCTAAATATTGAGAAGTTGCCCAAATGAAGTCCTTAGCAATGCATATTACTAATAATAATAAAAAAAATTATATATTTACGGTAGGAAATTTACAAAATATCTTCATGGAACATGTTCTTTACTTAATATCGTAATGATTTTTGGCATAAAAGAAAAAATCGATTATTTTGACCTATACTATGTATTGTTGGCTATTGCCACGAATATACCAGTGCGACTTATGACGGTTTTGTGGTCCATGGTCACATATTATTTATTTGAATTAATGTCTATCCTTGAATCACTAGTCGAGGTTCATATTAGATTTAGAAAGTAATTAGTAATTAAATACTTTTTGGAGAGAGTAATTTGTACAGTAATCTAATTACACTATTGAAGATGTAATTAATTACTCTTTTAGAGTATCTTACCCAACACTGTTCATAATATATCGGTACTATATTGGTTATTTTCCGATTTAAATTATTATCATGATTTTGCTTTGCCGCTATTGGTCGATAATAGATATTTAATGGTTCATACGCATTTCCCACTTTTTTACTTTTAGATAACCTTTGCTGTTATCTAAAGTTAATGAATCAATTAATTTAACACTGTTAAATGTATTCTTTAGCGAATCTCAAATTGAATATCCATTTTATCATATTTTACATTATAATGCTGTGATGCCTAAATTCACTTATTTATTGGAGTTTTCTTTAATTTTTTTAATCATTTAGACAATATATTATCAAATTTGAACAATGTTATCGAATTTCAACCATGTATCAGTTATCGGCCATACCATGAAAATAATTATCGGCCATTTTAATATTGATGCTCATCCAACATGGTATTTTTTTTTTTCCTTTTAGTGTTGATCTAATGGTAATTTAGTAACCTAATGAAACTGTTGTTTGCTTGTACAACTTCACTAACAATTATCCGATAAGGTGATGTTTCATGGCACTCCACCTGGTGTGATTTGGATGTGATTTGTGTGTATTGCACCACTAACGCATCACCAAAGATGATACTGAATTCTAGGATCTGTTAAATATTATTACCCCACATTCTAAATGAAATAAGTTTGATAGGCCAACATTCCTTCAGAGATTATCCTCTTTGGTCCCTCTTTCCACATGCTGATCCTAATCAAAGCTTTTTTTTATCTCCCCCCTCCAGCCCACCCTCCAGCCGCAGACGCTTCTGCCTTGACAGATCTGACGAGGAAGAGGAAGAAGAAAAAGAGGAAGGGAGCGCGGGCCGAAGCACCTACCGCTCCCGCTACAAACGCAGCAGCTACCTGAACGACAGCGATGGCGAGGCCACTGCGTAGCCGCCTCCGCGCACACACTTTCACATGCACTCACTTTCACAGAAAGGAAGACTTTTGAGTTCAAATCAGTGTCTTCCATAAACTTGCATCCAGATGAGAGGATTTCAGCGAGGAGGAGCATGATGGGACGCACTCTGGCAAAGATATACCCCTCATTTCTTTCGACTTGTTCTTAGTATTATTATTTTACATGTGCTTTGTGTTTAGAGCTTTAAAGGGTTTGTACAGCATCACGAATCACGGCACTGTTGACTCTTTCCTGTTTGTGTGCTTTTACTTCTGACATTCTTCCTCTTCCTTTCTAAATAAGCAAATGCTGTGCTTGCATTCTCACCCCGGTCAGGATTCCGTAAATGGTTATTGCTTGGGGCAACGTGCTCCAGCCTCTTGCATGGGCTGAGCCAAAGATACATCGCATTATGTAAACGAGAAATGCCTGGGTTTTACTGTTTTGTTGGATTTAAAAGAAAAGAAAACCAAGAGAAAAAAAGGCAAAGAAAATATTGTATTACCAAAAAAAAAAAAAAAGCTCTTGTTTTGGGTACGTGAGCAAACGAGTTTTTCGTTCTTGACTTTTAAGTCAGAGGAGGAGTTGAGGTG
Organism: Gobio gobio; assembly: GCF_949357685.1. Lineage (NCBI taxonomy): Eukaryota > Metazoa > Chordata > Actinopteri > Cypriniformes > Gobionidae > Gobio > Gobio gobio. The sequence goes on along the minus strand of NC_137114.1, from coordinate 32,256,688 downwards.
GGACTGATTTAAGACCACTTCCTTTCCATCTCTACACGCATGTTTTTTTTTTTGTATCTTTCTCTGCCTCTTCGCTTTCATACAGTGAAGGATTCATGTTTTTTGCTCGAATAAGTGAGAGAGGAAGCCATGCCTTGCGATGAAAATAGAGCCCATTTTTCCTCACGGTCTTTACTTTTATATGTAGACTAGAGGAAAAAAGGTGATCAGGTCAATGATACGAGAAGTGAGCAGTGGTTTGGGGTGTTCAGGTCTGGACTCTCAAAGCCTTTTTTCCATAATATGCCTTGTCTTTTTCTGTTCTGACTCTATTAACTAAGTGCTTGCTCATAGTAGGTGTTATATGGCTCAGCGTTTTTTCCCCCACACTTTCTTGTGGTCGTTGTTGTTCTCAGGCTTTTTTTGTTTGTTTTGGTTATCGTAGATGTCTGGATTTCCCAAAGGAATGCCTATATTCTTGGGTATATGGGGCATTGTGGTAATTTCTCACCCAACTCCACTGATACTAGATAAACAAACCGCTTCAAAGTTGCTTTTCGTGCTGATGTGATGCAACCCGAAGCTCAAGATGGAGACAGAACCGATACTGTGAAATCCCAGCTTCCCTACAGCATGTCGTCACATTGGATTCATCAGTATTTTTTTGGCCTTACCTAATGGCTTTGAGACTCACTTGAACCCGTACGGACAGTCGGACACGCACCCCTCCGATTTCCGTCGTTGCCTTCCGTTGTTGTTTTGGTGTTCTGCTTTCATTGTAGTATTTATGATCTAGCATTGATGGATTGAGCGAAGCTGCCAAAATATAAAACAACAGCATAATAGCAATGAAAGGATCTCATTGCTTCTCTTTGATTTTTAAAGGGAGACAGCTTGTGTATTTTACATGTGTATTAGTTTTATAGACCCTCTGCAAAGGTCAACCACTTTATCCTCTTTTCTATGCAGTCAATATTGATTTTAATATGGGAAAAAAAAGATGTCTCTGGCGAATTAAATCACATTGCTTCAAGATACATAACATTTGCTGGCTGTACACATTAATATAAAAATATATAAATATCTGTATGATTCATTTTAGCTCTCAAAATAGCTAATGTTTATTTTCTTTATTGAATAAATGACCACTTGATATAAGTACAAATTTTGCATTACAGTTTAATATATTGTAAATAAATGTTGGTGATTGTTTTAGACATGTTTCAATATGCTTATTTCATAATTCATCTTTTTATTTTTTTTTAAATATCAGACTTTTGGCATGTTCAACACACCATTGTCTTACATTTTAAAGCTGCAGTGTATATTTTTTGAACCATTAGTGGCACCAAATAGATTTCCAAAAATAATGTTTAAACAATACATAAAGGGGTTTATCCTAAAAATAATATATTTATCGCAATAAAAGCATTTTTCAAATATGTCCCATTGTTTTGAAAACCGAAACCATCATTGCTGTTGCTAATCAAACAATTTTGAAAGCACAAAGCATAAAAATCTCTCTGTTCAACCCCATATTAATGTTGTTTTAGTGCAAAGGAATTACACACAGCAGCCTTCATTTTTTTCTTTATCCAGAACTTTTATATTTTAATAAATCATGTTAGTAGAAAGATAACACCTGCCATATTCATCATCTATAAGAGCAACAGTTTCTGAGTGTGTGTTGTCTTTTATGTTTCTGAAAGATCAGAGGAAACCTCTGAATGGAGTCTCAAATTTCAGCATTTAAACACAAAATGTGCAGCCAAATTACACAGAGTAGAAAATCCCTGTCTATGGTTCCCATTCAACAAGCTTTTCTTTTCCATTGGCTGTTTGCTCCATTGCACAATAGGAAGGCTTGCAGTAATCTCTATGAGCTAACAATTGGAAAGGCAGCTTACTGGACGCCGCGCAGCTTGAGCTTTCCATTGGCTCCAATCAAAAGCAGAGAAGGAGCTCAAGCCAACAGCAGATCTCTGCAAAATAAACCCGTTATTTTATATTAAAATAAATGGCAACCATAAGCCACAATTCTCTTAAAGCTAGACGTATAATAATTATGTTCCATATTTCAACTATACCTATTCAATAATTAATTGCAATCCTTAGCGCACATTTGCATGTATTCTATGCCTTTTGGATTATGTGCAGGGCTCAGGGAGAAGCACTTATAGAATCACGCTGAGACCTTTATAGCCATGAATGCAGAATGTAAGCTTGAATTTTTTATAATGGACTGTAATGAAGACATGACAGCAGTACAAATCAATACTATATGACCTTGCATAAGATATAGTGCTCTTTTAAAACACGGCGACAGTCTGAATTTAGAAGTTCTGCGGCCTTCTCACAGAAGTGTCCTTGCATTCTGTTACACAAACACCCGCTGTGCAGATAAATTGAATTTATAGATGAGATGAGGCACTTGCTTCACATCAAAACCGTCTGTAAAATGTTTTATTTTTTAATTTCACAATATGCCATTTAAAAGTTTGGGGGTCAGTAAGATTTTAGTTTTTGAAAAAAGTCTCTTTTGCTCACCAAGGCTGCATTTATTTGATCGGAAATACAGTAAAATCATTAATATTGTGACATATTATTACTATTTAATATAACTGTTTCCTATTGGAATATATTTTTAAATATAATTTATTCCTGTGATGGCAAAGCTGAATTTTCAGCATCTTTACTCTTCTGTCTTCAGTGTCACATGATTCTTCAGAAATCATTCAATATGCTGATTTGCTGTTGTTGAAAACCGCTTTGCTGCTCATCTTTTTGCCGAAACCGTGATTGAATAAAATTTGGATTATTTAAAGAATACAAATCTTTCGACAACATTATAAATGTCTCTACTGTCACTTTTAATCAGTTTAAAGCATCCTTGCTAAATAAAAGTAATTTCTTTAAAAACATTAAACATCTCACTGACCCTAAATGTATTATAATTGATTGATGATGATAATGATCATTATTATTATTATTATTTGTATTTTGGGGTGCCCAAGTGACTAGCTAACACAGTGTTTGTATACGCTGAATCCTCCATAGGGCTGTATTTAAATTTGAGGACATTTTTTGTTTTTCTTTTATAAAGAGAGAGAGAGAGGGTTGACATACGAATGTAAATTTGCCTCTGCAATCTGTATTTCTGTATTATTATTATTATTATCATTTAATCTTTATCCACTAATTACAAACAAACAATAGTCATGAATTGGTCAAAATATGTGAACCGTGTAATTTAACTTAAAGGGTTAGTTCACCCAAAAATGAAAATAATGTCATTTATTACTCACCCTGATGCCGTTCCAGACCCGTAAGCGAAGATAATATTTTTGGTGCGCCAAAAAAAAAAACTAAATAACGACTTATATAGTGATAACCGATTTCAAAACAATGCTTCATGAAGCTTCGGAGTTTATCGAATCAGCGAGTCGATTCAGTGGACTCGCTGATTCGATACACTCCGAAGCTTCATGAAGCATTGTTTTGAAATCGGTTATCACTATATAAGTCGTTTTTTTATAGCCTAAGCAGTTTTTTTCTGGCGCAGCAAAAATATGATCGTCGGTTTATAATATTAATATTGAACCACTCACATGGACTGCTTTAAATATGTTTTTAGTACATTAATGGATCTTGAGAGTGTAAATTGCTTTGGTCTCTATGCAGGCCTCACTGAGCCTTCGGATTTCAACAAAAAATATCTTAATTTGTGTTCGGAAGATGAACGGAGGTCTTACGGTTGTGGAACGGCATGAGGTAATAAATTACATTATTTTCATTTTTGGGTGAACTAACCCTTTAACCAAGTTTAAACATGGTTGTGGTGGCAACACTATAGCAATTCCACCCCAGTTTTTTTTGTCCTTTGTAGCTGTGTAACAAACAGCAGCTGTCAGTCTCTTCCCACTCATAACCCATGGGCGTCCTGAACGTGAACACTAACTCAAAGAGCTGCACACCCTCCAGCAGTCCTGGGGCACAGCTTTATGTGTGTGTTCCAATTATGGCATGCAAGCACGTCTCTGTGACTGGAGCTGAGGATGTAATTCTGCATGGATGTGTCTGTGTGTAATGGCGTGACGGATGATGCAGGAAGTGTGATGCACATTTTCTGTTTCTAGGTCAAATTCTGCCTCTTTTAAGACCGTATCATTTGAGAATTACCATCATCATCAAACTTTTGGAGGTGTGAAACGTGTTCGACTGGGTGCAGTGTTTGCCTGTGCTGTGTGTGAGTGCATTACAGGGAGTGCAGAATTATTAGGCACGTTGATTTTCTGATCATATTTTTTTTCCAGGCACATTTGACCAATTCCAAACCACAGTAATCCTAATAACTACTATTGATTTAGTATTTAAAAATGTATAAGTGATATATAATTGTTCATGAAGGCTGGAAATGAAAATCACCTTATATTCAGGTGTGCAGAATTATTAGGCATGTTTTCTTTTACAGATAAATTGAGCCAAAAAAGAGATTTAACTCAGACTGAAAAGTCAAAAAGTATTAAATGCCCATGAGAAGGATGCAATACTAATGCAATACTAGACATTGCAGTTAAGGCATGACCATTGGACAGTGAAATGCTCGTTGGGTCAGCAGGATCTGACAAAAACAGGTGGTGAAGAAAAGACACCTGTTAACTGCAAAATAATTAAGAATTAAGGTGAAGAATTAAGGGTGAAACCATCAGGAACCCTTTAGTCTCCAGCGCCACCATTTTCCAGAGCTGCAACCTACCTGGAGTCTCCAGAAGTGCAAGGTGTCAGGATCTCAGAGACTTCAGTTAGGTAAAGAATCCTAAAACATGACCCCCACTAGATAAGAATCACAAGCTGAAGTGTTGTAAAATACATGAAGGCTGCTTTTTTATAGGCTTTATAGGTTTTATAGGTTGAGAAAGACTCTTGAAGGACCAGCACCACATCCTCTAGTACCACTGTTTGAAGAATTCATCTTCCAGAATCTGGCAGTACGTTTTGGGAGTTCATTTTTAGTCCATCCTGAAGTCCGTTTTGCAGAGATGGACTAAAAATGAACTCCCAAAACGTACTGCCAGATTCTGGAAGATGAATTCTTCAAACAGTGGTACTAGAGGATGTGGTGCTGGTCCTTCAAGAGTCACTCTCAACCTATCTGTCCATAAAGCCTATAAAAAAACCTTCTTCATGTATTTTACAACACTTCAGCTTATGATTCTTATTTAGTGGGGGTCATGTTTTAGGATTCTTTTCCTAACTGAAGTCTCTGAGATCCTGACACCTTGCACTTCTGGAGACTCCAGGTAGGTTGCAGCTCTGGAAAATGGTGGCGCTGGAGACTAAAGGGTTCCTGATGGTTTCACCCTTAATTCTTCACCTTAATTCTTAATTCTTTTGCAGTTAACAGGTGTCTTTTCTCCGCCACATGTTTTAGTCTGACCCTGCTGACCCAACGAGCATTTCACTGTCCAATGGTCATGCCTTAACTGCAATGTCTAGTATTGCATTAGTATTGCATCCTTCTCATGGGCATTTAATACTTTTTGACTTTTCAGTCTGAGTTAAATCTCTTTTTTGGCTCAATTTATCTGTAAAAGAAAACATGCCTAATAATTCTGCACACCTGAATATAAGGTGTTTTTCATTTCCAGCCTTCATGAACAATTATATATCACTTATACATTATTAAATACTAAATTAATAGTAGTTATTAGGATTACTGTGGTTTGGAATTGGTCAAATGTGCCTGGAAAAAAAATATGATCAGAAAATCAACGTGCCTAATAATTCTGCACTCCCTGTATATATGGTCATGAAATCTGTACAATGTCCTGCTCATTATTCTTTATATGTGTACAGAAACAAAAGTCTCCAGTACAAAATGAGCCACAAGAGGATGTTTTTTTCCTCAGGCAAAGTGTCTTTAAGGCACAGAGTGAAAGTGAGTATTGACTTTTCTTTTATAATAAGGCACCAACAGATAAAAGACATTAATGATTCATACATTTACTAATAATAATCAGAATAATCCATATATGATATAAAAATTATATAGTTCTGTTTTAATTGAGCCTTTGCCACCTTTAAAATGTTACAGACCAATCCTACCATAGCAACTGTTGTTATCTTGGCGTTTTTTTTTTTAAATTATTTCTTCTAAGATACAAACATTCTCCAAATATTTAATTGTTTATTATTCAAATAATTATAACAGTGCAATTCTTAAAAAAATAATAATAATAAAGAGAGAGAGAGAGAGAGAGAGAGAGAGAGAGAGAGAGAGAGAGAGAGAGAGAGAGAGAACTTGTACTCAAAATCAGGCTGTGAAAAACTCCTGTTCATTCCTATGAGATGACCTGTAAAGCTTGTTAGCAACAGTGACCAAAGGGGGTGGAGCTCACTGTATATAAATAAACTATAAATGTGACCCTGGATCATAAAACCAGTCATAAGTCGCACGGGTATATTTGTGGCAATAGCCAACAATACATATAGGTCCAAATTATTGATTTTTCTTTTATGCCAAAAATCATTAGGATATTAAGTATATATAGTATATATTTTTATATGTATTTATATATGTATTATTTTTAGTAATATGTTTTGCTAAGTGTGACTTTATTTCAAAATATGTTTGACTTCATTTGGACAACTTTAAAGGCGATTTTCTCAATATTTCGATTTTTTGCACCCTCAGATTTCAGATTTTCCAATAGTTGTATCTCGGTCAAAATATCCTACAAACCATACATCAATGGAACGCTTATTTGTTCAGCTTTCAGATGATGTATACATCTCAATTTAAAAAAAAAATTACCAATATGACTGGTTTTGTGGTCCAGGGTCACATATAGGCTATATTGTGGTCAAAATAAAAGTTCGGTTTAACTTGAAATTGTGACAGCTAAATTCTACTGTACAACTGTAATATATTTCTATGTCTCAATGTAATAATAATACTAATAATATTAATAATAATAATAATAATAATAATAGATTGTTGTTATAACTTAATTTTTTAAGGAATAATCACAATTGTTCTTCCATGTTTTAATTTTAACAGTAAAGCTCTGTTGTGCAGCACTTTGACAAAAAAGTTTGTTTAATTTCATATGATTAAAAGATAAATTAATGTTTAAAAATTTAAATGCACAAAACAAAATTTCATAGAAATAAAAAAGTAAACTTTTTAAAAATAAATTGTTGTTTTTAATTCAATTATTTAGACATGCTTTTTGATGATTCATATTTAATTAAACCATTACAATTGAATCCAGAAAACACAGAATTTGGTTTAAAAAAAAACGGAATTTGATTAAAAATATGTATTTAAAAATTATTAAAATGTATTTCGTAGGGTCCTAAACAAGTAATCTTTGTTAAACTTTTAATAAATTCTTGATCAAATTGTATAAAATGTTAAAATTGTATCACAAACCAAACTTTTTTTTTTACCACAAACGTGTAAGCATCATAAACTTGTGTTGATCACAGAGCTTGTTTTTGCGATAATCCAAAAGCCTATATGGGAAAATCCTATTGGGTTTTTATGGCGGGAACCAGTGCGATGCTGGTTGGCCTACAAAGTAAACCGAATATGTCCCCTTCCAGTATTTAAAGGATATTATTGTATACTATGAAAAAATTGCAAACTATACAAAGAACAATGTAAATATTTAACCAAGTCAGAAACAAAGCTAAACCGATATCCGTATTAAGTTCAGTATCAGCAGATACAAAACGCCATTAAAAGGCGACAACTTTTAAAGTTAAAAAGTGATAAAAGTTATGTGAACGATAAAAGCTCTTTGTGATTTCTCGGTTTGATTGATTTGAGCAACAATAAACGACGCAAAACATAGGCATTTTGAGTTTGTGTTAGTGATTCCAATGCAGAAAATCGCTTCCTGCCCTCCATCTGCATTTCGCGCCAATGACGTGCAAAATCAAAGTAGAGAATTTTTTTATTAGCATACGTTTTACATAATACACAATACAGTTAAACTAATGGGATGGATTGTAAGATGGTTTTATAGAGCTTTTTGTTTTTTTCTACAAAAAAGAGAGAGAAGTATTGCCCCCCCCCCCCCCCCCCCCATTATAGGTATATGTTTCCTTCCTCAGAGGCCACTTCCACTTTGTAGGATACAATTGTCTGACTCTATATCTGGATTGTAATATCCTCTGATGAAAGGAGCGATGTCATATTCATGGGTAGCCATTATTACCCTGCTGGGCTGCAGTGTGTCGTAAGAGAGGTGGAGGTACAAACACAGGGTGGGCAAAGATGCAAGTGTTGCCTCTCCCCAGCGTACATGTGACAAGGAGAGGCTGTAACGACATGTGATGCCCTCTGTGTTTCCTCCTAGCAGCGCTGGCACCAGGCTCATTACACTACCAAATGCAACTGACACATCCTATAACCTCTCTCCCAGATCCCTGAGGACAGCGTCCCCAAGACTGACACACACTTGCGACATGTCGGGATCAGAAAGCAGCAGGTAGTTCACATAGTGATGGAAGTAAATGGACATCAGAGTGTGGGGTGTTGTTGTCAGGCTCTTGGGGGGCTAGTGCTTAAAGGCACCATGTAATCAAAATTGACAATTCTTATTTTCTTATGGAACATTGCAGTATTTAGCCTATTATAAATGATTTATCTGTGCACCAAACACGTCTATTTTTGTTCAGCCACTGAAAATAATTAAAATAGTCCAAACAAAGAAAGTAAACTGCAGCTGCGAGCAATTCACTACTGAATCAGTGTTTTGAACATATTGGCTGAGTAAATGATTCACTCACATTGTTGCGTTCCGTAATGAATCAGAGTTATGCACGAATCAGTTAAGTAAATGATTCAATGGCCCTGTCCCAAATGGCACACTTCATGTGCACTTTAAGTCTTTTGGACTTACAATGGCCACTGCGTGCGCGTGTCCGTTAAGTCCACAAGGCCGTGTCCCATTTGTCATTATAGGTCTCAGAAGGGTGCTCGCAAGTGCCCCCTTTGCGGTCAATATGCGCCGTCGATGCGCACTTCTGCCGAGCCCGCACTGGTGCGGGTTTCGCACTGACTTCTTCCCTACAGTCAAAGCAGCGTTACGTCATGAAAGTGCGGACTCGGAGGAAGACAGCGAAGGTTTAGGGTGCCATTTTGGACCGGGCCCTAGACTCACTCATAAAGTCACTTTCTCGCTACCTAGTGGTGTAACGACGTAACGTGGAAAAATCCTCTTCACTAATGTCTGGAGTAAGCAGAATGAAAAGTCCCAGTCGCTCGACCAATCACATCAGAACTAACAGTTGTATAATTAGAATCGAATATCCATTTACATAAAAGATAATCAAATCAAACATGGCTTAAAGGTTCAGTGTGTACATTTTAGCGGTATCTTGTGGTGAGGTTGCGAATAGAGAAGCTATATGGTGGCCGACACAGGACAAAGATGTCGTCGTCTGGGACAGCAGAGAGTAGCTAGCGCTCTGTAGAGCAGTTTGTCCGTTTAGGGCTACTGTAGAAACATGGCGGCGCAAAATGGTGACTTCACTGTAATGGGACCCATGGTGGATGTAGATAGAAATGGCTAATTCGAAGGTAATACAAACATAACGGTTCATTATGTAAGGTCTTTATACACCACTGAAAACATAGTTATGTAAATTATATTGCATTTCTGTTAATAGATCCTCATAAATATTATACAGTGCACCTTTAAGGAACAACATTTACTTTGGACATTCTTTTTACTTTCCAAATCAAGCGTATTGTCTTCTTAAATATATATTATCACTTAGTTATAGTATATTCTAAAAATATATTTTTTTTTTACAGTGAATGGCATTTATTGTCTTGTGAAATCAATGTATATTACAATTAATTATTAATGAATGAATAAATATTTTCATCACGGATAGTAACTTAGTTGACCAAATAACAGGTTTTTATTTCCATTTCCATTTATTGCAGTAATCCACTATTTTATATATATTTGCAGTTGAACCCCAAAGGCAAACTCTTGTCAAAAAAAAAAAAAACGTCCCCCAAGGGACTCATATGCTGGCTCTACACTACTCTGCTCTGTCATAACCCAGGGATATTGATCTTTACTGGTGCTGTCATCATAGTCTGTGCTGCCATGTTCTCTGATCCCCCTCTGCTGGAATGAATCCTGGCCCTCTTGACCCTCACAATGTCTTCCCGCAAAGAGCTCCTCTGGGGTTTATGCGGGCAGCCAGTGTGCTGCAGGATGATTACTCCAGGGACCGAGCATTTTGTTTGCTATCTAAGTCTAAAGGAGCGAGTGTTTTTGGTAGACAGCCACTAATTAATGCCCGTCTCTTGAGGCAGGGTGTGCAGAATTAGATAAACCTTGGGGTATGACTGGCAGGGGTCAGGGAGGCCTGACCTGCTTTTTATTACACACTCATCTGTGGATATAAACACCACAGAAGGCAAAAAAAAAATCACGGCTTTGAGCTCATGATACTCGATTTCAGGTTCCACAGCAGGTGCAGGGTCATAGATTTCAAATGAGTGAGGTGTTTGTGCTGTAAACATCATTTGTTCTGTATTTCAGATGGCTAATAAAAAACACAATGATGTAAGACAAGGTGGCATCTACAGTGAACAACACACTGACAGCAGAGAGAAGCGCTAATATTGAAAAACTGCACGGTACTTTTTTTGGGGGGAGATTATGATGTCCAAATATATTTTAAAATCACACTTGTTTAAAAGCAACTAGCATTTTGTGTGTGTCTGTGTGTGAAAAAAGGAGCTAACTTGAATACATCTAAAATATTTCTCACAAAAGCGTAGGAGTGTTGTTGTGATGCAAAAAAACCTTCCAAAAATTAAATATAATTGTTAATTAACCTCAGTTTGACTTCAAGTAATACAACCCCAAATCAGAAAAAGTTGGGACAGTATGGAAAATGCAAAAAAAAAAGAAAAAAAGAAGTGATTTCTAAATTTACTTTGACTTGTATTTCATTGCAGACAATATGAACACAACATATTTCATGTTTTGTCTGGTCAACTTCATGTCATTTGTAAATATGCATCCTTTCCTGTCATTCAGACCTGCAACACATTTAAAAAAAAGTTGGGACAGGAGCAATTTAGGGCTAGTAATGAGGTAAAATGGTTAAATAATGATGTGATTTGAAACAGGTGATGTCAACAGGTGATTGTAATTATGATTTGGTACAAAAGCAGCATCCAAGAAAGGTCTAATCCTTTAGGAGCAAAGATGGGCCGAGGATCGCCAGTTTGCCAACAAATACGTGAGAAAATTATTGAAATGTTTAAAAACAATGTTCCTCAAAGAAAGATAGGAAGAGATTTGGATATTTCACATTCAACAGTGCATAACATAATTAAAAGATTCAAGGAATCTGGAGGAATTTCAGTGCGTAAAGGACAAGGGCGCAAGCCTAAGCTGAACAACCGTGATCTCCGATCCCTCAGGCGGCACTGCATCAAGAATCGTCATTCATCTATAAGCGATATCACCACATGGGCTCAGGACTACTTTGGCTAACCTTTGTCAAGTACCACAATACGTAGTTACATCCACAAATGCCAGTTAAAACTGTACTGTGCCAAAAGGAAGCCCTATGTTAACAGTGTCCAGAAGCGCCGTCGACTTCTCTGGGCTCGGAGGCATCTGGGATGGACCATCACACAGTGGAAACGTGTACTGTGGTCAGATGAATCAGTATTTTTTGGGAGGAATGGACGCCATGTGCTCCAGACCAAAGAAGAAAAGGATCATCCAGACTGTTACCAGCAACAAGTCCAAAAGCCAGGGTCTGTCATGGTATGGGGTTGTGTCAGTGCCCTTGGCAAAGGTAACTTGCACTTCTGTGAAGGCACCATTAATGCTGAAAAGTACATAGAGATTTTGGAGCATAATATGCTGCCTTCAAGAAGACATCTTTTCCAGGGACGTCCATGCATATTTCAACAAGACAATGCAAAACCATATTCTGCACACATTACAAAGTCCTGGCTGCGGAGGAAGAGGGTATGGGTACTTGACTGGCCTGCCTGCAGTCCCGACCTGTCTCCAATAGAGAATGTGTGGCGCATTTTGAAGCGCAAAATGCGACAACGAAGACCCCGTACTGTTGCCCACTTTAAGACTTGTTTGCAGGAAGAATGGGACAAAATTACACCTGAAACACTTCATCACTTGGTGTCTTCAGTCCCTAAACGTCTTTTAAGTGTTGTGAAAAGGAATGGCAACATTACAAAGTGGTAAATGCTTTACTGTCCCAACTTTTTTTGAAATGTGTTGCAGGTCTGAATGACAGGAAAGGATGCATATTTACAAATGACATGAAGTTGACTAGACAAAACATGAAATATTTTGTGTTCATATTGTCTGCAATGAAAAACATTTTTTTTTTTTGCGTTTTCCATACTGTCCCAACTTTTTCTAATTTGGGGTTGTAAAACATTGCTGATGTACCTGGAATAACCTAAATTCAATTCACATTTATTTGTATAGCACTTTTCACAGTACATATCGTTTCAAAGCAGTTTGACAGAAAATGCACGTTTCTACATTACAATTTAGAGTTTGTTACCAGTAATTTCCATATGTCCAGAAATGGACACAGTTCTAGCTAATATCATGCTCTCATTTAGGCAGAAACAATCTCATTAAATCAGTTATTACAAGTTATGATCATAATGACTACAAAATATAGAACATTTGGCAGTTGTGTATGTTAATTCAGAGTTGGCGTCATCTGAAGTCTTCGCAGGAGTTAGCGTCATCTTTTCACAGGGGTTGGGTCTACTGAAATCTTCGTATAGAGGCTGGATCCAAACTGGAGCTGGTGTAGTCTTACCTCAGGATGGTAAAGGTACCTCAAGGTAAAAACAGAAAAGCAAATCGAAAATAATTAGCATAGCTGCTGTTCATAATATTTCAAGCAAAATATAACCATGTACATTTGATCTGATATCAGTGGAGTACAAAGAGATGTATTATGTGAATGCTTGGCTAAAGAGATGTGACTAACTGTAGCTTGTTTGTTGAGGATGCCAGATCACCACCTATAATCCATTACAGTAATCCAGTCTAGAGGTCACAAATTCATAGGTTAGTGATGTTTCTGAGGTGAAAGAAGGCGTATGGAAGGCATATGGAATATGATTTTCCAAAAGACAAGTTGCTGTCTAATATAACATCCAGGTCTTTGACTGTAGGATGAAGTAACAGTTCATACTTAGATGCAAATTGTATTCAAAAATATTCTGCGTACAGCTTTTTGTCCAATAAGGAATACCTCACTCTTATCCGAATTTAATAGAAGTAAATTACTGGTCATCCAATATTTTATATCTTAAACGCACTGTCAACTTGGATAATTTAAGCCACGTTTCCACCTCAGAAACTTTCCCCAGAAACTAGAAACTTAGGGTGGTACTCGGTGTGTTTCGACCACATGGACCAGGGTCTAAATGAATTCCGGGTAAATATTTCCCCCCTCAGGGAGAAGCTATTCCCCCCTACTTTTTCAAAGTTCAGGAACTTTTGGGCACTGAACATGCTTATTGGTTGAGTTCACACAGCATTTTATTTCAACCACGAGGTTCAGGCTTTAAGTAATTAATTACGTTTATTAAGTAAATATGCAGAGTATGAAATCCAGCGGGAACTGGAAAGTCGTACGCAGTCCTCCGTCACTGGACTAATCTTCACGGTACTTTAGACCGTAATGGAAACGCAGACAGCAGTAGGTCTGGGGGGAAAAAAGTTCCTGGGACAAATTGTTACGGGTAATTTCGGTGGAAACAGGGCTTTAGAGATTTCATCTGGTCGTGATGAAATATATGAAGTATCATCAGCATAACAGTGGAAACTAATTCCATGTTTTCTAAAAACATTACCAAGGGGCAGCATGTATATTGAAAATAACAGAAGGCCTAACACAGATCCTTGCAGCACTCCATAATTTACGGACATTACCTTGTATAATTCCCTGTTTAAGTTAACAAACCTTAATGCCTGTCCCTGAATACCAGTGTAATTTTGTAGTCGATCTAAGAGTATGTCATGATCTATATAGTGTCGAAGGCAGAACTAAGATCAAATAAAAAAAAAATAGTATCAAGATGCAGCCTTGCTCTGAAGCTACAAGTGTTTGTAATTTTAACAAGTGACAAGTGCAGTTTCTGTGCTATGATGGGGCCTGAATACTGAAAAAAAAATTGACAAGAGTACAATTGAACGAACACAACTTTTTCTAGTATTTTAGACAAAAATATAAGATTTGAAATGGGTCTGTAATTTGCCAATTCATTTGGATCTAGTTGTGGTTTCTAAATGAGAGGCTGCTATCTTAAACAGTCTTGGGACATGACCTAGAGATAGATATGAGTTAGTAATATTGAGAAGGGGCTCTCTGCAGGCAACAACTCCTTCAGCAGAGTATATTTGATCTAGTAAGCTTGTTGGTCTAAGTGTAATGACAAGTTTATTTAGCTCTTCCTGTCCTAAAAGTGTAAAGCACTTCAGTTGTTCTTGAGGGGCGATAATTGAGGCTGAATCATAAACCGCTGTCAAAGGTTGTACATTTACAATTGTATTTCTGATGCTTTCTTAGTGAAGAAATTCATAGTCATTACTAAATGATGCAAAACCAAGCAAGAGAGAAATATGACAGCTCAAAATAAATCTACAATTTTTATTCATTTTCATTTTCTGAGAAGATGTGTTGCTTATATGATGCAATATCATGATGCATCCTCAGTCAAGGACAAGTCCGAATCACAGGCAGGTAGGTTTGAGCTCTGTGCTTAAATGAAACCCCCTGCCCAATCTGGCCAGTCCTTTACAGAGGTTGGTAAACATCACTCATCACCATAGCAACACAGGTCTTTCTGTCTCTGTTGTCAGTCAATGTGCGCTTTTCTTCATCCTTGTGCATGTCAACTCGATACATTGACAACTTCCAGAAGGCCAATTTTTTTGGCATTTCCCCGGAGAGGGCAATATTTGAGAGGGATTGAGAAACACAGTTTTGAGATTGAGTTACGGTTGCCTTCGTCATCCTCTCTGCTATGAAATCCTCTACTGGTGGCTGATAAAATAAATAAAAAAACCTTGATAGATTGGCATCAGAATTCAGCTGAAACACTCTATTGCATGCATCAAGAAATTTCTTTTTATTGAAATAAATTATGTAATACTAAAAGATTGTTATATATTCAGGAGCAATGATAGTGTAATAGACTTTGGGCCCTATTTTAACAATCTAAGTACATGGTCTGAAGTGCATAGGGCATGACCGAATTCACTTTTGCTAGTTTAACGACGGAAAAAACGGTTGGCGTGCCTGGTACATGGTCCAAAAGGGTTGTACCCATAGACCGTAAAAAAAATGGACGATGCGACTTCATTGGCTTCAGCTGAAGTAAGTGAAGCCTCCGGAGGTTCGAATATGGCGCTGACATCTTGCGCAGATTTGGGACCGAGTCTGCGCAGTAGTGATCTAGGGACCGGAATCTGCGCAGTAGAGAGCAGCAAGTAGAGGCGCAAAATCAATGAGCTATCCTGGGACCAACCACCTGGGGGCGATCGAGGCGCGTAGGCTTCAGTTATTTACAGGAGTGCTTGGAGGCTTGGTTGTTCCTAGTCTGGTTGTAATGAGTCATGGGTGTGTTTTGGGCATAACATGCAATAAACCAATCAGAGTCTCATCTCCCATTCCCTTTAAAAGCCAGTTGCACTTGCACCATGGTGGATTCGCTATTTACATGCCAGCAGGGCTGCCAACTTTTCCAAAAATGAGTGAGATTTGGTGGGGCCAACCAAAATTGTTGCGTACAAAGCAACAATTTTTTTGTCTCATTCAGTATCATTACCGTACACAGAAAAAAATAAAATAATAATATATATATACATGTATACACACACACACACCAGTGGTTCACCACAGAAAACACTCTCTCTGCATCAGCATTTGAATGGGGTAGTATTGTTTTTTTTTTTTGTTGATTTCTTTTTTGCCTTTGATAAGTATAGGTTGATAATTAATTCTCTATATTAAGACAAAATGCATCTATATGACGCTTTGTATATACAGTATATCCTATAGACACACACTATTTTAAAGCACTATGTAGAGGCATGATTTTGTCTGAATAGAACTACTTTAACTTACAAGCTACTTGTTTCTATCAAAAAGTATCTAGCTACATTGAAACTACTTTTCTTTTTTCTTTACAACAACAATAACATAACAGAATATTAAAATATTTGGGATTTAAAACAGCATAATGCAATGTAATTATGATTTCAAATAGTATGGGGTGAATTCAGGGTTATTGGGACACTTTTCCCCCCAATCATTTCAATGGCAAAAACTCTCAGAATCAAACTATCCGATACACACAATAATCAAATATAGGCTGTCAAAGTGCAAAATGGCTACACATTTTACATCAGTGCAAGAACAAAATGTATGCAACTTAAATGAAATACTCAGGAGTCAGGATTAGTCTAAAAATGCAGGTTAAACTCACAGCACATGCAGTGATGCAGCGCAGTATTCTGAACGCTCCGAGATGCCCCTCATGAGCTGCTCGCGTGAACAGTGCGCTTTGCTTGACTACTTCTTTTCGTTTCGAATTGTTTCGTTTAAAAGTGGACATTTCAAGCTTTATATAAACATATTTCTGATGTCTGTGAGGCAAGTAGCCTGCTGAGTTTCGGTTTATTTACGAGACTCGCTCCAATTCACAATACGAGCTCCCGCGCCTCCATCTCACGATTATTTTCTGCTATAGCCTATTTGCTTCTTATTTATTAAATCCAGGCAATTGAAACATTGGTTAAAATTAAGATCCAATCTATACAAAACGAAATTTACTTTCTATAAAACAAGACTTAATGAAGTCTTTGACATATAGGCTTATTACGCATCTTTGCACTTTTCATAATAGCCTAGATGAAATTTTAAAATAGCTTTATAATATTTAAACATAAATATGAAACAAAATACATTGTTTAGTGGCTACAACAAGTGCAGATAAATGCCATGTCTGAGCAGGATTTGAGCAAGCGTTGTTTTACCGGTTCATTTTTTTACGGTCTATGGTTCATGAGTGGGGCGCGCCTGCATAGAGCAGATTATTGAGCTGAGCGTCACACCGCACCGCATCGCTCATTACAGCCTCGTTCTCGTCAGAACCCAAACGGAATGTAGCTTTTGGTCGCACTACACCGTATTTATTTGCACATTTATCTTGAACCCCCTCACCGAAAGCCTAACTAGTCGATCATGAGTGGCTCAACAGTTAGATCTATAGATAAACTCATCTTTCAGGCATTTGACCGACCGGTGTGAGCGTGTGAAACCAATCAAATGCGTGTGTATCACGGCCAATGCGTGAGAGTTGGCAGCTCTGTGCCAGAATTTGTGAGCGGAAAGACTGAGCGCTTCTCCAGAGAGGAATCCTTTTTATTTTTAATATTTAAAATGTTTGTGTGCTGCTGCGCATCCCTGTGTGTGTAACAAACAGATTGTACGCGCATTGTGCACCCACCTATAGGCGCATATTATTAACACGTCCTTTATATAAAAAAAATACTGTGCCAGTTGCCTCAAAATAGCAACATGCCAAGAATGCGCCTGAACACACCTCGTTTTCAGACCAGCATGCCCATGGGCAAACAGATGGCCGTGAGTGCATTTGCTATTGGCACTGGAAGTGAAAATGATAACTGCGAATTTTTTTTATTTCAAATAAATTATGTTCTTTTGTACTTTCAAAGAATCCTGGAAAAAAACAAAATGGTTGCCTGGTTTCCACAAAAAATGTCTTCATTTTCTTGAGAAAATCGTCATATTAGAATGATTTCTGAAGGATCAGTATACTCAAACAAATGTAAATCATATTTTTACAGGATTATACTTAATTTCCCTTCATTATTAACCATTGTATTGCCATCTTAGAGCACATGAATCATGCTTGCAAAGGATTTTTGTTGTTGTTAAGTCATCCTTCGTCATGCAAAAGAGAGTTAAATGACCTTTTTCTTTTTTAAAGATAAAGACACTTCATGGTCACTTTAGGAAACACAGCGAGGTCAGTGTTAAGAGCGGTTGAATCCAGTTGCAAGTGCAACTCAAACCACAAGTGGAGGACTTTACTGAATTATCTGCTATGAAAAGACAGAGATGAATGAGTGTCCAGAAGTGTTTTTACTGTATACGAGCGCCTCATGTTTATGAACGGATTCTGTGGATTCCTTTGTGTGCAGAGCGCCTTCCTTCGGGCATCCTGCACCTGCATTGTTTCAGAGCGAGCAGACTGATTCTCTCTCTCCCGATCATTAAAAAAACTCCCTTTATCATTGGAGAGCTATTTTGCCTTTTCTAGGAAAAAAAGCTCTCCTTTAGACCCAAGCCACGGAAATGACCCTTCCACGCATAAGCGGGCCAATGAAGAGGCCTGCAGCTGCATTCATTAAAAGCCTTCGCCTTCACAATAACTCCTGACACTCTCGTGGCATCAGGTTAGCTCTCATCAGAGGTGATAAACATTAGCTCCTGCATGTTTGATGGCATTTTAATACGGCCATCAATACACTAATACTATCAATGCACACTAACTTCTAACCAAGAGGATGAATGGCCCCTGGTAACCCGCTGTCACATTGTATAATTTCCTCATTCCCCCTTGATGGTGCCGGTGGACGTCTAGAGTAAAAGGCTGCCTGATTAGTGATTAACATGTTTACGGGGGAAAATGGGTCCAGGCAGCAAGTCAACAAATGACGCTAACTTCTCCAAGACAAATAGCTCAACGGCTGATGTCTTTTTAACAATACGCCCCGTTTGCCACCAGACCTCCTTCTCGGAGGCGTCGAGGAGGAGTAATGTGTAAAATCATAAAAACTGACAAGTGTGCACTTTAATTTTAATGCTGTTGGCCACAGATGAATGCCTTCACAATCAGACAGTATCAGACGGTACTGGTACAAACTCATTGCAGGAGGCTAATGGCTCCCTTGTCAGTGTAGCAGATGCTGAAACATGGCGGACTTACTCTTGCGATCAGCATTGGAGGTTATTGATTCGTCATCCTTCTCCTGAAGGCATTGAGTTTTCATGAAAGTTAAAGGAATCGCAGCAGGCTTTCTACATGAACGTTAATGGTGAAAACAGCCATTTTTAATTGATGATGCATCTATTTGTGCTCAAAGGGGAAGTTATTTTCCACAGTGGTGCATACAACAAAGACACATAGAACATTCAGACTTATGCAATAATAAACACTACTATACACAAAGCTCTACTATAACGGACCTTTCTACACATGGGTATGCTGTACTTAAGTTACGGCCAGAAGGGAGGGGGGTAAAATATTGATGAAGTGGATGATCAGAATCATGCATAATTGTCAACACTTTACGGATCATGAATGGCTTAACACAGTCAGATAAACTGGAAGTAGCAACATCAATAGCTTTACAAGTTTGTGCTTTTTAGTGACTGAAAGCATATCAAAAAACAGATGGCACCATACAGAAGAACTGGTTCAATAATACTGCGATACAGAAGAAGATGATGAGGCTGGACAGACAGGTTTTTCATTTTATTTTTATTAGAAAATGGTTAATCACATTACATATAATCACATTTAGGGTGGTATAATATATAATCCATATTTTTGCATTCAGATCTTTTTCAGAGAAATTTGTAGTCGAGTCAGTGTTATTTCAGTATAATTAAGATACCATTACAGTTTCTATTGATATTTCCAATGATTTTTTATTTTCCATTTCCAAGTTTTAGTAATTGTGTTGTTTGACTTTTTATTTTTATTAGTTTTGTAGTTGTTTTAGTACATCAAGTTAAACCAGATGAAATGAGTAATGATTAAATAAAAATAAACATTTTATTTCATTTAATGTTTATTTCAAACAACAAAAATGTTTTTTAAGGGTTTTAGTTAACTATAAGAACCCAGAGTCAAGTAAACAAACACAAAAAACAAGTAATCGATTACTTTTTAATTTAATTATGTAAATGTTTTAATTGATGACTGACATAAATTTTATTCGCAAACATTAAATCATTAATAATGGTTACAAAACCCACAAACCCTACTCTTTTTGAAATATTTAATGAGCAAAATACAAAATGTGAAAAAATTTGACTCACCCTGACCATAGAAACTATTTAAAAATTGGCTATTGCTTAGGAACAAAATTAACACAATCTTTGTATCTATATATAGCCTATATAGTACTTTGTTTTATCATTTCACAAGTTGTGATAAAATAAGGTGGCAGAAGTCAGCTTCTTAACCTGTTAAAATAATAAAAACGAACTATTTGCAAGTCGTATACTTAAGATCATTTTTAGTCTCATGTTAACTTGAGACTGAACAATTAGAAAAAACGTGTATTTTGTATGTACACCTCTTTGGTGAATGTGATTTCACCAAGTACAATGTGTTCCTGGATCAACATCTTTCCAATCAACCAATCAGATTTGAGAGATTTGAGTTTACAGTTTATGTCAAGTTTAGGTTTACAACCAGAGTTGGGTTATTCTACATCAGTGTTATTCACTGCATCTCCCTCTGATTTTTGGGAAATGTTATGGGTAGGGTTAGGTTTAGGGGTAGGGATAGGGTTAGGACTAAACATTTTTCCGAAAGGAATGTTCCAGGATCAACAAAATTTGTCAACATGTCTTATTTGGCTAAATCACGGTGACCACAGCTTACAGTGATCTTGGTTAATTAGCACAGTTATTCAGACATAAACATTCTGTTTTATTATTTTAAATGTAGATTTGTCATTGGGGTCTTGGACTTAAAGTGAAGATCTGGCGTGGGACTGGAAACGTTCAATACGGAAAGGTGAGAGGTCGTGTGAGGGAACCTGCCCCATGGCCAATTGAGAGAGCACCTTCCCTATGATAGGGCCGAACTTGAAGCCATGGCCTGTGGAGAAAAAATGAGGGGGAAAAAAAATCAAATTTACTGAGAGGTGAATCATCATAGGATGGAGTTTACATTCATTCAATCCACTGGGGTAAAAGAACCGCACCTCACGGAAATGCACAACGGCCCTCTATAAATAGCCATTATCTGTCGTCCATTGTCTGACTCAGAAAGCCTTTGCATGAGAGAGCATAGAGGGAGCGAAAAAAACGCAGTCATGCTGGCACTATCACACCCACTATCATGAACATTCATTTCTTTTGGGTGGGTTTTGGCAAAATGGTACAGTAAATTAAGAAAGCTGCTCTCCTTTATTGAAGAAAAAGCCCCTATCACAGACTTTTCTGTTGTGTTAAATAGATAGCTTAAGCTTAAAATGATAATTCTGTCATTATTACTCACTCACCTGTCATTCCATACCCACCTTTCATTCAGAAATTTGGAATAATATGCACTACTGTTCAAAGGTTTGGGGTCAGTAAGATCTTTCAATGTTTTTATATGAAGTCTATGTTCACTAAGGCTGCAGTAAATGTATAAATATATTTAAAAAAAAAAGTAAATTAAAGCTGAATTTTTACTCCAGTCTTTAGTGTCACTGTCACATGATCCTACAGAAACTCTAATATGCTAAATATTCTAATATGTGGCTTACATTTTTGTAGGATTCTGAAATGAATAGATTATTTCAAAAGAGCAGCATGTATTTGAAATATAAATTGAATTTGTAACATTATAAATGTATTTACTGTCACATTTGATCAATCTGTCCTACCTGAATAAAAGTATTAGCTCTTTCGTCTGTATTTTCCATGTAATTACATTGAATAGAGATGTTTAAGCTTCTTAAAGAACTCAAAAGCACAATAATAAAATAATGAAATATGCACTGTATTCCAAGTCTTCTGAAGCCATAGTTTTGTAAGAAACAGACTGAAATTTAAGTTATATTTACTGAAAATCTTGATTTCCATCCTAACTCCCCTTTGCGAATGAGAATAATATCTTATTGATGAATAAACATATTTTCTTAAAGGTCCCATGGCATGGCATTTTTCTATTATTTTATAATGTTTCCTGAGGTGTACTTATATTGTTAGTATGATTTTTACATCATAAAATGTCATAATTTAGAAATAAAAGGCATTTTTTCTATACTGCTGTTTGCCCTGTGGCTGAATGCCCTGCTTCAAGAGGCGTGTCTGCTGTGAGACTTCAGTAAAAACGCCCACTGTTGTAATTGGCTGACATCTTTGCATTCGAAATGAGCGGAGGGGGCGTGGTTTAACGAGGTCTACCAGGCACGAGCTGCTGCCAGAGAGACGGATGGACCGGAGTTCACTTCACATCAGTTCTCTCAGCATGTCTCAGTTCAGTGAACTGTTGTAGTTACTAGAATATACTTCAGGTTATTAGTTTATTTCTAGTCGGAGGGGCTGTCAGTCATGTCAGAAAGTTAGTAACTCTAGTAAATTATGGATCAGCGCTGACTCGAGACGCGAACCCTTTAGAACGATTCAGTCTGATTTGGTGAACTGATTCGGTTCACTAAAAAGAACCGGTTCAAAAGAATGATTAGTTCACGAACCGGACATCACTAATGGGAGCGATTGTTAACAAAGTTATTTATAGTAACTACTGAGTTGTGAGAGCGCTGTCTGTCAGCGCAAGTTTATTGTGTTTGTATCTGAGAGTTCTGAATAAACACGAGTCCCAGTCACGCCGAGTCCGTCTTCATCATTATTCTACCAACTTTGTAACACATGCAATGTACCATTACCGCGAGATGAACGAATTAGTAAGTGTTGATTATAGCATTATTTTTAGATATGTTCCAATCATATGAAAATCGTCAGTGTCAGCATTGAGTAACGTTACACAGCGCAAACAAAGACACAACAGCAGTAATCGAATGTAATCCAGTTTATTGTGGGGAAAGCTGGCTAGCCTAGCCGGATACCCTCACGCTTACCTTACTTGAGGTTTATCTCTAAATATGTTACTCTGGTGATGTTGAGCAGAAACGACTGTATGCACATTTTAGAACAGATAGACGCGACGAGGACTTACAAAACATGGACTCACAAGATAGAAAACTCCGTTCTGTCGGGAGAGAGAGAAGCCGCAGTGTGTGCACGAATAATAAATAATTAGCTACACATCAGAAATCACTGATCACAGATCAGAAAGAACTGAAAAAAGACTTCTGTTTTCATTTGTTCATCCAAACACTGAGAAACTGCCAGCATTCACTCGTTCACAAGCCTTGATCTCTCGAGCGTTTGCATGGGCGTGCCAGATTCTCTGGGTGGAGGAAAGGGAGGTAACGGTTCCTGTTTGGACGTCAACACAGGAGACTTCAGGATTGGCTCGTCTGGCCTGTCATTTTCTCAAAGGCAGAGAAAGACAGCCAGAACTCGGTTTTACACTGATCAACATTTCTATCCACTTGGGGACAATAATCAGGCTAGGGGAACTCATGTTAATGTTGAAATACCTCATAAAATGAAATTTTCATGCCATGGGACCTTTAATGAATCTGATTAGGTTCACAAAACTAACCATGAATCAAACCATGATTCTCAAATTCAACTCATGAGCGAATAATGATTCAATTTCAGTCTGTTTGCTTTTAAAATACGTTAGCATGTTTTTGGAAAAGCTACAGTCCCCGTTTATTGTAACTGCATGGAAAAGAACAACCTGCACAATCTATTCTTTTTGTGCTCCTTAAAAGAAATGTGAGTAAATGAGAGAATTTTCATTTTCAGGTGAACTATCGCTTTAAGAAAGAGATGGAGATGGAGCTGGAGCTGGGTGAGATGTTTAAAATGCACTGCATTCTGCTCCTTTGTGGATTGGGTGGTTGTTTGAAGTCTGCAAGGCTGGTCTGTGAGTGGATATGGCTTTGACCGGCAGATGTGCGCGTGGAGGGTCTTCTGTTCTTGCTTAAACCCCACTGATGTGACTGGGTATCCATGGCAACCGGAGGGCCTTGAGCTCGAAGCTTGGCTTGAGACAAATT
Source organism: Gobio gobio (assembly GCF_949357685.1). Lineage (NCBI taxonomy): Eukaryota > Metazoa > Chordata > Actinopteri > Cypriniformes > Gobionidae > Gobio > Gobio gobio. Next base: position 32,232,707 of record NC_137114.1, on the reverse strand, counting down.
CCGAGTGGAAAGAAGGGCAACTTCCCACCCAAGCTCTGTGCTCTGTGTGTTTGCCCCTGAAACGGATCCAATTCGCACCCTTTTCGTTTTTCCCAAGCTGCAAATACAACAGCTGCGCTGAGGGCAGGAGAGCAGCGGGAAGGCGAAACGCTGTCATTATGGCAGACAATAAAATGAGAAGAGGCAGGGAGAGGTTAATAGTGAGTATTCCTCTGCTCCTATCAGAGTCGTAATGTATTATTAAGGCAGAAGAATATATGTCATAAATCATTAGCGTGCGATGTGCCAGAGCAATGGGACGGTACCGGTACAGTGAGGCAACCACACAATGCTTCCTGTGACACCTCCAGAGCAGCTCCTTTAACTGAGGACAATGCATCACAAGATGAATAGCTACACAGTACCGCTCAGCTGTACAGTATCTCTCTTCCTAACCCCTTCTTCCACCAAACGCCACTATCCGCGCCCCGTGCTGCTAACCAGCGCTTCTCTGAAGTGATTACCAGCGGAATTTAATTAGCCCCATAATTAGTCTAAGGAGGAGGTGATGTGAACAGATGGAACAAATGCCAGGTGAACCCTTTGGCCCCCTGAGAGGCGGGTTCGGGAGCATGCAGGAGCCTGGGGAACCAGCAACCGCCTTTAATTAAACGATAAAAGACCCCCGCACTGGGGGCTTCGCTTCCTGTCCTTCACCAGCGCCCTGTTCCGTTCCCTCATTAAAAAGTTAAGACACCTCTCTGAGTCTATGTGACTGTGTGTCTGTGTTTTACAGGGACACGAGTGTACAGAGTTCATTAGAGCTTGTATACTGACCCGAGAATCCAGCACCGATGATGATGTTGCCGTGGGTTGGGTGGGAATCAAGGACAAAGTGGTGGTCTGGTGTGACCTACAAACAACGAAGCAGGGGAATGTTAAACATCAAGTCTAGATTGTAATTATTTCTGCAAATATTTGACCTTTTCGTACTCTGAACATGCGCACGGCATGAATTATGAGCGCTGTTTGAACTGAACTTAAAAATTAAAGCTTAAGAGATAAGCCACTACATGCCTGAAATTGCTAATGAACTGAGGAATCGCAAACATTTACTTTAACTTCTTCATCGTACAGTACACTACCGTTCAAAGGTTGTTTTGAAAGAAATTAATACTTTTATTCAGCAAGGAATTTTTTTTAATAAATTGATCAAATTGGAATGATTTCTGAAGGATCATGTGACACAGAAGACTGGAGTAATGATGCTAATATATTCAAATAGAAAACTGATCTGTTATTTTAGCTGTTTTACTGTATCAATTAAAAAAAAACATCTTACAGACCCCAAACTTTTGAACAGTAGTGTAAAAAAGTTGTTTCGTCTCTAAAGACGCTTTTTCGCTTCGTCCTAAACAAATGTAATTTCTGATTACTACAAACAGAGACCGGTTCAGCAGAAATGATTGCTTTGATTCATTTTGAGCCGCTTGTATATTTTTCCTTTGAAGTATGAAAATAATCGATACTGTGGTTGGCTGACTGAGATGTTGTTCTGTAGATTGTATCGAAAACGACAGCTCTGTGCAGAATGCTTCTAGGTAACTGCTTTATACGGTTCCACTCAGTTTCTTGCTTTAATACTGAACTTTATCTCTGTGTGCTCACCGGCGTTCTGCAGATCTCCTGACAGGGCAGTCAAGGGCAGTTTATAAAGGATTTAGGTTGTGTTGCATCATCGTTGTCCTTTTTCATGTTTGATGTGATTGTAAGCTGTGTTTGAATGATTTTTTCATTTCCCCATCTGGATGGAAACTTTGCTTGGTCATGCAGATGTTAAAAATGAAAACCTGCTCTGACAGAATTTAAGTCAACAAAATATATATATATATATATATATATATATATATATATATATATATATATATATATATATATATATATATATATATATATATATATATATATATATATATATATATATATATATATATATATATATATATATATATATATATATATATATATATATATATATATATATATATATATATATATATATATATATTTTGTTGACTTTGAGAACAATGTTTTTCAACAATACCAGAAATCTAATCATTGTTATATAGGTCAACACGGTTAGTCTTATTGTTGGGATCTCGTTTTCTTGATTTACCATGAGGACCATGTTTGTACTGTTGTGAACTTCTTTTGTTTCTTGAAGTAGAGACCAGGAGAACTTGGATAGGTTTTTTCAGCAGGATTCTTTATTGAGAAAAACGTGCTGTCTTTGCGCTGAGGTCATCAAGTCTCAAGTCTAACTAAAGGAATTTATCTACATTTCAGGAGGAGGGATTATACAGCAGGGGAGGAGACACTCTGAACAATACAATGCAAATGTTGTATAGGTAAAAGGACCCACCCTACTATGAAAGCCCTACCAGTCCCATTGAATCAGCATAACTATTTGCATGCTGATACTGGCCAGGAACTCCAATTCCAAGAGCCATCCCAGAGCCATTAAAGACAAATGGTGCTCATATTACTTACAATGAAGAGAACAGGAACTGGCCGGGAAGATACAAGTTTTGGGAAAAACCGCCCAGACAGAGTATCACTAATCCTAATACCAATCAGCCAAACGATATTGTGCTCTGAGCTTGTTATGCTAAATGGTCAGGAGGTGCATAAAGACAAAAGACTTAATGTCTCCAACCCATGGGCTGATTAACTTGATCATGTTAGAATGAAGTCAATCTTTGCCTTAAACTGTACCACAATATATTTCAAAAATTAATACATTTGTAATCTTACAGTACCATGCTTCAGAGACAACACTATTTTGTTGCTAACATAGCATAATCAGAAAGAGCTTTATTTTTAGTAACATTAATACAGCATTTTCTCTACCATACAATATATTTTAAAATGAATTGCATGCTATTTAGCAACCCAAGTCATCCAGCTTTTGTTAAAGGGATAGTTCAGCCAAAAATTAAAATTAGCCAATAATTTACTCCATCAAGTCATCCTAGGTGTATATGACATTCTTCTTTCAAGTAAATTTTCAGCCGACCGCCTTCCGTGGAAAAGTGTTGAATTTTGAAAGTGAAACTCAAGATGCGTACGTGACGTCATGACGAGCCTACCTGGTCGCGTTAGTCTTTCGATCGGCAGGTGAACTTTCAACAATTTTTCCATAAATTGAACAGGGAAGGCGGTCGGCCGACAGTTTACTTGATAAAGTTTTAAATATGGATATTTTTCTTACACAAACGCATCGATTCGCTTCAGAAGGCCTTTATTAACACCCCAGAGCCACGTGGAGCACGTTATTTGATGGGCAGAAGCACTTTTTATGGATTCAAAAACAGAGCAACTATAAATCCAATTCTATTGCTTGGATTAGCCTGGACTTTTGTAATATAACTCCGATGTTATTAGTCTGAAAGAAGAATGCATAGACCGTAAAAAAATATGGACGACGCAACTTCATTGACTTCCGCTGACCATAGTTGAAGCTTTCGTAGGCCCGCTCACGGCGCTGACATCTTGGGACCGAGTCTGCGCAGTAGCGATCTCGGGACCGGTGTTGCGCAGTAGAGCACAGGAAGTAGAGGCGCGATTATCAAAAGCCCGCCCACACTCTCACAGATGCATAACAATTAATTATGTTGGTGTGAAATAAACAGTTATAGAAATTTAGAAATTAAAGCTAAAGCTCCAATCTTCTCCCTAAAATCCCGAAAAAAGTCCGTTAGTGCCTCAGTTACAACTTCACTCAGAGAAGCCGTCAATCTCAGCTGTCAATCATGACGTCACACCCCCCGTTTTTATAGCATCACATAACTCACTAAAACTAAACTAAAACGAACACTTGAAATGAAATCATCTTAATAAAAACTGCCTAAAATGACAGAAACCATCTTTAGGAAACAATTATTTGAAGTGTAATTGAATTGTTTAGTGTGTCTCGCTCTCCATTCAAATACATGGAGGGGTGGGGTTTAGGAGCTATACTGGGACCAGTCACCGGGGGGCGACCGAGGCGCGGAAGCTTCAGTTTCTCACAGGAGCGCTGCAGGCTTGGAAGAAGGTCATATACACCTAGGATGACTTGAGGGTGAGTAATTTATGGGCTAATTTTCATTTTTGGGTGAACTATCCCTTTAAAATTATATTCTAATATCGATCTAGCTTACTGCAATGTGCAACAAGTAGAGGAATGTTATAACATAACTTTCAACACGCTCAAATATATTTTTAGTAAGATTGTTTTAACCAAGTAAAACAGCGTTGAGTTACAGCCCCAATATTAATTTGTCAAATAAAGTGATCTGTATGAGTAGTAATACAGCACTTGCAGCTATTTCATTAGTTTTGAAATACAATAATGTGATTTTAAGTGATCAAATGTAACTGTAACAAAGTTAAAGTTCAGGGAAGACGGAGGAGGGAACCTGCAACTTTAATTGTTCAATAAACATAACAAAAGAAGCGGCAGCAGCCGACTGCAGCATAATAAAATCTCTGGAGCTCCTCCATGGGACTCGAGACCGGTCACGCAGGCGTCTCTCATTAGAATTCGTTCCACCAACCTCATTCCACTCCCACAGCTCTTGCCCCCCCCCAAATCTCATGATTCCACGCTCATTCACAGCGTTATCAAGCTATGCCTTTGTTATTGTTTTGAATAAGCGACCTCTAGTGGTGAAAATTACATACTGTGCTTTTAAATGAGAGGCTAACACTGTGACCCACCCAGATGTGTTGTGACAAGTTTCAAGCGACAAGCAATTGGTCGGTCCCAACCTGAATGTAAATCTGCAGGGTGAGGTGAAACATTCACAGCCAATCAGAACATTCTTTACTCTTCCATTTGTCCTGTTGTCAGGAGGCTAAAGTAATGTCAGAAATTAAATGGACTTCTGAATCCAGTGTAGACAGAGTGGGTTTACATGCACGTTAACCCAATTATGCTTAAAGGGATAGTTCACCCAAAAACTAAAATTCTGTCATCATTTACTCACCCTCAAGTTGTTCCAAACCTGTATGAGTTTCGTTGTTCTGCTGAACAAATAAGAAGATATGTAGAAGAATGTTTGTAACAAGGCAGATAGAGCAACCATTGACTATCATAGTATTTTTTTCCCTACTATGGTAATCAATGGTTGCTCTATCGGCTTGGTTACAAACATTCTTCTAAATATCTTCTTATATGTTCAGCAGAACAAAGAAACTCATACAGGTTTGGAACAACATGAGAGTGAGTAAATGATGACAGAATTTTCGTTTTTGGGTGAACTATATCCCTTTAATAAGCTGACAATGCGTGTGACCTTGTAAACGCGTTAACCCATTTTCTTTTATCGGAGTAAGGTCATAAACGGCTTAAGCATAAACCGATCGTCACAGCTAGATTTTTGCCCCTTACGCTGATTTTGCCAAGCATGTAAAGGCATTAACCTGCTTTGAAGTGCGCATGTGTGATATGTGACAGGAAGGCGTCCATACTGTGGATTTAAGCGCATCCAGACAGAGCGAGCGTCTTGCAGTAAGGGAGGAGGAAATTTATCGCAAACTCAAGACTTTTACTTGACCCAGAAAAATGTAAAAGTGTTCTCATCTGTAACTGCATGAGAGGATAATATATGAGCCGTAAGTTTCCTGCTGACATGTTGCAATTCTACTTTGGTTTTCCATGCTTTATTTAACATCACCACTGACATAACAAATGAAATACTCTGAGTCAGATATGCAAATTATTATTATTATAAGGTTTGACGTCACTACCAAGAAATAACCTGATTTATTGATAAAGTCTTGTAGTCTTGGTTATTTCAATAAGCTGTTTTTTTTATCAGCGTACTGGTGTGCATGTAAACGTGCTTAGGGATTATAGGTGTTAACCCCTTAAATGACTGAACGTCAGTGGGTGGGGCTTAAGGTTTGATAATGTAAGACTATTTGTTGATGTCTTGCTCTAGAGGCAGTCATATGCAAATGTATTTGCCTGTGTGACATCGCATATCCAACAGAATATGTTTTTTGATTATGGAGCTCTGTTAAATGCTTTGTACCATTAAAACATTTTGCAAGTTTCAAAGTTTAAAAACACTCTCCTCATAATAAACAAAGACCTCTCGTCTTTAAAATGTGGTATTTTGCATTACAATGAGAATAGGTTTGGGTGGGGTTAAAACATTTTTGAAGTTCACTCTAATATGACTGTGAGATGGCTCTATAATATGGCAACGGGCCTTAGAAAAAGAAATCAAGCATCCCACAAAATATCCTGTCGTGGTCTTTAGGACAAAAGACAAAAGTCTGATTTCCATGAAAGAAATAGCTTTTATCACTTTTCACCATATGAGGCTGTGTCTGATTAAGACAGTGTAATTCCAAGTGTCTAGAAAAAAATCAATTTCAAACCCAAGTAGAACTGAAATAAAGGGCTTGGTTCAATTCCAGCAACCGTTCAATCAAAAGGCACGTCAGAGTAAAATATGAGTCATGCATTCAAATATCCTTCTCTCCTCAAGTGAGAGAAAGTTTGGTCTGGGACACACAGTGGCAGATCGGTGACGGCACCTAAGGACAGGCAATGAAGTCACTCACCGTGTACAGGCAGCTCTCCACCACAGCAGGCACTGGCACCAGCCCAGGGAGACAGCGGGTGACGTAGCGCATGAGAATATCGATGTCCCCTCTATCCGTCTGTTTATCTCGCTCATCCGGTTCAGTCTCGCTGCCCATGTGGTAACACACCTGCTCAGACACATGCACGCACACTATGATCCATAAAGCCAAACTGACCTATGATACATTACGGATCTGTGATCCACTGCTCGGCATGCTTGGAGGAGCAGCAGATATACGTGCAGAAGCCAGGCTCCAGCGTCTAGAGCAGACATAATGCATCTAACATGACACAGCCATCTGTGCTCTCCCATTCAGGCTTGCTAAGTGTGATGAGACTGAAGACTCCTGCTGGGCTCTCCCGCATGCTGAAACAGAGCCATTAGTACCGGGAGAACATAGACCAGAGGAGAGTGCTGCTTCTCTTCTTCTGTAAAAGCATCAAGGACCGTCTATCCATTCGGAGAGCTATAGAATCACGGATTCTCTAAAAGCTCTCTGAGTGGGGATGTGTACAGTATTGATGCATGAGTGAATTGTGGATTAATTAACAAAGGATGAAAACTATCAATTATGAGATTCAATTGTGTTGAATCTCTGCGGCTTTTTCATGAGATGTGGGCAGGCGGTTACATTAATGCACTGGTCTGTGGTACATATTGATATGGTGGTTTAAGCTATATCTATTGTTGCCAAGGAGAAGTGCTTTTTTATTTAAAAACACAGGACGAATAGAGCATGAGACAACATGGAACACAAAGAGCAGGCTAAGGGGCCATTCACACAGAATGTGTTTTTGCAGTTAAAAACAAGAAACACAGGTCAGTGGAACGAAAGAAAAAAAACACCACAAGCTCTTGAGATGAGTTTTTTCAAATTTGAACAACTTTTAACTTGAGTGGCACATTTTTAGACAAAAAAGATGTTAGACGCGAGTGCAACGGTCAAACGCGTCTAGTGCATGTTTACATTGAAAACAATAGAAAAGTAACGCAGTGCAATGGAAAAAACACGTTCTGTGTGAACGGTCCCTAAAGATTTAGTTTTAAGATTTTTAGATGTAAGATTTTTTTTTTTTGTGAAACAGGAATCAGTTATTTTTGTATTATTTATATACTATTATAGTATGTATTAATATTTTAAATTAGCTTTTATGTTCATTTTTTACATTTTAGTTTCATTTTATGTTTTTATATTTAGCCTTAATTTATTTTTTATTTCAGTTTTAGTCTTATCTAAGATATCTCAGTAGCCAATTTTCTTTTTCTTTTAAGTTGTTCATGTCATTTTTATATTTCAGCTTTATTTCATTGAATGGAAACTATTATTAATAGTTTTAGCCAGACTTCAACCTGAGCACTAACCACTTGGCTGTGGCTCCAACCAAACCTGTTCTTTTAAAAACAGCAACCCTCCTGTCACTCACCTTCATTAGTCCTGGATACTCATTGGACGGGAGGCCGTAAATGTCATATTCCCCTTCTTTCGGCTCCATCTGTAAAACACATGGAAAACGCTGGCCGACACTATAGGTGCCTGGGATCTTCTCCTTCCAGTAGCATACATTAATCTTTACAACCTGCACAGAAAGAAATGATCCAAATTAAAGATAAAAAACAGCACTGGGGCATGTTAATTCAAAATTAATATAAACATTGATATTGAACTCACATCAGGGTAAATGTAATAAGGAATCAGTAGCTCAGAATAGTCCACAGCCTGTCTTCTCATTCAGAGACCATAAAAATTCACCAGTGCACAAATTCATTGCTCATGTATTTTCGTGCTCACCCAAGCGCAGACTTTCAAGCCTGTGCTATCCTGAAAAATGCAATTCCAATTCTAGGTCCAATTCGGAGTTTAACTAACACAGAATACTTTTTCCATCACTTCTCCCGTGGCATGTGACACATAAGAGATCTCTGTGGACTGGAGTCTCTGGGAGCTGTTTATAGGATTGGGAGGTGAGTATAGGGTGGTTTCTGTACATTCACAAATAACTCACTTTTCATTCTGCCCAGGGGTGTAATCCAGATCAATCTATATGTGGCTGTGTGTGTTTCACTAGCTATGGCTGGTAGACAATATGCTTTATATATTCCCAAGCTTCCATTTTTCAGAACCTGTTTTCCAAACCCAGACATTTCACACATGATATATTGTTCCATGATGCCTTGAAAGAAAGAAAGAAAGAAAGAAAGAAAGAAAGTATATAGGTGAGTAAATAAGAGAATGAATGAACAGATTAAACAAAGAGGTGAAAAGAAAGAAAGAAAGAAAGAAAGAAAGAAAGAAAGAAAGAAAGAAAGAAAAAAGTATATAGGTGAGAAAAATAGTGGGTGGATGGATGGATGGAAGAAGGTGAATGGATAGATAGATGAAAAATAATGTGATTAGGTGAATAATTAAAAGAAACAAAGAAAGAAATTATGTAGAAAAATAAATAGGGTAAGAAGCTGAAGAAAGAAATATAACAAATGGATGGATAAATGAAAGATAATGTGATTAGGTGGAGGAAAGAAAGAAAGAAAGAAAAAGAAAGAAAGAAAAAGTATATAGGTGAGAAAAATAGTGGGTGGATGGAAGAAGGTGAATGAATGGATGGATGGAAAAGTGAGTAAATAAGAGAATGAATGAACAGATTAAACAAAGAGGTGATATAAAGAGTAGGTGAAGAAGGAAATATTATGTTGGTGAAAAACATTAAATGGATGGATGGAAAAAGTGAGTAAACGTGGGAACAGACGAAATGAAGGGGGTAAGTAGGTGAAGAAAGAAAACAAATGGATGGGTGGAAAGATAAAAAATTATGTGATTAGGTGAATAATTGAAGGATACAAAGAAAGAAATTATGTCGGTGAGAAATAATTAATGAAATAATGGATGGATGGAAGGAAGGAAGAAAGAAAAAGAAGGTGAGAAAATAGATGGATGGATGAAAGATATAATGTGATTAGCTAAGTAATTGAATAATTCATGGACGCATGAAAAGTGAATGGTTGAAAAAAAAGTAGGTGAGTAAATTAAATAAAGAAAGAAAGTAGCTGAATGAATGAATAATGAATGAAAAGGGTGAGTACATGAATGAAGGAAGATGACTGGATGTATACACCTTGAGCGGGAGCTGCAGTCCAGTGTGTGTCAGTAGTGTGTTTGCCCAGGGTCCGGCCGTGATCACCAGGTTCCTCCCTCTGTAGACTCCAGAGCCTGTGGTTACAGTGACCACGGCACCAGGTTCGATGTCAATCACTTCCTCCCCGTCCTTTATCACACCCCCACTGGACTGAACGAGCCTCTGAAAGAACACAGACACCACATGCAGAAGCAGATTTAAATCAATTCAATCTGACTACAGTGTGTTCAACTTTCCTGCATAGACAAAGCTTCTTCAAAACAGCTCATCTATGACAGAAAATCCAACAGGGGCTGAGTTTGACACAGAGAGATGTCAACGGGGATCAGTTAAAACTGGAAAAAGCTGGTCAGATTCGGGCAACAGATAATAAAAGAGTTTCCTCAGTGAGAGCCAACAGGGAGCTTATCACTGCACTCTGTAGCTGCTGTAGGCAGAGCTTATTGAATCCAGTGAGGCGCTGTGTATAAAAGTGCATGGCCATATTCCCTAGAGAGGGTGTAAGGAGCCTTTAACAAGCAAGTTTGCAGCCATATCTTATCTTCGAGAGCTTTAAAAAAAAGCACGGTGAAGGCAACATTGAAGTACAGTTATGTACATAAAGAGCATTGCTCAATGATGCTGAAAGTTTAGGAGTCACAAACTAAGAGATTTATTTCCACAGTACACCGAAATTCACACTACTTGAATTGCTTTAACGGAGCTGAATTCTCTTATCTGGCAACAAAAATGAAAATCTGAGTAATTATAACAGCATTTATCATAAAAAGAGAATCTAAATGTCAAATAAAATGTCTTGTCTAAACTTTAAATAATACCCAAAACCCTTTTTCAGTCTGTATGCCTCTTTGCCAACCGCTGCAGTGAGCTAAAACTGATGAAGTGGCTCCCACGAGGAGAACATTTCAGTGATACTTCTATGAGGATGTGATAAAACACAATCGGTCCAAAGCGGGGTTTTGGAATGGTTGCAAATGTATTCATTTCGCATACATAATTAGATGAGCATCTGATAGCTTTGAGCTGCCAAGTATAAATATAAGATTGACGTGCGACATTCCAACAGCCTCCAAGAGATTTCTTTAAATAAATATTTTAATATGATTCACTAAAACAAGTAAGACTTTACACTACCGTTCAAAAAGTCTTTTTATGCTTTTGATAGATTTTTATGTGCACTAAGAATAAATTATTTACTTAAAATACAGCCAGACACTGTAATATAATGAAATATTAATGTAAAATAACTGTTTTCTATTTTAATATCTTTTATTTTTTATTCTGTGATAGCAAAGCTGAATTTACAGCATCATTATTCCAGTCTACAGAGTCACATGATCCTTCATCATTCTAATATGCTGATTTGGTGCTCAAGAAACATGATAAATAATAGATATTAAAAATAGTTTTATTATTTTCTTTATAAATATTTTTTTTTTGTATAAGGGTCAATGACAAATAAGTTTTAAAATGCATTTTTATGTCCAAAAAATGTATGGTGTTGATTCACATTGGTTTTACAGCTTTATTATTAATCAAGATTTCTGATTTTACCACCCAGAAAATGTCAGGTGGTGCGACCATATATTCATTTAAAATAATATACTGTCACAGGGTGTTTTGGTGTTAGTTCATGTTTCATGTTTTTAGTTCATGTTTACTGTCATGTTTCTAAGTTTGTCTTGTTCTGTCAGCTTCCTGGTTTTGTCATGTGTTTCATTGTCATGTGACTCCCATGCCCTCAAGGACATTTTTAGATTTGGGCTAGGGGTACATGGAGGCCACGAAGGCCACGCCTCTGTGGCCCCCTGAACCGCCATTACCGCCATGGCCTGTTGAACTGCCGTTACCGCCATGGCCTGATGAACTACCATTGCCGCCATGGCTATCCACGCCTGAGGGTCCAGGTCCTCCCACGCCTGAGGGTCCAGGTCCTCCCACGCCTGAGGGTCCAGGTCCTCCCACGCCTGAGGGTCCAGGTCCTCCCACACCTGAGGGTCCAGGTCCTCCCACGCCTGAGGGTCCAGGTCCTCCCACGCCTGAGGGTCCAGGTCCGCCCACGCCACAGGGTCCAGGTCCGCCCACGCCACAGGGTCCTGGTCCGCCCACGCCACAGGGTCCTGGTCCGCCCACGCCACAGGGTCCTGGTCCGCCCACGCTCCCAGGCCTGTCCAGGTCATGTCTGGGTCCGGTGCACGGGCCTGGCCCACCATCCCTCCCCCAAGACCGCCCCCCCAAGACTTTTTGTAGAGACTCTCTGTTGCTAGTGGTGTTTTGGTATTGTTTGGGCGTCAGGGGCCGCCCATAGAGGGGGGGATCTGTCACAGGGTGTTTTGGTGTTCGTTCATGTTTCATGTTTTTAGTTCATGTTTACTGTCATGTTTCTAAGTTTGTCTTGTTCTGTCAGCTTCCTGGTTTTGTCATGTGTTTCATTGTCATGTGACTCCCATGCCCTCACGTGATCTTGTGTCTTGTCCTGTCATTGGTTCATTGTTTAATCACTGTTCACAGGTGTCACTTGTCTTGTCATTAGTGTGTGTATTTAAGCCCTCATGTTTGCCATGTGTCTTGGTCGAGTATTACTATGTGTAACCGCTGTTGGTGAGTGTCTGTCTGTCTGTCATTTTTTTTTTTAGTCAAGTTTGTTTCAGTTCAAGTCACCATTGGATTCTGTGTTTCACCTTGTAAATAAACTGCACTTGGGTTCTCAACTTGCCTCCAGTGGAATATCGTTACATATACATATACAATATACATATAAATCACTGTAAAATGCATACCACATGGTAAATTCCCTTTTCTATGTGTTGCCTTTTAGTCCAATTCAAATAAACGGACACTTTTCCATAAGGAGTTTTTATTTTTATTTTATTATTTGTATACATTATATAATGGTTTACATTTATATTTCTTACTTCATTTTGCAATTGCAGTGGGAATTGATACTTTTAAATGTAAATTTGCTGGTCGCACCACCTGACATTTTAGGTCTTTGAAACACCACAACTCAAAAAGTCAATTGAATTATAAAACAAAAAAAAAGAGTATCTTATAAAGGAAATATTGTAGATCAATTTGATATGTGACATGTATTTATATATATAAATATTTTTTAAGGAAAATAATGAATTCGGACACAAATATATGTCATGTCATTGACCATAAATCATGATAAGTTGTTTCAGAATTCTTATGAATAGAAAGTTCAAAAGAACAGCATTTCTTTCAAATAAAAATCTTTTGTAACATTCTCCTCCGGTTTCACAGACAAGGCTTAAGCTAGTCCCAGACTAAAATGAATGTTTGAACAACTTGCACTGACATATCTTAAAATATGTGTGCATGTTGCTTTCAGTTAAAAAAGCTCAAACATGCATTTTAGTCTGGGACTAGCTTAAGCCTTGTCTGTGAAACCAGGGGTAAAAGTATCAATTTCTTGCAAAACAGACCCTAAACTTTTGTACTGTAGTGTATATGATCAGCTGACCTGTACAGCTCGGAGGGCTCTGTCCGCATACAGCACGCCGGCAAGGGTGTCAATCAGAGCTCCGTTCCCATCGGTGAGATTCACATTGGGAATGTGCTGGCTGAACTCCTGCTTCTTCAAAACTACTGTGGGAATCTTGTGCCTTTGCATCGTGGCCTTTAGGCGGGAGAAACCCTCGCCGTTCTCTGGACCCATAACCAGTAGGCCTGTGCGCCTGCGAAGGGAAGTGCATAAGACGATTTACATGTCCATGTTGAACAGCTGCACCTTGATTTAGGAGGAAGTAGGCTTTTTAGGCTTTGAGGCATGTGTAAATTGTGCAAAGTGCCATATGCGCCTGCTTGTGATGCAGGTGTCTTAATGTGAGGAGTTATGGCACTATAGATGAGAGGTTGGGAACACAGGTTTTAAATCAACAATGTGTGATAGATGGTCGTGCTGTTTTCTGTGGATACTGTTTTTCAAGGCCTGCTTCATCTGCCAGCCATCATGATGCATGGGCAGCACGAGTTCACAGGTCCAAGTCATTCATCAGAGATTTTTGTGACTGAATCCCCCACTGCGTGTGTGTGTTTGATTTGGGACACTGAAAGAAAGACTCAATGTCATGTTTGTCAATGCCCTTTATCCCTATTAGCAAAAATGGTAAGTTAGATCATGGTGGGTCAAGATCCTTTTTTAGGCCTTAGTTCAATTAGGACATTTAAGTAGCTTTTATAAAACGTTCCCGAAGGAAAAACATTACTGGTGTGCATCTTGAGATAAAAAAATGGAACTGACATTTTTAAGATCAGTGCAAGTTGCTTTCAGTTTTTGTCTGTGAAACCGGTGGATAGTGTTTCAAAAATGTACTTTAACTTTGTCATTTTAATACTGACCTAATCAAATATGCATAGAATTCTTTTACACAACCTTAAAATTGCCTGTTTTTAACTACCTCCGGGTTCTATCTAATGCAGTCTAGTTAGGAACGTCTGTAATTGCAGAATCCCCGTTTATTTTGACCTTGGTTGCACACTTTAGCTAAAGCTAAATTTATCATTGTGCTGTCTGTCACAGCTTTATTATGAATTTGATCTTTTTGGCAGCTCTCTGGGTAAAATAACAGTTGGTGGTTCAAGCTGCTGGCATCACATCTGATGTAAAAAGAAAATTAATCAAAACAAAGAGTCAGAACAGCAACTGTAATAGTGTCAGATATGATCTTCACCTTAATTAATTCAATCTCTTAATTATATGCATAATATTGTAGTATTTGGAAGCACCCTATGCAATGTTGTGCACCCTAGGGTTTTGCACAATATCAGCATAAATCCATATGATTTTGTGAGGACTTTGCAATGATAAATGGACAACACACACTATGACAATAGTGAATTCAATACATACTATGACTAGGATTATAATAAAGCATCTTTAAACTGTTTTCTAGTTGGTCTAATGCATAATAACCTTAACTGGCAAACAGTAAATCTATAAAGGTGTGCCGATATTAATCAATAGGACTAATCTTCAGAAAATAACAACTGACTTTGATGTGTACGTTTGGGGTCAGTAAGATTTTATATGTTATTCAGCAAGGATGCATTAAATAGATTAAAAGTGAAAGTAAAAACATTTATAATGTTACAAGATTTTGCACAAAAATATCGAGCAGTACAACAGTTTTCAACATTGATAATAGTAATAAATGTTTCTTGAGAAATCAGCATATTAAATTGATTTCTGAAGGATCATGTGACACTAAAGCATAGCTGCTGCCTAGCTTTGCCTTCACATGAATAAATTACTGTACATTTAAAAATATATAAACTTTTTAAAATGCTGTATATTAAATATAAAACACTACTTTATATTGTAATAATATTTCATGATATTACTGTTTTTACTGTATCTTTGATCAAATAAATGCAGCCTTGGTGAAAATCAGATACTTATTTCAAAAAGATTTAAACCCCAAAAGTTTAATATATTTAGTTTAAAAAAGTGAATATTTCCATTTAAGTTAATGCTGATTGCCATTGTTGCCATATGCATTTAAAAAGAAAATAATTAACTGCTGGTCTTAAATGATAATCGCAATCCACTTTATTACATTTACTCCAAAAAATTATACAGATTTATTGTCCAAAACCGCACTTTGCTTAATAGTTTTTAAACTGTTGGAAGACACTGAACACTGAGTGGAAGACACTGTTGGAAGACACTGATGGGTTTTGTGACACACGCATCCAGCGCAATTATCTTTGCATAATACCCTCACCCAACAGACACTCCCACCTAAGTGAACACTAAGTTTGGAAAGCAGGTGCCATCTAAGTAGTGCACATATCTATATAAGAAGAAAGGAACAAATCCAGCATTCTTCAAAACCTTCCACCCATTTTTCAGTCCCTGCCCTGCAGTCTCTGAGATGCTCAAGGGCACAGGTGGCCTCTCATCAGGACCCATCCGTCAGAGAGCTGAGATGGATAGCGGCGACTGAAAGAGGAAGGCCACTGATTCTGCATCAAGGCTGAGTGGGCTTGATCCACTTGTGATCCATTACACCTCTCAGACACTGGAAAAACAAGTGTGCACCATAGTCTGCGGGTGATGCTCAGGGACTAGAATGAAAACGCTCCCTTAAAGTTATGGTGAGAGCTATGAAAAGTTTCGATGAATGTACAGCGTCTACATGTTGCATAGGGGAAAGAAAATGTCATCATTTTTCCTTAGACGCTTACACGCACTCACCTGTACAGCTCAACACCTGCTTCTTCCTCAAGCTGAGCCCAGAGCTCATAGCTTTCCTGCATCATCTGTATGTAGAAATTTTCCTCATAGGCTTTCCGTATGATCCTGGTCTGGCCATGAGAGCTCCCTCTGGAGTGGGGCAGAACAAACTGGGGAAAAGGGGGAATTCAAAGAACACCATAATCCCACTGGATGTGCATTGCCTTGTTTTAATAAAAAACAAAAACAACAACAACAGTAGAGTCCAAATGTGACCCTGGACCACAAAACTAGTCATAAGTCGCACGGGTATATTTGTGGCAATAGCCAACAATACATAGTACAGGTGAAAATTATAAATTTTTCTTCTATGCCAAAAAATCATTAGGATATTAAGTAAAGATCATGTTCCATGAAGATATTTTGTAAATTTTTATTATTAGTAGTAATATGTATTGCTAAGGATTTAATTTGGATAACTTTAAAGGCAATTTTTTATTTTTTTGCACCCTCAGCTTTCAAATAGTTATATCTCGGCCAAATGTTGTCCTATATCCTAACAAACCATACATCAATGGAAAGCTTATTTATGTATGATGTGTAAATCTCAATTTAAAAAAAAAAATCCTTATGAATGGTTTTGTGGTCCAGGGTCGCAAATGTTATATGCAAAAATGAATGCTGTCTTACAATTTCCTTAGGTGAGTATTCTGCCTTGACACGATTAAACATGTACTTTCTAGCATTTGTCTTATGCTGTCATTTGGGAATGAATATGTCTGCAAATCATGCTGTAACCGACCTTCTCCAGCAGTAGAGTTTTCTGCTTGTTTTTGGCCAGCTGATAGGCAGTGCAGGACCCCTGGATCCCTGCGCCAATGACGATACAGTCGTACACTTCAGACGACATTTCCAGCTTTAGTTCTCTCTCGTGATATTCTTCACGATGAAGTTTCCGTGACCTACTTTTCGTAGTTCAAAGTTCTCCGGTTTCACTTATGTAACCATGATCAGCTGAACGTACGAACCGTTCGCCTTCTGGCTTTATAGTACACTAAAGTTTTAGTGATGAATGGAGAGCCCCCCCCACCCAGAACCGCTATACGTCATGACGTACAGTAAAAACGCCCATGGCGTATAAAAAGACAAGAGGCTTGTTTGAGATGCGCCTCGCCTCGCCTGCAGTTCAGCCGAGACTAGGCGGCTGCAGTGAGGGGAGGAGTGAAAAAAGTGCAGGCAAGACGGACAGTTCTCTCTTCTCGTAGTGGATCCGACACCTGCGAGATCAAAGGCGGATATCGCGGGATTCACACTCGTGCGCTTTGTTGCTGATAAACTGGATGTAATTTAATTTCTGTTACTTTTATATGAAAATAAATATTATGAACAAGACACCCAAAGTTTTTGTTATTTATTTCCATTCGAAAGACGTGTTTATCAATCATTTTACTTTAATTAGGCCTACATACATGTTTGTATATATATATATATATATATATATATATATATATATATATATATATATATATATATATATATATATATATATATATATATAATATGACAACAATCACATAACCCACAGAGAGATCGCCTTTTTTAGAGAGTTTGGGAATATTCACACCAAAAAACATGATATCAGAGTTTTAAAATCAAACATTTTTAAAAAGAACCATACATCACGGTTGTTTAAACCAATAAGCATTAAGCTGTGTCGTCAGGAAGTCGTTTCCCATCATGCTTTTGCTCAGCGCAGTCGGTGGAGAGCAGCTGCGCTCAACTGCAGAATCCGACACATCCGCCTTTCGCTCGCGAGAGTTTTTTGACATACGTCGGCATGACATCAGAGCAAGGCGGACCGCCCTCGGACACTTTTCTAACCGGAATGCATCTCGCGCTGATCACCGGTGATCGGTTCTGCGCAGATTTCGCTCAACTCAAACAAGCCTAAGAACGCATTTTTGTACAGATTTTGAATGGACTAAGTTGTATACTATGTTCTACTAAAAAAACGTTACAATAAAGGTTACAATGTGTTTTTATTAATAATGATGCTTATTGCCATGATTTTAGTTTGTTGCATCCTGATTTAACTAATAAAAACGAAATAATTTTTAACCCAAATATAATTTTACATAATTCAAAAGTGTAGGCCTACTTGTTTTGCAGGGCCATGCAGGTTGTAATAAAATGCTATTTGTTTACTCTGTTCTATGTTTGTTGAAGTATCATAATCGTAATCACGTCGTCATTCGTCAACATAGCAGTAGCCTGATCAGTTCAGTTGTCGTTCTCAGCTCATCATTATGAGTTTGACCATGTGCTCGGATCGATTCGGTCCAAATAATTCAGACAGATTTTTTAATCAGTTCAACAGATGATTCAATGATGGAAAAGAAAGATTCGTTCATCGGACACCACAAGCAAGTGGATCAAACCTAGGGGGTGGGAGGCAGACGTAACTTTAGGCCTACAGATATATTTGTTTGTTGTAACGTTACTTGTCGTGATTCGTTGTTAGGATGTTTCACTGTTTAGCCTATATCTCTTTTTCACTTCTAAATTATGAGAGAGCGGAACTGATCCGCCTTTGGAAAGCCAGCGTCTGTTTTTGATTTCGGTCGGACTCGGAGCAAGTTTTTCCTCAATAGTGAAGAAATGGAAAACCTGGAGTGAAGTTATTGCTTTTGGATTGCTTGTTTGTCTGAAGGTAGTATATAACCTCCTCTATATTTATTTATTCAAAAATACTTTGTTAAAGCAATAGTCATATATGTGGATGTATTGTAACTTTTACAAGCAAACACTGGCTTGTATGATTTTATTTAACATGAATGATTTTAGAAATACTATCAAGAGCATTGCTGTGGGTGGTTAATGGGATAATTGGGTGGTTAGTTCACCCAAAAATAATAATTCTGTCATTAATTCCCTCATTCCAAACCCATAAGACCGGCTTCGTTCATCCTCGGAACACATACTTTTGATGAAATTCGAGAGCTGACTGACCACGCATGCATAGACCGCAATGTATCACCACTTTCAGAAATGTATAGACATAGTAAGGGTAACTTCAGCGATTTAGCATTAAGCTTTGTATCAGTAGAAACCCGGTAGTATATTCAAATTATGGTACTTTCCCCCCTCATTTCCCCCTGAGACGAGAGAATTGTGCATTTTATTTCTGGAAAAAAAAAAAAAATTCCTCCGATGACGCAAATATCGTCATTTTGCGTCATCGGAGGATTTTTTTTTTTTTGGCCAGAGGCTATAGACTAGGGGTGTCCAAAGTCGGTCCTGGAGGGCCACAGTCCTGCAGATTTTAGCCCCAACTTGCCTCAACACCTGTCTGGAAGTTTCTGGTGTGCCTAATAAGACCTTGATTAGCTGGTACAGGTGTGTTTAATTGGGGTTGGAGCTAAGCTCTGCAGGACAGTGGCCCTCCAGGAGCAGGATTGGACACCTGCTATAGACCAAGAGGGTAATCCAGCCCCTGGCGTACCTTCCATAGGGGCAGCCATTGCTAACCAAGCCATCACCTGCTGTTAGCATCCCATTGACTCCCATTCCTTTTGGCCTCACTTTGACAGCGAATATCTTTACATCTGAGGCGTTTAAAGACTCCATTTGTCCATTGTTTATTTCTAAACGAACACGACAATGTATAAAATGCTCCATTACCTTGTATCTTACACTATCGCCCTGTAGAAGCCGTTTTTGTAAAAAGTAGGCTAGCGATTGCGTCATAACCACGCAACTCTGTCGCGCTGTACCGTATAGACCCGAGGAGAAGCTTGTAGGCAATCTTTTACTGTCTATTGGGCAATCAGAGGGACGTGGAGGCATAACGCCGATAGAGATGTCGTAAATCCTGCTTCATTCATCAAAAGTTGCTCCTGCTCACCCTCTCTGTCTCTACAAGATTCGGTGATTCAGATTTTACGTTGCACAACTACTAGAAGACTTGCCACTGTCGGACAGGTTGCTTACGTCACATCTACGTCGTCAAGCTCAGTCTGAGGCTGCGCAGTACGCTCAGCCATCAGGAAGTGAGTGCTTCTACCTGACTTCAAATTTTCCCGTCGAAGCCTATGGGGTCGCTGTGTCCATTTCTTTTACTGTCTATGCTATAGACTACAGTTCTGGTTATGGCATTAATAATAATAATAATAATAATAATAAAGCTAGACTACAGCCAGTAGAAGCTGTTCCGCATGTTTTCAACTTGCCCACAGGGGTGAGATCTCACTCACAGAATGTAAATGCGCACGGCTGAGCAAAGTGAGTGTTTCAACTTTTCAATGAATTCCTATGAAAGTTGCTTTCATAGGCATGATCTGAAAACCCGCCAGACTGAACACGTGCTTATGATGACTGCCGCGCTTACCTCAGCTCTGCTCAGCTCTTCGCTCGTGATGAATGAAAACTTTCGGCTCACTCACACTTTATTGAAAAGACACATTCAGTTTTTAATTGTAGTGTCTATTCTCTAACTGAACGAAATTATTGTATTATTAGGCAGATGAGAACAACTTGGGGCCGGTGTAGGGAGTGGCCTGGCAGCGAAGCAAGTGCATTCTGGGAGTTGTTGTCTTTCATCCACATGAGACAAAAATACATTTTCTGTCTTTTCTCAGTCTAGAAGGCACCAAATTCAAAAATAATTTCACATTTCTACTAAATAAATGACCAGTTTAAATACACATTCATCTTCCCAGCACTGAAGTACACCTTTAAAATAGTCTAGAGTGACTACAGTGGTTCAACCTCAATTTTATGAAGCGACAAGAATACTTTTTGTGCGCAAAAAACAAACAAAAATGTATTTAACAATTTCTTCTCTTCTGTGTCAGTCTCCGATGCTGTTCACATGAGCATTACGAGGCATGCATGAGGCGGCGTTCGGACTTAGAACCCAGAAGCACTGCACTGTCTTTACAACGTGAACAGCATCAGAGACTAAAGCCGGGTGTACACTGTGCGATTTTATAATTGTCCTTTACGATTGTTCCTCGTCAGACTGCAGAAGCAGATCCAAGCAGATCTCCGTCATAGCCATAGAGTGATGCAGGTATGACTTTGTAGGCCAACCAGCAGTAGCATCGCATTGGTTCCCAATTCCAATTGGATTTTCCCATAGGCTTTTGGATTATCGCAAAAACAAGCTCTGTGATCGAAAAAAGTTTATAATATGTACATGTTTTGCCCATCAAGATAATTATCACAGATGAACACAACTTATTAATTGTGAAGCCTAAATGCAGTTGCCAAAAGTAAAAGGCTAAAGGTAGGCTATAAATGGAGTACACCACGGTCCCACGATTTCAACGCCACCGTCACAACTCTTTCAGCTTTTTTCTCAAAACATTTTCCCAGAACGTTTGAGTTAGACTAGTTTATAGCACAACTATAAGCATAATGCATATACGTATAATAAGCATAAGGCTTGATGAGATCTGCTTGGTTCCAAACATTCTTCCAAAAATCTTTCTTTGTGTTCAGCAGAACAAAGAAATGTATAGGCCTACAGGGTTGGAACAACTTGAGGGTGACTAAATGATGACAGCATTTAAATTTTTGGGTGAACTATCCCTTTAATATGTTTAAAAAAGGATGGATATTGTTTTATGGTTTACATGCCCAAGAAAAATGTAAATAGCAGTTTGTTTATTTGTTTGTTGTGACAAACTGACCACAAACAGATACATTTAGCTTGTGTTGAGAAACTGACTGTTAGTAGGCTATATCTGTAATAATGAATGTTTGTTTTAACAGTCAGGTCAAAGAACGAGAGATGAGTAACAGGACAGAAGGGACAGGTGACATGGAGGTGAGTAAGATAAGAGTGAATGGGTCAGACTCATTTTCTGTTATGCCGTACATTTAGTTTGTTTAGCAGATAAATATGAGATCAGGCTGAAGCAAAAAGAGAGTGCTGTGTCTGGCAGGGTTGTGACTGGGTTCCTATGTGTGTAACATGGCACTGTGGAGTCAGTTGTGGGCTGAGCAGATGGATCCTGTGGATGGTCAGGTCTGGAGAGGGTCAGATGGTCCTGCCCCCTGCCACCAAGGCCTGTCATGGACAGATGTCTGATCTTCCCCACAGACATGCTGGTAGAGTGCCTTTTTTGTTTAGTATGCAAATAGGTTTACTGAAGATATAGTATATTGATTTCATTAGTTAGGAATCTGTTTATGGCATTATAGAAATGATTTAAAAACAGCCCTGTCCAGTATGGCAGGTTCTGATGGAGGTATGGCAATTGCTTTTCCTTGCCAATACAACAATGCTTGACAACTGCATACAATCAGATCTGATTTGATTTCCACATATTAGAGATATTTATTTAGCTAATTAGGATTGGCCGACCATAACTGGAAACTCGTGGCAGAAAGACATGCATCTGACAGAGAGCTATTCTGCTGTTACGCCATCTCTGCGTGATCAAGACACCCCTTCAGTCTCATTCATCTTTAGTTGATTCTGTTCACTCTCCAGCTTTTGAAGGACGGCTCCAACATGCCAATTAACCCCTCTCTTCCCCCTCAGCTTGTTAGTCTGGATTTGTGCTCCATCAGACCGGTACTCTCGCCGAGATGTATCAGCCTTCCGAGACATATCTGGAAGCTTATTGATTTTGGCATATTATTTTATGAGTGGGAGTTGGGAGGCTGTAAATGGTGAACAGGCTGTTTCATTGTTTGAGCTGCTAAGCTGCTGTATAATTACATCGGTGACCGTAAAGCCTGCTGACTGGGCCCACAGCTGGGCGAAAACACAGTTAGTGAAATAAGATGGTGCCTTGTGCTCTTTATGAGCCAAGGCCTTGCTGGGACCCCAGAATCACCATCTGGCAGTGAAAGTTTATTTCCTTTTGTGGTGTGGGCACGTTCAGTCTTCCTGTGACATGATGTATGACAGGCTTCTTAAGCATTTTAAGGGTTTACTGCCTGGCAGCAGTGTTTAAACTGCAGTGTCAGGACAATCTCACGAACATCACCATGTCTCAACATCAATAACTATTTGAGTGGAGAAAATGATGCTGCAAAGATTTTACTGCCTGTGGGATAAAAGTGCTGTCACACCACTTCTTGCGATGCAGACTCATCAGGGAATTGCAGTATTTTCTTAGCTCAGTGGAAAGGTAAACTCAAATTCCACGCAGGGATAGGAAAACATTTGTTGACCAAAAATAAATAGTGATATAGGCTGTGTTATTCAGCATGTATCTGTACTTTTCTTTTTATATATATCTATGTAATCTATTAATAGAGTGTAACAGTGGCCGCCCACTTTTTAGCTACCTTGGTTCTGGAAGTATTTTGCCCATTAATTCTTCTCATAGGGATTTTAAAAAGGTCTTTGTTAAAGAGTTATAGAGTCCTGAACCAAACCAAACCAAATGCACACAAATATTTATATATAAGTATTCTGACTCTATTACATTTATATATATATATTTATATATATATATATATAATATATACCGATCAGGCATAACATTAGGTGAAGTGAATAACACTGATTATTTCTTCATCACGGCACTTGTTAGTGGGTTGGATATATTAGGCAGCAAGTGAACATTTTGTCCTCAAAGTTGATGTGTTAGAAGCAAGAAAAATTGGCAAGCTTAAGGATTTGAGCTAGTTTAACATGGGCTAAATTGTGATGACTAGACGACTTGGTCAGAGCATCTCCAAAATTGCAGCTCTTGTGGGGTGTTCCCGGTCTGCGGTGGTCAGTATCTATCAAAAGTGGTCCAAGAAAGGAACAGTTGAACCGGCGACAGGGTTAAGGGCGGCCAAGGCTCATTGATGCATGTGGGGAGTGAAGGCTGGACCGTATGGTCCGATGACAAGAAGGGAAGCCGGCAGAGGCAGTGTGATGCTTTGGGCAATGTTCTGCTGGGAAACCTTGGGTCCTGCCATCCATGTGGGTGTTACTTTGGCACGTATCACCTACCTAAGCATTGTTGCAGACCATGTACACCCTTTCATGGAAATGTTATACCCTGGTGGCTGTGTCCTCTTTCAGCAGGATAATGTGCCCTGCCACAAAGCAAAAATGGTTCAGGAATGGTTTGAGGACCACAACAATGAGTTTGAGGTGTTGACTTGGCCTCCAAATTCTCCAGATCTCAATTCAGTTGAGCGTCTGTGAGATGTGCTGAACAAACAAGTCCGATGCATGGAGGCCCCACCTCGCAACTTACAAGAATTAAAGGATCTGCTGCTAACATCTTGGTGCCAGTTACCACAGCACACCTCCAGGGGTCTAGTGAAGTCCTTGTCTCGACAGGTCAAGGCTGTTTTGGCTGTAAAAGGGGGACCAACACAGTATTAGGAAGGTGGTCATAATGTATATACTGTATATGCACATTTACCGGCCACTTTATTAGGTGCACCTGTTCAACTGCTCGGCAACGCTAATCATGCTTTTAGGCATGTAGACATGGTCAAGATGATCTGCTGAAGTTCAAACTGAGCAAGAATGGGGAAGAAAGGTTACTTTGAACGTGCACGATTGTTGGTGCCAGATGGGCTGGTCTGAATATTTCAGAAAATTGCTGATCTACTGGGATTTTCACGCAGATCCATCTTTAGGGTTTATAGACAATGATTAAAAAAAACTGAAAATATCCAGTGAGCGGCAGTTCTGTGTGCGAAAATGCCTTGTTGATGCCAGAGCTCAGAAGAGAATGGCCAGACTGGTTCAAGCTGAAAGGCAATATTAACTTGTAAACACTCACAACCGAGGTATGCAGAAGAGCATCTCTGAATGCACAACATGAAAAAGCAGATGGGCTACAGCAGCAGAAAACCACACCGTTCTTAGCTGTCAGCTAAGAACAGGAAACTGAGGCTAAAATTTTTAAATTTTTCGGGCTCACCAATAATTGGACAAGCAACTGCGTGATGCTACAAGTGGTACTCACTGCAGAGTCAAATGACATTCAGCTCCTCTCTGGAGCTCCATTGGGGTGGAGGGGTAGAGTTGTGGGTAGGGTTAAGGTGTGGTTGGATATTCTAACTCTGCTCCACCCATTAAGGCAGTTCTGAAGGCAAAGGGTACGAGTAAGGTGTACCTTTTTAAAATTGGCTGGTGAGTGTGTATGGCTTCAACAAAAGCATATACCATCCATTAACAACCTCTTTGGTCTGTCTTAAAAAGAGGACCTATTTAATCTTTTTCAACTTTCTTTATTTTGTAATGTTGCTGTTTGAGCATAAAAAAGGTCTGCAAAGTTACAAAGCACAAAGTCCACTCTGAAGGAAATTACAGTATTCTCCATTTCAGTGTGCACTGTTTCTGAACTCTCTGAAATGCCTCGATAATAGTCTTTAGTTTTCTTCCAGGAACGTACAAGGCACAATATTCTTAATTTAAATAATTCTTGCCCAATGCATACACACAAAAAAGGGGCAAGGTCTGGTTGAGTTGCATTAGTAGTTTTATGCCCTTCACTTGCTAACTTCCCTCTGTTTCGTGGACTTGGATGTGCGTCATTGCTTACGTTGCACGAGTGCCTACTACTGGGGAAAACCTTGCAATGTGTTTAAATGGAACACCCTAAGCCAGGGGTCTCATACTCATTTTACCTGGGGGCCGCTGGAGGTAGACTCTGGGTCAGGCTGGGCCGCATCAAGTATTCCACATAAAAAGTGTTTCAAGTATTCCAAAAAAGAAGATTCAGTCTTCTCAATCTTTATTATTAACAGTTCTTCAACATGAATGTTTCTTCTGAACATGAACGGTTCTTCAGAACATTTACTATATCTCTTTACATAAATACTATTTTCTACTTAAAACTATAATTTCGTTATTTTTACTAACCCAAATAATGACTCATCCGCTAGGTTGCACGTGAGGGGGAAACAATAGCTTCCTTCCACTTAAGAGTTGAGCTTTTTTTATTTTAATATATCTCTTTACATAAATACTATTTTCTACTTAAAAAAAATAATGTCGTTATTTTACTAACCCAGTGTTTTGTATGTGAATGCTGTTTCATGTGAATATTACCACAGGAGTGAAGCACAATGCTTTGTTTAGCCTAGAACGGAAATAATGGTCAGATAGCACTTCTTTATTCTGTTTTGCGATCTGGTCACTCGATTTTCCGTGAATTTGAACAAAAGGGCCTAGTCCATTTCATCCCAATGGACATGGACATCTTTCTTTTCCCAAATCTTCACTCACGTCGCACCCATTTTCGCAGGGTATTATAAACGTTTCTTCCTTTCGTTTGCTTATAATGAAGTCTATTATAACTATTCACATCCTTTACTGTGGGAAAGTATAAAAAACACTGTAGGACGAATACCTTTTTACTTCAAATTTTATTTAACACAGTTTGTTCTTGTTATTAAACTTGGTAAGGCGTGTCAAGTTTGGTTTATTTGAATAGCGCATTTCACACACACACACACACCGGTGATTTTAGTTTTGTTTTCTCTGGCAGTGAATAATCACACACTGCCTAAATGTCTTGACCCTGTGGAAGATAAAATTCGCTCTTCAGACCTTTTACAACAAGTGTTGCTTTACAACATCAGGAGAAAACATGAAGACGAAGATTCGAAAAGGTGTCTATCCAGCTTGTGTCCCACATTCCTCTCAAAGCGCAGAGCGGTATATGACACATATTTGCGGGGAAATGGTATGAATCAAATATTTTTCTAACTAATATTTAATTTTCTTATATTCTTAAGGTTTATTTTCAATTTTCAAATTCTCTAGAGGTCTGGTGGTAGAATTTTTGTCAACCATGTCAAAGGTTCCGGATTCTAATCCGCTCTCATATAGTTTTTCTTCATTAAAATCAAAGATGTTCATCAATGATTGTATATTAAGAGCATGGACACTTTTGTGTGCATTTTGTTTTGTGATTTCACCGGAAAGAAAAGTCTCTCTCAGCAACGACATTAAGCGATAGATTGACGCGCTGGTCTGTGTGTGAAGACTGTGCAGTGTGCACGAGCCAAAAGAGAACGTAAACCCCGCCTACTTTGATTTGATTGGCCATCTCAATCATTTTGACATTGACGAGCGCTGTTAGACCACATTCGTTTCGACTGTCTGATCAGCTTAGTTCGTCTGTTCCTGTCAATCACGCGGTGTCAACCAATTATACTGCATAACGGAGGGGCAACTCTCTCTCTCTCACACACACACACAAAGGAGGCACACGCAACGACTCAGCAAAAAGGTGCTTTTCAGAACAACACGCGGGCCGCACTAACACTAAACTTTGATGTCAACTAGGGGGCCACAAAATATCATCCCGCCAGTTTGAGACCCCTGCCCTAAGCCCTTGAATTTACAATGGAGCTGATTTTTTTACTTATGAATTTGTTTAATGCACCATTATATATGCATGTAAGTTGTTGGAGAAAATATATAAAATCCTCTAGGTATATGCGCTGTTGGAGAAAAAAGTTTACAAAAAAAAAAAAAAAAACTTTGACTGTGAACATAAGGTAGCAACCAGTATTATGCGATTACATCTCAACATAATAAGTATATTATACACAACCCTATATTGGGTTGTGTATAAATAGGGTTGTGTATAATATACACAAATCAACTTATATTTGTAAGTGGCACAGCTTTATAAATATCTGAACGTGCCCTCTTAACATCAGTCAATAAAGCATGAATTTATGATATTATGATAATTAAGCACTATTTAATGATAGAACTTTAGTAATTAGAACTAAAACTAACTGTATGAATGCATATTTGTCATTTTAAATGAACTTAGGACTGGTGATGGTGCTTAAGATATTGTTGGTCATTCGGTGTATTTGTAATTAAAAGATAATACTACTACTACTACTAATTTTACTACTAATAACAATATACAACGCACTAAAGATTGATGAGCTGCAGGGTTCATAATTATTAATCACGTGGTCAGCGTTTGCTCGATCTGATTTGCTTAAAGGTCCCATGGCATGAAATTTTCATTTTATGAGGTATTTCAACATTAATATGAGTTCCCCTAGCCTGAATATTGTCCCCAAGTGGATAGAAATGTTGATCGGTGTAAACCCGAGTTCTGGCTGTCTCTCTCTGCCTTTGAGAAAATGACAGGCCAGACGAGCCAATCCTGAAGTCTCCTGGTTTGACGTCCAAGCAGGAGCGGTTTCCTCCCTTTCCCCCGCCCAGAGAATCTGGCACGCCCATGCAAACACTCGAGATCATTAACGTTACTTGTGAACGAGTGAACACTGGCAGTTTCTCAGTGTTTATGTACAAATGAAAACAGTAGTCTTTCTTCAGTTCCTTCTGATCTGTGATCATTGATTTCTTATGTGTAGCTTATTATTTATTATTTGTGGACACGCAGCGGCTTCCCTCTCTCCCGACAGAACGGTGTTTTCGTGTTTTCTATCTTGTGAGTCAGTGTTGTTGTACGTCCTTGTCGCGTCTATCTGTTCTAAAATGTGCATACAGTCTTTTCTGTTTAACATCAGCAGTCATATCTTTAGAGATAAACTTCACGCACGCCGAAGCTCGGCCTCCAACATCCCCGACCCCCAGTACTGCATCTGGCCCACAGCGGAGGAGCCAAACGCGGCGTGAGATTAAGCAGAAGGGGGGTAAGCGTGAGGGTATCCGGCTAGGCTAGCCAGCTTTCCCCACAATAAACTGGATTAACATTACATTCGATTACAGCTGTTGTGTCTTTGTTTGCTCTGTGTAACGTTACTCAATGCGCGTCAATGACACTATTCATATGATTGGAACATATCTAGAAATAATGCTATACTCAACACTTACTAACTCGTTCATCTCGCTGTAATGGTACATTGCATGTGTTACAAAGTTGGTAGAATAATGATGAAGAGGACTCGGTGTGACTGGGACTCGTGTTTATTCAGAACTCTCAGATACAAACACAATAAACTCGCGCTGACTGACAGCGCTCTCATAACTCAGTAGTTACTATAAATAACTTTGTTAGCAATCGCTTCGTCTCCGTGATGTCCGGTTCGCGAACGAATCATTCTTTTGAATCGGTTCTTTTTAGTGAACCGAACCAGTTCACCAAATCGGACTGAATCGTTCTAAACGGTTCGCGTCTCGAGTCAGCGCTGATCCATAATTTACTAAAGTTACTAACTTTCTGACATGAGTGACAGCCCCTCCGACTAGAAATAAACTAATAACCTGAAGTATATGCTAGTAACTACAACAGTTCACCCTGAACTGAGACATGCTGAGAGAACTGATGAGAAGTGAACACAGGTCCATCCGTCTCTCTGGCAGACTCGTGCCTGCTCGTGCCTCGTTAAACCACGCCCCCTCCGCTCATTTAAAATGCAAAGATGTCAGCCAATCACAACAGTGGGCGTTTTTACTGAAGTCTCACAGCAGACACGCCTCTTGAAGCAGGGCATTCAGCCACAGGGCAAACAGCAGTATAGAAAAAATGCCTTTTATTTCTAAATTATGACATTTTATGATGTAAAAATCATACTAATAATATAAGTACACCTCAGAAAACACTATAAAATAATAGAAAAATGCCATGCCATGGGACCTTTAAATCAAAACGGTAATAATGAGCGCCCGCCACTGAGATTTCCGTTTGCGCATTAGTTCTGCCCACTACCGGAGAAACCGGCATATCTTCTGCTTGTTCATAAAAGCTGCATAATTCCAAATTATTATTAACAAAGAATATAATTTACATGTAGCGCGTCGATTCTGCATGGTATGTAAGACACTCTCTCTCTCTCTTTGCGTGTGTGTGAGAAACACAGCGCTCTCAGCCAAGCGACGATGAGTCGTGTGGCTTCACACTAGAGTTTACTTTTCGTCAAATAGAGGTGAGCTGTGCATCCATTGAGCTGAATCGAAATAGTAGGCCTACAGATCACTTGATGAAGAGCGAAACTCAAGTGCTCAGTCAGGGTGTTCAGCGAGTGAAAATATATCTATGCTAAACTTATACTTAGCCTCTAACACACACTGGCGAGTAAAATCTATGAATTTATTAGCCAATGGCTAATGATAGACATGATTTAGTCGCCCAGAGTGAAGATTTAGTTGCATATGCGAGTGATTTACTCGCATTGTAGAGGGTTGAGACACTATTATGAGATTAATTCTCAAAATAATTAATATATCATAAAGTACAGTTTAGCGCGATCTGCTGTGACGTCACAATCAAGTTGAATTGTGGGATTGCTTGAAGTGTCCTCAGTCAAAATCGAGGGGATAAGGGCCTACCCACATAAACTTAACTCGCCCACTTGACAAAGTGGAACTCACTTTAAAATGGTGGCAGGGATTCCCCTGAGGTGAAGTGCGTAAGGGAAGTTTGCGAGTGTATGTCTAAAAGCAAAGTGGAACATTTGACAAAACACACTTGAGGCGTGACCTTTCTAAAACACTTGAAGCGGTTGAGCAATCATAACACAGTGGTCCAGCTGACCAATTAGAGCACATTGTGCTTCTCAGAAGGAGGTGCTTCAGTTCATAGAGACCGGAACTAAACAGAGCATTACTGACAGTCTGGGAAAAGAGGTGCAACAATTTAAAATATGTGAAAAAGTATGTGTTTTTTAACATTCAAGCATGAAAACCTATTCTAGTAAACCCCAAAAACAAAATCAAGACTTTGAAAAAGGGCTTAATATGGCCTCTTTGAAAGGTTTGTATTTTGCTGTTAAAATGTAATTTCTCGATGGAGAAAATTAAAGAAATTTTAATTTTTGCGTCCGGTATCTGACTTTTGCACCCTTTAAAGATAAGGAGATATTTCCATTATTTTTAGGACATTGACTTGGCTAACATATGGACCTACAGCTCTATGGCCTGAGCCTATTGTTACTGTTTGACTGTGGAGAAATAACTCAGCCTGGGTCAGCTCGTTTTTTATTCATAATTTTATTTATTAATGCATTTTTTTACTCCCAAAGTGTTTCAAAAACCAAGAGAAAGAAGTAGCAATCTTGCAATGGAAAGGTCATGCTTTAAGAATAACAACAGGCATTGGCAAGCAGCAGCACACTGTAACTAACGTGCTGTGCTATTTACTTGGCATTTACTTGCAGCGATTTATTCCACGCCATGTTTAAATATCAAGTCTCCCTTGTTAATATTCATGGTCTTCCACACCTACAGTATGGGATGGTGCCCAGTCTTGTCTAATGAATAACTTAAGACCTATAAATAATGCATTAAGAGTGGCTGCATTACTGTGGGTGCTTCAGGTTTTCCAGGTCTTCTTTGGAGAATAAACCGAATTGAATTTGGAGTTCTTGTGTGGTAGATCGTAGTCACGAGAGGTAATGTTTCTATGAGCTCTTGCTGCCGTTTGTAATTGGCTTCCCCACTGTTAACGCAGAGCTAATGACTTCATTTGACTGTGTGCTGTGTATGAATTGGTGTAGGATTAAACAATTTAATCTCTCCGTGGCCTCATTGGTGCCAATTTAAAAAGGCTGTGCTGTTGCAAGAAAATGTTGTGCCGGTGATCACCCAGGGAGAACGGGATTATCATATGTTCGAAGAATTTTCTCTCTTTGTGTGTATATATATACATATACACTGTATTGCCAAAAGTTTTGGGACGCCTGCCTTTACATGCATATGATCTTTAATGAAGTCCCATTCTTAATCCGTAGGGTTTAACATGGAGTTGGCCCACCCTTTGCAGCTATAACAGGTTCAACTCTTCTGGGAAGGCTTTCCACAAGGTTTAAGAGTGTGGTTATGGGAATTTTTTTAACCAATATTTTAGAAGTGCATTTTTGAGGTCAGGCACTGATGTTGGATGGGAAGGCCTGGCTCGCAGTCTCCGCTCTAATTCATCCCAAAGGTGTTCTATCGGGTTGAGGTCAGGACTCTGTGCAGGCCAGTCAAGTTCCTCCACACCAAACTCACTCATCCATGTCTTTATGGACCTTGCTTTGTGCACTGGTGCGGAGTCATGTTGGAACAGGAAGGGGCCATCCCCAAACTCTTCCCACAAAGTTGGGAGCCTGAAATTGTCCAAAATGTCTTGGTATGCTGAAGCATTAAAATTTCCTTTCACTGGAACTAAGGGGCCAAGCCCAAACCCACACCATAATCCCCCTCCATCAAACTTTACACTTGGCACAATGCAGTCAGGCAAGTACCGGTCTCCTGGCAACCGCCAAACCCAGACTTGTCCATTGCATTGCCAGACAGAGACGCTTGACTCGTCACTCCAGAGACTCTAGAGTCCAGTGGCGGTGTGCTTTATACCACTGCATCTGACGCTTTGCATTGCACATGGTGATGTAAGGCTTGGATGCAGCTGCTCTGCCATGGAAACCCATCCCATGAAGCTCTCTACACACTGTTCTTCAGCTAATCTGAAGTCCACATAAAGTTTGGAGGTCTGTAGATATTGACTCTGCAGAAAGTTGGCGACTTCTGCACACTGTGCGGCTCAGCATGTGCTGACCCCGCTCTGTGCATATATATATATATATATATATATATATATATATATATATATATATATATATATATATATATATATAATATTAGTGCTGGGCAAATTAACACGTTAACACGGGCGATACGTTTTTTTCACTTTAACGCATTAAAAATATTAACACAATTAACGCAGCATCCATTTTTATATAAATTTTTGTCCAGTGTTACATCATATGATCACGCTCTTATTCATGTAAATGCTTTTAAAACAAGACAGAAGAGAACGCGCTGTGTGTCAATGTCCTGTCTGTGTGGGTGCATCTCTCAATCTGATCCCTAGTGCAGAAGTCCAGGCACTGATCAGGGAGTCGGCCACATTTATGTACACTATATACTGATTCACCACCTAGGAAGCTAGGGAGCTGATAGAGGGACACCCTGACAGCGCTTGCCAGTCTCGTGCACACATTGAGTTCTCTTTTGCTCTTGAACAGAAAATAACAACAACACAGAGAATTTTGCCAAACGTTTTGTCGAGGATTCTCATATTAGGAGTCTTAAATGAGTTAAATAACGTCTTAAATGAACTTGGGAGAAAATGAGATGCGTGGGACAGCGCGTCAGATCCGCGTCATGTTCGTCAGCAGCCGATCTTAAACTGACAGCAGCACTGATGATGTCTGTCATTAATGTTCATCAAAGAACAACGGGAAAAGAAAAAGGTTTTGCTTTAATGATGATTAATCTAGATTTAATTGATTATTTATGCAGTTAAGAAAGGTGTTGATAACTTTATTCAATTTCTGTGTAGACTGTGTCTAACAGGGAAGGCCATGGGTAAAGATAACATTTATTATAATGTTTATATAATGGGTTATGCAAATATTGTTTTAAGTTCAATTAAATTAAAAGTTGTTATTTTTTAAAGCCTAATACATTTGGAAATTGGCAGCTTTGAGTTATACTGTAATGTAACGTCATTAATGTTTCAGAGAGACATCAGTGATACTGGCCTTCATTCTTAAAAAGATGCCATTACAACAAATATTTAACAAATTTATTTAAATTGTTTCTTCATTAATTTGGAGAGTAACTGAAATTATTACTATATCAAAAT
The DNA here is from genome assembly GCF_949357685.1 of Gobio gobio. Lineage (NCBI taxonomy): Eukaryota > Metazoa > Chordata > Actinopteri > Cypriniformes > Gobionidae > Gobio > Gobio gobio. The sequence goes on along the minus strand of NC_137114.1, from coordinate 32,199,214 downwards.
ATTAAAAACTCCCATGTTTTTTAATTGCGATTAACTACAGAAAAAATTTGATTAATTAGTTACTTTTTTTAATCGATTCACAGCACTATTATATATATATATATATATATATATATATATATATATATCCTTTGTATTATTATTATTATTATTATTATTATTATATATCCTTTGTATTATTATTATTATATATATCCTTCGTATTATTATTTATATAATATATATATATATATATATATATATATATATATATATATATATATATATATATATATATATATATATATATATATATATATATATATATATATATATATATATATATCCTTTGTATTATTCGTTTTATTTAATTGAATAATTTTTTTATTTTATTGATAAATCTACCAAACAGATTGTGTATTTAAATTAGCAGATTGCAAATCCCCTGTAAATGATATATCATCTCTCACGTGTGCAGACAACGGCCTTTCTTTTTCATAAATCTTCATGTATTTTTTTATGCGTATATGTAGGCCTTACATGTAAATATGTATCTAGTTGACTCACAGTGTACTGAATGTACATTTATATGTAAGGAATGCAGTGGAGGGAACATGATCCCACATACTGCGCTGCCAAATCCTTAAATGAAATGCGTGAGTGTCTTCAATTATTCAGTTACACACAGTCTCCACATGCACCGTTTAGAAGTATCTCAGGGGTGAAATCACCTACTGCTCACACAACTACACCATCCGAGGATGGCAAGACTCCCGGACTTCCATCCAGTCTTATTTTATTATTACTTATATACTGATATATTGTGTATTATTAATCATTTGAATTAGCTTTTTTATTTTTATATTTTCCATTTTTATATTACATTTTTTTAAATTTTTTTAAAAATAATTTTGTCATTTTGTCATTGTCATCTCTATCCATCCATCCATCCATCCATCCATCATCTTCCGCTTATCCGGGGCCGGGTTGCGGGGGCAACAGTCTAAGCAGAGACGCCCAGACTTCCCTCTCCCTAGCCACTTCCTCCAGCTCTTCCGGGGGAATCCCAAGGTGTTCCCAGGCCAGCCGGGAGACATAGTCCCTCCAGTGTGTCCTAGGTCTTCCCCGGGGCCTCCTCCCGGTGGGACGTGGCTGGAACACCTTCCTGGGAAGGCGTCCAGGAGGCATCCGAAATAGATGCCCGAGCCACCTCAGCTGGCTCCTCTCGATGTGGAGGAGAAACGGCTCTACTCTGAGCTCCTCCCGAGTGACCGAGCTTCTCACCCTATCTCTAAGGGAGCGCCCAGCCACCCTACGGAGAAAGCTCATTTCGACCGCCTGTATCCGGGATCTTGTCCTTTCGTTCATGACCCACAGCTCATGACCATAGGTGAGAGTAGGAACGTAGATTGACCGGTAAATCGAGAGCTTTGCCTTACAGCTCAGCTCCTTCTTCACCACGACAGACCGGTACATCGACTGCATTTCTGCAGAAGCTGCACCGCTCCGTCTGTCAATCTCCCGTTCCATCCTCCCCTCACTCGTGAACAAGACCCCAAGATACCTGAACTCCTCCACTTGAGGCAGGAACTCTCCACCAACCTGAAGTGGGCAATCCACCCTTTTCCGACTGAGAACCATGGCCTCGGACTTGGAGGTGCTGATTCTCATCCCAGCCGCTTCACACTCGGATGCAAACCATCCCAGTGCACGCTGAAGGTCCTGGTCTGAGGAGGCCAACATGACAACATCATCTGCAAAAAGCAGCGACGAAATCGTATGGTCCCCAAACCGGACACTCTCCGGCCCTTGGCTGCACCTAGAAATTCTGTCCATAAAAATTATGAATAGAACCGGTGACAAAGGGCAGCCCTGCCAGAGTCCAACAGGGTCTGACTTACTGCCGGCAATGCGAACCAAGCTCTTGCTCCGGTCGTACAGGGACCGAACAGCCCTAAGCAGGGGCGGCCGCTCGGCTCGGGCATTCATGACGGAGCGGTACGGAGCAAAGTGAGTGTTTCAATTTTTCAATGAATTCCTATAAAAGTTTAGTTTCTGATAACGCGCCAGACTGGACACGCACCGAGAATGACTGCCGCGCTTACCTCAACTCTGCTCAGCTCTTCGCTCTCGTGATGAATGAAATCTAATTTTCGTTCGGCTCACTCACACTTTATTGAAAAGACACATTCAGTTTTTAATCGTAGTGTCTGTTCTCTAACTGAACGAAATGATTGTATTACTATGAAAATCTAAACGACGGTGGGGGCGGTGCCGCGGTGGGCAAGTGATATAACCAGTGGCCGTGGCTTTGGGAGTGGCCTCGTAGGGCAGCGAAGCAAGTGCATTGTGGGAGTTGTTGTCTTTCATCCACATGAGACAAAAATACATTTTCTATCTTTTCTCAGTCTAGAAGGCCCCAAATTCAAAAATAATTTCACATTTCTACTACATAAATGACCCAGTTTAAATACACATTCATCTTCCCAGCGCTGAAGTACCCCTTTAAAAGATTTGGTCTGGTGATATAGATCAAATAAATGCAACCTTGGTGAACAGAAGAGAGCTCTTCCAGAAACATTAAAAAATCTTATTCCAAACTTTTGACTGCTATTATTTCAGCTTACAACACAGACGTTTGTCTTGTGTCCAGTTTGGCATATTGTTTTTTTACTTTTCAGTCTAATAATAGTTTATTTCATACACCTATATCTCCTGTTCCGCTGGTTTATAGTCAGCTTCATCCTATAGTCTTTTCAGATAATAGAGACAGTCTAGGTCCCACTGACCCCAGGGGGCAGAGGCTACTCTTTGGGGGCAGTCTGAAGCTCTGTCTTCTGTAGAATAAGACCATAACATCGGCTGAGCAGTAAAAGAGCGTGTCTGGTCCCTTCACCCTACTGCACTCCTATCTGTTCTGCTGAGTGTTGCCCTTTAACTTTTGATGCGAGGTTTATATGTTTTGGTGCATTGCCGGCTGCAGTTTAAGGAGCTTAGGGTCACTATCTACTCACAGATGTATTGCTTGAATAAATAGGGAGGGACTATAGAGGGAATATAGTCTTCTGACAGTTCAATACTGTAGGCCGGAGTCTGATGGGTTGAGAAATACAATCATGTGCAGTTTATGTTCTCTCTTCTATGCTCTTATTGCAGCCCCAGGGATTTTTGCCTGAATTCATTACTCTTAAATATTCATACACTAAAATTTCAACAAAAAAATTCAGCTTAATGTTGTTTTAGGCAGGTTTAAAGTGGCAGATCTTTTTGTGAAGCTTTTGAGTTCTAAGACAGATAAAGGGATTTTCTGAAGCATGATAGTCTGTTTCTGCTTGGAGAAGCAAGTTTAGGAATTAATATATTGAAGTATAGGACCTCTGTAAAACACATGCGTTTGTGCTCTGAAGTTGCAGGTTCACTGATTTTTCTTTTTTTTTGCTCTCCATTTAATTTCCTACTCGCTGTATTTTGTTGGTCTTTTTTTTAAAGTGGTCAGAAACACACAGAAATGCCACTTGCGACAATTTTTCTTTAAGACAGATGTCACCATGGTGCAAGGCTTTCATTTCCCCTCAAGCTAAATGCTTTATGCTTGCCCTTGCATTTATGTGTAAGACCAAGCATGCAGGTGGACTGCTTGATAGATCCCTGCCCAGTGGGGCTGAATGGCCGCTGGGTCTGTGGGTTCTTTGTAGCGCAAACCAAGGCTCCACAGACTGTCTAAGCTGCGGTGACTGCTCAAGCCTCAGTCTGTTCGGTTGACATGGCCACCAGAACTACCAGAGAGCACAGAATGCAACTTAAGGATGATGAGGTTGTTTAGATATGCTACTGAGCACTTAGGACATGTAAAGGACATGAGGCCTTTTATGTCCTATAGTGTACACTTTCTTTCAAATGTTTGAGGTTGGAATTTTTTTATGTTTCTGAAAGAAAGGGTATGTTTACACGACAACGACGTACTAAAAAACACTGTATTATGCATGCCAGGCCAGTAGTTGGCAATGTCACTTAGTAATGAAACACTACACGCCTATAGACTGAACTTACACAGAGACGATAATGGTATAATTTTCAAAAACTTGCACTTTGAAACCCCCCTTTTTCAAAAGTTAGCATTTTTAGGCGCCCAAAATGCCCTTGTTAAATAAACAGCCAAAAGTTTTCCGTTTTTAGTTGAAAACAGTGTTGTGTAAATGCCCCCTTTTACGCTCACCAAGGCTGCATGTAATCGATCAAAAATACACTGATCAAAAAAACATGTAATATTATTACAATTAAAAAAACTGTTTTCTACTTTAATATATTTTAAAATGTAATTTATTTCTATGATGGCAAAGTTTCAAGTCTTCATTGTCACACGATCCTTCAGAAAGCACACAAATATGATGATTTGGTGCTCAAGAAAGATCAAATCCAGACTCAAAACACATCTGTTTAGCTCTGCATTTACTGAATGAGCACTGTGCCACTGTATGTCCGACTGATTGCACTTTATCTTATCTATGTATCATCTTTTTATTCTTTTAATTCTTTTTATAACTTTTAATTTAACCTTGTTTTTATTTTTAGTTACGATTTTATAAATTTTTGGTTAGTGCTGTCTGGTTGAGAGAGTTGTGAGAGTTGGAAAGTGAGACGGTACACACTCAGACGTGAGTGTGGAACACTGGGTCCTTGGAAGGGCAGGAGGTCACTAGGAAGCCGGGTTGCTACTAGTGTGTCTCACGAACCGAAAATCTCTGACTCTTCTGTTCAGACAGGGGAGCTCCGAATTTAGTATTGTTATTTTCTTTCTTATATGGTATTTTTCTTTCTTATGCATATGTTGTGATTATTCTATCAATATTTTAATACCTTTTCTATGTAAAGCACTTTGAATTATCATTGTGTATGAAGTGCTATATAAATAAACTTGCCTTACCTTGCCTATTATCAATTTTGAAAACATATGTGCTGCTTAATATTTAAAAAAATATATATATTTTTCAGGATTCTGAAGTAAAAAAAACTACATTTATATTGAGTAGATATTTTTTGTAACATTATACATTTCTTTACCGTTAATTTTAATCAATTGAATGCATATTTTTTTAAACTTAATGGCATGAAACGTTTGAACTGTAGTGTATCTACCCTATTAATTAACAACATGTATTCTTATTTCACTTATTTCTGTGCCTTAATTATTTATATATATATATATATGAATTAATACATTGTTAGCTAATCTGTGTGCTTTGTATATGTGCATTTCTGAAATGCATAACGTGGACAAATCCCTTTAAATTGTAATGTAGACGCATGCATTTTTTTCTGTGACGCTGCTTTGAAACGATATGCATTGTGAAAAGCGCTATACAAATAAATGTGAATTGAATTGAATATGTAATTTGAGTTTCTCAGATTAATTCACTCCTATGTAAGATATCGTCAAGAGATTGTATTTTTAAAAAAAGATTTAAGGTACAGTGACTTATAATGAATGTTTTTATTTAAAAATATACTTTATATAGTCTTTTTGTAATTTGAATCCAGGCTCAAAACAAAATTACGTTTAATTTATCCAGTATATTTAGATAGTAGCCACTGGAATTATTATTTCCATATGTTTTGGATGTGAGTCATTCCATCAGCCTCAGGATCCACAAGACAATAAATGTAGTTTACAGAATGCAGATGCATGCAGGCTTGTGTCTCATAAACAACGAGAGAGGCCATTTTCTCATGGCATAAAGAAAGAACAAATATGCAAAGAATCACACTGTTTCATAATGCTCAAAACAAGGTCTTGAATTGCAAGGTTGTTGTTTGTATTTGGTTTTGTGGCTTTGCCAGATGGCTTGTGCGGGAAGAATTACCTCATCAAGAAAAGCTTGCTATCGACTCAGTTTGTGGTACACTATGTCCTACAAAAATTGAGAAGAGAAATCTCTGCTTTTTGCATGAAATTAACTGAAAGAGTTTGAAGACGCGCATTTTAAATAATTTAAATAGCTTAGCGGCTTTCGACAGAAAGATCTGGTGGTCAGGCTTGATGAGAGTTGATTTGCTCTGTGAATGAAGCTGGGATTGAATAGAACCGTAGTGCATTGACAGTTCAAGATCCTGTTCTCAATTATTGTGGCGAGATCAGAAACACAGATTTCATTACGATTGAAGTAGAAAGTACATTATTGCCTTTCTCAGCCCGGATGATAAAAAGATGATTGTGGTTTTGTTTTTGCGGCATGTCGGGACAAGCTTTGTTGAACAGGAACGAAACTAGATACACTATCTATGCCAGAGTAGCTCTAGAGTTAATCTCTAAATAAAGTGATCTTTTGTAATATATTTTTTTTAAATCTGAGATTTCAGATATTTACAGTTCAGAAAAAAAGGGAAGTGTCAAGTGTCTCTCATTCCTTTTGTGTTGGCTCATCTCCTTTGCAAACAGTGGGAGGTGTTCAGACCTTGGCCCTGAACGACAGGGTGATTGGCAGGTGATGAGCAGGCAGGAAATGAGGCCCACATCCTATCTGGGTTGGCTCAGCGGCGTAGAAAAGACTCTTATTAAACTCGTTTAAACCCTGAACTCTCCAATTTATTTAGCTATAATCTCAAAAAGCAAGCAAATTCTTTTAGAAGGGAAGATATATTGTTTTGTAGCATGAAACAAGTGACCCAGCTATTTAAACTAAATTACAGACAATCAAAGTTTCCGAGTTACTCTACCGTCAATGACACCGATATACTTTTTAGAAAAAACAAGTCTGAGCGTATTTTCTCTGAAGTGGTATGACTTAGGTCCTGAAATACGGACGGCGTCTGAATTGTTTCTTGCCATTAGCTTCTTGCAAACAGCAGGCGAATACAATTACTTCTGAGTAATCTCAAGCTTTGTGTTAAATAAGTCACAAACTGCCCTCATTAGTTTGCACATTTGATGGGTAACTTTCTATCCTGATAAAGCTCACAGCCGCTAGCATGGACATAAAAACCCATTCAACAGTTACGACTAAATATAAACCTCCAGACTGTTGTGATTCTCCCCTGAAGCGATCCAGAGCCCGTAAAGCATGACCTCCTTCTCGTCTTACAGCTGCGTGTGAGGCACAGAATTGCTTGCCTTTGATGACCTTAATATTTAATTTGCATGCATTATTATCCAAAGTGTAGATTAGTGTGGGTGTGTTTGACTTCTGAGTTAATTAGATAAATGCTAAATGTTGTTGCCCATGATTTATAGCAAGATATGAAATATTAATTAATAGACCTAGCTTTTAAATAGTAGTTTTCATAATGGAACCCAGAACCCAGGTGCAGAGCCACATTCATAGCAGGATGACAATGTCGAGATTCATTAGGCTCAAACTGTGAAAGAATGGTTGGGAGGGAGCATGAAGAATCATTTTCACACATGAATTGGCAACTCTTGAGTCCAGACCATTTATTAAAAGTCTTTGAGATGTGCTGGAGAAGACTTTACAGAGTGCTTGACTTTTGCATTGTCAAAAGAAGATCTTGATAAAAAAATGTATCCATCAAGAGGTGTGTCAATTTTTGGTCAAGGTCTTGTAGTAGGAATATTCAGATACAGTGAAACTGATGCACAGCTATTGAGCATTACTGAACGATATTAAAAAGACATACTATAATAACATACAAATCACTACGACACAAGAATTTACCATACACATAAGACTATCTAAATAATTCTGTCAGAACTGCAAGATAAATTGGAGCAGTACGAATTTTTTGCAAGTTTTATTCATAAAAAAGATTTATCAAAAGTAGTATTTCATTTATATGATTTGCTATGGCAAGTTCTTGGGGTATGTGCTGAAAAATGAAAACCACCTATAAGTTAATATTTATTCTCTTAAGCACAGTCTTAAATAAGACTTAGATGAATGTAAAGAGTACGGCTGTCACTTTTGTGATAAAATCCTGTTCGATTTTTTGTTCGAAGTGTTCATTGAATCGATTGTAAAATAGCTTTTCCATGTCTATAGATGTTTCTATTTTCAACGGCAAATAAAGGCCAATCCACGGACAACTAACAGGCATTAGGACGAACGTAAATAGGGCGCTTGAGACGCACAAGTCAGCAATATTTCTGATGATTTATTGGCGTGAAGTTTTATGCACAATGACAAACAGGAGTGCAACATTCTCGAAAAACAATAAGCAGAGTGGACTACCATAACAATGAAACACATTACTGCATGCTTCAACATGGCTGTGTTTACGATTAGAAATGTCAGACAAATTTTGCCTACGTAGGCGATTGTAGCCCATGAAGAGAGGTTGAAAATAAAACTTTAAAGAGCACCTATCATGGCATTTAAAATGTTCCAAATATTGTTTTAGAAGTCCCCAACAACAGTTTTGCATGCATGCAATGACAAAAAAGACTTTAGTTTTCTTATAATATGCATTTATTTTTACCTGTTTTGACAGCGATTCTCAAATGATTCCTTTAGTGATTCACTTTTCAAAACCCCGCCTTTACGTGGCGTTAATCTGCGGTGATTGGTCCGATGACCCAGTCAGTTGTGATTGGTATAGTCTGTGCAGATATTTCTGTGCAGAACGCCCATCAAAGTCTTATAGTGACAGTAATTTGTTAATATGTGTCAGGAGTTATGAATATGAAAACCGCGTCAGTACCGTTTGATTGTAATATGAGCCTCAGCTGATCTCATTCATAAAAAAACTCCTCTATTCTCCTCACGAAGACTCGCGACAAATCAACATCCCTCAGGGCTTTTAGTTCAAAAGTGTGCAGATGAGGAGACATATTGATAGATTCTCATATGTCTGTGTCAAATTTCTAAACAGAGGAGTGTTTTTTATTCAATACTTCCTCAAAATGCGCAGATATAGCCTAATCATGAGCGATTGAGTCTCTTATGTGTTGTTTTCAATTCATACTGGCAGCCGGAGGGCGCTCTGTGCACATGTAGTCTATGTACAGACAGACGAAGAAGAACCATGTGCCATAATAGAAGTCCATAATAAAAGCTTCTTGAGATCGCGAAACATACATTTGACGACTAATAAACACTCAATCGCGACGATGTATGGTTGGTCTTCAAGCCACTTAGTCTTCAAATGCTCATCCTTGGGCAGATGAAAGAAGTTTGCTTTTGAGCCGCACTTCAGAACACAGGGTCTCGTCGCCATGATGTTTTCTAGTTTTCACTGGCGTCTTGGAGCGCAATAAGTGGGCGTATCGTATTCAAATAACTTGACAAGTTGACGTCATCTAGTCAGAGAAAAAGCTTCGGTCTTCTAACGATTCTTAAAAATGACTCAGAGTCGACTCTTACTTTTGAAAGAAAATAACTTTATATACGGTGTACTGTCATATTTCAAACTATGCAGGATGTTTTTGTTCACTTAGATCTATGTTACACACTACATGAAAGGTACATTTCAAAATTCCATGATAGGTGCTCTTTAAGGGGTGATGAATTGAGAAATCAACTTTCCTTTGAGCCTTTGATATATAAAGGTTTGTGATATAAGAATATCCTGTATGTTTCAGAGCTGAAAACGTCCTTGTTAGTCAAAGAAAATATTTTATTGACACCAGGCCCAGAAAACGAGAGATCTCAGAATAGACGTCCACTGACGTCATAGAATGCAGAAGCTCCACCTCAAGCCCGTCCACCGACTCGTGGAGCTAAACAGGTCGCCGAGCAATAAACATGCCGGTTCCAGCTCACTCAATGAAATAACATTCCTTTCTTGCGCGCGTGTGTTTGTGTACGGTTCTTGGTTATATTCACTGTCACTGATGATCGGGCCGGCCAATTAATACAGAATAACATTCCAATCAATCGTGGGTGGATGAGAGATGAATCATTGTGTTTGTTTGATAAAGATATTTTGCGAGTCCTGTGAGCGTTTCCCTAGACGCTTTCAAAACAGTTTCCACACGTACTGTGGGGAGCTGAAGCTCATTAAATATGCAAATCTTATCCAATCCTAGCCATGGGCGTTTACTTCCAAGTCTTCAGTGCGGCACGCCCATCAAAACTGAGTGTTTTTCAGAGAGCCTCAAAACCAAGGCAGAAAATAGCCTATTACTTATTCATTAGGATGTTTTTGAATGTAAAAACCATGCGAACGTCATTCGTTGATCAGTTCATGAAACCTTTAAAATTCACTGAAGGACTAGCCTACATTGAACGTGAAGTTTGTGTATGATAAAAACGCAGGGTCGATACATTCTCCAAATCAGACAGTAGACTAGAAACATCTGTCACAGTCTACAACAGGGCTGCATTTTGTGATTATGGGAACTCACAATCGCACAGTTTGCATACCATTTGTCCTTCTTCATAGTTTGATCTACTGTCCAAAACCCAAAGTGTTTCCATATCAAACTCTTCAAGTTATTAGGGGTTATCACTTGTCTCTCATGTCGCACAGGTTGATCGGCGTTGTCCTCCATTTTTTTTGGGCAAAACACAAGCAGCATCCGATTGATACTATAGGCGCGTAAAAAGAATTTTCTTTTTAGCTTTCGCAATACCTACTGCACTTTCGGAATTCTTTGTTTTCGTTTTCTGCTTCTTTGTGAGTTTTGTTACATCTATATTTTTTATTTGTTAATTAGTTTAAAATGAATAGTGTTCATATTTGCTTAAAATTGATTCCCTATTTTCGTTTTCGAAACTTTTGCTGGTTGGTCCGATCGATTTTCAAACATAAAGTGACAGCCCTAGTAAAGAGTTGTGTGAAAAAAGGATGCGTGTCAGATACATGTCATGTGTGACAGGGGCAGGTCTTAAAGTGACAGCAGCCTAATAAACCTGCTGCTGTGGTGTTCATCAAAGAATAAGAGAAAGAGAAAATCACTCACTGCTCTTGACTGAAAAACTTTTGTAGCTTTAATAAGGATAAATCTATATTTAATTTATAATGTATACAGTGAAGATTGTGAAGTGTTTGGTAACTTAAATTTCTGTATATTTCCTACCTTTTAGACCTACCTGAAAATCTTAAAGCATTGTTTACAAGATTACATGGTTTAATAACAATAACTTTTTGTGCATTTTGACAGGGCAAGTAAAAATCTGAACTGATCTGACTGGCCCAATAGAAAAAAAATTGAGCCCCGATATATTGATATATTATAATGGGTTTGGGTTTATATGAAGATTGCATTTTACGGAATTAACGAAAAAATCTATTAGCGAGAGAGCGACTCACAGAAAGAATGTGTTCAGTTTGGTTGATAATGTATTTGCAGTCCGTGCTTCTCTTTTACATCAATTAATAGTTGTTAAAAAATGTTTAAAGCCTAATAAATGTTCAAAATGAGCTTTCATTTATACTGTAATGTTGAATGGCTGTGATTAAAATTGAAAAGAAAAAATGTCCTCAGTATGATAAGAGTGCACAAATACCTTTTATGGGGAGTATTTTACATGTTCATTTTCTCATCAGTCTTTGACATAAAATGCAGGCAAATGGCAGCGTATACGGCGTAATTCGTTTCAGATTTGCTAGTGCTCAAAATTTTTTTGTGTAATTTTAGTAATGTTCAAAATGTTTTTTGCATCTATGGTTCCATGAAGAATCTTTGACATCCATGAAACCGGCTCGGGTTATGTATATAACCCTTGTTCCCTGAGAAAGGGAACGAGCACTGCATCGGTAACGACGAATTTGGGGACACTCCCTAAGCAACAGCGCGTCTGAAGTATGAATGAAATCAGGCCAATCCTGATTGGTGTTGCGTCATGACGTAACTATGACGGCATACCCGGAAGATACATATAGGGCAGCCCAGGCATAGTAATGGCAGTTATCGCGATGAAGCATGCGCTCCAGGCCTGCCGAGGTGTGGCGACGAGATGCAGTGCTCGTTCCCTTTCTCAGGGAACAAGGGTTATATACATAACCCGAGCCGTTCCCTTTCGAGGGAACTCCCACTGCATCGGTAACGACGAATTTGGGGAACGAGTACCCACTAGGCCACACCGACGGTAGTACCAGTCCTAGTGTGAAGCCGGAAACCGGGCACAGCTAGGACTGGAGTACCCTAGCACCGGGCGTCGCAGGGAGGTGCAGATTATAAAACCTAATAAAGGTGTGTGGAGTAGCCCATCCGGCCGCCTCGCAAATGTCCTGCAAGGGGACCCCAGAAAGGAGGGCCACCGAAGAGGCCATGCCCCTGGTGGAATGTGCCCTCACGGCCATAGGTGAAGGCAGGTTGCGCACCTGATAGGCCGTGGCTATTGCCTGGACAATCCAGTTACTAATAGTCTGGGTTGACGCAGGCAGCCCCTTCTTAGATGAACCAAAACACACTAATAGCTGCTCAGACTTCCTCCACTGCGCAGACTTCTCCACATATAATTTAAGGGCTCTGACCGGGCAGAGCAGGTGAAGCCTCCCTTCTTCCGCCGTCACGTGAGGCGGAGGATGAAATGCCTGAAGAACCAAAGGCCTGACCACGTTTGATGGCACCTTGGGCACATAACCGGCCCTAGGGTGTAAGATGGCCTTCACTTCGCCAGGGGCAAACTCCAGGCAAGTCGGCGTAAGCGCCAAGGCCTGAAGGTCCCCCACCCTCCTCAGAGAAGTGATGGCTAAGAGAAAGGCCATCTTAAGGGTCAAGCTCTTTGGGTCTGCTGACTCTAGTGGCTCGAAGGGGGCCTCAGCCAATCCCTCGAGAACCACTGCCAGGTCCCAGGTTGGGACTCTGGACCGAGCCGCAGGCCTCATCCTCCGAGCCCCACGGAGGAACCGTACAACCAACTGGTGCCTACCCAAAGGCCCATCACCCAACGGTGTGTGGAAAGCCCCAATGGCAGCCACGTACACCTTGAGTGTGGACGGGGTAAGCCCTGCAGAGAAACGATCTTGGAGGAACTCCAGCACTGAAGCCACTGGGCAGTTAACTGGGTCCACCTCACGCTCTCTACACCAAGTGGAAAACACATTCCACTTGAGGCTGTACAGTCTCCTTGTAGATGGAGCCCTGGAACTGAGTAAGGTCTCGATCACATCGGCCGGCAGGCCAGCCTCTAGGTATCTGGCCCCCTCAGGGGCCAGACCCAAAGGTTCCATAACTCGGGCCGGGGGTGAAATATCGTGCCCCCTGCCTGAGACAGGAGATCCCTCCTCAGAGGAATCTCCCAGGGTTGACCTGCCAGCAGAGATATGATGTCCGAGAACCAAACCCGAGTCGGCCAACGTGGCGCCACCAGAAGCAGGTTGGCGCCTTGTCGACGGACCCGCTCCAGGACTCCCGGGAGCAGAGCGATCGGGGGAAATGCATACAGACGTAGCCTCGGCCATGTCTGCACCATGGCATCCAGCCCCAGAGGGGCCGGATGCGTGAGAGAAAACCACAGTGGGAAGTGGGTCGTCTCTCGAGACGCAAATAAATCCACTTCCACTGGGCCAAACCTCTCGCACATGGCCTCCACCACCTCCGGGTGGAGTCGCCATTCCCTGGGCCTCAGCCCCTGCCTCGACAGGATGTCTGCTCCCTGATTTTGGACCCCCGGGACATACATTGCCCTGATGGACAACAGTTTCCCTTGGGCCCACAGGAGGATCTGATGCGCCAGTCTGCATAGAGGGCGCGATCTGAGACCCCCCTGCCGGTTGAGGTACGCTACGACAGACGTATTGTCTGTCCGTACCAGGACATGGTGACCGCCGAGGTCCGGGAGAAAGCTCCTGAGAGCTTTGTAGACCGCCATCATCTCCAGGCAATTTATGTGCCAGGAGGAATGACGGCCCTCCCAAGGGCCCCTAGCAAAGCGGCCGTCCATGACCGCGCCCCAACCAGTGAGGGAGGCGTCTGTTGAAACGGATTTCCGGCAACAGGACGCTCCCAACACTGGCCCCTGGGACAGAAACCAAGGTTCTTTCCATATGGCTAGGGAACGAAGGCAAACGCGCGTTACCCTGATCATACGGAACGGGTTCCCCCTGGGGGAAAACCCCTTGGTTTTCAGCCACCACTGTAGAGGTCTCATGTGCAGCAGGCCAAAAGGTATTACGTTGGACGCTGCTGCCATGTGACCCAGCACCCTCTGGAAGTGCCTGACAGTGATGCTGTGGCCTAGCCTTAATCCTGAGACCATCGCCCGCGTGGTCTTGACTCGTGCGGGGGCTAATTGCGCCCGCATCGAAGTCGAATCCCACACGACTCCCAGGAACGTTGTTCTCTGGGATGGCGTCAACACACTCTTCTTGGTGTTGAGTCTCAGCCCCAAGCACTTTATGTGGGCCAGAACGACATCTCGATGCCGAACCGCCATATCGTACGATTGGGCCAGAATGAGCCAATCGTCGATATAATTCAGTACACGGATGCCCTGGAGTCTCATTGGAGCCAGAGCTGCATCCATGCACTTTGTGAATGTGCGTGGGGAAAGAGCTAGACCAAAGGGAAGCACTCGGTATTGGTACGCCTCGCCCCCGAAAGCGAACCTCAAGAGCTTCCTGTGACATGGAAGGATGGATATATGGAAGTATGCGTCCTTCAGATCTATCGTGACGAACCAGTCCTCGGACTGGATCTGACTCACGATAGTGGGGATGGTGAGCATTTTGAACCTGAACCTCATCAGAGATCGGTTCAAATACCTCAGATCCAGAATAGGACGCAACCCTCCATCCTTCTTTGGAACTATGAAGTACCGGCTGTAGAACCCGGACTCCCTCTCTGGCGGGGGAACATACTCTATGGCCCCCTTTACCAGCAAGGATTTTACTTCCTGTTCCATAACCCGAACCCGCTCTGGTTCCACCACAGTCCATGTCACTCCACAAAATTTTGGTGGAGGGTGACTGAACTGCAGTCTGTAACCTTTTTCTACAGTACGCAGGACCCACGTAGAAATACTCGGAAGGCGTTTCCACGCGCCGAGATAATCTACTAAGGGAACCAGCCTCTCGAGGCTGGCTTCGGGTATCAACCGAGCCTTGTCCCCAACCCCCTGAAGCGGCGAACCGGCAGGGAGCAGTTGGGGACAATTTTCGGTGTACGGACGTGTTAACTGCCCAGTCGCAAGTCCTCCCGGAGGCGGCTGGAGCAGTGAACGTCCGCGGGAAACCGATGTGGCCCGAAGCGTCTGTGACGGCGGGATTACCACATCGATTTCCCGAGAGCGCCGCGGCGGGGACAACCTCGGTTGTTCCTGCGCGGGGGGGACCGCTCTTTGAAGTCCAGCCGAAGCTAGGACTTCTTCCCAGCAGCCTTCCTAGCCTGAAGGACGTTTCTCAAATCGCCCATAGGTGCGGAAGCCTGCTGGTGCGAGCGCCGCCTCTGTTGCCAAGCTCCAGGAGGAGGGGCTCGAGAGGCGACGCTCTGCTTTTGCACCTGCCGGTGCGAGGAACTGGTGGACGGCTGAGGCTGCCCGCTGGAGGCAGCCTTCCCTTTGGAGCGACGAGGGAGATATTGGCGGAAAGCTGCTGACTGCTTCCTCGCCTCCTGAAATCTGTCGACGACGATATTAACAGCGTCGCCGAACAAACCAGAAGGCGAGATCGGGGAATCCAGAAGGAAGGTTTTATCCTTCTCCTTCATCCCCGATAAATTCAGCCATAGATGTCTCTCCACAGTCACCATGGATGCCATAGAGCGGCCCACAGCGCGGGCCGTCTCCTTGGTGATGCGGAGAGACAAATCCGCAGTCTTCCGGAGCTCCAATATGTCCCCCGGAGAGGGACCCTCACCCTCGTCCAACTCCTTCAGGATGTCGGCCTGGTAGGCTTGCAAGATGGAAAGTGTATGCAAGGAACTACCAGCCCGCCCAGCCGCCATATAGGCTCTGCCCACCAAGGCTGAGGTGTCCCTGCAGGGCTTGGTGGGCAGTACCGGGGCTTTCAGCGACGATGCCGATTCGGGAGAAAGATAGCCCGCGAGCGCATCTTCCACCCGCGGCATCGTCCCGTATCCGGCTTCACGCGCCCCCAGGACATTAGAATAGTCCAATACCGGGGGATTGGAAACGCGTGCCGAATACGGCTTTTTCCAAGACTTGCACAACTCGTTGTGCAAATCCGGGAAAAAAGGCAAACCCCGGCGAGGTGTTTGAGCCCGGCGTGAAAGGAATCGGTCATCCAGCCTGCTTGGTGGCTGGATTTCCTCATTTTCCTGTGGCCAATCTAATCTTAATTTGGCCACCGCACGGGTCAAAACCTCGACCAGTTCCTCTTGAGCGGGTGGGTGAAGTGGCGACTCATCTGGTGCTTCACCGCCCGCTTCGATGTTCACCTCATCTGGTTCCTCGGAACCAGAGAGAATGAACATCGGATTCTCCACCCCGGGGGAAGAAGCCGCAGCGCGGGCTTCCACACGGGGAGGGAGAATCTCGGAATCATCAGACGAAGTTTGGGAAGGTGCCTCAGCAGTCCCAAACCTGTCTGACAGATCCCGCTGTGAGCCCCAGGATCTGCGACGCCGCTTTGCCTCGGCAACAGCGGGTCCAGAACCAGAGGGCTCACGAGGCTGGCCGGCCTCATCGAACACGGCCAGCCGAGAACGCAAGAGCCTGAGTGTGAGCCGCTCACAATGTTCACAGGCGGCTCCCTCGAGAGCCGCCTGAGCATGCTCCACACCCAGGCACTGAACACAAAGCGAGTGTGTGTCCGAGCCCGACATGTAGCGGGGACACGGGTGCACACACTGCTTGAAGTCCCTTGCCTTCTCAGTCGCCATCTCACACACTTTCTTTTTCACACAACGAACAACAATAAATAGACAGACAGATTTCACAAAGAGCGCTATGCTGAAGAGCGATAACTGCCATTACTATGCCTGGGCTGCCCTATATGTATCTTCCGGGTATGCCGTCATAGTTACGTCATGACGCAACACCAATCAGGATTGGCCTGATTTCATTCATACTTCAGACGCGCTGTTGCTTAGGGAGTGTCCCCAAATTCGTTGTTACCGATGCAGTGGGAGTTCCCTCGAAAGGGAACTTTCCATTCCACAAAGGTTCTTTATAGTGGAGAAAGGTTCTTTAGATTTAAAAAAAAATCTTTACACTAAGAAAAAAAAACTGAGACCGAGTAGAACGTCACTGGTTGTCATCTTACAGTAATTACAACATTGCATTAACGCAGCATAAGACCATCTCTGGGACACAACAGTCATTACAATGGCGGATGTAGAACATCTGAATTTCACTACACATACACTATATTGCCAAAAGTATTGGGACACCCCTCCAAATCATTGAATTCAGGTGTTCCAATCACTTCCATGGCCACAGGTGTTTAAAATCAAGCACTAGACATGCAGACGCTTCTACAAACATTTTTGAAAGAATGGGTCGCTCTCAGAAGCTCAGTGAATTCAAGCGTGGTACTGTGATAGGTTGCCACCTGTGCAATAAGTCTATTCGTGAGATTTCCTCACTACTAAATATTCCACAGTCAACTGTTAGTGGTATTATAACAAAGTGGAAGCAATTGGGAGCAACAGCAAGGCCATGTAAAATCACAGAACGGGGTGAGCGCATGCAATAGCTACAGACCTCCAAACTTTGTGTGGTCTTCAGATTAGCTCAAGAACAGTGCGTAGAGAGCTTCATGGAATGGGTTTCCATGGCAGAGCAGTTGCATCCAAGCCTTACATAACCAAGTACAATGCAAAGTTTTGGATGCAGTGGTGTAAAACACTCCGCCACTGAACTCTAAAGTCTCTGGAGTGACGAGTCACGCTTCTCTGTCTGACAATCTGATGGATGAGTCTGGGTTTGGCGGTTGCCTGGAAACCGAATGCCTGACTGCATTGTGCCAAGTTTAAAGTTTGGTGGAGGGGGGATTATGGTGTGGGGGTTGTTTTTCAGGGGTTGGGCTTGGCCCCTTAGTTCCAGTGAAAGGAATTCTTAATGCTTCAGGATACCAATACATTTTGGACAATTTCATGTTCCCAACTTTGTGGGAAGAGTTTGGGGATGGACCCTTCCTGTTCCAACATGACTGTGCACAAAGCAAGGTCCATAAAGACATGGATAAGCGAGTTTGGTGTGGAGGAACTTGACTGGCCTGCACAGAGTCCTGACCTCAACCCGATAGAACACCTTAGAGCGGAGACTGCAAGCCAGGCTTTCTCGTCCAACATCAGTGCCTGACCTCACAAATGCACTTCTAGAATAATGGTCAAGAATTCCCATCAACATACTCCTAAACCTTGTGGAAAGCCTTCCCAGAAGAGCTGTTATAGCTGCAAGGGTGGGCCAACTCCAAGAATTAAAGTTCATGTGCATGTAAAGGCAGGCTTCCTACAACTTTTGGCAATATAGTGTATTAATTTAGTTTTATCTAGAATTTTTTTTTTTTGGTCCTTGTAGTACCTACTCAAGAGACTATGCAATTTTCAAATGCAGCTTTTATTTGTAGTTTTCACTGATTGTTGATTTAATGGGATAATTCACCCAAAGTTGATTGGGTGTAAAAACCTGTAGGATTTTTAAAAGAAGTTTTCTTTTTTTTCCCTTTTTTTTGTATGCATGAAATTAGTCATTTGATGTTGTTTTGGACCCTATATGGACAAAAACAACTGAAACATTTTTCAAAATATCTTCCTTTGTGTTCCACAGAAGATAGAAAGTCATACAGGTTTGGAATGAAATGAAGGTGATTAAATAATTTGTGAGCGCGTTGTTTGTGTTTGAGCTCCGTCAAATTGATTCATAAATCCTTGATTTTCTTCTTAATACTCGCTTACAAACGAATACTTTCTATTATTTACAGCGTGTGAACATATCTCCGATACGATTCTCTATAAAAAACAATCGGATTGCTTTGATATCGCTACTTATATCCGAACTTCCGCTACTAGCCGTAGCCCGCTAGCTTTGCACGCGTGGTAACTTGTTTAACGTTACACCCGGTAAACACTGATAGCTACAATTCGCCATCGTAGCACTTCTGCTACAATGGCGAATAACTCGGATGTGTGTCTAATGTTACCTTTGAGTGCAGGTGAGGACACGTTCGAGCTGCATTCGGTGCAGTTGGAGTTGGAGTCGTTGGCGAGTCAGATTCGCGGCCTTCTAGACAGACAAGCTGTGCTGAGAGAGCGGCGAACGGCGCTTGAAACATCACGCGCCGATGCGCACAAGTCAGTGGATACTAACATTTTGACTCCGACCTCGTCTACTCCGCGTGTTTCTCTGCACAGGACCCAAGCACCCAGGACGCGATCATCATCCCTGGTTTCGTTCACTCCGGCACCGACACAGCGCCATGGACCCTGGGTGTTTCCACAGCGGAAGACGCGAGCCAGGACCAGAGCGAGGACCTCTCCGCCCCTCCCGGTCTTCGAGATCTCCACCCGGAACCGCTTCTCCCCTCTTCGCGAGACGGAACGCGACGCTGTGGTCATCGGTACTTCCATCGTCCGGCATGTCCACGCTACCTCAGGTAAAGGCAAGGTTATCACTCACTGCTTTCCTGGTGCTCGAGTTCTCGATGTCGCTGCGCAGGTTCTCGAGATCCTGAACGGTGACGAGCGCATCGGAGCTGTCGTGCTGCACGCGGGGACGAACGACACCAGGCTGCGACAGACGGAGGTTCTGAAGAGGGACTACAGGAGCCTGATCGAGACGGTGCGCAGAACATCGCCTGAAGCAGCGATCATCGTGTCCGGACCGCTTCCCACGTACCGACTAGGACATGAAAAGTTCAGTAGATTATTTGCTCTAAATGAATGGTTAATGTCATGGTGTAATGAACAGAAGCTGCTCTTTGTAAATAATTGGAATCTGTTTTGGGAGCGACCTAGGCTCTTCCGTCCTGATGGCCTTCACCCCAGCAGAATCGGAGCGGCTCTTCTGTCGGACAACATCTCCAGAGCGCTGCACACCGCCATCATATGACTAGTAAGTCAAAGTCCAAATAACAGTATTTGCTGTCCTAACTTAATTGACATAAGTACCAATGTAGAACATTATATAGAAACTGTGTCTGAACATAACTGTGTAGAACATTATATAGAAACTGTGTCTATTCCTCGTTTAGTGAGGTCAAACATTACATCTACTGTAAGATCTAGGAAAAATCTAATTGTGATTAAACCAGAAAATCTCAATATTAGTGAACAAAACCAATTTTGTACTAACTTAATTGACATAAGTACCAATGTAGAACATTATATAGAAACTGTGTCTATTCCTCGTTTAGTGAGGTCAAACATTAAATCTACTGTAGGATCTAGGAAAAATCTAATTGTGATTAAACCAGAAAATCTCAATATTAGTGAACAAAAACAATTTCTAAAACTAGGTCTTCTAAACATTAGATCGCTCACACCTAAGGCGGTTATTGTAAATGAAATGGTCACAGATAATAGTTTCGATGTACTTTGCCTTACTGAAACCTGGCTTAAGCCAAATGATTATTTCGGTCTAAATGAGTCTACTCCGCCAGGATACTGTTATAAGCATGAGCCCCGTCTGATTGGTCGTGGCGGCGGTGTTGCAACAATATATAGAGATATTCTTAATGTTACCCAGAAAACAGGTCACAGGTTTAATTCATTTGAAGTACTAGTGCTAAATGTCACGCTATTAGATGTAAGAAAGAAATCTGTATTATCTCTAGCCTTAGCTACTGTATATAGACCTCCAGGGCCCTATGCTGCTTTCCTAAAAGAGTTTGCAGACTTTCTCTCAGATCTATTGGTCAACGTCGATAAAGCATTAATTGTTGGAGATTTTAACATACACGTAGATAACACAAATGACGCGTTAGGGGCTGCGTTTACAGATCTATTAAATTCCTTTGGGGTCAAGCAAAACGTCACTGGTCCCACTCATCGTCTTAATCACACATTAGATTTAATTATATCACATGGAACCAACCCAACCGATATAGATATTATACCACAAAGTGATGATGTCACTGATCATTACATGGTAACTTGCATACTGCGTACTGCTGAAATCTGTCATGTTGCGCCACGTTATCGACCAGGCAGAACAATCCTTCCAACCACTATAGATAGATTCTCAAATACCTTACCTGATCTGGCTCAGCTGCTAAGTGAACCCAAACAAACAGATGAACTAGAGGAAATGACTAGCAGTATGAGCACCATTTTCTCTAGTACATTAGAAATTGTAGCACCAATTAGATTAAAAAAGGTTAGAGAGAAAACTAAAGCACCATGGTACAACAGTGCTACACATGTTATCAAGAGAGAAACTCGTAACTTAGAGCGTAAATGGAAACATACTAATTTAGAGGTCTTTAGAATCGCATGGAAAGAAAGTATGTCACGTTATAAAAAGGCCCTAAAAGCAGCCAGGGCTGAGCATCTCCGCAAACTAATAGAAAATAACCAAAATAACCCAAGGTTTTTATTTAACACTGTGGCTAGACTAACAAATAAACAAGCATCGCCTGAACAAAATATTCCGTTACAGTTTAGTAGTAATGATTTTATGAACTTCTTCGCTGACAAAATAGAAAGCATCAGAAACAAAATTGTAAATGTACAATCATTAATGATGTCTTATGATTCAACCGCAATTATCGCCCCTCAAGAACTACTACACCGCTTTACAACTATAGGACAGGAAGAGCTAAATAAACTTATCATTGCATCTAAACCAACAACATGTTTATTAGATCCAATACCCACTAAACTACTGAAAGAGTTGTTACCTGTAGTGGAAGAGCCTCTTCTCAATATTATTAACTCGTCTTTATCTTTAGGTCATGTTCCAAGAATATTCAAGTTGGCAGTCATAAAGCCTCTCATTAAGAAGCCACAATTAGATCATAATAACCTAGCAAATTACAGACCAATATCAAATCTTCCATTCATGTCTAAAATACTAGAAAAAGTTGTGTCCGCTCAATTGTGCTCTTTCTTGCAAGAAAATGATATCTATGAAAAATTTCAATCAGGATTCAGGCAGCATCACAGCACAGAAACTGCACTCGTTAAAATCACAAATGATTTACTTCTAGCTTCTGACCAAGGCTGTATCTCAATACTAGTTCTACTTGATCTTAGTGCTGCGTTCGATACTATAGATCATAAAATACTATTAGATCGACTTCAAAATTACACTGGTGTTCAGGGACAGGCATTAAACTGGTTTAGATCGTATTTATCAGACCGCTACCATTTTGTCTGTCTAAATTGGGAAAAATCAAAGATAACATCAGTAGACTATGGGGTGCCGCAAGGATCCGTGCTAGGCCCTCTGCTATTCTCAATATATATGCTGCCACTTGGTAATATTATAAGAAAACATGGAATTAATTTCCACTGTTATGCTGATGACACTCAATTATATATTTCATCACGACCAGATGAAAACGCTAAATTATCTAAACTGACAGCGTGTGTTGATGATATTAAACACTGGATGACGTGTAATTTTCTGCTATTAAATTCAGATAAAACGGAGGTGTTACTTATTGGTCCAAAAAATTGCCCACAAAACCTCTCACAATACAACTTTAACTTGGAAGGATGTCCTGTCGCTTTATCCACTACAGTAAGAGACCTGGGTGTTATATTAGACCGCAACTTATCTTTCGAAAGTCATATTTCATATGTTACAAAAACGGCATTTTTCCACCTTAGAAACATTGCCAAGCTACGTAACATGCTATCTATTTCTGATGCAGAAAAGTTAGTTCATGCATTCATGACCTCGAGACTAGATTACTGTAATGCTTTATTAGCTGGTTGTCCTGCATCATCGATAAACAAACTGCAGTTAGTCCAAAACGCAGCTGCTAGAGTGCTTACTAGGTCAAGAAAATATGATCATATAACACCAATTTTATCATCCCTACACTGGTTACCTATTAAGTTCCGTATCAATTACAAAGTATTGCTACTGACCTATAAAGCCCTAAATGGTTTAGCTCCAGTGTATTTAACTGATCTTTTATCGCCCTACAATCCATCGCGCTCTTTAAGATCACTAAACTCGAGGCTTCTGGTCATTCCTAGGATATCTAAGTCCACTAAAGGAGGGAGGGCTTTTTCACATTTAGCTCCTAAACTCTGGAATAGTCTTCCGGATATTGTTCGAGGTTCAGACACGCTGTCCCAGTTTAAAACTAGATTAAAGACGCATCTCTTTAGCCAAGCATTCACATTATAATTAAGTTTTATACTACAGTTAAATCGCACCAACAGCATTAATATTCTGAACAGCAGCTATGCTAATTATTTCCCATCTGCTTTTCTGTTGTTATCTCGGGACACTAGTCCCGAGGTAACTAGTTCGTCAGCTCCAGTTTGTATCCAGCCTCTGATGGAGACTTCAGATGCCCCGACACCTGTGATGAGACGACTCGACGCCTGTGAAGAGACGACTCAACGCCAGCGTTGTTATGGCCTAAATTAATACATGATTGATTAACTTATCCTAACATTTTTTCTTTAACATTCTCTTTTCTAACATTTTTCAATGTACATTTATGAAATGCACTTTCTGTGAAGCTGCTTTGAAACAATGTGTATTGTGAAAAGCGCTATACAAATAAATTTGAATTGAATTGAATTGAAATAATGACAGATTAAACTTTTTTTGGCAGTGATATCCCATTAGATGATTTAACCTCAGGATACTGACTGGTAGGCACAGGCAACCTTAATGCTTCAGTGAACCCAGGCCCAGTCTAGCTTCATGGGAATAACCCCGTTCTTGTGAAACATATGCGCTCAAACAGACAGCATGCAGTGTAGCTGGTTAAGGCTGCACAGCTCCAATCGACAAATCAGTCATTTTCTCCTTGTTAAGTTTGTCTAAACAGGTTGTAATTTCAGCATTCTTACTTTTGCAGTGTGCAATTATAATTACCAGTTTCCGTCTCGCCACTGAGCTTGGAATAGTAATTATTACACAGACAGACAGAGAACATTTCCACATAAACATGAGTGTGCTCCGAGGGAAATACAATGAAATGAAAAGGTGATGATGGCTTCCTATAATTCCAATATTGGCCAGCAGATGAGGACTGCATTAACATTTGGTGGTTAACGTTCATAACTCTTCGCTCTGCGGCATCACTTAACATTTCTATATTATTGCCACAAAGTCCTCTGTCTCACCTCATGTATATTTCATGAGTGTTGCTCTTTTCCTTACCATTTAGTTCTTTGCGGACTGCAAATACTGGGAACTGATGAGCAGGTCATTGTATGGGTAATTTTTAGGAGAGGCTTGTTTTCAAATTTTCATCTTTCCCTTTTCCACTCTAGATTCCTCTAAATTATCACTATAAATGGAGGCAGTTTGCTTATAATTAGATGTTTTTATTCCCCAGAATGACCCATTCCAAAGGGAAAGAATGCAGCAAAACAAAAAAGTCTTAACAGTGTCTCTTACAAATAGCTGTGATATTGCTGTAATTGGAAAGTTATTGTTAGAGACAGGTATAACAAGCTGTGTAACTGTCAGGTAAAAGGTCCTAAATTACCGTTCCTACACTTTCAGTAATTGTTGTTTTTAAATATATTTCAAGGCAAAAATATTTATTTAAATATTTCTACTTTCTGAGCCATGAACATTCAAGATGCTTTCTTGAAATTAATCCATTTGACATGAAAAAAAAGATTTTTCATAGAATTGTCAAAACATTTGGATTTTTGAGTCTTGAAAATAAGGGTGAGTTGTAGAACTAAGCAATTTGACCTGAACTAGTTGTTTTTTGATTAGAAGGTTTAAGTTTGGGATGTACACTACCATTTCAGAATTGTTTGTACTGTTTGGAGTTGTTAGGAACTTAGGATTTTGACAAAGGCTGCATTTATTTAACCAAAAATATAGTAATATTGTGAAATATTATTACAATTTAAAATCACTGTTCTATTTAAATATATTTTAAAGGGGTCATGACATGTTTTTTATTATTATTTTAATATGTACCTAATTAAGTTTGCACATAAGCATTACTCAACCCCCATTACCTGCAAGACATGTTGCTGCCGAGAACAACATTTTATGAAAACAATTCAACAAAGGCATCAGTAATCATTATTAATTGTCACGTACTGCTCCGAGACTTAACTGGTTGAGGATCCAAACGCAGCTTTATTAAAGGGTAATCCACACTCGTAGTCATCAAACAGGCAAGAGGTCATAACATGTAATCAGTCCAATAAGTCAAACAAGACAAGAGAGAAAGGCAAACGGGTGATCCACAGAACGGGCAAAAAAAAAATCCAAAACCAAGAGACAAGAAACCAGGGAAAACGCTCAGAATTGCAGTGTGAACAAAACAAGACTTCGCAATGAATGATAGAGTGAACATGGTATATATAGGCAGAGGTAATGAGGTAATGAGACACAGGTGTAAACAGTGAGTGCTAATGAGTCCAGGCAAAGGATTGTGGGTAATGTAGTCTATGATAGAATGGCTGTCCGGGTTGGAGTGCCCTCTGGTGGTGATCACGGGCACTCACACTGGTAAATTGAGACATTAATACACATTTGAGTGATTCTGAGACAGTAAAGTTGATGAAAACGAAAAAAAAAAAAAATCAAATTGGCTCTAAACATTCATGTACAATGTACATGTACACTCACCTAAAGGATTATTAGGAACACCTGTTCAATTTCTCATTAATGCAATTATCTAATCAACCAATCAGGTAGTTGCTTCAATGCATTTTGGGGTGTGGTCCTTGTCAAGACAATCTCCTGAACTCCAAACTGAATGTCAGAATGGGAAAGAAAGGTGATTTAAGCTATTTTGAGCATGGCATGGTTGTTGGTACCAGACGGGCCGGTCTGAGTATTTCACAATCTGCTCAGTTACTGGGATTTTCACGCACAACCATTTCTAGGGTTTACAAAGAATGGTGTGAAAAGGGAAAAACATCCAGTATGCGGCAGTCCTGTGGGCGAAAATGCCTTGTTGATGCTCGAGGTCAGAGGAGAATGGGCCGACTGATTCAAGCTGATAGAAGAGCAACTTTGACTGAAATAACCACTCGTTACAACCGAGGTATGCAGCAAAGCATTTGTGAAGCCACAACACGCACAACCTTGAGGCGGATGGGCTACAACAGCAGAAGACCCCACCGGGTACCACTCATCTCCACTACAAATAGGAAAAAGAGGCTACAATTTGCACGAGCTCACCAAAATTGGACAGTTGAAGACTGAAAAAATGTTGCCTGGTCTGATGAGTCTCGATTTCTGTTGAGACATTCAAATGGTAGAGTCAGAATTTGGCGTAAACAGAATGAGAACATGGATCCATCATGCCTTGTTACCACTGTGCAGGCTGGTGGTGGTGGTGTAATGGTGTGGGGGATATTTTCTTGGCACACTTTTGGCCCCTTAGTGCCATTTGGGCATCGTTTAAATGCCACGGCCTACCTGAGCATTGTTTCTGACCATGTCCATCCCTTTATGACCACCATGTACCCATCCTCTGATGGCTACTTCCAGCAGGATAATGTACCATGTCACAAAGCTCGAATCATTTCAAATTGGTTTCTTGAACATGACAATGAGTTCACTGAACTAAAATGGCCCCCACAGTCACCAGATCTCAACCCAATAGAGCATCTTTGGGATGTGGTGGATGGGGAGCTTCGTGCCCTGGATGTGCATCCCACAAATCTCCATCAACTGCAAGATGCTATCCGATCAATATGGGCCAACATTTCTAAAGAATGCTTACAGCACCTTGTTGAATCAATGCCACATAGATTTAAGGCAGTTCTGAAGGCGAAAGGGGGTCAAACACAGTATTAGTATGGTGTTCCTAATAATCCTTTAGGTGAGTGTATATGTGGAAAAATGTATACAGTTGACCAAGGATTCAATCCTTATTCTGACCCTCTGTCTGAAATCATCTGTTTTTAAGGGGCAGTTCTTTCAAGGGATGACAGTAAACGGCTGCTGTTATGATTGGCTAACGTCATTGTATAGGAAACAGTATCAGCACCCACTCGCTATTGCACGTAAGTGTTTTAAAAACATTATCCATACAAAACTGTCATTTACAGACAATTCATTATGCATAAACCATCCACTTGTTCCTGACGCTGGTATCCGTTTGAAGTCTCTACAGAAATGAGCAAATGAGCTGTTTAAACAGGACGCGTCAATGCGCTTTCATTTACTCTTTCAGTTGTGCTTTTGTCAGCAGACTCCAGCACGTGGAGTACATCAGAAAGTGAGCAGGCATCTGTATACTGTATCCAGTGTAGACAGCGTCAGTCATAGGTGCCAATTTGTTTCTGCCGGTGTGTGCCCACACTCCATGAGCTAAGCAAGGGGACACATACACAGTAAATGCCCCATAAAATATTTTAACATTACTCAATTATACTTGGTGTTCGTTTTTCAAGAGTTCTGTCTTTCTCTGCGCTTGATGAATTCATTACACAAGCGTTATTTGTGCCTCGCGAAGAGAAACACGGACTGCAAATGCATTACCATCTAAACTTAAACACATATTCTTTCGGCAAGTCGCTCTCTCGCTGATAGATTTTGGAGTTAATTACTTAAAGGTCCCGTTTTTCCAATTTTGAAGCTTTGATTGTGTTTACAGTGTGCAATATAACATGTTTCGCGTGTAAAAAAAACTGTATTTTTCACACAATTTACTTATCTGTATACCGCTGTTTTCACTGTCCTAAAAACAGCTTGAGGATTTCCCTGTTCTATGAACAAGTTCTGATTTTGCCAGTGGTTCCCGTGTTGTGATTCGACAGCAGCTTAGCGCACGTTGCCCGGAAAGGTCACGCCTCTTACCATAACGGGGAGATGCATGTGCTCAAAGTACAGCGTCCCTGAAGGCCAAACAAAGGTGATTTGACTCTGGGATGAAAATAACAGTGTCTCGACGACATGGCGACAAACGCACTACAAACGCAACCGAACGCAACACTTCCTCTTCTCCACGTGGGAGAGCAACAAGACCACGCCCCCTTTTTTGCGTATTCTTGTGGGCGGAGGTTAGTCAACAAACTGTTCTACTGACGTCATTAAAGCAGGATGTACATGGATGTAGTCCAAACCGGCCGTTCGCTGTAGGCTTTGAAAGGGAACTTCTGTTAAATAAAATATCTCGCTTGGCATTGAACTTTGAGCTTTATAATTTTACCGGTATTATTTATGCTCTAACAGCAACATTACACACTAACTAAAGTTTGAAAAATGGGATCACGAAGAACAGGACCTATAAAATGCAGTTTATCATTGTGCAAGAAACAGAAGGCACAAGCTTTTTTGGTTATGTTGTTATGCTAAATATAATGGAAAATTAAAATGATGTGTAGTATGACCCGCCGGGACCCGATGTGAGATCCACCAATAAGAAAGGTTCCAGAATCTCATTTGATTTTTTTTTTGATTGGATAAAATGAATGGAGAATATCTTGAGTTTTTCCCTGGGTGCTCGGGGCTTGAATATGATGTGTTCTATTACGCGACTGAACACAAGTGGGCGTGGCCTCTGGTGCGACGATGTAAAACTATTCGTTGATGTGTTGCCCTGGAGGTTGATTAAATAAATGCTTTATTTATAATGAAGAGGATGTTATAAACTCAAAAGCAGGATGTTTTAATGGTACAAAGACCTCGTGTATGTCAATAGATCAAGGCAAATTTGGTTTCTCATGTCATGACTCCTTTTATTCCTGATTGCAAAGCTGAATATTTATCATCATTACTTCAGAAATTATTCTAATGCTATGTTGGTGTTCAAGAGACTTTTCTTATGATCAATGTTGAAAACAGTTGTGATGCATCTTTTTCAGGATTTTTTTTACTGACCCTAAACTTTTGAATGGTAGTAGTCGTGTATATCCCCCCCCCCCCCCCCCCCCCCCGAAAAACTTGACTTTCATGTTTGCTATGCAACACTGACTTTGATTTAGCAGACAAAAGTTTGTAAGCACGAATAATTCATATCGTTTTAACATTTATGAAAGAATTTTGTTTTTATGGAATAAAAAAGCCTCTTGATGATGCTTTTCTTGTTTCAATCTCTACAGTTATAAACATACACTCAACAACCCACAAAATATATCAGAATGACTTTTAATACAGAAACAAAAACATGTTTTGTATGAAAAATATTCATTTTTATATATTAAATATATATTTGACTAACTGAATAGAGCAAAAACACATGCACACTATTTTAGATAGCAGTAAGCAGTTTAATCCGAGCACTTTGATCTTGTAGAGCACAGTCGACCACTTCCTCCCTTCGCCTCAGTTAGCAGATGGAATGAAATACAAATGGTAATACTCGAGCCATTTAATTGAGGGCACTATTAGATTATGTACGGTACAAACTTTGCGCGAAGCCTGAAGTTGTTCCAGTTGCTGACGCTAGGAGCTGTCCGCGGTACTGAAACGGCTCGACTCAGTCTGAGAGGTGCTGACAGAAATTGAACATTCTCTGGCTCTCCTCCGTTCACAATTATAAATCTGACCAGAGCTCCCGTCTCGCGCAGCGACCTCGTCCCTCACGGCGCGTGCGGCGGAGGTCTCGCGGAACGTTTGTGTCCTGCTCCTCTTTAATTATTCGGAAAGTGTTTTAATACAAGGACATATTCTGTGATAGGAACCCACTGCCGCGAGCATGAACTCGACAAGAAATTACAAAGCAAACATGGTCATTCTGATTCTGGCCGTATTTGCTGGCGTGGGGATGACACGAGGGCAAGGTAAGAATTCATATTTAAAATTCTAAACATCAGAAATACTTGTTCTGCCGTCCACGCGATTAGCGGCAGAGGATACGCGCAGCTCCACAGACCCCGACGGGTAGATGATGTGAGCGCGAGACCCATTTCTCACTGTATTGTACATTTGTTGGCGGAGAAAAAAAAAAACTCCGGTTTGAGAAAACATCTTTGTGTCGAGGAGGTTTTTTTTAAGACGTTTCTCTAGTACTTTGGTTGCACGCGAGCAGAAATATGTTCTCTCATCACACATTGCACAGCAGATGGACTCGCAAGTCACAAAGTAATCGGCGTAATTATGATAAAGCACGCATAAGATGGACAGCACAGCGCGTGACAGTGTATTTTTTAATTTGCTTTACGCTCTGATTTCCTTTTTATTTAAAGCATTGCATTATTTTTTTATATACGAGCCAGAGCTCTTTGTTTCAGTCTCTCGTTTTCATTTTCCCTTTTTCATGTGTAATAATAGCAGTTTGTTCTCATTCAGTTTTATTAGACGTAAAGTTAGTACGCATCCCAGATCTTTGGTTGGAGATTTATCTCATCAGTATATTAAATGTGATTATGTACAACTATAGGTGAAAACTTTGAGGTTCAACAGGTTTTTAATTTGGGGGTCACTGTGTGGTGTGACTTAGTAACAGTGTTTATTTACACTGATTTAGAAATGGAATGCCCTTTCAGTGATGATAAAGATTGGGTATGCATCTTCATTTTTTTCACTGTAACTGTCGCTGTAAATAAGTTATCTTATTTAAATCTCAGAGAAAAAAAGATGAGTATTAGCCTAGTTCTAGTATAAACTGTAGGCCTGTGTTTCTTTACACCACAAACTTGATAGAATAAGAATAAGTACAGTTTACATCTAGTATTTGTCACTTAAATGAGGGGACCTAACTCTATAACAAACTATCACACACACACACATTGCCATTTGACATTGGCGTCTCACGATTTGCATTCATTTTGAAGGTTATATCTGTATGTTCATCATTTAAACACTGATTTCAATTCAACCAATACATATATGATACTAAAAGCTGTAGCTCTGCAGTTTGCTGTATGTTCCATAGCTCACTGAAACCTGCTACAGTCATTTTTCCGGCACAGTGTAGTCCATGTTGCACTTCATTTTCACTCAAAGCTGTTGTACACCGCTACCTCAGAGCTCTGTGTTGTTTTTAGCTTTTGTCTGACAATTCCCCTCACTCTTTTTGTCTTACTGTAAAAAGCTCTGCGAGCAATACAAGGGATAATCCTGCGTTATTTGTCAAGAGCAGCTCGATGCAGTATTCTTTTGAGAGATGTGCAGCACTCTGTTTTCTGCGTAAATATTCTATCTTTAAAAATGTAAGGAACAACAGGAATTTGATTGCGTGCCAAGCCAACCAAGTTATGTTTTTAAATGTATGCCTAATTTCCGTCTTGGAGTACTTTTACACTTTTACTCACCTGTCAGTTGCTGCTACGGAGACACTTGCAAAGCAATCATCTCACAAGCTCCTCATCATTCCAGAAGAATCTTTCATTTGCAAATGTGATACGTTTCATAGTTTTAGGTGGCAGCATATAAATTGCTCTCCATAGTTGAGACTGATTGAAAGAATCTGAGCTTTTTCATCCCGTCTCTTGTCTCAGACTCATCTTGCCTCATCTTACGTCTCGTGCTGTATTGATTATATATTGGTGATTGGAACATTGACCTCTTATGCTATGAGTGTATGAGTGTTCAGTCACCTTCAGGACGGGTGTGATGAGGCTTCAGGGCTGCGCGCTGAATGGCTCTTACCTTGAAAAGCACTCTGACTAATGCACAGCTCCATCATTCCACACTGAGCACAGACAGCAGGCTAAAAGCAGGGCCCACCACTCACAAATGGATGATGGGCTATACAAGAAACGCAGGAAGGTCAGCGGGTCAATTTGCCCGGGTCTGCGCTGTCCTGCTGTGATAGACGCAGATGTAAATACATATTTAGTGCCTGCGCACAGGAAATGTTAATGTGTAAAAAATATGTGAATCATGTTACGGATGTTTTGAACAAAGCAACGGTGCATTAGCAAGTACAAATGTTTTTAAATGAGATTGACTGGTGTATAGACACCCTCACGGCTCCCTCATGGTTACATTTGTAATGTAGAGCAGTTTCTACACTACGTACAGTAGCTTATCTAAGCATATGGTGCATTTGCAAAGACTTTTTATTGCAGCGCCATGTATAATTCAATGAATGTTGATTTGCATACACAATGGACAGAAAGCTAGAGTGCGATTGTCATGACTCATGACAGAGCTGCTGGTGTAAAGATGGTGTGGGAACCTTTACCAGCGTCACCAGCTGCTTCTCTGTAATCTAGCTTCATTCTAGAAACTTTGCTGCAGAATGGCCTCTCTCATTTACAGCAAATTTACACTTTGACAGAAATCTCTTATTTGAAATATTTGAACAGAGGATGGAAAAAAAGACATAATGATGATAAAAATTAGGGATGCTGCACATATTTATTCTACAAAATAAATTCATACTTCCAACATGACTTTTGAAGTTGTTAAAGGAACACTCCACTTTTTTTGAAAATAGCTCATTTTCCAACTCCCCTAGAGTGTTGAGTTTTACCGTTTTCGAATCCATTCAGCCGATCTCCGGGTCTGGCGGTAGCACTTTTAGCATAGCTTAGCATAGA
Source organism: Gobio gobio (assembly GCF_949357685.1). NCBI lineage: Eukaryota > Metazoa > Chordata > Actinopteri > Cypriniformes > Gobionidae > Gobio > Gobio gobio. The sequence goes on along the minus strand of NC_137114.1, from coordinate 32,166,885 downwards.
TCATTGAATCTGAATAGACCGTTAGCATCTCGCTCAAAAATTACCAATGACTTTCTATATTTTTCCTATTTAAAACTTGGCTCTTCTGTAGTTACATCGTGTACTAAGACGATTTTCTATGGCTAGGAACTATATTCTTGTTCCTGCGTAATAATCAAGGAACTTTGCTGCCGTACCATGGGTGATATTACACAGCGCCTTGGAAAAAGTCACAGCACGCGCCCTGTGCAAGCAGGTTGTCACGTTGTTTATGTTGATGGAAGTTCGCTTATTTTCAGGTGCTGCGTAATATCATTGCGCCTGCTGCACCCATGGCATGGCAGTAAGATCCTCGCAACTTTTCATGTTCCGTCGGTCTTAGTACACGATGTAACTACAGAAGAGTCAAGTTTTAAATAGGAAAAATATAGAAAGTCTTTGGTCATTTTTGAGCAAGATGCTAACGGTCTAATCAGATTCAATGATCTATGCTAAGCTATGCTAAAAGTGTTACCGTTCGAAAACGGTAAAACTCAACTGTTTAACTCTAGGGGAGTTGAAAAATTAGCCTATTTTCAAAAAAAGTTGAGTGTTCCTTTAACAAAGTTGCTATAGAAGGACTACGGGCGGCGATTTTCTTATTCATCAAACATGTAAACTTACGTCCTTGTAGTAGATGTAGTCTATATTCATACTGGTTATCGATAGCTATTAAATATAAAATATATTCCCTTTTATATTTCCCTTAATTTTACATTTAGATTACCTTTACCATTATCTTACATTAAGAATTTAATTACAATGTTAACTGAAATCTTGAGCAAATTTCAAACATACACAATGGATGTCCATTTTTCATACCGCACATTAATGTTGTGATGCCTAAATTCACTTTTTAGGCATTAGCATTTAAAATGATTGATTTTATTTTTTGGTGTTTTATATTTAATACTTTTTTTTGTCAAAATACTAGAATTGTAACATTGACCATTTACTGGCTATTGGCCATAACATAAAAATAACAGCCAGTTTTGTATCTGAATTTGTGCATTTCTAATTAAAATTATTAAAAAGTAGGCTACGTTGCATTGTTGAAGTAAAAAGGCTTGTATTATAAATAGTATTTTCTTGTAAAACATACTCCAATATTTTTTATTTACAACTTTAAAATTTTTTTTTACAGTGTATAAGTCCTACAATACTAGTTGTCTCATTCATCAAGCCTGTAGTCCATATTTAGCCACTTGTTAGCAAACACAGCAGCATTAAAATCTACATTTGAGGAATGACTATGCCGAACTGTCTCAGAGCAGCCTAAGTAACAACACAGTCGTCTGAGCCGCTGTCTGTGCTCTGGCAGTGTGTAAGATCAGACATCCCAGGTCTCCACTGAGAGAATAAGAGTGTCAGTGATGGGTCGACTTAAACAACGTGCTAGTCTACCCAGCCGAGATCAGCCCTCGAGGTGGGTGAGTGCCACAGCCTGACTCCATTACCTGAAGCTCCAGGGGGAGGGTTCGACCACACTTCCTCCCAAAGCACCTCATCCTGCTCCGATAAGCCATTAGGCTCGCACCCTGTCTTTTAGGATCAAGCAATATCACTCAATCAGCAATTTATCAGTGCCCTGTGTCGGCCCAGGCAGTGCTGGAGAAGAAGGATGGAGGAGGGAGTGATTGTCAGCTTGACCCCTTGACCCCCACACGCACACTCGGTTCAGCAGGAGCTATGAGGTGGAGCGTCTGCTCTCCTAGTCTTTATTACGTCCCTGATAAATGAGTCGGCCGCCAGGCTGGATGGCCTCCTACGGCCACACTGGCAGACCTGCCACTCCTGTAATGCTGATGAATGGTCAGCTGGGACGGCACTCCACAGACAGTATGCTGGGAGAAATCTGGATGCTGCCAGGGTGCCTAGCCTCCTGCTGTCAGCACAACTGGCACTTACAGGAGGCAATGCATCCGTAAAAGAATATCTTAAGTACAAAAATAAAACAACGCATAATATAGTATTAAAAAGTGGATAAGCAAAAGTGACACTATCCGACAGCAGTGGTTTAAGTTGCAGCGTATGTAACATAAACGGTGTACGTGCTTCGGGTTTGGTGGAGAATGAATGGGGGGAACAACACGTGAGAGGAAGCAATGTCATCCATTGTGCTATGATTGCCCTATTGCGCATTTTCGTGTGTTTCCCACAGCCGCACATTGGTCTGAATGAATAAATATAATTATGGTGTTAATGGGAAGACAAGTTATACAGTTATAAACTCATCCACAGAGATATCACAGCTTTGTCACATAGAAACTTGAAATGAATTGAAAACGCAACCTGTAAGGGTTTTTTTTGTGTGAACAATCAGCTTTTCTGAAATTGTGTGTGTGTTGCGTGTGTCCATCATGACACCTGTGTTTACAGAGCTTTGATGACCCCAAAAATGCATGTAAAATTGAAAATGTAAATTTAAAACTTTTCTTTGAAAGTGCAGGTAAAGTTATTTAACCTTGAAAATGTGTCAACATTAACTGGAATATTAATTTACATTAAAAAACACCGCGTGTCACATGCACACACAATACTTCCTGTGCTACATGACCTCTTACCATCATATAGTAACTAACCCACTTAAAGAGCATTTGAAGTTCTGTTGTAGCGGCTACATCTGAACATCTGTGCAGCCGAGATGATCAATGACTTTGTCAGGCTTCCAGAGGCCAGATGGTAAAGATGGAAAAGTAGGGAGTTCAGATGTAGAGATGGGATTGAAATAACGCGATTGCCTTACTGAACTCGTCATACTATAATAGATCTGGGCTATATACGGATGAGAAGAAGGCATAATGTAGCCCAGGAGTCTGACAGGCTTGAGTCTAATTATAAAGTGCGTATTTTTGCAGTCTAGTCTTTATGTTTGCTCTTGACCTGAATATGCCATAGTCTATATCTTTTCCTAATGATTCCCGTGCTGTTTTGCAGTGCAACATTGCGCTTGCACGCACATCGTGCTTGCTTGACATAAAAAAGGAGTGAAAATGTTGTTGCCCATTTTTGCTGTTTTCCCCATTAGCCCTGATAAAAATGGGAGACCTTGCTGTGGCTCTCTCGTCCTTTAACCCACACTGTATGCGTGTTTGTCTTTACGGCCCTTTTTAATCTCTGGCCGTGGCAGGAGCATGGGGTGTAATGGTGCTTTATGTGCTTGTCCTGCCCCTTCCATAACTCAACCCGCCCCGCTTTTTTACATCATGTTCGGTATTCTAGGAAGCACATTATGGTTTACAATTTAATTCAGTCTTGTCCTTCTCCAGAAAATGAATGGGTGCAAATTGCCAACGAGAGCATGTTTTATAGATTAAACCTCTTATTAAATAAATCCAGAGTCTTATTCATAGCTGATTGAATTCATGGACCCCCTCCCCCAGCTTTTATTATACACACATGGTAATATGTCATGGGTGGCGAGATTATGTTTGTATAGATTAACCGTGGATGGCAGATGTATTATGAGACAGATGAGGACAGATTTCAACTGAAATATTTAGATACATTAAACTTAAATAGATTTTGAAATGTTATATTAGATATCATATTAGGTATCAAATATGGTGTCATTTGTATTTATGCAGTGAAACAGGGCTCCAGACTGACTAAAATGCCCTTTCATCGAGATATCATCGTGTGCATGAGCCGCAATATCCAGGTGAGCAAATGACTCTTATGAAGCAGTTTTTTTGAAGAGTCAGTTTAAAGTTTTGCTAAACAGCCTTTTGTTAGGAATTTGAATCAGACTTGTTTGGTGAATTATTGTTTGGTGAGTCATTTTTATATTTAGTTAGCAGTTTGAACTAGTTTTGTGAATCATTAAGAGGTGTTCACAACTGACTCTTTTACTGAACCACGAGTCATTTGTTGGTTACGTCCGATTCGAAATGAACCAGGAATCATTTTTGTGTTGTATAAGGTTTTTGAGACTTTCAATTAGTCTGTTTAGTGACTTCTTTTTAAATGGCAGTGATAGATATTCACAGCAGATTTTTGTTGTATAAAGTAATAATGATATTTTGATATTCAGGTGCATATTATTGTTTATTGTACAGAACGTCCAATTGTACGTTTGAATCAACTGTAAGGGAGGCATGTTGGAGTCACAATACTTGTTGGAAAAATTAAAAAAGAAAATTCTCTAACAGGCCGCATGGATATCGAGTGAATCTGTAATTTGGCTCCTATACATTGCCAATAACTCCATAGTCATTTTGTTTTTGGTCTAGAGCCGTGTGAAATATATATTGCGAACACGTTCAGAAACTTCTGTTTGTGTAATATCCAGTATTTCCTCTCTGTTTGAAAAGTGACCTTTGAGTGTGTTTGGGCTTTAGACGTAAAATATGTCTTTACTGCCGTTCCCAAACCTAGCTGAAGGGCCCCCAAATGTTTTGAGCCGCTGATAAACGACAAACTCCCTCTATCCCCCCATCACCCCCACCTCCGCCTGTCTCTTCTGCCGAGGAAAAGCAATTTGCTCTTGGTGATCCGATGCAATCAGTTGTGCTTCATGGCTTTCAGAAAAAAAGTTTGAAAAAAAAAAGCAAAAATAAACAGAAGGGAGAGGGAAAAAACTTGCGAGAGAGGGACATCACTATTAATTAAACCGCACACACCCGAGTTCTGATGATCATGTGCAGGAACTGCAAATATTCAACACCTGTTTTTTGATTACCAGTGATTAACCTATTGCAGTGTGCCTCAGACTCTCATCAAGAGCCATTCAGTGCATGAAGACCCTCCTTAAACCCAGCGCTCGCATGAAAATGAGTGTTATTGTGCCTGTGTGTCTGCCCCTCCTTTAGGACAGAAGTTGTGAATCAGGCTTTGACAGTTTCCAGGTGCCGAGGCGATGGTAAAGCTTTAACACGCTCTCTCTCTCTCTCTCTTTCCTTCTCTCTGCCAGTCTCTGAGGCATGGCTGACGGTTCCACAGCCTTGTGAAGTGTGTATCCCAATTGCTTTTTCCCCAGCGCCGCTTCTCTCGGGTTGTGTTCGTTCGCTTCAGAAGCCCTTTTGCGTTTTGCCATGTGTGTATATATGCCTTTTCCCCTTTCGCTCCTGCTCCTCATCTCACTCAAGAGCTTGTCTGATGCGCTAAACATCTGCCGTGCTCAAAAGCACCTGCATGCCCGCTCAGCCTCTGTATTCTGACAAGCTTCCACTTCATTTGATCTCCACTTCCACTGTTTTTTTTTTTTAAAAAGCCCGAACTGAATATCATTGAACCAGCAGCTCACGTCGTGAAATGATTACGCTTCTCCAGTAGGGCAGGTTATGAATGGCCACCTCCCCATCTGCGGCAGTCTTGATAGCAGGCAAAATGCCATCTCTGTGTCAATACCGCTTTTCAGAGCCGCTGCTTTCCTTTCATTTAGATTTCTTCCCTTGTCCACCAAGACGCACAGCTGGTGTCTCACCAAAGCCGCCGGTGACGCCTGTAAAGGGACTGTGGGACATTAGCGGGATGCTATTAATTTGTAACTCCACAATAAAGGCTTTCAAGCCACTTGAGGGGAGGAAGGAAAGTTGGTGGATATTCATTACAAATCAATAAGCCAATCTCCCACGCCATCGGCTGGTGTCCACCACTCTATTTTTCAGCCCATCTCCGCTTGGCTTATGCTGGTGATGTATTGCACTCATAAATTTTGTGGTTCTTTGCTTCTAGGTTTTATATTAGCAGTATTGATGGACGGACAGAGAGTCCGCTGATCTCTGATCTGTGAGATTGATCCAGACCTTTGCTTCACCTCTCTCCTTCCCTCCCCTTGTGCAAAAGAAGTACATTTTAGCATACTTAAAAAAAAACAAAAGTATGTATTATTGAAATCATAAACTGTTACAGAATATACTTAAGTGCAGACTGAATGTAATGTTTTTGGACACTTAATTGTATGTTATTTACAATTAAATGAAAATGGTTTGCATTATAGTTTAAAAAATAAATTACTGTATGTTGAACTTAAGAGTGCTTTTTTAACACACTTAAGTACATCTTTTTATGTAATTTCTTAATATCTTCTATTTGAAATATGATTGGTGTACTGCCAAATATACTGACAAGCATTCACAGTAAACTAAAATATACTTCAGTGTCATTTATATTGAAACTTTTGTCATGTATTTAAATACACATTTAATTGTAATGATGAAGTTGCAATTTAGTACATTTTATATATTTAGTAACATACTACAGTTTTTAGGCTTTAGTATATCAATCCGCACATGAAAATAAGTGTACTTTAAAGAATGACAAAAAATATTAAAGCAAAATTCTTCAAATGTGTTAATTTGACATTATACTTAAGTGTGTTAAAAATCATGAAAGTGAACTCTTAAGTGCACTTAGGTGGCCTTTTATTTCATTTATATTATCTGCAACATTTAATTTGACATTGTAAAGTGCACTTTTTTAATATTGTACGTAAGTGTGATAAGAAACAGTCATTAAAATGGACTGTTAATTATGCTTTATATTATCTGGAAGTACAATACAAGTGCACTTTCAGTACAGTTAAGCACACTTCTTTTTCACAAAGGTCATCACTGCAGTTATTTCAGAATGAGGCCGGCCGGAGTGAGAGGTGGGAAAAAATAAAGCAGAAAAAAAGGAGTGACATGCATGTGGATGCCGTCAGGTGGTGCGTCAGCCTCTCCCCCGCACGTATGTCTCCCAGGCCCTGTCTCCATATCGATTTATTAGTCAGAGGAGAGCAAACGGCGGATCAGCTGCTTCCTGTCCCTCCTGGATTGGCAGACTGTGTACACCTGGTTAATTGGGCCTGGCGTCTGTGGCGCATGCAGAACCACAGGCTCTCCGCCACAATTAAGTCTCCGACAACCTTCCCGTCCCTTCCCTCCGTTTGAAGTGCCAGCTCCCATCTAGGAGCTACTTCATCTAGAGCGTTCCCCAGCAGGGTGCAGCAGTTAGGGAGACGGCAGGTAATCACAAGAGGAGCATTTGGAGCGGAGCAGGAGTGCATCCTTGGTTTCTCCGCATCAAAGCATCGAACAGAACGTGTCTTAGCATACATCCTATTTATGTGGACACTGTTGTAGAGAACTGATTGTGATAGGAGTGTGGATTTTCTGAAACAAATTATAACTTGGAACAGGGATTTTCAAACTTTTTGATGTCAAGGATCCTAAAATATATCGGCTGCTAGTGTATATTGCTACGGTATAGTGCATGCCATTCAAAATTTTGTGGTCGTTAAATTTGTAAATGTATATTTTTGAAAGATGTCTCGGCAAAGCTACATTTAATGCATCCTTATTAAATAAAATAATTTATTCTTTTAAAAAGGGGTGAGTAAATGACAGATTTTTCTTTTTTTTTTCTGCCCTAAATGAACATGATTAATCTTTTTCTATTAAAATTGAATTACTATTGCCATGACTACTAAGCTGCACAAACTGCAATTTTGTGAAGCCGTTTATAGTCAGCCAAACTTGCAAGAAAGGAGGTGTGTTGGTGCCGAAAAGAATAATGTAAAATAAAAATGTAATTTAAATGCATAATGGCATTATTTCAGTGCTTTTTGTCTCTGGTTAGGCTGGATTGCGGATGGTTGGTAAATGAGACCCAGGTTTCAGTGCTGAAATATTGTGTGTAAAAACAGTTTAGTAAAACCACCCCAAAATATCTGTAAATACATAAGTTGCCAGCCACTCACAGGATTTCAAAATGTTGGATCATCTATGCGGCACAAATGATATGTCATTAGTTGAGTTTTTCTACGGAGAGGAAGAGGGAAAGGGAGGGATTTGAACTATAAGCTAGCATGGGTGACGGCAGACCTCAAAGTAATTTCCCTCCCATCACATTTAGCATTTACCATAAAGTCTCTCATTCCCCATAAAGGACTGATTGATGGCTTGCCAGGGATTGTGCCTAGCATGCACCCCCAGTGCTTAAGGATATTCAAATCGCTTTGTGCCCTTGCTCTCACAGGCCTCGCACTAGCAGGATGATTTAAAGGTGGTAACAAGATGTGCTCCAGGGCGCAAAATATTGAACACCATCAACGATGCAGCGACTGAACAAAATGCCTGTCAGTTAAAACAAGTTATTAGATCACAGGCGAAACCGCTCTTCTCTTGCATATAAATCCTGCCCTCTGCTCCCATATCTATCACACAGATGAAGCAAATCCCGAATGCACTACTTTTCTCTGCATTAATGTGTATTTACTTAGAAGATAGAAACCATATTGTGTGCTAGCACTATGCAGAGGTGAATCATCCCTCTAAACTCTTTCAAATATAAATAGCTTTCAAGGTCTATTTTCACTCCTCTATATAGTCCTTTTCTTTAGCCTAACGTAATGAGCATCCTGCTGTAGATCGTGGATAGAGCTCGTCCTGCGGAGCTCTAGCTAATGAACTTAGTGTATGTACCGAGCCAGTGTCAGGCCCTTAAGAGTCCCAGACATTTCCATAATAAAGATAAATCATGCAAATCTGGAGTGTTTGCACAGGACCCCGTCGCTGTGAATCACTTCGCTCATTATTTACCTTTACTATGTTGTCGGGAACGATGCCACATCGCAGCCAAAGCAAAATAAATGGATTTCGAGGGGATGGCGTTATTAAAGTAAGACAAATTTCCTGGCATACTGTTTTAACACATACTTTCTGCACATAGGTTTAAAAGCAAAATGTCGAAGGATAGACTGGACCAAGTCTTCGAATCTGACAGTTCTTCAGTGATTTTTCTCCCACTGCGTTACTCTTAGCAGGAAACACTGTGGCACGGTAGGACTAACAGCCTTGGTTGCAGCATTGGCTGCCATTTACGGTTCTAATGATTACAGCTGAACACGTCTTTTGTTTGCAAGTGTCAGAAGTTTTTGGGAGGCAACACATCATTGAGCATACTAGGAATAGAAAGGGTTTTATGTTATGTAGGAGATAGCAGGAAACAGGAAGATGGGTGAATGGCGTTATTTGCCCCTTACCGAGGCCATATTAACTCGGCAGGCAGTGCAGTCTGTGAAGGAGCAGATGTGAGACTGGAATAGAGCAAATGCTCTGCACTGTACAACCAGCTGCAGCGTGGTGAGCCCTGATTGGAGCCTTTTCTGCTTTAGAGCACTTATTCATTGATTGATTGATGCATTCAAACCCAGCCGTTCATTATGGGCACTTTTTCTGCTTACCCTGTGAGGGATGTGCGGTTCCTGAAATCAATCGTTGAAATTTCTGGCTGCAAGAAGGGGACAGATCTTGGACACAGTCCGTGTGGGCAATCGTTTGCCAATTAAATGTTTGTTAATCAGTGGTTTTGATGTATCCATTTTGTGCCTGATCTATACAGACACTATGTATGCATCTTTAATAGTGATGTTTATGTTTATTCATTTTATTTGAATTTGAATGCGTTTAACAATGGCATCTTAATATTGAACTGGAAGTAAGCCATTTATAGGTTGTTTCTTCCTAAAAGCACTATGAAAACTATGCTATCCCGACAGCAAAATTGGTTCAACCAATGGTGTGAGTTTGGGATGGGACTATCTGTTGTTTGAAAGCAGTATTTTTGCTTGTTTGGAGGCAAATCTCCAAAAAAAAAAGGAATCAAATAAATAAATGATTTTAAATTACGGCATCACATATATATATATATATATATATATATATATATATATATATATATATATATATATATATATATATATATATAATATAAATATATATATATATATATATAAATATATATATATATATATATATATATATATATATATATATATATATATATATATATATATATAAAAATTTCATACTTTACATGCTGTGATGCCGTAATTTAAAATTATTTATTTATTTATTTCAGATTTCAATGTTTTTTTTATATATTTATTTAGACAACATTATTCTTTTCCTATACTTTGCCCATAACAAAGATTATTGTCACCTGTATACACTCGAATTGTAATAACGATAGATATCAAAATAGATTAAGAACATTTGGTAGAATGGCCTTTTTAACACTTTAGAAAACTAACATTTTTGTATTCAGGAAAGGCAAGACAACCCTCGGATTGGGGGGAAATAAACAAAATGGCAGACTCTTTTTCCGTGCTGACAGATTTAGAGTCCAGAGAGCACATCACGGCTCCTATAGACTTTTAATGAATCGAGGGAGACCACAGACCAGTGATGGTCACATTGATTACCTTTGTCGTCCCATGCTGTTCATTTCTTATTGTGTTAGTGGCCAGCAGCTCTGATCTCACATGTAATGACTTACAGTTTGAAGGTTTGCCAGCCTCTATTCATGAGCAGTGAGCTGCTCCAATCAATGTTTTCACACCGCTGTTCCAATCCCAGCATTATGAAGACATTTTTGTTGTTCAGAAACTGTAAAATGGCAGTAAGTACAGCGGCATGATGAAGTGGCATTGACAGTAATGACTACATTAATATTAATCCTGGTGTTTGCCATTTATTTGTCATTTTTGTCTTGGCGAAAGTGTAATTAATGACTCACAGAGGAACAGCAGGCTGTGGTTGGTATTTCCTGTGGGTGTAGTTGCCCTTTCTGTGGGAGCCAGTCATGTTCCACAGAAATCTCAGCTGTTTAGCCTTTGGGAAGCTCAGTCTAGATGCAGCCCTATATATTGATGAACTCGACAACAGGGTTGTGTAAGTGTAGTGCGTCTGTAGTTGCTACAGATACAGTACAGATAATCCAGTAAATGGTGTATGAATTGTTTTGTTTCTAAATAAGCAAGGCCTTGATGGAATTAAGGGAGCAAAACAAGTTGAATGGATGGGTTAGCACTTAGCCTTGTTGCACTTTGTTTTGTGTTTGCTGATGCAATAATATTGAACAGTGTGCAATGTATCAGGATGACAGCTATCAGAGTGAACCGCTTAGTTCTGGTGACACTGCACTTAATAAAATCTGTGAGGGTGATGCATCTTTTCACATAATATGCCACACTGGCACAAACAAATGCAGAGAGACACTATTAAAAATGACACTATTTAAAAGTAAAGAGAGAATGACTGTGTGCAACCAGGATAGAGGGAGAAATAGTTTTTATTTTGTTTTTGAAATGTCCTTGAGCCCTTGTGCTTTGAGGATTTTTTTTGTCTCTGCTTCGGAGATCTTTATAATTAGTCTCTGTTGTGAAAAATGTCTCAGGACCTAAAATGGTTGTCTTAGATTTTTTCTAAAATGGAAATATGACCAGTGAAATATTGACCTGATTAAAATATTCATTCTGTTTCAACCTCACTCTCTTGTTTCCCTGTTGTGTTTCCTATGTTTTTGGACGTATACAGTATAGATGGGCAACTATCATAAAAACTGAACATGTACGGGTTATATTTAACCCTAAAAAATAAAAAGAATGAAATAAGAAATTATATTTTACTCAAGACAAAATTTTAGGACCATTGAGATTTTATGCAAATTGATTTTTTTTGTGTGCAAATTAAATCTTTCTTCTCTTGTAACGTGAAAAAGATATAAACAATTATATATTCTTAAATTATTCATAGTAGGCCTACCATAGTAGTGTTTTTTTTTTTTTTTTTAAATCCCCATTTAAAAAACACTTCAAATATCCTTAGCCATTAAGCCATTACAGTACTTAGAATTTGGGGTGGATGTTCTTTACATTTACATTACATTTACATTTATGCATTTAGCAGACGCTTTTATCCAAAGCGACTTACAACTTGGGGGTACAATAAGCGATTGGTCGTGAAGAGTCGAGTGAGCGCAACAAGTGCCTGAAATACTTGGTCCGTGTACATTTCTCAGTGTAGCACAGGCTAAAGTAGGGCGGGAAAGAGGAGGAAAAGAGGAAAGGAAAGTTTTTTTTTTTTTTTTTTTTAGGAGGTTAAGTGCTCACGGAAGAGATGAGTTTTTAGTTGACTTTTGAATGTTGTCAATGAATCCGCATTTCGGATGGCGGTGGGCAGATCATTCCACCTGCTGGGAACGTTGAATGAAAATGTTCTGGAGAGGGATTTTTTGCCTCTCTGTGATGGTACCACAAGCCTTCGCTCCTTAGCTGAACGAAGGCTTCTGGTGGGGGTGTGACGACGTAGAATTGAGTCAAAGTATGCAGGAGCTGAGTGCGTGGTGGCTCTGTAGGCAAGCATCAGCGACTTAAACTTGATGCGAGCAGCGAGTGGTAGCCAGTGCAGAGAGATGAAGAGTGGTGTGACGTGGGTCCTTTTGGGCTCGTTGAAGACCAGACGTGCCGCTGCATTCTGGATCATTCGAAGTGTTTGGATTGCACAAGAGGGGAGTCCAGCCAGAAGCGCATTGCAGTAGTCAAGTCTTGAAATAACCAGGGCCTGGACAAGAAGCTGTGTTGCGTGTTCTGTTAGGAACGGTCTGATCTTCCTGATGTTGTAGAGCGCAAACCTGCAAGAGCGAGCTGTCTTAGCAATGTGATCTCTGAAGGACAACTGGTCATCAAATGTAACTCCAAGATTTCTGACTGATTTTGAAGGGGAGATCAGGGATGCACCTAGCTGGATGGTGAAGTCATGTTGCATAATGGGACTGGCGGGAAAGATGAGGAACTCAGTCTTTGCCAGGTTGAGCTGTAGGTGATTTTTACTCATCCATGCAGAGATGTCAGCCAGACAGCCGGAGATTCGTGCAGCTACTGTGGGGTCGTCTGGTTGGAATGAAAGGTAGAGCTGAGTGTCATCAGCATAGCAGTGATATGAGAAGCCATGTGCCTGTATGATGGGACCTAATGAAGTAGTGTAAATGGAGAAAAGGAGAGGTCCAAGCACTGAGCCCTGAGGAACCCCCGTGGTCAGTTGATGCGCTTGGGATTCCTCTCCTCTCCAGGCAACCTTGAAGGACCTACCTGTGAGATAAGACTCAAACCAATGGAGCGGAGTCCCTGTGATGCCTAGTGATGAGAGGGTGGACAGAAGAATTTGATGATTTACCGTGTCAAAGGCAGCAGATAGATCAAGGAGGACAAGGACTGATGATTTGGACTCAGCTTTAGCTATCCGCAGGGCTTCGGTGACCGACAGTAATGCAGTCTCTGTGGAGTGGCCCCTTTTGAAACCGGATTGGTTCGAGTCCAGCTGGTTATTCTGTGAGAGGAAGGATGAAACCTGGTTGAAAACAACTCGTTCAAGAGTTTCTGCTATGAATGGCAGGAGAGAGACAGGTCTGTAGTTATCTATGAGTGATGCGTTTAAAGTGGGTTTCTTAAGCAGTGGAGTTACCCGAGCCTGCTTGAAAGTGGTAGGGAAAGTGCCAGTGCAGAGCGATGTGTTGATGATGTGTGTGAGTGCAGGAAGGAGAGTAGGAGAGATGGCTTGAAGGAGGTGTGAGGGAATGGGATCGAGAGGACAGGTGGTAGGATGGCTGGAGAGGAGAAGTTTAGATACTTCGGCCTCAGTGAGTGTGGAAAATGAGGAGAGAGTATGTTCGGTCGTGGAAGTGGCTGATCTAAAATCCACAGTGTGTGGGGGTGAGAACTGATTGCTGATAGTTGTTGTTTTGTTTGTGAAGAATTGTGCAAAGTCGTCTGGAGATAGGGAGGTGGTGGGGGGTGGAGGAGGAGGACAGAGCAGAGAGTTGAATGTTCTGAATAGTGTGCGTGAGTTTGAGGTGCTGCTGATTTTGAAAATAACTTTTCTCAGTTCTTAAAGGGTTACTTCAGCGATTAGCATTAAGCTTTGTATCAGTAGAAACCCGGTAGTATATTCGAATGATCATACTTTCCCCCCTCCTGAGGTCCACCTGAGACGAGAGAATTATGCATTTTATTTCTGGAAAAAATCCTCAGATGACGCAAATATCGTCATTTTGCATCATCTGAGGATTTTTTGGCCAGAGGCTAGAGACTACAGCCAGTAGAAGAAGCTAGTTCCGCATTCAGCCCGCCCACAGGGGAGGGATCTCACTCACAGAATGTAAATTCGTACAGCCGCTCGGCTCGGGCATTAATAATGGTGCGGAGCAAAGCGAGTGTTTCAACTTTTCAATGAATTCCTATGAAAGTTTAGCTTCCATAGGCATGATCTGAAAATGTGCCAGACTGGACACGTGCCGAGAATGACTGCCGCGCTTACCTCAGCTCTGCTCCGCTCTTTGCTCTCGTGATGAATGAAATCTGACTCCTGCTGTGTTTGTGCCATGCCTTTCGTTCGGCTCACTCACACTTTATTGAAAAGACACGTTCAGTTTTTAATTGTATTGTCTATTCTCTAACTGAACAAAATGATTTTATTACTATGAAAATCAAAATGACGGTGGGGGCGGTGTCATGGTGGGCAAGTGATAACCAGTGGCCGTGGCTTTGGGAGTGGTCTAGTTGGGCTGCGAAGCAAGTGCATTCTGGGAGTTGTTGTCTTTCATCCACATCTTTTCTCAGTCTAGAAGGCACCAGATTCAAAAATAATTTCACATTTCTACTACATAAATGACCCAATTTAAATACACATTCATCTTCCCAGCGCTGAAGTACCCCTTTAATTGTCATCATTTTTTTTTATTTGTGAAATGTTTTGTGAGATTCACCCATTTATCTCTGTATATTCACTTACACAGCAGTGGCTAATTGCTGTTATGCTGGATATTGTGTGCAATTCTCCAGCAATCGTTTGCTTATTTGCCTGGTGCAAGAATGTTACCTCATATTTTTTTGAAGGAAGATGTCTGACAAGTTTTTTTGCTGATTGACAACACCCTGTGTCTGAATAAATCAGCCATATTCAAGAAGTCTTATGTATTCTGACTGACATGCCATCACTCATGGGTAAAAAAGGAAGACTTTCAGGGTATGATGGCAGTATGTAGATCACTGTGTTGTGTGCTGCCCTCCACCACCCTCTGTCTCCTTTCTTCCACATCATGACGCTGCATCGGATGGGGATGTTTTCATATTAACATTAACGAGATGCCCAAGATATTCAATGCATGAACGGTTCATGTCTGGAGCACCACACTGCTGTGTTGTGTGTTTTTTTAAAAATCCTATTACTGTCGTGTACTGCTTTTCCATACGTCAGCTTAAATATGACTCACTTTGACAGCGCGCCGTAGCGAAAATGGAGAAATCATTACAGCACAAAGTGGTTGATGAAAACCTTCAGATCGGAGGGTTATAATGCATGTGTGATTTGAGTTTGTAGATATGTTGCACTGGGCTTGTAACACTGTTGTGCGCTGGGAGGAAAGGAGGCTTGGAGCTGACCCCGGGCAGCTTTTGGAAATGCAGGGGCTGAACAGTTCAGCTCACAGGGAAATTGGCCGTCTTGCTGCAGACCCCCCAGGCCTGCCCCACTAGAACCTCCATTAAACAATGTGTCCGTTGTCAACCCTTAGCCATCTCTGCAGCGACCCCCGCCAAACCCAATTGTGTTGGCGTAATCAGTACGAACAGAGGGGGCGGCTGACGCTGTAGGGTTGTCGTTCTCTCTGGCGTTCAGTACAGTGGATGATTTTTTAAGTCTTGTCAGTTTTGTGGTTGAGATTATTGCCACAGTTAGCTTTATTGCTGTCTGGAGGGTTTGCTCTGGCAGATGTGGTTCGCTAAATGTCATGCTGACCGATCTGGACTGTCTAAATTGATGTCTAGACTGCACGCAAAGTAATAAATTGGTCATTACAACAGGCCATTGCACAGTTTTTGCCCACAGAATTCCACGAAAAGCTCAGCAGATTTCCACAGAAATTGAGTGGCCATCTATCACGAAGTGCCGCATATCTTCCGCCCTTCGTGTTTTTTCATTTATTACATTTTTTTGGCTTATTTGACAATACTTACAGTATAAGCTAAAATAAGAATGTATCGTTTAGTTTTTGTTGATTTTCTCTTAGAAAAAGTCAGGAATAAATTGACTGATTCTGTGTGGGTTTAGCCACGACAGTTTTTGCTTTCTCCTGCTCTCGCTCTCCTCTTCTCTCTGTTTCTCAGCTGCTGTAATAAGAAGAGAGAATGGAGTTCTTCAGAATGTGCAGAGGGTCTGTAAAGCTCTGAGGCTCAGGAGAACAGGCCAGTACTGTAGGATGACAGTATGGCTGGATCTGAGGATTAATTTGAGATTAGACCAGAGCCGAGATCAGGGAGACCTGGAATAAAGCTGTACCACATGCACGAGACAGGCCTATGAGAGAGATGGTATTTATTTCAACAGTTCATAAGAACACATTGAGTCTCTAAACTGGTGCTGATATATAAGAAACTAGTAGGGGCCGTTCACACAGAGTGGGTTTTTCAAGGCGCTGCAAAATATGCAAGATGTGATCTTTCCTGTAGCTCAAACGGTAGAGCATGGCGCTAGCAACACCACGGTCATGGGTTCGATTCCCAGGGAAAGCAAGAACTGAAAAAATTTAAAATGTGTACCCTGAATGCAATGTAAGTCGCTTTGGATAAAAGCGTCTGCCAAATGCATAAATGTAAATGTGAGTGTAACGGTCAAACGCGCTCGTCTAGTGCGTGCTTACGTAGAAAAATGATGGAAAATTACCACAGTGGAATGGATTTCTATGTAAAAACGCTAGATGGACGCGTTTGACTGGTCTTTTTCAGCTTCTTGTGCATGGCACGGTGTTCGAGAAATAAGATAAGTTTAACTTTTAAAAGACCTTGAAGTTTTTCATATACATATACATAAAAACTTTATTATACTGGTTGAAACTTGCAAGCCTCTCAGAAATTGCGTTTCCTTTCTTTAACCGACAAGTATAATATACTTCATATATAATAGTGTAAAAATAAAATATGTTGTTCACCCGAGGTGAAAATCCAACACTACACCCCCGTAACAGGCTTAGACCTTCAGTATAACCGAACAACATAGGTTCACAACCCTTCTTCCTGCACTCAAAGGAATGACTCAGAGAAAGCAAGCGAAAAATACTGCTTTTCTCTAAATATTTCATATCTTTTGCCTTCTGCACTGTCCTCACAGGCACACCGTCTCTGCCTGCTTACCTGCCGCTCTGCATTGGTTGAGTGGGCCGGGCTGTGTTTAAAAGCACTTAGAAGCAAATTCACTAAGTGTTTTGTCTTTGTACTTGCACATATTTGCTTGTGCAGCGTCCCCCCGGTGGGCTGTGTCCTTGTACCTGAGAGGATGAGACAAAGCTTGTCTTTCACATAGAGTGATGCTCAGAGGATCTGGAGCACATGGCTTTGAATGGGCTAGAATGAGAGAGAGGAAATGAGGTGACACGTTGCCCTTAAGAGTTTGTTCACTGGCCCAGAACTCCTGAATCGGGACTAATATATAACGTCTCCTCACTGACTGTCTTGTTTTGCCTGGTGTTTCACCGCTTTACTCTGTTTTTTTCAACCAGACATGATACAGCAGTCTATCTATGAGAAATGTGTCTGTCCACAAAATAGCTTGTTTGCACGTGACGTCACGGTACTGCATTGCTGTGGCGCAAAATGCAGTTGGAGGGCAGGAGACGATTTTCTACATAGGAAGCACTATCACAAACTCATACTGCTAATTTTGCGTTGTTTATGGTTGCTAAAATTGATCAAATTGAGGAACCACAAGGAGCTTTTATCGTTTACATAACTTTTATAGTTTTTTAACTTTAAAAGTTGTTGCCTTTTAATGGGGTTCTGCATCTGCTGATACTGAAATTAATATGGATACCTGCTTACCTTTTGTTTTGTTTTTGACATGGTTAAATATTCACATTCTTCATGTTATCATTTGCAGGGAAGAGAAGCTATTTTATCCCATTGCATGATCATTTGATGTTTTCACTGAAGTTTCGTAGAATTCTGTTCACAATGTTGATCTGGTTACCGTGAAAACAGTGACTACGCTAACATGGACAGCAGTAATCGAATTATTGACCTTAATCTGAATAAGACAATATTCTGATTAAGGTGTTTACATGAGTTGCTTTTAGAATATTCCATTCATGTTCCCTGTTTTACATGTTATAGAACATAGATCGATTAATGGCACACGTCATTGCGTCTCCATGCTACGCAGTTCAGCGTTCCCTCCAGAATTTCACGTACTAAAAAGCAGTTTGTCTTCGTTATGGTACCATATACAGTTTTGGGTGTTTCCTGTCGTGTGTCCTGTCGCAAAATGCAGCGAAAACTCCTACACAACGTTAATAGTGTGATTAAGGTGTGTACACTGTAAAAAACGTATGTTTTGTATGACAAATTCAGCTTTTAAAGTTTATTCAACTATTTAACATGAAAAAAGTTTGTACAACTAATTGACCCTAAGTTGAGAAAACTCAAAAATGTTCTGCAGCTGGTTGCCTTAAACTTTTAAGTTTTCTCAATTTTTTTTTTTTTTTTTTACAGTGTACATGTCTATAATGCACTTCGATAATGCGATTTAAATAGGAATACTCCACATGTCTTAATTTGATTAGTGTTTACTTTGAGTATGACTTTAGCCGGATTAAGGTAATTAGAAATCGTTGTTTACATGGGAGATTCTTAATCAGAATATTGTCTTAATCAGGTTAATATCGGAGTATTGTTCATGTAAATGTACTGAATGTCACTGGGCACTCGCTGGTGCTTCAGCCATCATAAGGTAGAAATGTCCAGATAAAAATGTGTTCAACAAGCCGACAGAAGTAGATCCATTTCTTTGTTGGAAAGGTGAAATGTAACTGAAGTTTTATTGTTGTCATTGTAAATATTCACTTTCCCATATGGCCACGGAGGAGAATCGGAGAGGGTCACATTCAGCAGACCGAGATCGACACACTGTTTTTTTTTTTGTATTTATTTCAACAAATGACTGGTTAGGACACTTCTAATAATAAATAACAAGAAATGAATACACAATTACACACATTATGGGGTCATTTTCAGTGTACACTTAAAAGACTATAAAAATGCTACAGTAAAAACCTAATTTTGGTAACCTATATTATATACGATGAAAAACTATAATAGACCTAATGGGACATTTCATGTAATTTTACAGTAAAATACTTTTAAATGTATAGTTTTTGAAAGTGAAAAATAGCAAGTCATAGAATTTACAGCGAAAATTGTAAATTAAATTCCCTTTGTGACACTTTACATTGTTTTTTATTTATTTACATGTTTTATTTAAAAAAAAAATTATCAGTTTAGTAAATTAGGGTTTTATATACATCAAGTTTTAGGACTTTGGTATTTTAACATTATATCAGATAATAAAATATGAATTATTTTACTGTAAATTTAAGTTACGCTGAAATGGCTTTTAAATATTTGTTTGAGTAGTTGTTAAATGTCTCGCATGTTTAAAAATATGATTTTAAAGTAGTTTTACAGCTTTTAGAAGCAAAACAATGCCAAACCCTAATTAAATTATAGAATTTCTCCCATCACACTGTTCTGTATTGTAAAGCAGGGGAAAACTGCCAGGCTGCCCTTCTTGAGTGGGCAGGTTTTAATCAATTTGTGAAAGGCCAAAAGCAATCTTACTGAGGAGAATGAGGCAGTGCCTCCTACATAGAAGGTCAGCAGAAAGAGAAAAAAAAAGAAAAGAAAGAAAGAAAGAGCTGAATGTATTTCTCAGGCAACTTTTCTGCAGCTCATCTCAGCAATTGCTTCCATAAAATCGCCCTCTCTCTATTGTTTGTGGGGCAGATTAAAGAGACAGTCATTGAGCGTGAGACGACCCAGAAACTGACCCACTATGCCGCTCTGCTCACCCTCAGCCTTCACAGACTTGTTTTGATTTACTGTACGCTTCATTTTGAAATACTCCAGTGTTTTACTCGCTAGAGGGATTTGTTGGTGAATGGCTTGGGCCGCGGAGCAGCCTGGATGGATGTCAACCATTCACATTTAATTAACAACCTCGTACGTTTGACATAACTGCCATTTGTACAAAACTCATTACAAGAAGACTGACAGTCTTTTAATGCTCTCTCTCTCTCCTTTGCTCACTGTCACTTTCTGTTGCCATCTCACCTCATACAGTATATGCGTACTTGTCTCTTTATTTATAGAGGTACCGTATGCTGTTGGGACTTATGTATTAGAGCCGCATTGTCAAGTTGCCATACAACACATAGCAAAACATTATCCAAAATTCATTAAATCTGTAGCTGGGTTCTTTGTCAGAGCTGAGGTGAATGGGTGTGCTCATGAGAGATAAGTGAGCTTGATGAAGTGTACACTACCTGCTGAGCTGCTCTTGGCCCTGGACCAGCAGCCTCTTGTTTTTCTGCAGGGAGCTGGAGGTGAAGGCAGAAGAGACAGCTGTGTGTTGGGCTCCTGAACTCTGGCGCTTGCGTGCTCTCTGTCTCTTTGGGGTTTTTTTTCTTCCCTGCCCTCCATGAGCTCCTCTTAGACAGGGCGAGTACAAATCTTCTCAGCTTGGCTTAATCCAGCAGTGTTGAGAGTCTGAGTAAATAAAATATGTTCAGACCCAGCATATTGTCTTTTAAGCCTTGTGCACTCTTTAGCATGAAACCTTCAGAGAATCATACTATTTAATAAGTATCTATCTATCTATCTATCTATCTATCTATCTATCTATCTATCTATCTATCTATCTATCTATCTATCTATCTATCTATCTATCTATCTATCTATCTATCTATCTATCTATCTATCTATCTATCTATCTATCTATCTATCTATCTATCTATCTATCTATCTATCTATCTATCTATCTATCTATCTATCTATCTATCTATCTATCTATCTATCTATCTATCTATCTATCTATCTATCTATCTATCTATCTATCTATCTATCTATCTATCTATCTATCTATCTATTCTATCTGTCTGTCTGTCTGTCTGTCATAACATTTTGTTATGTAAACAGTGTCAAAGGTTTTTTGTTTTGTTTTATTTTGTGATTTCACAGGAAAGAATAGAGTCTCCACAATGGCATTAAGCGATAGATTGACGTCTGTGATGACATGCACGAGGCAAAAGAGAACGTAAACCCGCCTACTTTGATTTGATTGGCCATCTCAATTATTTTGACATTGACGAGCGCTGTTAGACCACTGAGGCAGACCAAAAAAAAAAAAAAATGTCATCCTAACATACAGAGTGCTGCGTAATGAAGTGCAGCAGAGCAGTGCAATAATTGAATATATTGTAGGGGTGTAACGATATTCAAACCGAACCGAAAAACCGTGATACACTACCCACGGTATGAACCACGATACTCTCATGTCGAACCGAACGCACCCCGCCCCCTGCTGCCCCAGCCCAGCTCTCACTTCCCTTTATGCCACAAAATTCTTTTTTTCTTCCTTGACATTACATTAAATATTAACTAGTACACTTTTAACAACTAATAAGAGCTGTATTTTTACTAAATATTATTATAATAATATTATTTACTAAGTATACACTAACTTTTGTCTTCCAAGTGCATGTCACGTGACTTGGGCGATCGCTCAAGCTTCATGGAAGGGCAAAGAGAACCAGTTTCCCCATTTAGCCAGGTAGGCAAAATGCTACCTTGGAGTCTCAGCAACATCGTCATTTTCGTAGCTTGTTACAAAATAAAAAAATCTCTCTCACCTGAGAAAAACGCTTTCCTGTCCTGTCAGCCGTTATACTGCACTCGTAGCACACACTCTTTAGCGCGGCCTATCACGCCGTATATTATAAGCACAAGAGAAACTACGAGCACGCAACGTTACGATGTCAGTTAGTCATGAAATAAAAGTAAAGTACCAATAAATCATGTAACTGGTACCACGTGTGTTAGCTGGGAAGGATTTGCATGCAGTTATGATGTGCATTCTGTTTATCAGGAGCAGTTTTCATGTTTCATTAACAGTTCATGAAGTATTGTGTATTCGCCAAGGTAACTGTTGTTTGCACAACCACAAAATGCCACTTTATTTTCACTTTATGTTATTTCATTTATTTTTAAATTAGTGTGGTGGCTACTTTATAGTATTAACAAAAACTGCTATTTAATATCTTTAACTTATAGACCTATTTATTAATCAGTATTAGTCATATTCATACAATTAATGTGTTTGTTAAGTAGGCTACAGTGGGACATTACTTGTGTGTGTCATTAATTTTTTTAACATTATGGTAAATGGTAAAATGAGTAGATTATTTCGGACTAGTCTACAGTGCAGACACAACGCACGGTGCTCTACAGTGGTCAAAAAGGATATAAACAGTGAATTTTGAAGTGATATATTCTTGAAAACACAGAGATGTGGATTCGGACAGCAATTCAATTACCACACGACCTTGGTGTTTGTCTAAAACAGTAGTAATTTGGCCGGGGATTTTTACGCGGGTGGTGGGAGAAGGACGGCTTTATAATAAATGTGCTTTTTTAACATTATGGTAAATGGTAAAATTTGTAGATTATTTCTGACTAGTCTACAGTGCAGACATTTATTTCATTTATTTCATTTTACCCAGGTATGCTAACTGCTCTAAAGAAAACGTGAAGCCAATGTATAAAGTTAAATTATTGCTGTTGTTATTATTAAGTTAAAAGTGAATCTAGTGTTATTATTGCTGGTGCCCTCCATGAACCATGACTCCACAGCAAACAGAACCAAACCGAACCGTGGCTCCAAAACCGTGACATGAACCGAACCGTGGCAAAGGTGTATCGTCTGGGATTTTGGTAATTTCTAATTATTTGGGGGGACTTGTCCCCCTCAGTGTCTATGGTGGTTACAGCCCTGCTCTGGCGGCACAAGGCAAACAAAAACAAGGATGACCTAAAATCACCTGCCGAGCACTCTCCCAAGTCTAAAATCGACGCTGCTGATCGAAGTCGATGGAAAAGTTTTACTGCCCTATGCACCGAACGGCGCTGGTGGAATAAACCCCACCCCCCCAAGCATTTGCAGTTTGATCAAAAGATTGAGAAATTGCTTTTATGATGTGCTCAAGTGACTAGATGATGTGGAGGTTAAAGAAGTAGTTTCGAGAATTTCAGTTGTGTTCTTAGAAATGCCAGCCTGCTCTTACCAGACTCTCGTACATTTCATTTGTACAGAGAGTCTGGCCACTCTCCATTGACAAGCGTTTACTTCCTTGAAGGCGGGTACTCTGTTGAAGTTTTAAACTATTGGATCTGCCCAGAGCCAGTCTGGATCTGCCATAACCAATCGCTAACGTTTGGTCGCGACGTATGTCATGCGCCGTTCGCCTCTGTTTCTTACATGGAAATCCGTAAAAATAACTGTGCAGATTTTGCACGCCACCTTAGTGATAAAACCTAAAACTTGTGCATTCGGATTGTGATTTATTCACAGTGGAGGGGAGAGTTTTGTGATCGGGAACGCGCTGCTCACGTGGTCCGTAACATGATTGCTGTAAATAAAATGTCAAATGCTTGGTATAATAAGAATAAATGCTGCCGTAATTAACAGCCCAATTCAAATGTTTACGTGCTTTTCTTCTTTTTATTTTTTGAGCGGTGATTAAATATATTGCTCTTGTAAATACTTGCCAGCATTTAAAGAAATACAAGTCTAGAAATGCATCCAAATTACAGCGAAGCGCAACGCACGGTGCTCTGCAGTGGTCAAAAAGGATATAAAAGTGAATTTTTAAGTGATATATTCTTGAAAACTCAAGATGTGGATTCGGACAGCAATTAAATTACCACACGACCTTGGTGTTTGCCTAAAACAGTAGGTAATTCGGCCTGGGATTTTTACGCGGTTGGTGGGAGACATACGGCAATAAAATCACTGACTAGCCCCTGTAAATGATGACAATACCTTCCAACCCCACGAGAAACAATCACTGTCCGAATAGGGCTTCAGCCAACTCCTTCACCACTAACGGAGCGAGCTGGAAAGGTTTTTATCTTCTGGATATTCGGCAGCGGTGCCACAACGGAATGAATGGCTTCGCTCGCATCTTTCTCCACCGCCATTACTGAACTACAACTCAAACTAGCGCACAACATCAACGTCATCGTTCTCAGCCACTCCCTCTGTTCGCTGATTGGACCGGTCAAAATTTGTTCGGAGAAAACCTAAGAATATTCCGCAGTCCCAGACGGAGTACTGAAGGAAAATGAAAATTGCCAGGCTAGAGAAATGCACCAAAGCAACTGAGAAAAACCGTAATATTATTTCTGATTAAATATGTTTTTTGGGGTTCTGGTTGTGCATCTAGAGGATTTTATGCTTATGTTTATTGTTTATTGTACAAACACATACCGCCATGTGATATTATGAAAGTATCCAAAAATGATAGAACACACTGATTATTTGTTAGTATACCACATTTTTTTAATGACATTTTAGTGGAAGTATTTTCTGCAATGAGCAAGTTTTCTCTTTAATTCCTGATCTGAACTTCTCCATTTCCTCCTCTCTTGACTTCTTCACCTCTCTTCTCTAGCCTTGAAATGCAAGCATCTGGAGCAGCAGACAATTTGGGGTGGTATTAGCAGTTCCCTGGCCCTTGGCCTAGCCTTGCTGGCCTTAAGCTTGTGTAGTCCAGGCAGTATTGGTTCCTCCTGTAGCCCTGCCTCTGCACCCTACACAACCATTTCACCCTCTGACCCCACTCAGAGTGGAGGATTATCACGGTGCGTGGGGGGAATACGAGAGCGAGCTGCTGACCTTGTGTGCAAAACTTTTTCACACTCCATATTGTGGCTTTCATTTGCGGACATGCATTTGACGCTGGTGTGTGTACGTTTTTTTTTATTTTTTATTTAAAGCCTGAGAAGCAGTTAATATTCTGAAGGCCAACAGCTGCCAGAGATGCGGATTAGTGGTTCTTTGTTGAGCTGTAGTTTATCCCATCCTGACAGTGGTCCAGTCCCATGGAGCTATATCCCTGCTGTGGTGAACGCTGTCTTTTCTCTAACAATGGACAGTAGATATGTCTAACACAAGGGGTTTAGGCTGTAGATAAACCACAAGATTTCCAAGTAGCTTGATGGTTAATCTAGGATGAGACTTTAATACAGCAGCACATCCCTTTTCTCTTCTTCAGCTCTGAAAGCACTTCATAATGATAGAGAAAAGCGTGCACACGCTTACTCAGCGTGCCAACACTGTCCTCATAATGTCATTTAAATTAATAGCTTCCTGCTGAATTAAGGTAGCAATGTCAAGAGGCTCCAAACATCGCAGGTTAGTATGTATACCAGTTAGCCAGACAGTGTCCAGGGTATTTTATGTTTAAATAAATCTCAGCCCTTCACACCTCAGGCATTTGCCCAGTTGTAAAAGAAAATAAATATACATTGTTAGAGGAATACTGCTCATAGTGGGCAAAAAAAGAGAACGCTGGAAGTCAATTTTATGTTCATATTATTTTTTACTGCCAAAATATTTACTAGAATATAAAAAATGTTTATAATAATTTTTTTATATGTTTTACATATTTTAATATATATGTTAATTTATTTCATATTATATTATGATTTAAATGTTGCTTACAAAAAATACAGCTAAGGACCATTCATGTAGAAAGATGCTTTTTTTCATTCCAAATGGTGAAGTTATACCATCTAACCAATTAAAACTTGACCCCTTGGCAAAAAAGAGGAGCATTTGGAAAGTGACACTGACGTTACAAAAGATGCTTTTGCATAGAGAGGTGATCACCATTATGCGGTTCATGAGAGTCAAATGCTGCGATGTTCATGTTCCCGAGTGGGAGCATCATCATAATAGAACAATGGAAAAGGCACGATGAAACTAATGAACTGAGGGTCTGTGTTATTGTCTGGCACTTCTTATCCTCCTGTGAACTGTAGCTAAGAATGCTTCTGTATTATCAGCAGTTTCTCACAACTAGCGCCCATGCCTGACCTTTAAGCTGGAGCTGAGCGGCTGTTAATTCCATCGGTGTGTCAGAGAGCCAAAGGAGCGGGCCACAAAGCGGAAGTTAACCCGAGGCCCAGAGAGCACTGACTCCATTATTTTAGCAATTACCAGGAGCTGTTAATTTAAAAAAGGACGGGATTCAGCTGTGATTAGATTCTGTCGACAGCATCTGAGGACTGCTGCCTCTGGCTGAGGAAATATATTTACACATTACGTGCCATACGCAGTAGAGCTGTCGCGATTATTTGATCTAATCATGATTATTTGTGATAACTGCGATTATTGTGCACTTTAAATTTCAGCCACATATCGCCATTTTAAGAGCTCCAAATGAAATTCTAAAGTATGTGATAAGCATGCAGAAATAAAAACCAATGCTTCAATATTTTAATATGCATTGTGATCACGTCACTTATATTTTTAAGTGATGTGAATAAATATCTTTGTTCCCTTTCAGTCGGTCACGTTCGACGTACGTCAGAACTGACCGACGAATTGGGATCTGATCTCAGAGACCAATCTACTTCGAGTGTGTTAAAAACGAGCCAATGGAGATTGGCATGCGATCCACGCATTCCACGCACCGCCCCGCAGCGCGGGTATAAATAAGGAAGTGGAATGCTTGATCATTGCTTTCTACTTCGGAGCCGAACAGCGAATGTTTCCTGTTTCTACGAAGAGTGTTTTCAAGACGAGTCTCGTGAGAGGATCTACTGCTTCCAGTGCGGGTGTGACAGCGCGTCTCAGCGAGTGCCGCTTCAGACGGAGATCAGCTGTTGGTTCGCTGGGCGTTTCCATTCTGAGTGCACACACAGGCTTGCACCTTTGTACTGTGTGGTGCCGCGGTCATCTCCCTGAGTGCTTCAGCACATAAAAGAGCAGTTTTTCCTTTCTAAAAGAGCAACACGGTTTGACCCTGCGTCTTTTTCAAGATGTCATTCAAACCGTGTGTTTCTGGATGCGGTCGATATCTGTCCCCAGCTGAAGGTCACGTTCGTTGTCTCACGTGTTTGGGCGTTCAGCACGCTGAGGCTGTGTTCGTGAATGACTCATGTTCCCATTGCGGGAACATGACCATCGCAGTTTTACGGTCCAGACTCCATTACCTCGAAAGAGGCGGAGCACCATTGCGCATCCCCCGATCTAGTGGTCCTCCCGCTGCAAAGCAGAGGGCTGCTACTTTGGCTGATGGCCTTGGTGGGGACCTGAGGGTTACTGTGAGGGCTTCCCCGACGGGTCAAATGGCTCCTCGGGCCCCTCCCCCCTCCGCTGCGCCGGTGGAGCTTCCAGAAGAGCGCGCTGGCCTCCCCCGGGAGGTCCCAGGCGTTTCTTTTGGGGCTCCGGCTGAGGACATGCTGTCGATTGCAGCATCGGGGGACGAGCTAATGGGCTCTGAGGATGAAGATTCGGCTGCGCTGCCCCCTTCGGGTGTGACAGCGTTGCCCGAGTCCGACCCAGAGCTTACGGCTATGCTTTCCCGGGCCGCCGCGAGTGTCGGGCTCGAGTGGAACCCTCCACCGTGTCCCGTACCCTCGCGGTTGGACGATTGGTTTCTCGGGACGGCCCGTGCTGGTTCTCAGCGCCCCGCCCCGGTTCCTTTCTTCCCGGAAGTGCATCAGGAGATCACGAAATCGTGGGTAGCGCCTTACAACGCTCGCTCACGGTCGACTGACTCCTCCGTCCTCACTACCCTCGATGGTGGTGCGGCTAAGGGCTACGTGGGAATCCCCCCAGTCGAGCGGTCTGTGGCGATGCAGCTGTGTCCCAAGACCGCTGCAGACTGGCGGGGTGCCCCGCGTCTCCCCTCCCGGGCGTGTAAGTTCTCGTCCGGTCTCACGGGCAGGGCTTACACCGCCTGTGGGGAAGCCGCATCATCTCTGCATGCCATGGCGCTCCTGCAGGTCCACCAGGCCAAAGCGCTAAAGGAATTGCACGAGGGTAGTTCCGACCAGGGTGTTATGCAGGAACTGCGTGCGGCGACTGACCTCGCTCTTCGGGCGACGAAAGTCACTGCACGCTCCCTGGGTCGGGCGATGTCCACACTAGTGGTCCAGGAACGCCACCTGTGGCTGAACCTGGCAGACATGCGTGATTCCGACAAGGTCCGGTTTCTCAACGCCCCTGTCTGTCAGGCCGGCCTCTTCGGCGACGCCATCGAGAGCTTCGCCCAGCAGTTCTCGGTGGCCCAGAAGCAGACGGAGGCCATCAAGAACATCCTGCCCCGACGACCCGCTGCTGCCTCCACCCAGTCGTCGTCGGCAGCACCTCCGCCTGCTCGTCGCCGAGGGCGTCCCCCTGCATCCGCCTCCGCCCCTGCGAAACCCAAGCAGCAGCCTCCACCGGGAAAGCAGGGTGCCGGACGTAAGGGAGGCGCCCAACCCGCTCAGGGCCCCGCTAAACCAGCCGGCAAGCGCAAGGGGAAGCGGCCCTGAGACGGGCAGCCCAGGGAAGACGGGAGCTGCTCTGAGGGAGATGATGTCCGCATCCTTCTCCCACCCCCCGGAGGAGGACCGGGGGGCCCCGACTGGTATAACATCTCTGCCGCTGGCCATCCGGAGTCCAGCGGTACCCACATTTTCAATAAAAGAGCAGTTTCCATTTTCCCTGGGCCCCAAGAGGGCTAGGTTGGCAGTGCGCGACGCCCCCGGGCCTTGCCACTCCTTTCCTCCCCTCTCCCCCTCGCCAGGGGCAGCAGTGTGGGCACCGAGAACGCCCCCGGGCCTTCTCACCCACACTCTGCCCCACCCTGGAATATTCAGACAACACTCCGGGCCGCCTCCGGGCCTCCCGAGTCGGGTCTGTCTATTCCACCTCGCTGCCCCACCCCGGGTACGTCTGTGGTGCCGTTGGTCCCGCTTGTACGGTCTCTGGGGGCTTGGCTTCAGCTCCCCAGGCCGTCTCGCTGGCTCATCCGTACCATCAGACTCGGCTACGCGATTCAGTTCGCTCACCGGCCTCCCAAGTACAGGGGCATCCTCTTCACCTCCGTGCGGAGCAGCGATGCCCAGGTCTTGCGGTCAGAGATCGATGTGCTACTGGCGAAGGACGCGGTCGAGCCGGTTCCTCCAGCCGATATGAAGGCGGGGTTCTACAGCCCCTACTTCATTGTACCCAAGAAAGGGGGTGGGTTACGGCCAATCTTGGACCTGCGTATCCTGAATCGGGCCCTGCACAAGCTCCCGTTCCGGATGCTAACGCAGAAACGCATTTTCGAATGCATCCGTCCCCAAGATTGGTTCGCAGCGATCGACCTGAAGGACGCGTACTTTCATGTCTCTATACTTCCTCGACACAGACCGTTCCTACGTTTTGCGTTCGAGGGGAAGACATATCAGTACAAAGTCCTGCCCTTCGGGCTGTCCCTGTCGCCTCGCATCTTCACGAAAGTCGCAGAGGCAGCCATTGTTCCGCTCAGAGAACGCGGCGTTCGCATCCTCAACTATCTCGACGACTGGCTTATACTCGCCCAGTCTCGAGAGCAGTTGTGCGAACACAGGGACATGGTGCTCAGTCACCTCAGCCTGTTGGGCCTTCGGGTCAACGAGAGAAGAGCAAACTCTGTCCCACGCAGAGGATCTCTTATCTCGGTATGGAGCTGGATTCGGTCAGCCAGACTGCGCGCCTCACGGAAGAGCGGGTCCGGTCGGTGTTGAACTGCTTTAATTCGTTCAAGAGCAGGACAGCGGTCCCACTGAAATTTTTTCAGAGGCTCCTGGGGCATATGGCATCTGCATCCGCGGTAACGCCGCTCGGATTGCTTCATATGAGACCGCTTCAACACTGGCTCCATGGCCGAGTCCCGAGGTGGGCGTGGCAGAGCGGCCAGTACCGGGTCCCAGTGACTCCTTACTGCCGCCAAACTTTCAGCCCATGGTCCGACGCTTCGTTTCTCCGGGCCGGGGTGCCCTTAGAACAAGTGTCCAGGCATGCTGTGCTCTTCACGGATGCCTCCTCCACGGGCTGGGGGGCCACGTACAACGGGCATGCAGTTTCAGGTCTGTGGACGGGACCTCAATTGCATAGGCATATCAATTGCCTCGAGTTGTTAGCGGTACACTTGGCACTGCGCCGCCTCAAGGGGCCGCTACGTGGCAAGCATGTACTGGTCCGTACGGACAGCACTGCGGCCGTTGCGTACATCAACCGTCAGGGTGGTCTACGCTCCCGTTGCATGTTCCAACTCGCCCGCCACGTCCTCCTTTGGAGTCAGAAGCATCTGAGGTCGCTTCGTGCCATTCACATCCCAGGTGCGCTGAACCAGACAGCCGACGAGCTCTCTCGCCAGTCGACACCTCCGGGGGAGTGGCGACTCCATCCCCAGGCGGTCCAGCTGATATGGGATCTCTTCGGAGCCGCACAGGTAGACCTGTTTGCCTCTCCGGACTCGACCCATTGCCAGTGGTACTATTCCCTGACCGGGGGCACCCTCGGCACTGATGCACTGGCGCACAGCTGGCCCCGGGACCTGCGCAATTATGCGTTTCCCCCAGTGAGCCTTCTTGCACAGACCCTGTGCAAGGTCAGGGAGGACGAGGAGCAGGTCTTGTTAGTTGCGCCCTACTGGCCCAACCGGACCTGGTTCCCAGAACTAACTCTCCTCGCGACAGCCCCTCCTTGGCCGATCCCCCTGAGGAGGGACCTTCTTTCTCAGGGACGGGGCACTCTATGGCACCCGCGTCCAGACCTCTGGAAACTCCATGTCTGGTCCCTGGACGGGACGCGGAGGTTCTAGGTGGTCTACCACAGGCAGTTGTGGTGAACATTAGGCAGGATGGCATTCCAGAGATCAGTTTATGGCAAGGCCCCTCTCTAACTACCGGTGTGGCGGAAGATGTGCCACACTGTGATTGGACCCTTGGTGAATGAACATAAACAAATGTTCAGCAACATCAGATAAGATGCCAAGACAACTGCCAGACACCTCTTACTGGGCAGGAAGGGGGACCTTCTGCACCCACCACCACCAAGGAGAGGACTCTCATTGGTCTAAAAGTTGACTTTAACCACCAAACTCATTCCTAAGGTTTAGGCAAGAGCTGCCATAAAAATTCCTTCAGGACCTCCTGGATGCAGCAGCAAAAGAGAGGCCACAGAGATCTATCTAAATCCATTCATACACATGTTTGGAGGCCTTAAATGTATATAAACTGCAACTCATCCACTTCATCTTCACACCAAACACTGTTTATGTTAAGGGTCATAGACTGTAAACACAACAGTCCAAGGGACAGATCCATTAACAGACAAACAAATGTGTGGACGATGACTTAACCGTTTCTTATCATATTTGGTCTCTATCTGTTCCATATGATGCCTTTTATATTTTAAAAGAGGTTTGGTAAAGAAATAATGCATGGGTAAAACATTAAAGACATTGTCTTGACATGCCACTTTATGCTATACAAATGAGTTCCACATTAGGGTGGGAAACATCGGGGCTACTTCGGACATCAGTAGCCAATCACACTCCAGGATCGGAAAGGCGCCGGATTTCAATCTCCTCCTCATCGGAAAGGGATAAATATGTCCCCCGGGTAGACACACCCTTGTTCTGCGTTTCTAACCCGACGGGGAAGGAGACACTAACAGACACATCACGTCCTGAGTTTCTGACCTGACGAGGAAAGAGACTACAAGACTGTTGAGATTAAGCTTTTGCGAAGACACTTAGCGGAAGTTATGGCTGACTTCAGAGATGATCACGTTCATCTGATAAGAGGTAAAATAATAGAATAAATACTGCTCGGTTTCTCGCAGAAACGGATCCTTTCGCTAGATAAGACCCTTATTCATCGTCTGGTATCGTTTGGTATAGTTTAAAGCTGCACTGAAACTGTCATTTGGACCTTGAACCGTTTGGAGCCCATTGAAGTCCATTAAATGGAGAAAAATCCTGGAATGTTTTAATCAAAAACCTTAATTTCTTTTCGACTGCAGAAAGAAAGACATGGACATCTTGGATGACATGGGGGTGAGTAAATTATCAGCAAAAGTTTATTTAAAAGTGAACTAATCCTTTAATCCTACCGAAGTCCTAAACTTAAACGCTACAAAAACTACCTTACTAACTATTAATAAGCAGTAAATTAGGAGTTTATTGAGGCAAAAATCGTAGTTAATAGTGAAAAAGGGTTTCCTCATACCAAAGTGTTACTAAAATATCTTAATGGCAGTTTTTCCCCATGGAATCGGAATCAAAATTGTGTCCAGTGAAAATGCTGATTGGCTAGTAACTTTGGAAAACCACTAGCCACAGTGGCTGCCTGGCTGGTGAGCAAAAAAGGTTATGTCAAGCCCTGGTAATAGCCAAATACAATCCAAATTTAATGTGAATTTAAATAACTTCTTCCTAAGGTGTATGTGTATTAAGCTTTAACACTGTAAGTGAATTTAACAGAAAAGATTCATAACAAATTTTTTGACATTTAATCTTAAGTCAAAATGTCACGATCACAACAGCCCTACTACACACAAAGACTCTCTCGTCCAAAAGTTAGCAGTTATAGACACAAACCCACAAGCATTCTCTTAAACAGGTACTGCTTTTCTTTGGTTTTTCCAGTGGCTGATTGTGGAGTTCATCTTGCGGTGTTTACCCTGTGACTCTTGTTTACAGTGGCTGTAATAATAGTATAATGAAAACAGCTTGAGTCTCCATAAGTATGAAATGCACAGGAAGGATTTTTTTTTTACATTAAAACAACTGAGTTTCCCGCCTGCCACCAGCCTATAAATATATGGTCCCCAGAGTACTCCATATGCAAAGTACAGAACAGGTATTTTGTCAAGCCTGGTAGAAATATCTGCAAATTGGACATGGGAAAGCACGCGAGTCTAGGAGTGCTGATGCGGTGTGGAATTCTTCATGCTTTCTAGTGTTTGCCATATAAGAATAAATATTAATCTACTGCAATATCTGTGAAAAGAACGCGTTTGTACAGATTGCGGTTTCCACATCTATTATCTACACAGTCTTCAAGATGTTCAGGGTCGAAGCTTGTCAAAACGCAAGCTTTCAATCCGTTTATAACACAAACTCACTTCATGTGGGCTCCTTTGATGCTACGCTGCTCTGAATGCTCATGTGAGTTTGATAGAAGCTGCTTGCATAAAATAATCATAGTGTGTAAAAAAATTTTTTTCTGTAGGCAAAATGCATGTAAACCTGTCTGGAAATGAAATGTTTGTAGAATATTGGTTTGACATAACTGCTCTTTCGGTTGATTTGTATATTGTGGAATAAAATGGGATGCTTTCCCGCCTCTTATACGTATGTTCAGAATGAACGATATAGCATCATAATTTAAGAATGACTAAGACAGTTTGCCTGTTTAACAAAAACATTATGATGCTTATGTTTGTCTTAAGGGAGATGTTTTCCGACGGTGCTGGTTCGTCTGAGGGATGATGGCCAAGTTGTCTTTGTATTTCATGCTACATTTCTTGTCATCTGGCACACGGCACATTTAACCCTCAGCTCAGTGCTGAAGGGAGGACGGAGCGGAATAATGGCTGTTTTTACCCACTTGCATCCAAACGGCAATTAGCCTGCATTTCACGCCACATTGGCTCCGTGCTTATACGAGGGTGGAGGGCTCTGGGAACATGTACTCCACCCAGATTGGGGGGACAAACAGCTCCATCAATTCCCCATTACAAAATCATTTGTCCGAAAATGCTACTCGTATCACTTTCTTTTCATCTGTTACACCTAACAAGGAAATGGAGGGGCAGCTCTTGCTGTAGTCTGCTATAATGTTTTCTCTCATATGGTCTGATACTCCCTCAGATATCATTTTCTGTCGTTTTGTACTTCTATTCTGGACAATTTTTTCAGTTTTATACTCATCTCTTGTAATACGTTCAATTGAGAGATTTTTGGCTTATGGCTACAGAAACTTCCTCAATTCCTGATCTAAAACATCGGATCATGTTCTAACTAATCAAAACAGCTTTTCTTAACCAGTTAGATGTGGCCGTTCAAACGTTATGTCAGCAAATAAGACACAGCCATAACATCTAAAGAAAAGGGGTTCTTTTATTCCTGACTGAGCCTCAAATGAGACACAGCGTTAATGTATGTTTTTGTTCAAGAGAAAAGCAGTTTTAGAAAAACATTCCAATTAATAAGTAAAATTGGCATAAAATAAACTATCAAAGTGACTCCAATGAGTGCAGAAAACAAAATAATAAGAGTCTTGCAAAACAAAACAAATGAAAAGGTGGTTTTCACATTGATAATCTCAGAAACAAACTAAATGAGTGCCAAAAACAACGGTAGTGGCCTGTATGTGCCTAATGAAAGAAATAAAACAGTATACATGAGAAATCTGCACATTTCACCACATTAATACATTATAATCCACAGTTTGACCCCTTCTGTTCAAATCAAACAGTAATTACACTCAAGAAAAATAGTATACACTTGAACAAAGGCACAAATATTCTTTATAACTTATACATTAACACTTTAGGAAAATAAAATAATCAAAACTCACTTTTATTGAGACTTTGAAGCACAGAAAAAGCTCACGTGGCAGCTGGTGCACGTGCAATATCACGTGTGGTTGTTCTCCCCTCTAACACGGCATAAAGAACAATAATTACTCAAAGTTGCATTAATATATGAAATAAACCGTGTTATTTAACCTTTCAACAACTTTTTATAACATATTACAGAGTAACTCACGCTCAATCTTCCCCAACGTCTCTGTATTTCCTTTCACACGGAAGATCTCTCACGTGCAGGAACACCACACTCGTATGAGCAGCGAAATCAACCATACACTCGACAATATCACACGACTGTTATCACCACAGATTCACAAGTCAATATCAAACTGGAAATGTTCTCTCTTTAACAGTTTAATCGACTATTTAAACTGTGTGAACTCCCTCTGTGTGACTCTGTCTCAAACTGCGCTCTCTTTCAGTCTGACGCGCTCCCACTCATCTGCGCATGCACACACCCTTAAAGGGGACAGCGCACGGCTGAATCAAAGCAAACATAAGGGCAAATCACCAGGAGAATTTATCAAATATCAGGCTATTCCTGCCCCGGTTACACTCTCCCCTGCCTACAGTCAACGTCCTCGATGACTTCAAACATGCTTTAATCATCCACTACTCCTTGTAGTTTTCCAGATGTATACAAAACTATCCCAGCTAACACTTGGGAAAGAACATCGGGACTAAAAGACACAGAATTGCAAGCCGATTTAGGCAGCCTGTTTGGATTGCTATGAACCCCAGCAGTAGGCCGCTGGGTCCTGCGTGGTGAAGGACAGGGTACATCCACCTGGGCACTCTCTGCCCTGGGCTTTCGGGGAACAGGAACTGGTTTATTCACCACCACATCCAATGCTGAATCCTTTCTTTCTGTTTTGGGTTGAGGGAACTGTCTTACAATACTCGCCTCATCATCTACTTGCACTCCATCATTGTCCTCCACTTCTCTTATTTCAGCATCATCCTCTGGCTGCACCACTGGCTGCTGCAATCTCCCAAGCACTTCGTCCACTGGATCCTCCTTAGTCCATCTGGTTTCCTCCACCAGCACACATTCTGCATCCAGTGTAGGCATTCCTTCCACCAACTCCGAGGTAGGAACTTTTACAGGTGTCACTCTTTTCCTAGGCATCGGCACTGGGACTGATCTTGGACAGGGCCTGATGTCTGACCTATGCACTCTTTTTGCAGGACCACCTCCCACCGGTTCCACGGTGTAGGTTGTTCCATGCACCTCAACTACCGTATACACCGTGGGAGCCCAGGCATCCTGGATCTTGTTCCTTCCTGGAGGACGATATCGTAAATACACATGCTGACCCACTGCTACCTCTGGACAATACACCACATTCTCACGTTTGGCAACACGGTCCACTGCCTTTCTTTCAGCATACTCTCGTGCTCTGGAGTGTGCATCCTGAAGCCGTTCCTTATGGACAGACAACCAGGTAGGCTCTATTTCCCCTCCTGTCTCCTGACCCAGCAAAGCATCTACTGGTAAGTGTGGCTGCATCCCAAACAGCATGTAATATGGAGAGTAACCGGTGGAAGAATGGGGAGTCACATTGTAGGCGTACACCAGCTCAGGTAAGTACTCTGGCCATCTCCGTTTCTTCTCAGGTGGTAATGAACGCAAGAGATCGTGCAGAGTGCGGTTGAATCTCTCACACTGCGCATTTCCCTGGGGGTGATGTGGCGTAGTGCGGGATTTTCTTACCCCGTACAGCTTACAGAGTTCTGCAATAACGGCACTCTCAAAGTTCCTCCCCTGGTCTGAGTGAAGACGCTGTGGCACACCATACTTAAGGAACCATTCCTTCAGAAGGACCTTAGCTGTAGTGTCTGCCTTCTGATTGCGGGTGGGGAACGCCTGGCTGAACTTAGTAAATACATCGGTTACAACTAAGACATTCTCCCGCCCATCCGATGCAGGCTCTAGTGTGGTGAAATCCATCGCAACCACCTCTAATGGATGTGACGCCAAGAACGGGGCCCAAGGTGCTTGTATCTTCGGCTGCGGCATTTTGGCTAACACGCACCGCTGGCACTCCTTCACCCACTTATCCACAGCATCACTCATCCCAACCCAATAACAACGCTGCTTGAGCAGGCCCAGCGTCCTCTCAATGCCCTGATGCCCCATCTGGTCATGGACACTTTGCAACACCAGCTTGACCAGACATGCAGGGAGCAGCAACTGCCGGCATTCCCCATTGAACACATCGTCAATGACTCTAAACAACAGCCCCTCTCTCTCTTGGATTCTATCCCACTGCTTAAGCAACAAGCGCACAGATCGAGACAAGCCTTTTCTCTCCTGCTTTGTGGGTTTCCTCTTCTTGTCCCAGAAACACTTAAACGTGCTGATGGTCGGATCTTCCTCTTGGAACTGACGGAGCTCATCTTTCGTATATCCAGGTAGCGTTGGGGTATTCTCCAGGAGTTGTCCCTCTTCATTCCCTTGATCAACGATGGCTGATTGTAGCTGTATCGTCCCTCCATTTCTAGGCCCTTCCATTAGCCCTGACAGATCAGCCTCCACTGCCGTTCCGGTGCGGAGCCCGCTGCAAATAGCCACACAGCCGTCGTATTCCGAATCTTCAGTTACCACCTCCATTCCCTCTAGCCCTGGTCTTCTAGAGAGAGCATCGGCTGCAGTGTTACACCGACCAGGACGGTACTGCACGTCAAAATCGAAGACTGCAAGCTGTGCAACCCACCTCTGTTCAATTGCACCCAGCCTGGCCGTGTTGAGATGACACAGAGGGTTGTTATCTGTTAAGACAGTAAACTTCGATCCCAGCAGGTAACTCCTGAACTTCTCCCCCACTGCCCACTTGAGTGCCAGGAGCTCCAGCTTCATACTGCTGTAGTTCCTGTCATTTCGCTCTGCACCCCTCAACCTCCGACTTGCATACGCTATCACGGTTTTCCTTCCTCCTTGCTGCTGGTATAGCACAGCGCCTAATCCCAGGTTACTGGCGTCAGTCTCCAGCACAAACGGTAGGGTAAAGTCCGCATAGCCCAGCGTTGGCGCACAGGTAAGCTTCTCCTTGAGGTGCTCAAAGGCCTGTTGGCATTCTGTTGTCCAGGAGCCCTTGAACAACTTATTGGCCTGAACCACACTCCCCTGGTGAACACAAGTGTTAACCACATCATGAAGCGGACCCGCCACTCTAGAGAAACCCTCAATGAATCTTCGATAGTAACTGCAGAACCCTAAAAAAGATCGCAGCTCCTTTAGAGTGTTAGGGATCGGCCACTGCTTCACTGCACTCACTTTGTCTGGGTCTGTAGACACCCCCTGCGCTGATACAACATGCCCCAGGAACTTTACCTCGGACTGCAGAAAATGGCACTTTTCCACCTTTACCTTTAGACCAGCCTCCCTCAACCTTTTTAGCACAGTCTCGAGCCTCACCAAGTGTCCCTCAAATGTACTTGAATAGATAAGCAAATCGTCCAAGTATACAAGTACCATTTGAAAGACCAGATCACTCATTATGCTTTGCATGAGACGCTGGAATGTCGCAGGCGCATTACAGAGTCCAAACGGCATTCGCTGGTACTCATACAGCCCAAATGGTGTAATGAAGGCTGTTTTGTTCTGATCCTTCTCATGAACTGCCACCTGATGATAGCCACTCGCAAGATCAATAGATGAGAACACCTTGGCCTTGCTCAAAGCATCCAGACTCTCGTCAATTCGTGGCAATGGGAATGCGTCACGTCTAGTTTTAGAGTTCAGCTTCCTGTAATCCACGCATAGTCGGAGACTCCCATCAGACTTACGAACTAACACCACCGGAGAAGCATACGAACTGGAGCTTTCTCGGATGACACCCTTCTTAAGTAATCCGGAGATATGGTCCTTTACCTCCTCAAATTGGTTTGGGGGTATTCGTCGGTATGGCTGTGAGACAGGGAGGTCATCTTTCAGGGGAATCTCATGTTTTACCAGGTCAGCATAACCAAGGTCTTCGTCACAGGTGGCAAACACATCCAAGTATTTCATCAGGAGTGCCTTCAGCTCTGCCTGCTGTGTAGGGGTACCACCTATCCGCACTTTATCCAATGGACACTGCAGGTCACTCCCAACCCCTGTCATTGATCTCTGGTAGACGGTAACTTCTTCATGATCTGCGGAGATACGATGGAATGTAACCTCGCAGGAGCTACCCTCAAAGCGACGACCCTGGGTAAGTATCCCGAGTTTCAACTTAGGCGGCAACCACACATCCTCTGGTGACAAGTTTACTACCTGCACTGGGAACACTCGACTACCAGGTGACACCAATGTAGGAACCAGGACCAGGCCACCTGGCAATGATGTATTACCTGGTTCAAACAATCCTAAGCCCCCATTTCCAATCAGTTCCTTGTGTGTTTTAGCCTGAATTGTAGCAACTGAGCCTGCAGGTACATACAGCTTATGTGTGCCTATTGTCCGAACCATAGAGGTCGCCTCCACTGGGATAGCCTCTTGCACCTTGTTAAAGGCGGCTCTCCAGTCAGCATCCAACGTCCCTTCCAAAGCATTGTCAAACTCAGCCAGAATCAACTGTTTACAGCGCTGCGCTATGTTCATGCCAAGTATGCCTGGGGGCGCTGAGTCGGTTGCCCCTTCCTCTTGGTCACGAATCACCAGGAACCCACACCCAGGTATAGTCAAACCCATTACCTGGATATCAAGTTCGACATACCCAAGGTAGGGAAGTGGCAACCTGTTGGCAGCGGTAATCTTCAACCACTTGGTCGTACAATGCATGTCTTTATCTTCTCCATGAAGATGCTCTTTAAAGAAACTCTCTGTCAAAGTACTCACATTGCTGCCAGTGTCCAATAGGCACCTGACAGCTACCCCCCCAATGTGAATTTCGACTTCTGGGCACTTGCCCACTGCACGCTCCAGGAATCGCTCTTTGGTAAGGGTGCCACTGTTTGAGCCATCAGTGCCACCTCTCATTGCTCGGCTCTTCGCAATGGAGGCGCACAGTTTCCCTGAAGACTCTGAGACTCTGGCGTAGCTGGCACAGGGTTTTCACGGAAGCGTGGCACAGTGCATTGCCGGGCTATGTGTCCAACACCCTCGCATCTTAAACAAATGGGTTGGCCATCACGGGTATATTTTGGCTTAAACCTGGCCTTACTAGGTTTCTCACCACTTGAGTCAGACCTCTGGATCGTGAGGTCACGGACAGCATTGGTAAGTTCCCCGATTGCTTTCCCTTGTTGTGTAATTACATTAATTACTTCCTGCAGGGCTACACTCAAGTCACTTGGTACGGTCGCAGA
This sequence comes from Gobio gobio, assembly GCF_949357685.1. Classification (NCBI taxonomy): domain Eukaryota; kingdom Metazoa; phylum Chordata; class Actinopteri; order Cypriniformes; family Gobionidae; genus Gobio; species Gobio gobio. Next base: position 32,127,304 of record NC_137114.1, on the reverse strand, counting down.
CATTCTCGCATGCTCTACATTTTCCCCCACACCCACTAGATTTCGGTTTCTAGCAAGATTAGCTGCACGGGGTCTCTCTTCCAAACACCACATAAGGGCCTCCTCACGGACTTCAAATAATGTAGCGTGAGGTCGCTCTCTAATCACCTTACGCAGTTCCCTACGGAGAATTGAATCCCTCACCCCCTCTATAAACTGATCTCGCAATGCCATCTGCATGTTCGGAACAATATGGGGTGACTGCTGGAGTGCAGCATTGAGCAGCAAGGACAGGGCGTGTGAATAATCACGGAAATCTTCACCATCCAATTGTTTCCGTGCATAAAATGCATGTAACAACTGGGGGGTGCTTCGCTTTTCCCTGAAGGCTGCTCTCAAGTAGGAGAACATGTCTTGAGGTAACTTATCCTCCCCTCCCATACACAACCTGACTTCATCTAGAGCGGAACCCCTTAAGTGGGAGAGGATAAAATCCACCTGATCCTCTGTATTTAAACCCCTAACTCTGATTACTCTCTCAAGTTCCTCGATGAACTCATCAACATTTTGGCAATCTTTACCCGGATCCCCACTGAAAGGTACAATCTGTCTCTCTCTTGGGATATACACATAAGATCTAGTAGGTACATTAGTCATGTTAGAAAGCGTTGACATTACTTGGTCATGTCTACGTCCCAACTCCAGTATCTGTGACTGTAGCTGCGAGATGGGGTTACCTCCCTCAATGTCCATTTCCGGAGCTGCAGCACCTGCACCCTGAATGTCCTCACCCTGGGAGGCTGCATCGTCCCTGTCCTCAGCGTCCATGACTCACAGTTGCAGAAAGTCTCAGTTCTCAAACAGTTCAATAAGCACCGTCCTTCACAATCTCCTCCGTTGCAGCAGTCCAGGTTTGCTGGCCCTTGGTCCTCCTGCAGCTCTTTTCAGGATGGCACACAATATTCTGCAGGTCCTTATAGCACTCAGCCGCCCTTAACCACTACCGTTGTTTGCACCCTACTATTTTAGCACTCTTATCACAAAAATAAACCAATCCCCAAACAAAAAAAAACGGAAACCCCACTCCTGGTACCAAATTAGATGTGGCCGTTCAAACGTTATGTCAGCAAATAAGACACAGCCATAACATCTAAAGAAAAGGGGTTCTTTTATTCCTGACTGAGCCTCAAATGAGACACAGCGTTAATGTATGTTTTTGTTCAAGAGAAAAGCAGTTTTAGAAAAACATTCCAATTAATAAGTAAAATTGGCATAAAATAAACTATCAAAGTGACTCCAATGAGTGCAGAAAACAAAATAATAAGAGTCTTGCAAAACAAAACAAATGAAAAGGTGGTTTTCACATTGATAATCTCAGAAACAAACTAAATGAGTGCCAAAAACAACGGTAGTGGCCTGTATGTGCCTAATGAAAGAAATAAAACAGTATACATGAGAAATCTGCACATTTCACCACATTAATACATTATAATCCACAGTTTGACCCCTTCTGTTCAAATCAAACAGTAATTACACTCAAGAAAAATAGTATACACTTGAACAAAGGCACAAATATTCTTTATAACTTATACATTAACACTTTAGGAAAATAAAATAATCAAAACTCACTTTTATTGAGACTTTGAAGCACAGAAAAAGCTCACGTGGCAGCTGGTGCACGTGCAATATCACGTGTGGTTGTTCTCCCCTCTAACACGGCATAAAGAACAATAATTACTCAAAGTTGCATTAATATATGAAATAAACCGTGTTATTTAACCTTTCAACAACTTTTTATAACATATTACAGAGTAACTCACGCTCAATCTTCCCCAACGTCTCTGTATTTCCTTTCACACGGAAGATCTCTCACGTGCAGGAACACCACACTCGTATGAGCAGCGAAATCAACCATACACTCGACAATATCACACGACTGTTATCACCACAGATTCACAAGTCAATATCAAACTGGAAATGTTCTCTCTTTAACAGTTTAATCGACTATTTAAACTGTGTGAACTCCCTCTGTGTGACTCTGTCTCAAACTGCGCTCTCTTTCAGTCTGACGCGCTCCCACTCATCTGCGCATGCACACACCCTTAAAGGGGACAGCGCACGGCTGAATCAAAGCAAACATAAGGGCAAATCACCAGGAGAATTTATCAAATATCAGGCTATTCCTGCCCCGGTTACATAAAAGAAACCCCAAAGAATTGAAAATGTTTCATTTGACGATTTTTGTAGCTTTCATATCATAATGTGATATGTAATTCAAAACTATATTCAAAATGAATTGCCTTTATTTAATGTGTTGACGTAATTTTCCCTGAAACAGGAAGACAGGGCGGGACATATCAAGCAGCTCCTCCTCTTTTTTAAAACAGCCAATAGCGTTTTGTTTATATCACAGTTTGACTAGAGCCTTTCAGCTCGGTAAAGCCACAGTTTCCTCCTAATCTCTAATAGTTTCTCATCATAATCTCCTCTATACAGTATTCTGTGTAGAATTCAAATGGGTCCGATATGTTTTGTTGTCTGCGCTGACTCGTGCATGTGATCTGCTATCTTGTCTCTGAACCGGAGCAGACTGTTTTGAGTGCTTATATCTCCTAAATGCGAATTTTGTCATTGTTTGGGAACACACCAGCTTATTCATAACCTTAATGCTAACATTTTCATACTAAAAGCTGAAAAACATACATTTTGCTTAATCATTTTTAACTTTCATATTATAAAGTGATATGTGAACGGTAATTTAAATGGCTAAGCTGTTAGCTTGCTAATTAAATATTATGTAAAACACAGGACGAGTAAAATGTTTCAATTTACTATTTTTAACTTTCATAATATAATATGTGGTATAAATGCTAAGCTTGGCTATATAGCTTGCTAACTGAAAACAAGGAAGGGGACATGTTTAATTTGTCTATTCTTTAGCTTTTATGATATGTAATTTATTTTAAAAGGCTAAGCTAGGCTAAGCTGTTAGCTTGCTAACCGAAGGCTAACTGAAAACAAAAATAAAGGGACATGTTGATTTGATCACTTTCAGGGCTGCCAACATTTGAGTTCAACTTGGAGTGAGAATAATTCCTGCAGAGGAAATAATAATTCATATTTCAATATGATTCATTTGGATATATTCCTAAATATATAGTATGATATAAATCTATATATTTTATAGCCTTTTGTTTATATCACAGCTTGGCAAAGCCGCATTTGACAGCTTATGACAGCCACAGTCTAATAGATTTCCCTTTTAGATTTAATATGATACTGTTACTAAAGCAAAACCGTGAAAATAATCATGCTGAGGATGTGTAGTTTGAAAAGTGTGTAATTTATGTTGGTGCATGGCACTGGTGTTATCTCTTCTACTCATCAGTGCTGTTTCTAATGCATAGTCTAACCGTTTCTCCCCCTAATCTCCTACATATTGCTTTAAAACATAGCATTCTGTGTAGAATTCAAATGGGTCTTATACGTTTCGTGGTCTGTGCCACTCGATCATATGATCCGCTCTGTGCTATTGTGTCTCTGGTCCGGAGCATATTGTGCGCACTCCGTGGTGGTGACACTAAACGTGAAACCAGACTTTATTCTCCCCAATGGAAAGCATATTTACACTGAATCGTTCCCTGTCCCCTATATAGTGCGTTATGTTCCATTCATCATATAGAAATTAGTAATTGTGTGAACAAGTGACCAGTTTCAGCCTCAGCTTCAGCATCTATTTATAGTGTAGGCGGCGGGACGCTTCAGGTTCTAGAAAGCATTTGAGTGGACAGAAAATCTGATTAGAAGCTGAAGTGCTGAATGTCATCACAATCAATGATCCATATTGACAGAAGAGAGACTGTAAGTTTTGTATGCCTACATTTTCTTAATGTGAATTTTGTCATTGTTTTGGAGCACACTAGTTATAGATAACCTTGAGGCTAAAATATTCACACTATTAGCCAAAAAACTTTTGATTTCATGGGGACTTTAAAGAGTGGCAAAATCGTATTTATAATTTGAATTTCATAATAAATCTTACAGAATTTGAAAGCTGAGACTTTGTTTTATATCAAAATTAACCTGCACCGGCTTGTCTGTAGGTCCGTTTTCAGTGTCCAAAATTTTTATACTGTGTAAAAAAAAAAGTGTAGTATGAGAGCATGAGAATAGGTCAATTGCGTGACTCGTTTTTAACTTTATAATATAACATGATATGGGTCATTGAAAAGGTTAAGCTCGACTAAGCTGTTAGCTTGCTAACAGAAAGCTAAATGAATAGACACATTTTTTTATTTATTTGAAACCTAGTCTCAGACTAAAATGCCAGTTTGAGCTGGTTTAACCGAAAGCAACTTGCACTGTAAATTCATTTATTTTTCTGATTACAAATAAATGCACCATGTCAAGTGCTTTTTCAAGTGCCCATAGTTGTCTCAGGCAAAGCAATGGCTTCGTTGAGGAGGATAGCAGTCTATGGGAGGATATGATCTTGATCTTAAGGTTATCAATACAGTGTCAACTCTCCATGGCTGTCAACTTTTAAATCCTGGTTATTATTTATCAGCCTTAGAACAAGCATGTCATCCTAACTGTCTGTCCTTTCAGATTTAGATGAGCGTAATTGGAGGAAAAGGTCCCAAGGAACAGATCAGGTCTTATCAAAGCGAGCAGAGCTTTGCGCACAGTCTCAGTGGCTCCTGTGCTGGTTCAATGACTTTCAAGGTAAAGCTGACTCTTGATCTCCATTTGTGGTGCCGGCCCCACTATGGAAAGATCAAGTTGGCCATTAGATCAAAGCGGCTGGTTTCAGAGCAGCTGTGGATTGGGAGACTGGGAAGGGGAGGACAGTCTGAGGGAGGGCAGAGAGACTGACATAGAAATGACTTCTTTGTATAACCCAACTCTTTGAACTGGAGCTTTACCCACAGCGCTGATCAAACGGAGGCAGTTTGGTGTACCGTGATCATACGCAATCTATTACAGTGCCGTTTGAGCATCTGGAACATGAGATGGCTCGCCACTTAAGCTTGCTGACTGCTCAGGATTTCTGTTCCCCAGAGTCAGAGGCATCTGAATTATTTACTGTAGATCATGGAAGTGCTTATGGCTACAATTTAATGTATGAGGTGTGAAGTGATGGCACTGGATATATGAGACAGCTGACAGATTCATGGCAGCACCTGAGGTGCAGAGCGAGCCTGTCAACTGCAGCAATCAGCCAGTGCTCAACATTCCTACGTGGACCTTAAGTGATGTTGGTCCTCTGCAGGCTGCCCCCTCATGGCCTTCCTGTGACACTGCCAGTCTACAGGGACCTCATTTAATGTCTGCCACTTATCGTGTGCTTGGCATGGATTTTAGACCCCTGAGCTGTATGCTCACAGGTTCTTTTTTTGTAAATAAAACGAGCAAAACAACACAATTTTTTTTTTAGCTTTCAGGTTCTTGCTGTTCTGTTTTAGATATGCATTACTTTTAAATTCAGCTGAAAATGGTCAAGCAGTGCTTCTTTTGGGTTGAAACAACACATTTAGAAATGATCGTTAGAGATGTGGTGGTCTTTAGATTTTCAGCTGGATCTGTGAACTATGATATCTCAGGATATTACACAAATAGTAATTCACAGTCCTGGTCATCTGCTTTTATAAGACTTTGTCTTATTGATAAATGCATCTGCATTATTTTCAACATAGTACAGTCTAGTACAATCAGTACTTCTATTCAAAAGTTTTGGATAATGAATGACATTTAAATATTTGAAAATAGAAAACATTGATTTTAAATTGTAACAATATTTCTCAAAATTAGGGTACAATGGGCCTAAACACACACCTTTATAAAAATTGTGCTTTTCACTACTCCCATTGTGTATGATTGCAGAAAATGATCTAATTTAACATTTATAGAGCAGCATATTTTTTGTGTGAAAATAAATCATAAGAGTGTTAAGCCTTTTACCCCACATACAAAAGCTCACCAGCCTGGGGCAAAAGGCACACATTATTGATACAAATACTTTAGTTAAATATTATGTTTTTAATAATGTCTTGTTCAAAACAATCACTTTAGCTAAGTTTGTTGTACTATTTTGGTGTATTTTGATAAGTAAAATAATTTTTGTTCTCTAAATGTCCTGTCATTAAAATATGTTAATATAAAAATATATTTTAAAAAGTAAATATTCTGAAAGCATTGGCGGAGATCCCATATTAAAATAGATTTACAGTATTAACAATAAATTATATTTTTTTATGATTAATGTCATATTTTTAAATATGATGGTTTCATTATAAATATGGCAATTATCTCTTAACTTAATATATGATATTTACCATCTGAATCTAACCATGTCATTTGAACAAATGGAAAAGTCAGCCAGATATTTATTGTCATGTTAATTTTTGTGCCTTTCTCCGCAGCAGGGGTGTATTTAACCCAAATACTATACTTTTACCTATTCTTCCGTTATTGAGAAACTGTTGCTTTAAAGGGGTCATGAACTGCGTTGTTTTATTGTTTTATGATGTTTCCTGGGGTGCACTTATAATGTTAGAATGCTTTTTACATCAAAAATTGTCATAATTTATAAATAAAAGGCATTTTCCTACCCTGATTTTAGCCCTCTGCTCTGAACGCTCTGTTTTAAGGGGCGTGTTTGCTGTGAGAGTTCAGTGTAAACACCCACTGCTGTGATTGGCTAATGTCTTTCCATTTGAAATAGTATTACTCTCTCTTTTAGCGCGTTTTTACTATTACAGCTCTCATGGTTAACTAATCATGAAAAGTGTTGCATTATATTTAGATCTATGGCATTATATTTAGATCACACACATGTTGAGTGCATGAAAGCAGTGATCTCATCATTGCAACTCAGTTTCTGTACACTAACAAATGCTTTCATCTTCACTGACAGTGCAAGCGTGGTATAGTTAAGAGATTTGTTGAATAAAACGGGAGTCACTGATAAACGCGTCACTGATAAACTCTCGCTGTTTGATTGACAGCTCCTGCGTGCACTCGCTCCAATGATTGCAAAGGGAGCTTTCTTTGTTCGCTTTCTTTATAGAATTTAATCACCGTTAAATAACTGATTATTTTCATCCTACTAAGAGAAACAACGCAAGTTGACGTTTAGTCACTGGTTTGATTTACTGACACACAGACAAAGAACATCTGACTACATGAATCATTACATTTCAGATCAGTAGGGGTGTAACGGATCGCAGTTGATCCGTGATCCGTACGGATCACCACCTACGGTTCGGCACGCACATGACCCGCAGATTTTTTTTTATTTTTTTTTTTAAACTTGTGGATTAATCTGAATTGTTTAGCGATCACAGACTTAAATACAGTTTTTCTGCCGATATTGCTTTTTAAGTAATCTCGTTCCTTTAAACTCGATGCAGAGTTTCAGAGAAACACATGCGTTCACGTGAACAGGGCATGTTAATCAGTCAACAGTGTCGGAGAAGCAGAAGAACTTGAAAAGCCTCCCGCATCATTCAAATCGCGTGTATGGGAGCATTTTGGCTTCCCTGTAAAATATAATGATGACGGAAGAAAGGTGTGGACAAAATTGTAACATTATGTAGGCACTGTGGCACAGGGGTGTAGCACAAAATCCTGGGCCCTATGCATAGGCAGTCCTGATGGGCCCCCATGTTCCATTTTAAAATATATTCCAGACTTTTCAAAGGGCCCTCTCCCTAGACGGGGCCCTGGGTAGTCAGGTCCGCTTTTCCCCCCACTACCACGCCCATGCTGTGGCACGAGAAAGCCGTATGCAAGTGGCGCATACATCGAGCATGGCACCTGCTGACGCCCGTTTCACTCCGTTTGCAGTGCGTATGCGGTGCGTATTTTTCCGTACCCATGTTAAAGCTACACTATGTAACTTTTCCGTCCACTAGAGGTCGCCTGTTCAAAACAAAGGCGTAGTTTGATGACGCCACGTTTGAGCGCAGAATCTCGGGACATGTGGTCTTCACCTCACAGCCGGTGGGAAACAGTCAGGATAGGACTCGGGCAGAAATCATGTTCATGGATGCGATTATTAACATTACTGTAGTCTGAAGCAGAGCAGGAGCGAGTGTTGTGGAGCTGAGCAAGGCCGCAGGAGCGATTGAAGAGCGGGACTGTTATTATGGCATAGTCGCTGGCGGGACTTTTATTATGACACGGTTGCCGGAGCCACTTCCAGTTATGAGTTTGAGGTAACGCAACTCTGTTTATCGTATTAGATATATCTGAGTGTGTTGAAAAGGAAGTTATAACGTTCGCTCGGCGGCTGCTGTGACACTTGTTCCACTGCAGTGAAAGTAAAGTGTTTCACTGAATAAAACCGGAGACCGAGGGTGACGCAGATATGACGCAATCGACAGGCGACTCCCTCACACCCATAGCTCACACGTCCCGGTTCCGTGGTTAAAATAGCAAATTTCTCACGATTTACAAATAGTTGAAAACATTTGGGATATTCTAAGTACTCAACTGAACAAAATATATAACACTGGCCTAGTGGTTTCTGGATATTTTACTGCAAAAATCCTACATAGTTCACCTTTAACGGATACAGCTTTCACTGCACGCGGCTTCGGTCCGTCAGTGTGTGCAGGAGCGCGTAGCCATACAGCTGTGCTGCGGTCATTTCCGCACAGAGTCTATTGTTTGATGTGCTGGCGCTGAATTAAAGTGACAGCGCATCCAAATTAAAACAAACATGTATCGATGCGAAAATCTAGTAATTCCACTCGGTTTTAAAGTCAACACATGGCTTTTTGCCTCGAGTAAAGCAAGGAAAACGGCCTTTAAGTAAACAAGGAGAAATAATGGAGAGTACCTGTCCTTTCTTGGAGGTGGGAAAACAAAGTTATTTTATGACCTGCAGGATTTCTTGTCAAAAGATTTAAAAACAAAAGAAAAGCGTAGTTTTAATTTAAAATGTTTTTTATTTTAACATAGTCTATCGTCTGTTTTGCAATTTGCATGAGCAACGTAATATATATATCTAAAATAGTTATTAGGCTATATAAATACAAAGTAATGAATTAAATAAAACATTGTTTAAGTGTAGTGCGTTTAAACATGATATCTATAAAATAGTGTATAGGCCTACAAAGAGAATTGCAATGCTGACAAGTGTGAGAGGTCTACTCTCCCTGAGAATGTTGACATCCTAATCTTAAAAAAAAAAAGTCTCAGGTTGTTTTTAGTCAAATTTGCTTTATTCAGATGGTTATTTATTTATTTTATTTTTGTTAACACCAAAAGTTCCTTGTTAACCTATAAACCATATAGGTTATGTTACCACCAAAAGTTTTCATGGAATAAATGGAAAGCAAATAAAAATAGTCTCCTCCCCCTTTTATTCTGATCCGAAAAATGATCCGATCCGTGACTCATGATCCGTAGTCGATCCGAACCGTGAGTTTTGTGATCCGTTGCACCACTACAGATCAGGCATTAGAATGAAAAAAGTTGCTTACATGTTGCATTACTGTCGAGCCCAGGCACTGCACAATATACTACTCTCTTCGGCATGTTTATTGCTTGGTAGCGATCCGTTTAGCTCCACGAGTCGGTGGGCGGGGCTACAGAAGCAGGCGTACAGATTAATATTCTCACTTGCTACTTAAATCTACAACATTTTAAAAAAACATCAAATATTAGATCAAATTAGCACAGAATCAACTTTGCGCTGCTGCCGGCGATCACGTCAAGGATCAGCCAAATTTCCTCGTGCATCTTGAAAAGCGGGTGTTTTGGAAATTTTTGCTGCAAGTTTTTGTGCCATCTAGTGGTTTAGAAGAAAATAAAATCAAAGGCGCCATTTTATCCCGTGGAGCCTTTAACCCCATTGTACCCTAGTATTGTTCCTGTTACTGTTTTTTCTTTTTGATTAAATAAATGTAGTCGTGGTGATCATAAGATACTTCAATAAATATATATATATATATATATATATATATATATATATATATATATATATATATATATATATATATATATATATATATATATATATATATATATATATATATATATATATATATATATATAGCACAGCCTCGTGTACATTATTGCTAAATTAAATAACATCGTAAAGGGTTTTGATCAGGTTTAAAGCTTGAACTTGAAGTATTGTCTGTAATATCTGAAATTACAGATTATCTGTGTCAATGATTTATTTTTTTGTGTGTAATAATATTCTTGTGCTGCTTTCCACTAATCTAGTCATTTTATATGGGATGATTTAAGTCATTTATCTGATTCCTTAAGCTTGCAATTATAATGGTAAAATAACCAGATGCTGGAAGGAAATTGATTCAAATTAATTCACGTAAATGGATGCACTCAAGCTATATATAATGAATGGGGATGTAATTACACGGCATCATTCTGTTTAGACTTATAAATCTAAAACACTGTCAGTGAAATGTATAATTAAAAGGTCATTATTCTGCATGCCCACGCGCTACTATGTCAACACTTTCATGAGTTATAACTATTTGGCTTCATTGGCTTCAAGTTCATTAACTGACCTCGAGGATTTCTGTTTTTGATAGAACATCACTTCAATCTAACTAGTTTCAATTCCTCATTTCACTTTCTTTTGCACAATTTAAATATAACCAAGAAATTGGATGTGTGCGGCAGTGCTAGCATTCATCTTTGCAGATTTTTTAGGGCATTGAATTATTTATATTAATTAATATAAATTAAATAATAGAAAGACAGCAGTTCTGTCGTATCTAATAGCATTTGTTTTAGACTACTTTAGCTACTTCTACGTGCAGATATTGCAAACTCCAACACTGGATCCAGATACTTCCTGTCAAGCAAGAACCGATGCTATAGTTTTGGACAATAGCGTCCTAGAGCTAATTCAATCTGACGCGGCTGAATGGACTGTGTTGACTACACTCTCAGGAGTAAAGCTTTCGGGTAAAACACACACTTGAGGAGAAATAAGGGGCACATACATTATCTTATTTTGGAAGAATGATTGCTGCAGATCACTGAGCAGAGCGAAGAGCTGCTAGCACAGCGCGTTTGTGCTAATATAGCAGGTTAATGTAGCATCACGTCTTAGCATAATATGTTTTTACTGCCCTTTTCTCCTCTCCACTTTAGTGTTCAATGCAGTGTTCAGTTCAGCATGTTTGCAGAAGACCGCAACACAACTGGAACATTAACATCGTCAAATAACCCCTTTATCGCTTGGAGAGGGCGGCAGTCTGCCTGATTGAAGTCAAGGTGCCCGACTTCGCAAACAAGGGAGCTGGGCTTTTACCTCGCACTTTATCTATAATAGGAAAACCTTTTTAGAGGAAATGAGAGATGGAGATAAAATGGCCTTTATAATTCAATTAATGGGGAAAAAACTGAGAATCTAATTCACTCTGGTCAAGCTCGCTGACCACAGAAAATGATTGCTTATAGATTTGGATGTTGTTTTTTAATGTAAATGTAAATGTGATATAGTGCATGGTTACGGAGAAGACTGAGGGTTGTTTTTTTTTTAGGTTTGTAGGGGAATTATTAAACATTGTCCTCAGTATATGAATTTATATCTAATGGATGACAGTGGTTTTGTTCTTTTGTAGTAAGAACAAAGCATTTGAGTCTGCCTGATTCTTAATATAGCGCTGAACAGCATGATTACAGAGGCGAAGAGATATGGGCAATGACATCCTCTCAGCGTATTGTTTGTACCGTGCGATGGAGAACATGCGATTCAATGAACATGCGCTCTTGAATGTGCACATTTCATGGACAGTGAGGCCATTGTAGTTAATTAATGAGCTTCATAATAATGGTACAACATCTACGGGTGTAATCTTCGCTTACAGGTTGTATTGGCAGTTTAATGTTGTTGGCTGTTGCTAAAATGAGCCTTGTCCATTAACGCAGCAGAACAAAATTGAATCCCTATGACGAGGAACGTTAATTCAATGTCAGGAATGTCAAAGGCCTCTGTTTACATCAATCATGCTATCATGAAAGCATACTCATGTCGCTTGTCAGCTAATCTACTTCTTGGGATGCCTATGTCCACGTCTACACATGGAAAGATGTGTCTGTCTTGACATTGGCTGTGTTCGGAATTGCATACCAGCTTAGTGCTTTCTAAATACTGTATACACTGCATTCTGCCAACTGTTTTAAAAATAGTGTACAATTCACAGGTTAATATTTCAAACTGTAGTATACTACATTGTTGTCACATCAGATGACAGATTCACATGTTCAGCATGATAAATGCAAAATAGAAGAGTTAACAAGAGTTGTTTATCACACATGATTCATTTATCACTTTGGAAATGTGTAAAGTTCAACCATTTCAATAACTGAGTGCGTTGCATTGTGGAATACAGTATATTGATTGGCCATATTGTGAATTTTTTTTTATATCCAATACCAAAACATATGCAACTGATATGCAAAATCAACTTTTAGGTGCTATTTTATATTTTGATGCAATAATAACAGCAATAAAATTAGTACTACAATAAAAAAATGCATATGAATATTTGTTATTTATGTCATTCATATTATAAATAATAATAACAATTTAACTAAACTTAAAATTAAATTAAGTATTATTATCAGTAGTATTTAATATTGTTATTATTTATACAAGTTTGTTTTGCGATCTAAATGTAGTGTAGTGTTCAGGCCATAAATAAGATATTAATAAAGAACATATTGATTTTATTATATTATATAATATTATATAATATAATATTATATTATATTAATTATATTATATTATATTATATTATATTATATTATATTATATTATATTATATTATATTATATTATATTATATTATATTATATTATATTATATTATATTATATTATATTATATTAATTATATTATATTAAAATTATATTAAAAAAATTCCCTCAGCTGTAACACTTTATTATTTTATCTTCATTTTGGGCTATATTTAATTGTTAAGCTACACCACATTTATGTTTAGGGTTAGTTACTTTACATGTGAATTACATTATATAATGCTATTCTTTAGACCCACCAGATGGACCCATTTTGGTAGACTAGATATTAAATAATCCATAATAAAAAAAAGTGTGAACATAAAAAATATTGGTCATTTATAATCTCTAATACAGTATTCCATGCAGTTTGTTCTGTTATTTTAAAATGAAGTATATTATCCAGGTCATACAAAACATTTGCATAGTATGCACAGTATTCATACTACATACTACATACTGCAGTAAGTGTATAGTAAGAGTAGTGTGATATTCCGAGCATCTGAGATTGGCTGGTGCTGCAAATGATGTACAAGGAGACACAAACCTAAAGAGCCATTCTCATGAGTAGCAACATATTACACTTGAATTTGTAAATGAGATTCTTGTGTTGAAAAAGAGACTGATCCACTCCTCCCTCGTACTGTACCTCAGAGTAATTTCTGTCTTAAGGCTATAATCAAGACAAAGGCGTGGTACGGTGCGGAGGAGACGTCCCCCTCCCTCCCTCTCCGTCTACACACAGATGTCTCTACACACCCCTCGAGACAGACATGGTCTCTTGAGTCCCCTGCAGAGATTCGGATGCCCAGTGAACAGGCCGTTTATCAAAATGCCTTCAGTGGGCCACGTCCCACCGAGACAGCTTCTGGCAGTGAAGACACATCTGTGTTAGAGACGTTCATTCACACACATACACATCCACACAGGCTTATAATTAGATTTTATTGCAGGGATCTGACACACTTACTGTAGAGTGTGGTATACCACCCACTCCACCATGACGACAGTGGGCCTACAACAGGGGAGTAGAGTCTTTTGTCTGCTTTTGTCTACGCAGCCACTACAAAGCAGGAAACAGGGCTCCAGACTAACTTTTTTCACTAGGAGCACAATGGCCCCCAGCTGAAAATTTTAGGGGCACAACCAGAAAATTTAGGGGCGCACACCATAAATCAACATGCTAACCAAATCTACTAATTTCCACTGTATTACTAATAGGGATGGGTATCGTTAAGGTTTTAACTGTATTACTACTCTTACTGATACTGCTTATCGATCCGGTACTTTAACTGTATTTTTATCGGTTCTTTTTATTATACTGTATTTTTTTTTTTTTATGAAAAAAAACAAAACAATTAAGAACATAATTAACATGGCTTTATAATCTGAAAAGTAAAATATCTATAGCAAAAGAAACAATGTTTTAACAAAAATATAAAACATCTATTTGTAAATGGACCAGTGTGCAGGCATTCAGAAGGTCTGCTAACATTAATATTACTTAGAAAGAACAAACCTACAAAGAAATCTAATAAAGTAATGAAATGTAAAATAACACTGCATAGTTTTCACTGTATAAATTGATAGATTGATGCTTATAAAAGCTAAAGTTATTCATTCAAGAGATGTGAATATTTTCTACTTGCCTTTTGTTTGATTCACATTAATGGCTCAATCGTCAGCAGGTTTATTAGACGCTGCCCCTTTAAGACCGAATGCAGAACTAATAATATATTCTCCTATTTCTCCAAACTATTTACGCCCATTTAAGATATAAACTGTTAAAGTAACTACTCTCCAATCCGGTCATTTTGACACAAGCTATTTGTTGTTTATTTGATGGTTTAGACGCGCACACGAAGCCTAAAATATAAAGTGCAAGTCGGTCCATTTCGCAGCACACACACATAAGCCGCCTTGAAGTTGGAAACAGCGTCTCTTGCGCGGATTATTGTGCATTTAATAGCTCTTTATTATCAAACACATCCCGCAGTTTAGCAACAGTAGAGACTGCAGTTTACAACAATCACTGATTCTGACGTTAAGTTTAATTTTAGGGAGAAATGACAGCGCAGCTGTGAAGGGAAGGATGAGCTCGACGAACACGGCTAAGGAATAGTTTTACCTCATATCTTCTTTTTATAATTCTTCTTGGAAGCCGAAATCGAAAATAAAATTAGATTAATATCACAGCACATCCGTAAAGTTTAAGCAGACTAAACTTTTGTGTAGTTCTCTTGGCCATCGTCCCTCATTAAGCTTACTGTGGTGTTGTGTTCGCTGTAGCTCCACGTGAAAGAGCTCTCTCCAAAAATGCATCACGGACAAATGGTTTAATATTATCTCATATAGAAACGGATGGCAAAGATAGAATTTGCCAGATATAACGTCTATCAATTATAAATAGTACGTGTATTTTCTTAATTTCTCCAGTACTGACAGCAGGCAAATTTACTGGTCGCACATGTGTGACTGGATGTAAAATTCAGTCGCACACTCTCAAATTTTAGTCGCAAAATGCAACCATTTGGTCACAGTCTGGAGCCCTGGGAAACCTTTATAAAAGCATGCATGTGCCTTTAGAAATGAATCCACAGAGATTAAGTGATTGTAGAAAACTCAAGAAAGGCTCAGGAATGGTTTTATTTGCAAATATTGAGAGATATTAGTGAAAGTGATTGCGAAAGGCACTGTAGTTTCGTAGTTTACAGACACTTCATCGAGTTTTGTCGGATCAGTGTGTTATAGGGGTGGGCGATATACCGGTAGGCATGGTGGGCTATCGCCTCTATCGCGGTTAGGCTCATGTGACATTGCTGTGCGGTCACTAACAATTGCATGCATTTTTAAGCATTAGGTTTTAAAACAGGTGATTTCAAACTGTTGAAACCATAGACTGTAAAAAAATATGGACGTAGTGTCCGTGACGTCACCTATAGGTTTCTGAAGAGAATTTTTGAAGCCTAAAGTGGGCGGAGCCGACCATCTGCATTTTGGTAGCGTGTCACTCCCGGATAACTGAAAATGGGCAAAGAGGTGGACCATGGGTGGTGCTGAGTTACCTGGTTGCTGAAACCACGCCCGCCTAGCTCGACCATATTGGCAATCCACCTGTCACTCAAGTGACCACACCCTTAATTATGCAGAACTTTAAGGCTTAATATAATTTCAACGGATGAGTTATAAAAAAATTCACCCCCTCACAGTTTTCATGAAGGGCAAAATTAGCTGTACAGACCAAAACCACTTTTTGTACCAGGCTGTAAAGTTGGACATTTTAACATGGGAGGAATACAGATTTGACTCCCTTTTGGAGCCAGTCTCTAGCGGCCAGTCAATGAATTGCAGTTTAAGTCACTTCCGTATTGGCTTCAAGAGAGACCGCGGGAGGTTGCTCCTTGGTTGAAATGCAATTAGCAGTGAAAGAGACCTCATTTCAGTATATGCGTGTGCTAAAGACTGTTTCTCAGCGCTGTCTGAGAGACGCATGCACATGAAGCCGCTGCTCATAGAGCGCGTGATAACTGAACTGAGTGCTTTTTATTGGACAATGGATCTGTGCAGTCGGTTTTAAAATGACAGCATCCAATTTTATCGACTGTCATTATTTTTAATCAAACAACAAAAGAGACAAAATCTCTCACTGCTCTTTACTGAATCACTTTTGTAACTTTAAAGGTGTCATGAACTGGCTTTTTTTTATATATATACTGTTGTCTGAGGTCAACTTATGACGTTCGCGTGGTTTTTACATACAAAAACATCATAATGAATAAGTAATAGGCTATTTTCTACCCTGGTTTTGAGGCTCTCTTCTGCACGCTCGGATTTTATGGGTGTGCCGCACTGAAGACTTGGAAGTAAACGCCCACGGCTAGGATTGGATAAGATTTGCATATTTAATGAGCTTCGGCTCCCCGGGAGTACACTGTGAGGGATTGTTTTGAAGCATGTGGGAAAATGGGAACCGGAATAATTCGTCCCACAGGGCTCGCAAAACGTCTTTATCAAACAAACACAATGATTTATCTCTCATCCACCCGCAATTGATTGGAATGTTTTTTTTTTATTACTTGGCCTGCCCGATCGGTGGATATAAGCACGGACCGTGCATCACACACACTTAAAACACACACGCATGCGGGCACGCGCCAAGTACGTTGCAGCCTGCATGATCAAAACTTCCGCGATTTAATTTTTCCTTCAAATATCAAGTCAAGAGAGTGAACAACGCACATCAAGAACCACAAATAAAGGATTCTCCAGCCTTTGACAGCGTGCTAAGGTATGTTAGACACGTACACAATCAATAGATCTATATCAAACAATCTGTAACAATGCAATACTATCACATATAAAAAAACATGTTCTACTCACATTAGTGTGTTGCTTCATTCATTCATGTAATCTCATCCTGTCTGCAAATCCAGTCTCTTGTTTACAAATGAATCCGTGATCAGAAATGAAGGAACAAACGCACAAAGTCTTCCCCACGTGAGCTGGATATTCATTAAAAATACACATTCCAAAATGGCACATTCTGAGATCGAGCGTTTGCTGAGCCTGGTGTCAATAAAAGCTTTTCTTTGACTGACAAGGAAGTTTTCAGCTCTGATACTTACAGGATATTCTTATATTACCATGACCTTTTATATATCAAAAGCTCAAGGGAAAGTTGATTTCTCAATTCATCACCCCTTTAAAGGGTTAGTTCACCCAAAAATGAAAATTCTGTCAGTAATTACTCACCCTCATGTTGTTCCAACCATGTAAGACCTTCGTTCATCTTCGGAACATAATTTAGTATATTTTTGATGAAATCTGAGAGCTGTCTCACTCCTCCATAGGCTTTCAGAGGGAATGAAACTTGATGGCCCAGAATAGTAAGTAAAAACGTCATTTAAGGAGTCCAAATGACTACAGTGGCTCTGTATTAAGTCTATCATGCGACGAAAATACTTTTTGAGCGGAAAAAAACAACAAAAATAACGACTTTATACCACTATTATTGTTGTTCAATTTGAGCCTCTGACGAGAGTTCGCGGGAGTGCCACGACGCATGCGCGAGAACTGAGATTAACCCTACTCCGAAAGAGTGAGCAGCCAGTAACAAGTAGTAGTAGAAGAAGAACGCCGTAATCTCAGTTCTCGCGCATGCGTCGTGGCACTCCCGCGAACTATGTTCCGAAGATGAACGAAGGTCTTACATGGTTGGAACAACATGAGGGTGAGTAATTACTGACAGAATTTACATTTTTGGGTGAACTAACCCTTTAATAAGAAAACATTAATATTTAATGCAGTGTTTTTTTTTGTGGTTTTTTTTTTATACATTTGATTACTCAATACATTTTATGTAGCCTAGTATTTCTTATTTCTAGTGCTTGAAGTTTTTCAGGTAGGTCTATTTAATTTGTGTTTTGTTCTATTGTAGTTTGTTTTCTTTGCTTTTGCTTTCTTTATCATTGTATACTTGTCTTCAGTAAATAAATAAATAAAATATAATAAATAATAAAGAAAATATGTAACATTATTATTATTAATAATATAAACATTGTAATTCTGACACCATAGCGATCATGAGTGTTTTTAAACTGCACAGTGGGTCATTTTAGGCTTTTCAGAGATTAAACCTAATTGCAGTTTCAGTGGAGTCATTATACTGCGAAAAAGCTAAGAGAGTCACAACAAACATAATTGCATTTCAGCATGCAGCACGTATTTTATTCAAGCAATCCTGAGGACCTCATTTCAAAAGGAGCAGCGCATTTTTAATCAGCGACATCCTGATTATGATATGTTGAGCATAAGTAATGCTGCATATTTACGGGGCATTTCATTAATAACTGCAGGGGGGTTCCAATTTGCGCTGAAGATGGCGAATACTCCACGACGGCATTCGTTTCCATCAGGGTGATACATGAGCGGCTCCAAGCTGGGATGTGCGCATGAACCGAGTGAGGAATGAAGCCCTATTTTGCTTTCTCCACAGGCAATTAAAATGTTTTGCATGCTGTGGGTACTGTGGAAGAACAATTACTGAGACAGTGATTTGAATTGGATTTAAATTTGAAGATCTTTTGATATGAGAAAATTGTCCAAATCTAGCAGCATCCCATTGCTGGGCCTGCACTATTGCTTCTGAATGAAATCAAATGAACCGTATTAGATTTATTAGGCCACGTTAGTAGCAATTTCTTCCAGTTGGCTTTGGTTCTGAATATTAATATCGATATGTTCTCCATCTAAAAATGAGTGGTTCTTAATATAGCGATGGTCAGATTGGCTTCCTTTGATTATTGGCTTTTTATCTCTTCTCCTTAAAAGTAACTGAAAATCGTGTTAAAATTATCAGCAAATAACAATTGGGTCAATTTTAGACACAAATACAAACACACACACACACACACACGTCTGGCTATCTTTGTGGGGACTCTTCCTAGACGTAATGGTTTTTATACTGTACAAACTGTATATTTTATCCCCTTACACTAAACCTACCCATCACAGAAAATTTGCACTGCATTTTTACATTTTCAAAAAACTCATTTTGTATGATTTATAATTTTGTTTTCTCATGGGGACCTCAATTTAGGTCCCCACGATGACATGAGTCCCCATGCATCTGTGTGCATTCAGGTATATGTTCCCACTGGTATAGAAAAACATGTGCACACAAACACACACACACACACACACGCTTTATTTTAAATTTTTACTTTTAGTTATTTGCTCATTTTATTTGATATTTGAGTTATTATAATATAGTATTTGTACTTGTATTACAACTATATAATAATAATTTCCTGTATTCTATTTTTTATAGATTTTTATTTTGTATTTGTCTCCAGTTTCCTGGCAACATGGTTATATACTGTATTATAATTTTTTTATATTGATTTAATATATATATATATATAATGTATGTGTGTATTATTAATGGATGGATAGTGAATGGATAGTGTTGTCAAGGATATTGCTTATAAGGAGGGGAATCTTATTATCAAAAATAAAACATCACTATTCCTCCAGTGGTGTCAATAGAGGTTTTATTGAATGATTTCTCTTTTTTTTCTCTAGTCCATTTGCACAGGCACGTATGCAGAGGGCTGTCAGTTATAGACCTTGAGAGGAGGTTTATAGGAGGGGAATCTCATCCTGCCCCTCTCTTGTGCGTTAGTTGGAACTGCCAGCTGAAGGTCAGATGTTTTCATTGCCCCTCTGAACAGGTCCTGACAGCTGCTTGGGAATTTGATTGAGGCAGTAGAAGGGGGTGGATGAGACTTCCAAGTGTGTCTGTGTGGTAGAGCTGAGCTGTCTGAATGCCCTGAGGAATGATGTATAGCCCAGACCATGCTTGATTAGAGGAAAGGGCATCTCCATTTAAACATGAACTTGTTGTTTCCTCACATGTGATCTCTGTTTCTGAGGCTTTTAATAGTCTTTACAGAGGTCAATATCTGATTAGTCTCGCATAGCCAGACCTTTGACTGAACTTCGCTGTCCATATCTAGTCCACATTGTAACTTAAGAACCACTTAAGAATCACTTAGAATCTTAAGAATCACTTAGAAAGGAAGAGCCATCTAATTGGTGTGTAGTGAACAATCACAGTTTTTTTTATGTGCCCCCACCCCTCCCCCCAATATGGGGTAAGATATTTCAGACAATATTTCAGATAAATACATTGACCGATCTTTTGTTAATAAACAGAAACTAGAAAGCAAACAGAAACGGGTGAATATTTATTTCACTCTTTTTACTTCAAAATTTCATTCAGTGTGTTACTTGTCCTTTCTTTGTAATTGTGGAATTTACTAGCAATTTTTTACTAGCGAGTGAAAATTGTTTCTAGACCACATTTTTTTCAGTGCCCTCCTCTTTCCGAGCTCTATTCTGATTGGTTGGTTTTAGATAACTTTACGTAATATCAACCAATCAGATTAGAGCTTGCCAGATCAAGAAAACGCTTTACAGTTTTGTGTGCGTTATAAGACAGACTCGGACAGCACGCCCATGGACCACCCGCTGACCAAGACTAATCACACATTCTTATATTTCCGGATCATTGTCACTGACACCAAAAGCTCCCATCTGTATAGTCATGAGGGCAGCCGGATCCTGCTGGATTATCCTGAGGCTGAATAGGACTGTGAGGGGAAATAAGTATAGCTAAATCCTAATAGCCCTCAGGGAGATGAGGAAATGACTTAGCTGTATTCATAAAGTTTAAGAGATCTCTGCCTTATGCCTCCGTGTGAGTCGGCAAAGACCAGCCTCCCCAGGGAATCACGGCCGGTTCCAGAGGTTGTTTAATTAAGGGAAATCATTGCCCAGCAGAGCGAGCCGGAAGTCATTACTTAATGTTTTAGAGTATGATAGCTCCTCTAACTTCTATCGAAGGTGTTTTAATCATTATAAAGCCTTGAGATATCTCTCTGGGACAAAGAGAGAGATGCTTTCAGCAAGGAGAAAGTAAGTCATACAGATGTGGAACGACAAGATTTTTAATTTTTAGGTGAACTATCCCTTTAAATGATTTGCTAAAATGAATCTGCCCTCGGAGATGAGTAGTCCCACATCCATACACAAGCACGCTTTAACACTGACATCTGCTGTGTAATGCATCTTTATGTTCAGTCTCTTCCCCCGGCCGCAGAATTTAATCATCAGCAGAGGCTGACGATATGAGTAAGTCATCTTACCCCCCGACCAGCAAAGCCGATTGAGAAATCTGCCTCTATTAAGAATATCTCTCAGCCGGCCCACTTCTAATCTGCCTCTCTGGTGTCGCTCGTGGTGAATAATGACAGAAAGCACCTCTGGAAAACAGAATTACAGTGAATTGCAGACCTCAACTACAGCCGGCACCACTGACAGGCGACAACCTAATGATTAATCTTTTTTTTGACAAAAGGGCCTGAGTCGGGATGGAGCCCATTGAAATGTCAGCAGGATTAAGCTGCAGAAGCAGGCCAGTCGTGCCCAGGCTGGGCCGTAGTGCCTTTCTGCTAATCCCAGTGAGGACTGGAGATGTCAGTGTGAGGCGTGAGCCCCATCTATCCCTGGGTCTTTGCTCTGAGAAGGCACGAAAATGAGAATAATTCATCATCATCATCACTGCAGCTCTCCAGCAATGAGAGCATTAGTTTTAGCGTACTGCTCTTACATGTTCATGCAGCCAGAAAGGGAGAAGTGTACAGCTAGGGCTCTGCGCTGTCTTATTTTTTAAGCATGTTAGGCAAACAAATAGAGGGGGGAAGTGGAACCCTGTAGCACTCGCTATATACATAATGAGATGAGACTCCACTGGAGCGGATATCCTGAAGTCATGCATTAATGCTTTAATTAGCATAGCCAAGCAGAGACGCCCAACAAGTTATTGCTCGGTGAAGCACAAACAGAGGAAATCCAATCATTTACACAGCTACTTATTGGACATGTAAAAAAAAGCATACGTTCTTTTATAAGCACAGATATGTATTTTTTGTGTGTGTGTGTGTGGGATTTCAAAGGGATAGTTCACTTAAAAATAAATTCTGTTATAATTTACTCACCCTTTCTCAAAAGAAGATATTGATATTGACTGTTTTTGACCATACAATAAAAGTCAATGGGGAAAAACAACATCTTTCATTGAATGGACATGAATAAAAAGACATTTATACTTAAGAAGAAAGAAAGTCATACAGGTTTGAAACGAAAAATGAGGATTATTAAATGATGACAGAATGTTTATTTTTGGTTGAACTATCCCTTTAAATTGACAATTCTAAAAACAATGAGTCATAAACCAGAAATACATCTCCCAGTGGCTTTCTTGAGAACACAAATTTTGATTATAATTCAGTGAACGGCTGCAGTGTGCAATAAAGCACACAGAATGATGCCAATTGATTTTCTTCCCCTTGTCTGAAAGATTTCTCAATTTTTACCCTCATGGGATCGATGAAGATAAATTATGCTGTTGTTCAAAAATGTACACTTCTGTAATGACTCATAATGATCATAGTGTTAGCAAAAAGCATATAAAGTTAGCTTTTGGCTTAGACAGCTCAAGTGAGTCTTTGCATGCAGCTAGAGTCACATCGGTCGAGTCATTATCATTTGGGTCTTGCCGCAGGGGTGTGGAGGAGATTTGCAGTATCTGCCCCAGGAGAATAACTGTAAAATCCCATTAAGCCGCCTATATTTCCTGAGACAAAACACTTTCTTAACTCAACGCTTTGCTGTGTTTAGGCTCAGATCCTCCTTGTATTCGCTGAGATGGCTAAAAGCCCGTACAGATGTGCCACCCAGGGTTACACATTGTGAATTCAAGCTGCTTGTGTGTTGACAATCAGTTAAAAGAGAAAAACAGGGCAAGAGATTTTTAGGCAGTTAATATTGTGCTTTGTAGTGACTCTCTGAAGTATAATTTTAATGAACTGCATTTATTTCACCTTTGTATGACAGGCCCAGCCCCTTCTTGACAGACGCCTCAGATCTCATTATATGGAATGGTGTATTAGATTGCCTGTTGACCTGAGAAAGGTAGACCAATTATGTGACAGAAAGGCCCATGTGTGGCGTAAATACAGTCTGACTGCAATATTTACCCAAGCAGACAGTAATAATTGAGATAATTAGCCAAAGTGTAGCGGACTGTTGGGCTCCTTCCCATTCTAGCCCCATTCTCAGACTTCTCTGCTTTATCTCGGCTTTATACTTTTGTGTCTTCATCAGTTTTGAAGGCAAATCCTGTAGTGGTGTGGATTAGGAGCTGAAAGGCTGTAATTATAATTGTGTGGAAGTTGAAAGAGCCTGAATTTCCTCCCTCTTCAGAGGCTCTCAGTGAGTTTCAAACACAATCTGATACACTACAATAGAAACTGTGCCTTTATATGGCGGCTCGACTCTCAGAAAAAACACAGGGAACAAGTTCTGATTTGAAAATGAATGTGTTACCTTAATTGCTTAATCTTTTAGATGGGAGATAGGGTTCCTTATGGAACCCAAAGTTCAATCCATCTGCTTAAGAAGGCCCTTTGATCAGCTGGTTTATTAGAGGTAATTAGGTCACTTAGCTGCTTTAGACCTGGGCCCGTATTCATAAAGAATCTTAATGCAAAGAGTAGCTCCTAGTGACAAAATTCGTTTACTCTTAAAATTAACAAAAAAATCCTAGTAAAGAAAAAAGTAATTCAGAAAGCATCTTAACCCTTAAAAGAGATCTTAAGGTCAAATTTGTTAAGAGCACAGATGGGGACTTTTAAGAGGCTTAAGAGTTTCTTTAGTAGCGGAGAAAATGGCAGAAAGACGAAGAGGGAGAAGAAATGTGTTGCAGACAATGGATAACAGTGACTTAATAAGACGCTATAGATTAGATCGTGCAGGGATCATGTTTGTTGCATTAAACCCAACTTTCAAACAAACAATTAAATAGACATGCCAGCAATCAGTGTAATTGGAGAGAGTGGAACAATGTTTATAATTCTAAGCCAATCAAATACCTTATAGGAAATTAACAGCTTGGTAAATAATAAAAGGATTTATATACACTGAAAAAAATTATTTGTTGAATTTACTAAAAAATGTTATCGTAAGTGGTCACAATCAATTTATTTGATCTCAATTTAAACAAAAACACATGCAATTCCCATAAAACGAATTAATTTTTTCAAATTAAAATCAAAAAACTACATTTAAATTATTTAAACGAGCACAAATTAATTATGCTTAATTTAATCGGGCCATAATCATTTTTTTCAGTGTACATATATATAATGTGTGTGTGTGTGTGTGTGTGAGTGAGAGAGAACGGTAAAATAGGACAATTTGCGATGTAATTTCAAAGTGAAGGCTTAGAATAGACCCTATACTTAAAAGCGCTCCTTTTTTCACCTTTTTGGACAACCAACCAATCACAGTCTTCAAAAGACTGTGTCATACGTAGCAACGGGGTCAGCCCCGCCTCTTCACTAAGATAAAAGTTTTTGTATTTTCCTTGCTCAGAGTTGCTCTCAGATCGGTCCCGAATAGCTGTTTAGCTAAGACTCCAAAAGTTTTTAAGCTAAATTAGGAGTTTTCTGAGAGGACTCTTAGAATCTTTATGAATACGGGCCCTGGACTTTAAATCTTTGATGAGTTTTGTAATCTTGATCTGGAATTCAGTCACTTTAAAAATCTCTAAATGCTTTTCCAGTGTAGATAAGGGCTCAGGCTAGATTTGTGAATCGTTAACAAAAGGAAGAAAGAATGTAATAAAGACCATGCTGTTTGATAAATATTTCCTTAAAATGTATTCCTTTTTCAGCTGTAATTTTATCCCTTATGGGAAATGTTTCTCAAATATATTTATATTTTTCTCTCTCTCACACACAGACACACTCACACACACACACACACACACACACACACACACACACACACACACACACACACACACACACACACACACACACACACACACACACACACACACACACACACACACACACACACACACACACACACACACATGTTTGTTTTTGTGAAATGTGAGGACATTCCATAGGCGTAATGGTTTTTATACCGTACAAACCGTATTTTCTATCCCCTTACACTGCCCCTGCCCCTAAACCTAGCCCTCACAGGAGACTGTGCAGTTCACTTTCTGTGAAAAAAAACTTGTTCTGTATGATTTATAAGCATTTTGAAAAGTGAGGACATGGGGAACGTCCTCATATTTCACCCTCTTTTTGTAATACCTATGTCATACCCATGTCATTATACACATTTGTGTCCTGATATTTCACGAAAACATGCCCACACACACACACACACACACACACACACACACACACACACACACACACACACACACACACACACACACACACACACACACACACACACACACACACACACACACTGGTTTCCGTGTTTTATGGGGACTTCCCATAAACGTAATGATTTTTATACTGTACAAACTGTATATTCTATCCCCTAACCCTAAACCTACCCATCACAGAAAACTTTCAGCATTTTTAGATTTTCAAAACACTTTATTTAGTATGATTTTTATTTATAAGCTGTTTTCCCTCATGGGGACAAAACATGTCCCCATAACGTCAATATTTACTGGTATTACTATCCTTGTGGTCCCCATAATGTAGGGAATACCAGGTACACACAAACACACACACACACACACACATGTAGGGTTTTCATGTTTTATGGCGTAATGGTTTTTATACTGTATAAACCGTATATTCTATCCCCCTACACTGCCCCTGCCCCTAAACCTACCCATCACAGGAGACATTCTGCATTTTTACATTTTCAAAAAACATCACTTAGTCTGATTTATAAGATGTTTTCCTGTTTTCCTCACAAGGACGAGGATTTCGGATATTGCCATCTTTGTGGGGACATTTTGTATAACGTAGGGATTACCAGTCCACACACACACACACACACACTCCACACACACTCCACACACACACACACACACACACACACACACACACACACACACACACACACACACACACACACACACACACACACACACACACACACACACACACACACACACACATCACACAGTATATACATACATATATATATATATATATATATATATATATATATATATATATATATATATATATATATATATATATATATATATATATATATATATATATATATATATATTTATTTATTTGTTTATTTATTTTTTTGTCTTTTAAGCTCACCAAGGCTGAATTCGTTTGATTAAAATACAGTAAATCAGTAACACTGTGACATATAATTACAAATAATTTTTGTTCTATTTTTATACACTATATTGCCAAAAGTTCTGTGACGCCTTTACACGCACATGAACTTTAATGACATCCCATTCTTAATACGTAGGGTTTAATATGGAGTTGGCCCACCATTTGCAGCTATTACAGCTTCAACTCTTCTGTGAAGGCTGTCCACAAGGTTTAGGAGTGTGGTTATGGGAATTTGCTGCATGCTTTACACCACTGCATCTGACGCTTTGTATTGCACTTGGTTATGTAAGGCTTGGATGCAGCTGCTCGGCCATGGAAACCCATTCCATGAAGCTCTCTATGCACTGTTCTTGAGCTAATCTGAAGGCCACACAAAGTTTGGAGGTCTGTAGATATTGACTATGTGATTTTAAGTGGCCTACCATTTCGTGGCTGAGTTGCTTTTGTTCCCAATTGCTTCCACTTTGTTATAATACCACTAACAGTTGTCCGTGGAATATTTAGTAGTGAGGACATTTCACAAATGCACAGGTGGCAACCTATCACGGTTCCACGCTTGAATTCACTGAGCTCCTGAGAGCGACCCATTCTTTCACAGTATTTTATACACCTGTGTCCATGGAAGTGATTTGAACACCTGAATTCAATTATTTGGAGGGGTGTCCCAATACTTTTGGCAATATAGTAAATAATTGGATGCAGCAGTTTCGTGATTCCGTCTCATAGAGCGTGTTTGTGTATATTTACTGGTATTACTATAAGCCAGGGCAGAAGAGCTTATCCAAAAAATTTTCTCGCTCAATTTTTTTTTCTCTTAACAGTGTAAATGGGGATTAAATAAGGCATACTGGCATAGTGTCTGGACTTGTGCTGCTGAAAAAAAAAATCATTCACTGGGACCTGCATTGAAGGAATCATTCCTGCTGTGGGTCAAGCTAGACATTAGAAGGTGCAAGTCTTTGAGGTAGAAATTCATCACGTTTTAAATGCCCAGCTTTTTGTGATTTGGAGCACATTTATAATCATTTACAAATGAAAGCAATCTGCTTCCTTTTTATGATTAATAAGCCTTTGGTGTCAAGTGTGCTAGTTGGGACTATCATTCCTGCTTGTGGAGGCGTAGAGTGCGCTGCAGCGATCTGATAGACATCAGGAGGCATCTTGTGTATGCAGAGGGTGAACGGCACAAGGTCAGAGGTACAGCGGTGGGAGGAGATGTGGATAATCAAAGCCAGCAGTGTGGCGTCTCTCTGTGTCAGGTGCAAATGAAGTGGAGAGCTGCTCAGTGAAAATCTCTCTTTCAAAGATTGCTTAGTTTATTTCAGCAAGGTGTCAGGGCTGGGTAGTTTGTGCAGCCAATATAGTTTTAGGAAATGCTTTGAAATGTATACATATTCACCAGAAGAACTCTATAATATCTAATCGATCTCATTCTCTCACAGTCCAAACGTGTAAAATGACACGGTCAATGTAATTGACTGAGATGATTGCGGTGGGCTTTTGTGTCAAATCGTCCTGTGAAAATGAGTACTGAAGTACACCTCTTCATATTGATAAATCTCAAACGCAGGACCTTGGGAAAAAAAAAAAAACTTTGAGAAATTAATGTAATCAACCTTTGAATCTCTCTATAGAATCAGACATGTTTTTGTATCCTCTGTCTTGATGCAATAAGCCCTCGGAGATAATGTGATCCTCAAACAAAGGGAGTGGAAGAGAGGGAGCGGGTGTGAGGGAAGGCAGCGGGCTTACTATCTCACAAGCAGATTAGCACGCTGTCATCGATCACAGTGTGACTTCATACATTATCTCAGCCTGCATCACTGATCCCACTCACAAACTTCACTGGATATGATGCGCGTTGCCACGGCAAGGCCTTGACAGCCCCATAGACACCTCAGCGCTTATGAGGCTCTCCTTATGTTGAGGATTATGGCATTTAGTGGAAATGGGAAAATCTCTTCATCAACAACTTCATCTGAGAATGTTTTTGAAAGTCTCTTTTTTTTCTCACCAAGGCTGCATTTATTTAATAAAAAATACAGTAATATTGTGAAATATTAATGAAAATATTTTAAAATAGTATTTATTTCTCTGATGGTAAACCTGAATTTTAAGCTTCATTATCACATGATCCTTCAGAAATCATTCTAATATGCTGATTTGGAGCTCGATAAACATTTCTTATTATTATCAGGGTCACTTTTGATCAATTTAATGCATTCTTTTTCCGTTTCCTTAATTTTTGTTCTCAAGGCCTGGAAAAATCATGGAAATTATAAAATTTTGACCAAGTCATTGAAGTTTCTATGACTAGAAAGGACTATTTGCAAATCTATTTTCTAAAATATTGCGATTAATGATTTTTGATGGAGTTAATTTGTCAAGAATGTTTCATGTTCATTTATTTACTTGTTTGCTATGTATTCATGTATTGAATAGGCATTGATTTTCAAGTGTCATTACTTCTTAAGTGTCATAATATAACAGGTTTAATAACTTTTTTTTATATCATAAAGAACTGAACATTTAAATACAAAAAAGCAATACATAAAACATTTATAAAGTAAACAAATGTTTCAAATGGAGTAAAGTGCAAAATAATGATAAAGAACTATAGGTATCACTGTACAATAAGGTCTTGTTAGTTAATGTTAGTTAATGCATTAGCTTGTTACAGAAATTATTATTAACATATACAGCTGTTAGTTCATGTTAGCTCAGGTCCATTAAATACAGTTAGAACTTTTGATTTTAATAGTTAAATGTTGAAATTATCTATTTTTAGTTTATTTTAACTAACTGATATTAATTAATAATGGAGGTTTAAGTTTAAGTGTGACCGAACCATAAAGAATAAAAAAAACAAAATTCAAGTATTTAAGTATTTGGTGCTGTGATGAACACCATTGTAAATACAAAAATGTGAATGGCTGTTGGAAATATTTAAATATCTGTTCAGAAACAGAAAATAGTGCAGCAGCTTTGTTTACAGGGTTACCGGGTAACGGCTGCATTTCTGTAGTTCCATCAGTGCCATCTGTTGTCAGTGAGTGAATGTGCATTCCTTTATTCCTTCCGCCATGCGCTTCTCGTCCCTGCTAGGCTTTTTCACATCAGAGTGCACGCATGCCAGTTTCACGCAGCATACAGCGGGGGTGTTGTGTATTTTAACCAGTTGATGGGAAAAGTATTCTTAAAAATGTATTCAGAAAATCTAAATAATTTTGAAATTATAATTATTCACAGTATTTTTAACTGCCCACGATAACAATATTGTGCATATTTATTATTGTGATATATCATATTACCGCATACAGGCACATGTCTAGTATTAAATGTATTATCTGACCTTGCTTTTTCTTTAAAATTGCATGATATAGGTAAAGGCATTGCATTATTATTATTAGTTATATCATAACATTAATACATTCTTTTTTGTAAGAATCTAGAAAACAAAAACTGAGTGGAGAGTCTGGTGCAGTGCAGTGTAGTAGAGGATAATGTATAGCCAGCCAGTATTTTTTGCAAAATAAACCCTTTCAGAATAATACAAGACCACTTTGTCTGGGTTTAATTTGCGATAATGACTGCCTGACTGTACATTATACCCCACTTAACTGCATTGTACCAGACTCTCCTCTCAGTTGTTGTTTCCTATAGATTCTTACAAAAATTCAATTAATAATTGTGGTTTGAAAAAATAATAATGCAATGCTTTTAGCAAGGTCTGAATACCAGAAGCAAAACGGAGCAAATCAGATTGGATTGGTTCTGTGGGTGAACATTTGGGGCTCGATCCTTTATTTACAGCAGATTTACACACTGGCAGCGCTTCAGATCCCATAACTCCACACACTTATGAACTGCTACATGGTATAAGTCTGGTAATCTCCTGCACAGTCTGGAAGAAATTCATATTTGCATCAGTGAATGGGATGAGCTGTGGTTGGAAGCAGCCAGGTGCTTGGCCTCCAGTCTTTGTGACTCTTATATGGTGGTTCAGCTCAGGAAAACTGGAGAATTTGCATTTAAAACCCCTAAGTAAACTTCCAAATGCTGGGATAGGGAAGGTTAGCTTGAGTAAACGAAGACACCTATACAGGACGTTTGAGTCTGTCGGAATAATGATGAATATGACGTACTAGAGTGAGCTGGGCCATTACTCACTGTAATGCCTCCATTACCACCTCAGGGACGGCACCCTGGTTGGGGAGGGGTAGTGTCACCGAAATTTATGCTTCTGATTTGAACACACCCTTGATGGACTCTGGAGGGAAGGGCATTTTGCGCCTTAGTGACATTTTAGTAGAAACCACACAGTGTAAATATCTAGATTCTAACTTTGTCATGAAGTGGAGGGCAGTATAAATGGCATTTTATGAGACCTACTAACATTAGCAGGGAAAAGGTTAAGTAAAGAAACAAATTGTCCTTGGTTATTGAATTTAATGGCATCTCCCCTTAGTTTATAATGACTTGAGTTTTTCAGCGACGTGAAGCCTCAGTGAGTCACATAAGCGTAGAAATGGCAGAGCAACTACGTGTTAATTAATTTCGCTTCTTGCAACGGCTTCTTGCCTCTAGACCCACACAGCTGTCTCTGAGCCTTTACAGGGTGTGGGTTAATACGAAACATAATTGCTTCAAGCCAAGGAGAGGGAATGTATTTACAAATCTTAGAGGAGAAATTAAAATCCCCAGAAGGGGTGAAGCGGCCGAAGTAGGTGAAGCTCCAGGTCACATCCTCCCAAAGTCTGTTCTGATCTCTGAGCAAACAAACTGAGAGCGGAAAGTCATTGTTCTTTGTTTAGAAAAACAGAACAAAAAATGCTAGCAAATGCTCAAGCAGACTGCAAGGACATCAGAACTGAATCACAATTGAATAAGTTGAAGCAGGTTTGAGGACAATCGTATTTGGTTAAAAGCTTGCAGATTTTGCAGGTAGTTAACCTGCTTTTTTGTATTTTATTTTATGCTTTTTATTTGTGTTTTTTTATTTTTATATCTGAATATTTTTTTGTATATTAAGATTTGAAGCAGATTGTTGTCAGTTTGAGAATATTTAGTTTGAACTTGCATATTTTATTTTATTGCACATTTTAATGTTTTGGTTTGGTTTATTACCTTGACAAGCTCCAAAAAGTGCTAAATAAAAATCTGCTTTTGCTGACCATATACTTTCATTTTTAATCAGCAGATCATCATTCTATAAACTGAGTGCTGTACTCATTTTTAAAGCATTTGAAAAGGTTAAAAGGGTGAATTATCTCCTGCCTCCCTGACAGGAACTATTAGTAAGTACTTGAGCTGTTCTGGACGGTCAGAGATTATTGAGGTCTCACTTTATGGTTTTTTAAACACATCAGAGGGTGAATGAAAAGCACAGTTTCTCTTTTTTAGTTACACATCAGATTCTGCAGAATGTCTCAAATGTACTGTACTACACACTGAAGTGAATGAGTAGGATGCTGAAATGATACATTGTATTGTCTGGCAAAAAAAAAATAGAAGAAAAAGATGTACATATCTATACAAGAAATTATTTCAGTTTTTATTTACAATTAGAACAAACATTGATTGCTTGTACTGATGCTTTGCCTAAAATCTTAGAGAAGCACTGTCTCAAAGCCTACAATCCTGTTCATGGTTGTCTAAACAGGCCATGTTCATCTCATTGTTACTTGTTTGCTTCTAGACTGACTCAGTGTGTCAGGTTGTTTTCATCAGGAACCTTGAAAATCCAATACGTTGGTTATCAAATCACATCACTCAAGGGCATCTGCCGGTCAGTGTATCTGGAGAATCGATCAGCTTATCAGTTCAGCTACTTTCATTTACTTCAAGCTTAACACATGTGGACTTCCTCAGGCTCCACGTCTGATTTTCCAGCCTGACACAAGGGCCTCGCCAACTCATATGAGCCTTATCACATGCTTTCTGGTTTCATCTCCCACTTTCAAATGTCACTGCCTCGTTTTTTTTTTTAAAGGGTTGTTTGGAAGAAGATTTTTCTGAAAAAAAAAAAAGAATTGTGATTCAGATAACAATAACTATTTCTAAAAGATATATACATTACCGTTCAAAAGTTTGGGGTCCATAAAAGATGTTTTTTATGCTCACTACGGCTGCATTGATTTGATCAAAAATAGAGGGAAAAAGCATTAATGTTGTGAAATATGATATGATGGCAAATATCAAGTCTTCCGTTTAACTCGGACCTTCAGAAATAACTCTAACATACTAATATATACTGCTTAATATTTTTGTGGATTGATTAAAAAAAAAAAAATCAGGATTCTTTGATGAAAGTGAAAGTGATTAATAGAAAGTTCAAAAGAACAATTAAAAAAAAAATAATAATATTTCAATGCATCCCTGCAGAATAATAGTTGGGTCATTCTGTGTGAAATAAACCAAATTTCAGAAACTTCCCTGGCAAATTTTTTATTTTGTTAATTTTTTTTCTGAAGAAAGACAAATAGTGATGAAAGCTAACATATTACATGTCATGGATTAGGGCTGGATGATATGACCTAAAATCAAAACATTTTACCTCGATTACGATTAATGATCAAATTTTTTTTCTTTATTTTTGCCCTCATTCACTGACAAGGTTTGTACTTAACAGCTCTGTGGCTGAAGCTGTGGGTTGTAGTTACTTCTAAAGTAGAAAAACCTATGCTATGTTGAATTTCTACGCCACTTTAGTTATAAATCATGACAGCATTGACTTTCTGCGCTCCTGAATGTTTCTCTGCACACGTGAACTTCACTGTATGTGTGTTGACTCTGTTTGAGTTAGCCTCCATGTTGCTTCCATGGAGCTGACTACACACACAGTAGTATGTTTTTAAAGGGTTAGTTCACCCAAAAATGAAAATTCTGTCATTAATTACTTACCCTCATGTTGTTGGACACCCGTAAGACCTCCGTTCATCTTCGGAACACAAATGAAGATATTTTAGTTGAAATCTGATGGCTCTGAAAGGCCTGCATTGGCACAATGCACGGTTCACTCTCAAGACCCTTAAAAGGTACTAAAGACGTCGTTACAAAGTCCATCTCACTACAGTGGTTCTACAATAACTTTATGAATTGGCGAGAATAGTTTTTGTGCACAAAAAAACCCTAAATAACGACTTATATAGTGATGACGATTTCAAAACACGGCCTCATGAAGCTTCGAAGCGTTATGAATCAGTGAGTCGAATCATGATTCGGATCGCGTGTCAAACCGCCAAACTGCTGAAATTTGGCGATCCAAACTGCTCATTAGGGGAAAGTATTGGCAGGATAAAAAAAACCAAAATAACCGACATGGGAAAATGACTTCGGTTAGAGGTTCTGAATTTCTGTATCGGTTTCGTTTTACTTTTCGATTAATCGTCCAGTCCTATCATGGATGTATATTTACTGAGTAACCCACTAATAATGCTGCCATAAAGTCTTTCTAATGTCATCCCCAGTTATTTGGCTTAAACATTGGATTACTCAATAAATATATACATCCATGACATTTTATATTTCAGCTTTTTTCTTCATTTATGTATCTCTTTCTGCAGAAGTTTTTAATCAAAATTAAAATTAGCCAAGAACCTCTGGTTGAGTTGACAAAGAATGACCCAGTTGTAATTTCTTTGAAAACAACAACAACAACAAATTAAAAAACATTTTAGCAGCTAAAGTCCTTTTGTCCTGCTCTTGTTTGCAGAAAAATATTTATTTATATGAAAGACTCATTTGCAGTCCGACAAAATTATGCAGACAGATATTTTTCATACGTGTATGTTAAAGGGGTCATGAACTGCATTGTTTTATAATGTTTCCTGTGGTGCACTTAGTATGATTTTTACATTTAAAAAAATCATAATTTAGAAATAAAAGGCATTTTTCTATATTTTAGCCCTCTGATTTGAACGCTCAGTTTGAAGGGGCTGCTGTGAGACTTCATTGTAAACACCCACTGCTGGGATTTACTAATGTCTTTGCATATGAAATAGCTATAGTATTAGCACATTTTTACTATTACAGCTCTCAAGGTTAACCAATCGTGAAAAGTGTTGATTATAGCATTATATTTATATCTATGGCATTATATTCAGATCGTGGCATGAAAAGTTGCAGTGATGAGCATTGTAGCCGATCACAGACATGTTGAGCGCATGAATGCAGTGATCTCGTCATTGCAACTCGATTTCTGCACTCTCACGAATGTGAGAATAACAATGTAAATAAGAGATTAGTTGATTATTACGGGAGTTTTGGCACAAGTCCAGAGCTCAGTCACCAGTGAACTCACGCTGTTTGATTGACAGCTCCAGCAAATGTAAAGGGAGCTTTCTTTGATCACTTTCTATGTATAATTTAATCAGTTTAAATACCAGATTCTTTTCATCCTACTAAGAGAAACTATGTGAAGTTGACGTTTAGTCACTGGTTTGATTTACTGACACATACTGTAGACAAACAACATCTGACTGTACATGAATGATTACACATCAGAAATCACTGATCACAGATCAGGCATTAGAATTAACACGGTTACTTGCATGTTGTCACATTACTGTCGAGTCCATATCGTAAAAAAAGTCTGTTTGCAAAGCCTGTGCCGAAATTCCGACTGATTTACCAAAGAATCCACAGTGAAATGTATGAATGCAAATAAACAATGCTCAACTGAGACATTTACATTATTGAAAATAAATAACCACATTCCTAGCATTAGGATCGTTTGGAAGGTAATGCTATTTTTAGCCTAGTGAACCACTGATCGCTCTTCTCTCCTTGTCATCTCACTAACATGCCAGTGGGCGGAGCCAAAGTTGCAATGATGAAGTAGTCTTTCACTTATATAGGCAGATTCCACAACGAGTCGCTGGGCTTGGTAACGATAAAAGCTGTTTTTGGACTAACAAGGAAGTTTCAGTTCTGAAACTTGCAGGATATTTTTATAGTATGATGACCCCTTATATGTCATAATTTCAAGGACAATTTGTTTCTCAGTTCATGACCCCTTTAAAGTTCTTTGCTTCAAGATGGCATTCCTCAGAACAATGAAAAGCACAAAGATGAGACGCACCTCCTCTCTGGCTCAATTGTGCTCTTGCTCTTTGCACCTCATTGGCTCACCACGTCTAGTCTCCCAATATCACAAATGATGGTAATAGTGCTTGAATCCACAATATGAGATGATTTATGGAGGAGTTAAATATATGTTGCCTTTCTTCGATTGAGGGAGTGTTTACTGTAATGTGAGCAGCACGCTTGCCTTCTTTGGGTACATTAAGCATCCTTTTGCTTTGTTTGAATATAAACTAGATTCAGTTTTTTGACTCCACCAGCATTCGGGAAGCTAATAAGATCTCTCTCTTTTTCTCCCTCTCTTTTCATGAATGCCTGCGGACACAACTTAGCAGGTGAGTGAATTCATTACAAATTCTTTTGAATTGCAACTTTCACACCTCGTCTTTCCAGAACTTTTCATCTACAGGTTTTTTTTATTAAATTAATGTCAGAGTGTCAAACTGCCCTATAATTTAAACATCTACAGTACATGCCACATTTTCCATATTTATCCCGCCTTTCTTACTTTGGCCATCCACACGATAGTGAGGTTAGAATGCGCTGTATAAAATGCCACATCAAGGGCAAAACTAATCAAATGGTTGCCATGGGGCCTCTGCGTCTGTGCCTATGCTTTTCTGAAGAATCCTGATTCGGCCCTCTATGAAATTACTTCCCTTAAACCACAAATCATTGCCTCACCTTCAGCTGGCAGCTCACGGCTATCGCTGACAGCTGAGGACGGCACTGGAAGTGCTACAACAATTTAATCTCCTAACTGAAAACTAAACTCCAGCCCTGCGCACATAATCACGCATGCTAGCGAGATGAGGCCTGCTGAGCGAAGGAAACTTTGCGCTCGCATGTCTGGATGTCTTGCTTTTATTTTCCGTGTCTCTTTCTCCTTCTCTCTCTCCAACTTTAACCTTTTTCTTTTAAAAATTCATGAATAAAGCTACAGGTCATACAAATGCTAAGCTTTCTGAGACAGAGGGAGAATAATGCAGTCTTAAATCCACTGCAAAATGCACACAAGATCATATTATCGTGCTAGGAGAGTTCCAACAGGTCTGTGAGAAGATTTTGAAGGGCGATATATAAAGTGAAAGTGTTGAGGCATGTGGCACATTTTCAAGGCTGTGCACCTGTATTGCCACCAAACTGCAAAGTGCCATCTGTCAGTCAGCTCTCACAAAAAACTTTTGTTGAATAAACGCTAAACATGGAGACAGGGCAAAGCTGGGTAATTACGAATCAGAGCTAATCGGAGTGACTAAATGGATTTGTAACTATGTTTACTGTCTTGAGCTAAACCTTGGGATTGTTAATTACGTTATTTGCTTTTACTAATGGGTAAACAACACAAGGCCTACATGTGACCAAAACTCCAGGTACTCCACTGGTTTTTAGCCTCATATTGCGCAGTAACATTTGAGAATTAAGTCATTTTTGTGTGTGTGAACGCCACCAGTTTTGTATTTGGACAATAGATGTTTGTCAAGAAATTTGTATCATTAACATCCAATAAACAACACACTGTGAAGATAATAGTTTATAATTTAGAACCATCATCACAGTGTGTTGTTTATTAGCTGTTAATGATTTCACAAGACTTTCGCCATTCAGAAAGATCATTACCGTAATGAGCCTTTTATTTAAGCTAATCAGAGTCTTATCATCCTTGTATGACATTTAGGCTTCATTATCCACTAGTAGAGCACAATGGTTATAGTGTCTCATTACACGTGCTCTGGAATACTTGATACTGATTGGCCAATTGGCGCATTCGTCCGTTTATATTATATGATATTATATTACTAAAGAATTTATCACACAGGGGAATTGCCATATTTAGGGATCCTTGTGATTAGAGAGATTGAAAACCCCTGCTATAGACGGTTCATAGTTCATAAGCAATAAATGAACAATTAATTTAGATTGTTTTATGCTCTCTGTAGCCAATAATTGATCATACAAACACACACAAGTTTCCATGTTTTATAGGGACTTCCCATGGACTTATAAGCTGTTTTCCTTATGGGGACCAAAAGAAAATGTCCCCATTAGGTAAAAAGGAACTGGTATTACTATCCTTGTGGGAACATTTGGTCCCCATAACCGTGTCACATACCGTGTTTATAGTATAATATAATAAAATATAATCATTATCTGAAATAAAAATAAGTATATTTACATTTTATTTCCGCAACATTTCTAATTACTGCCAAAATAATTGCTACTGAAATAACTAAAACAAAATAAAACAAAATTAAAATCTAAAACTATATAGACATATTTCACAAAAATAATATAAAAATGACAAAACACACAAAAAGCTAAATGACTCAAATAAAAATAAAACAAAATATAATAAAAATAAAGTCTAATTCAAAATATGAACAAAAACTATAATAGTATATAAATTATGCTAAAATTACATATTTTTTTTTATAGAGAAAAGGTTTAATAAGGTCTATAAGGTTTTATAGAGAACCGAAAATCAATCAATCGAATCATTCAGAAACCTGCACTACTTTCATGTAATATTACTGTAATATTTTTGCAGTATTGTTGCTATAGGCTGACTGTTTTGTACTTTGTAGTGGACAATTTTTTCCTCTTAGTAAAAGTTTTAAGACAAGACAGCAGGAATATGAATTAGCATGCATCCATAGAGGCGCAGACAGCTGTGTTGCCGATGAAAGACAAAGGCGTTTGGGTTAAGTGTGTATGCTGTAATAAAGTGATGAGGTGAGACCCGTGCACTTCTATTCTGGAATAACCTCCCCTGCCTGGACATCTTGACATTTCTATTGGCGAGAGGGAGAGGGCAGCTGCAGAAGTGGCACTGGGGGCTGCAGATCATGTTTATTATTTCCTGGGAAGTG
Organism: Gobio gobio; assembly: GCF_949357685.1. Taxonomy (NCBI): domain Eukaryota; kingdom Metazoa; phylum Chordata; class Actinopteri; order Cypriniformes; family Gobionidae; genus Gobio; species Gobio gobio. The sequence continues at coordinate 32,088,836 of NC_137114.1, read as the reverse complement.
ATTTCTTCTCCCAGCCGCTTGTGGAGAGTAAACCACACATCACTTACTGTCAGCGCTCCAGCTCCCGCCGCTGCTCCTCCATCACCCCTCTCCCTCTGTTTATTTATTCAGCCTTCTTTTCCCGCTCCGTCCGTGATGTTTGGAACAATCCCGCGGAGAGTTTCCCCTCCGTCGCTTTTAATTGAGGCCGTAGGTAAGGGCACGCGCACAAACAGGAGGTGACGCGCAATCTTCCCAGTGAAATGGGCCTGTGTCCGTGTGTGAGAAGTGTTTGTGCTCCTATAATCTCTAGTTTAGTGCCTCATCTCTCTGTCTCTCTTTTTCTCTGGGCCCTATCTTGCACCCAGCGCAATTGACTTTGTACACCGACGCATGTGTCATTCCTATTTTGCACCCGCGCAAAGCGCGCCTTTTCCTCCACAGAAGCACGTCGCTAAACTAGTGAATGAACTTGCGCTCCCTGGGCGGTTCAGCGCAAAAAAGGAGGCGTGTTCCGGCGCAAACAATCCCTGGTGCTATTTTGCTGTTCCATTAAACATCCATAAAAGTGCATCTATCCATCATATCTGCTCAACACGGCTGCAGGGGGTTAATAAAAGCCTTCTGAAGCGATGCGTTTGTGTAAGAAAAATATCCATATTTAAAACTTTATAAAGTAAAATATTTAGCTTCCGGCGGACCGTCTTCTGTATTCAATTAACGGAAAAAGTGTAGTGCCTCTCGTAGTTCAAAATGCTTACGCTACGTCTGAAGAGCGTAACTGGTGTGCAATGTCGTCAGACGTAGTGTAAGAATTAAAAATTTAGTAAATATAATCTTAAGATTTAAGATATTAGGTTAAAGTTATTTGGCTTGCTGTCCACTGATGAGGGGCTCGATGAAGTAGCTTCAACTTGAGCTCTGATATACCCCCATAGTGACTAAATACAGGATATGATTATGTAGGGTAGGTACCAAAAGATAAAGGTGGAGTTGGGGAGGTGGTGGGATGCTGAAACACCTGAGACTGAGGAGAGGTAAGCAGCTGCTTATATACTCTGGCTGTTGGCTGTTGATTGGACGATTAGATGGGCTCGCTCCTCCCTTAATTACACTCAAAAAATGAACTTTCACTGTTGTTAGTTGCACTCAAATCATCCTTGTTCACATTACTTAAAAAACTCATGTAACTAAATGAACTTAAATTGACTGAGTTTCTACTAAAAATGAGTATTGTCAGCTTTACTTAATAAGTGTTTGTTCGGTCAACTTAACATTGCTGAGTGAAACGAACAAACTGGGTAGTGTATCTGTAGTTCCTAGCATGCTTTGCAAGGGACTGCATTAGGAGAGTAATTTAGGAATTAAAGTGTTATTTTATGTTTTTCAGTAAAGGGAAAGATGTTGTTAGTTTATGTTAGTGTTTAATTTTCAGCTATGTTGGACATTTAGAAGAGTTTCTGTAATTGTGTGGTTACCATTATGCAGAAGAGTGGTGCCTGTGTTTAGGCTGTGGGCACTCACATACACACATTTATTGGATGGACTTCCTACCCTCCATTAAGTTATTTTTGCCTTTTGTTTCTTTAAAGTTAGTTTTCAACTTACACTTGTAGAGCAAGTAGTTAATTTAATAAGGTAAATTAAATTGATAAATGTGTTCACCTAAAATAATAAACTTTTATCAATTTAACATAACATTATTAAGTAAACTGCACATATAAATAGTATGTAACAGTGACAAATTCAAATGGTTTGTATTTACTTAAAGACATTTTGTCAGCTTTACTTGACTTTCTTTTGTTCATATAACTAAATTGTTATTTGTAAAAATAACAATATAGTTGTGTGGAACCACCTGACGCTGCTTTTTTGAGTAAATTCAACAAGTCATTTTTTTGAGTGTACGTTTAGGAACTTCACTAACATTTGCTAAACTGTTGTAACAAAATATTTAGATGTTTTTCACCATGGAAATGTTTGTTTTATAAAAATGTTGGTTTTTTTCCGACTTTTTTGTTGACCAACTGCTTCCTATGCTATACAAGAATGTCAGTTGTGTCTGTGTATCACTGAGCATTTTAACCCTTAAATGCATGACTGTTTCGCCAAACATTCTTACATATTCGGGTCTTTAGCGACCCAGATCTACATCTAACATGGATAGATCTATACCTGTCGCGATAATATATAAAACTCCTGACAACTTTTGGAGCTTGGAAGGGTTCAGTTTGAGCAGATGTTTTATACCATCATCACTGTCCTCATCAGAACTAATTTCCCAGTACATTCTGCATCTGGATCATATTCGCGATCACACGCATTTTCTCAAAACTCATTTTCAACGTCTTGAAAATAAATATTTTGATCACTGACAGCTTCCTTCACCAGATCCATCATCAAGTGACAGTGACACTAATATTTGAATGTGTTCAATACTTGCTCTGCAGTAAATCGCAGAGCCATTTCAAGTTTGCAGATTATAATTATTATTGTTTCGTTTTCAGTTGCAGTAAGTGTGAGTGAAACGTCACTTCATCATATCAGACATTGCCACCTTGTGGAATAAAGGTGAATTGCAGTTATTTCGTCATTATAGATTCATTTATTATTGTGCAGAAAAAAAAACACGTACAATCTTACACACCTCGGGTCGTTAGGGACCTTATACAATTTTGACCAAAAACTTGTGGAAAAATAAGCATTCAATTATATATATTTTTTTCTTGTTATATTGTTTAAAATGGATCGATTGAAGAATATTAAGAAGGTTGATGTCTAACTTTAAAAAATGAATGAGGAGGAGGGTAGTGAATGACGTCTCGGGTCGCTAAAGACCCGAGGTATGGATTTAAGGGTTAAATACAGATTTAAAATACAAATTTAAAATACAGATCAGACAGGTTCTGGGAAAAGTCAATACTGTAGTACACAAAAAGAAAATGAATGTGTATTTATACAGTACAATATTTTTACAGTTGCTTGTTCATTTTTAAACACTCTTTGACTATTTTCTTTCTCTAACACATACATAATATTCTTACACATCTTCCTATTGCTCTTCCATGATGAGAATTTTCAGTTTACATGTAACACATTTCTACAAATAAAAAACAAAGTATTGTAAAAATACAAACGTGTTTCTACAGTACTGATGTAGCTGCTGCTGTTCAGAGTTGTGATGATATATATTTGGTTTTCAAATTTGATGGGTTGATTGATAAGATTGTGATTCATTACAACGGGCAGGCCATTTGCCAATTTAGCAAACATTACAAACATTCCATTTCATAAATGCAGAGGTGGAAAGTAACTAATTACAAATACTTTTGTTACAGTACTTGAATACATGTTTCAATTTTTTTGAAACATAGCTATACTCACAAGAAGAAAAAATTCTCGCCATACACTCTAAAAAAAAAAAGGTTCTATATGGCACCAAAAATGGTTCTTGGCTCGTAATCATAGGGGAACCTTTTTTAGTGCTATAAAGCACCAATTTTGGTGCTTCAGTGGTTCTTCAGCGGTTCTTCAGAGGTTCTTCACCGGTTCTTTGACTAAGGTGCTATATAGCACCTCTGAAGAACCACTGAAGCACCAAAATTGGTGCTATATAGCACTAAAAAAAGGTTCCCCTATGATTACGAGCCAAGAACCATTTTTGGTGCCATATAGAACCTTTTTTTTTTAGAGTGTACCTTCAGTCATAATATGCTTTTTAGTAAGGAATTTGGTCTGCTGAAGTGGCACTTGAGTTTTATGCCTTCCCATTAGAATAATTACTAGTAGATATAAGCCCAGCACTTTCATTAAAAACAAGATTACTTCAATTATTTCTCTTGACGTTTGTAGCAAACATTAATGGTTCAGTGGGTTTATCAAAAGGTTGGTGAAACTTTTCGGTGGGTTCTTTTCAGAAACAGACTGGCTGGAACATTTTTAAATACATCCTTATCTAGGCTGACTGCAAGCATAACACGATTAATACGTGTTTATGGTGCAAGAACGCATTTGCTTCTGACAATCAGTTCTGCAGCATCGCTTTTAAATCCGATATTCTAACTTCTCCGGACGAGTCTCTTCCCTTGTGACTTCCCCGTGCTGCGGCAAGGGCAGGCTAAACCATCGATCGCGCTCTGATGACATTTGGATTACATCCAGGTGGGGCCCTTTAGTGAATGTCACCAGAGGCTCTGCGTTTTGCAACTGCCTTATTTGAGAAATTGTCCCTGGAGTTTCATTTGTGTCAAATTAACAGTGAGTCCAAAGCCAATCCATAAAGATGAATGGCATTCTGCCGAAGCCAGGAGCGCCGGCGAATTAAACAGCCTATATTGTTGTTCTGACACTTCAGCAGATTGGCATCCATAATCAGATGCACTGTCAATTTGCGTTCCAACTGGGAGATATCACGGCGGTTGATGTTTTTCGACCGCGGCGAGAGGGAAAAGTTTCCTTCCAGTCGAGAGCTCCCTCATCTGCAGGTGTTTTGCCACCCATGGGTGTGCAGACGTCTGAAGGATAGAGGTTTGCGGTGATGACTGTGAGGAAATCTGTGATTGAATCAGTTCTGGGCTTGTCATGGTTATCTAGATGTGTCGGGGAAACGCGGCCTCTCTCCTCGCAGGTGTCGCTTGTCCTTCATGTCTGTCTGCCAGATAAAGCACGGCTGCCTGCCACATGACACAATTACACCTCACCACATCGATGGGACCCTGTCCCTCATCTCCTGACGGATGACAAGATATTAAGTGCTGCATTCAGAAAACTTTTTAATCAATGATAAGTTGATCTTCAACAGTTTTATCCCCTCTCATAGTCAGTTTTTCCTGTGACGTGCAGAGGAATGTTGTTCTGAATTTATGCAGATAACACACAGACACAGTCACGCCGAAATTACGGCAGCGGTAATACCCGCCCGAGGGTGTGCTCTTACCGTTCCAGCATATTGTTTGTCATTTAGTTCTTATTTCTGATGCATGGCAAACTTTGAGCAGGAGTTTTAATCACATTTCTGGAATATTTTTTCCTTTATTTCTCTCTCTTCTAATCATCAGCCTTCCATAAAGCGCCCTCAGACATTGTAGTTTCTGGGGAGGGGTTGCTGCGTGTTTATTGGATTATTCCCATGGTCAATTTTCCTTTCTTCACACTGTACTGATTAAACTTCCACTTGGGAAATCAAGAGAAAGCAAAACTGTGACAGGAAAACAAAACACCGGATTAAAATGACAAAACTTCCTTTCCCTTTCTTTCCTTTTTCTTTCTTTCCTTTCCTCCGTTTCCCCTTCCTTCTTTCTTTTCTTCGGTGTATTCCTTCCTTCAACTTTGTTTCTTTCTTGCTTGCTTTGTTTCTTTTCTTTTCCATCCTCCATTACTTTTCTTTTTGTCTTTCTTCATTGTTTCTTTTATTCCATTATTCCTTCTTTTCTTCCTCGTTTCTTTCTTGATGTGTCTTTTCATTCAACTTTCCATCACTCCCATCTTTTTGCTTTCCTTCCTTCCTTCCTTCCTTCCTTCCTTCCTTCCTTCCTTCCTTCCTTCCTTCCTTCCTTCCTTCCTTCCTTCCTTCCTTCCTTCCTTCCTTCCTTCCTTCCTTCCTTCCTTCCTTCCTTCCTTCCTTCCTTCCTTCCTTCCTTCTTGCTGTTTCTTTTCTTCTATTTATTATCTTGCCTTCCAGCTTTCCTTACCTCCTTCCTTTATCTCTTCCTCCAATTTCATTTTCTTCATACCCTTCTTCTTTTGTTCATCTTTCTCTCTTTTTTTCCATTCTTTCTTTTTACTTCTTACATTCCTTTCTTCCTTCTTTGTTTCTTCCTTCTTTTTTCTCGTTATTCCTTCCTTCCTTCCTTCCTTTTTGTTTCTTTTCTTTCATTCTTTCTCTTTCTGTCCTTCCTACTGTTTATTCTTTCCTTCTTGGTGTTTCTTTCCTTCCATGCTTTCTCCTTCCTTCCTTTCTTCCTTCCTTCCGTCCGTCTAGCTGTTTCTTTTCTTCTATTTATTCTCTTGCCTTCCAGTTTTCCTTCCCTCCTTCCTTCATCTCTTCCTCCAATTTCATTTTCTTCATACCCTTCTTCTTTTGTTTATATTTCTCTCTTTTCTTCCATTCTTTCTTTTTACTTCTTATATTCCTTTCTTCCTTCTTTGTTTTTCCTTCCTTCCTTCCTTTTTGTTTCTTTTCTTTAATTATTTCTCTTTCTGTCCTTCCTACTGTTTCTTCCTTCCTTCTTGGTGTTTCTTTCCTTCCATGCTTTCTCCTTCATTCCTTCCTTCATTCCTTCCTTCCTACCTTCCTTCCTTCCTTTTTGGTGTTTCTTTTGTTGCATTCTTTCTCTTTCCTTCTATATTTCCTTCCCTCCTTCCTTTCCCTCCTCCTCCACTTTCCTTTTCTTCACCCCTCCCTTGTTTTCTTGAATCTTTTTGTTTCCTTCCATTCTTTCTTTTTTTATTATTTTCTTCCTCCTTTGTTTCTTCCTTCTCTTTGATTTAGATTTTTTCAATCATTCCCTTTTCCTTCATTCCTCCCTCCCTACCTTCTTGCTGTTTCTTTTCTCCCATTCTTTCTTTCCTTCCAACTTTCCTTCCCTCCTTCCTTTCCCCTTTCCTCCACTTTAATTTTCTTCATTCCTTCACTGTAAAAAGATTACTGTGAAAAATACAGTAACTTGCTGGCAGCAATTAGCTAGTAAGTTGCTGTATTTCATTTCACAGTATTCTTACTGTAAATGTAATCGCAGTAACTTTAAAATTACTGTAAATTTTTTTACAGTAATAATCACAGTACTGTATTTCATAACTACTACTGTAATGGGGATTACTGCATTAATTTTGTGTACTGTAAAATAAAGACACTGTCACAAATGCCATTTATTTTCTCACTTTTAATTTCAAAAATTCATAAAATAAAAATAGTATAGCATCATTTTTTTCAATGTTACAATTTTTCTGTGAACATTTAATTTAATCATTTTTCTGAACATACAAAAAACACTTTTCTGAACAAACAAAACAATCAATATTTATTAAAATGTTTGGATAAAATTACAAATGTATAAAAATGTAATGATTTAAAAACAGCAGGATTTCAAACCTATATATTTTCTGAACATATAATTTTTTTTCAATGAGTTAACATTTCTCTGTGAACAATTCATTTCATTTCAACGCTTTTCTGAGCAAACAAAACAATCAATATGTATTCAAATGTTTGGGTAAAATTACAAATCTATAAAAATTAAATGATTTAAAGGGATAGTTCACCCAAAAATTTGTATTGTGTCATCATTTACTCACCCTCAACCTGTATGGATTTCTTTCTTCTGCTGAACACAAAGAAAGATATTTTGAAGAATGTCGGTAACCAGACAGTTGATGGGTCCCATTGACTTCCATAGTATTTTTTTTTCCTACTATGGAAGTCAATGGGACCCATCAACTGTCTGGTTACCGACATTCTTCAAAATATCTTTCTTTGTGTTCAGCAGAAGAAAGAAATTCATACAGGTTGAGGGTGAGTAAATGATGACACAATTTTCGTTTTTGGGTGAACTATCCCTTTAAAAATAGCAGGATTTCAAACCTGAATATTGTTTTTCTCCAAGAAGTTTTTTTTTTCTTCATAACTATTATTCTTTTAAAACTTGACCTGGACTTCCTGGGCTGGAGTCTTCTACCCTGTAGAGGAAGAAATTCATTATTAATATAAAAGTTTAAAAGCAAGACAGATGGGTTGATGACATATACATAAAAGTTTTAAATAAATATTAGTATTTTTTTATATGCTTTGTTGGTGGTTTGTGGAGTAGCATCCCCCACATCTTTATTTTATAGCTTGAATAAAGATGTAAAATGTAAATTTATTTTCGTTAACACAAACTGTAACATCTGTAAAAATAACAACCTATTTTTAAAAGATAAAATGTAAATATTCTTATATTCGACTCTTATTAGACAGTATTGGTTTCTGTCATTTGCCATTACTTTAATATTTAATAACTGTCTTAATATTATAAAATTGTACATGAATATCCCACATTTCTGCCACAATACCATGTTTACAGTTAGAGATAAAACTGTGAAATTTATGGTAAATGTTTGTGAGTTGTGAATGGAAAAATATTCTAACTGGCTGGTGTTGTCACACAATGTTCCACCTGTTTTTCATGTCAGTGTTGTTGAATCACCTTGTGTTGACGCTGTAAAACTGCATGATTTGAAAATGATGCTTGGCAGGCCTAAAGGGATAGTTCACTTTAAAAGGAAAATGCTATTATCATATACTCAGCTCAACCTCAAGTTGTTTCGAACCTGTATGAATTTTTTTCTTCTGCTGAGCACAAAAGAGGATATTTTGAAGAATGTCGGTAACCAAACAGTTAACTGGAGCCAGTGACTTCCATAGTATTTTTTTTCCTACTATGGAAGTCACTGGCTCCAGTTAACTGTTTGGTTACCGACATTCTTCAAAATATCCTCTTTTGTGGTCAGCAGAAGAAAGAAATTCATACAGGTTTGAAACAACTTGAGAGTAAATTTTAAAGTGAACTATCCCTTTAATAGACAAGTTGCGGGCCACCTCTGACTTTCAACCACCAACTACCCACCCAAACTGGCTTCCAGTTATTCCAAGGTAACAATTAAAAGTCTCACCTGGTATTAGTTGTTCTGCCAGTCATACTCAATGAAGTCCCTGATGAATGATGCCACGTGTGGATTGAGGCAATCGTTTTTTTTTTTAGACCACCTTCCCAGTTCGTCTGCTAATCTGGACCTTTGAAAAAAAAAAAAAAAATGACGTTATAAATGTAATTTCGCCAGATAAGACAAATATTAATACAATATATGCTCCCAAAAGTCGGGAATGGCACTTCTAATTAGGCTATTAACAATCTAACGTTATAGTTTCTGCAGCTTGAAGGCAATGAAGTTCAGAAAAATCATGAAATTATTAAAAATATGTTAAGTAACGTAACTTAGCTGCTACGTTAACGTTAGGCTACCTCTAGCTGCGTTTTCTCGGCCCGCTTAACTTCAATGTCTGATTCCTCAGTCGGCAACAGCAAGCAAGAGAAAAAAACGAGAGATTATTAAACGGCTACCGCGCCAATAAATACAAAAAATTACACCATTTTAAATTAATGTCATTTCACAATGCTAACGTTAGACTTTAATCAAATTAAAGACGTTAAAAATTTAATGTTGCCGGATAAGACAAATCTTAATACAGTACAGCCCATGCCATGCTCCCACAAGTTTGAAAAGCATTTCACCAATCTCGTTGGTTTACGTTCAGAAAAATCATGATGAATCACTATGAAAAATAGGTTAAGTATTAGGCCTAACGTACCTCAGCTGCGTTTTCTTTCAGCTCGAGACCGTCGAGAGTCGGCAGGCTAGGCTCACTGCCGCAGCCTCACGCGCAAGTGGTGACAGAAAAAAAAGTGATCATATTATGTACCAAAAGAGATCACATACACAATTCCAATTTAATTTTTATTTAACAATGCTATAAACTAATGACGTTATCAAATGTTGCCAGACTAGAAAATATATCGAAATCATGCAGAAATATATATTTGTGGTAATAAAATTATAAAATGCACACAACATGAGACGTTTACTACGAAGTGTGCTGCTCATTACTCTTTTCTCTCTCAGTGCACTCTTAAAGTTGAACAAACAGGTGACTTTACAAGAATAAACTTTGGAAATAAATTATGTTACCTTTCTGAAGTAAAAAATGCAGATGAAAGTGGGAAATCTCGTAGCTTTCCTTGGCTGAAAAAAAATCTTCTAGAAATTGCTGTATTGTGATTCACAGGGAAAAAAAAATTACTGTAGAATTTACCCACCGTTGAAAAAAGACCATGATGCTTTGCAGATCTACAGCAACATGCTGTATACAGGTTCTACAGTAAGTATTTGCTCATTTTACAGTAATAATGCTGTGAAAACTACAGAAATTTGTTACAGTGTTTCTTTTCCATTCTTTTCTTTCTTTCTTTCTTTCTTTCTTTCTTTCTTTCTTTCTTTCTTTCTTTCTTTCTTTCTTTCTTTCTTTCTTTCTTTCTTTCTTTCTTTTTTATTGTTCCATTCCTTTCTTCCTTCTATGTTTCTTTACTTCCATTTCTCCCAGTTTATTTCCTTCCATCGTTCCTTCTTCTTTTCTTGCTTTCTTGTCCAGGAAGGAAAATGGAAGGAAGGTAGTAAGAAAGGAAGGAAAATAGGAAGAACGGGGAAAAAAGCAAAAATAGGGAAGAAAGGAAAGAGGAAGAATGGAAGAAAATAAATAACAAAAGGAAGAAAAGAGTGACAGAAATTTGAAAGGACAGAGAAAGAAGAAACAAAGCAGCTTCCTTCCTTCTCAGTTGGACTCTTATATTTCTGATACTTCCTCAAGTTCAAAGGTTGCTGTCCTGCTCATATTTAAAGACTGCAGGTTGTCTCCCTGTCATTTCACTTGACGTCTCCCTGATATTCCCTCCTTCCACTCCACTGCACACACAGATTTCACACCTGCCACCCCTGTAAGGTGGACACAGAGTGCTAACACATCTCACTGCCTCCCTTTGAGGCTAGCCATGTATGGAGAGGCTGGCTAAAGGTTGATTGACATGCGACAAACCATAGCTTTGGCTATCTGTCATTTAATAGCTTATTATAAAATGTAAAGTAACCTTGCGCCTTTACATTCAGCATGTTTAATATTACCAATATTGAGAACATTAGCAGTTTTGCTCATGCCGTTTTTACTTTAATGTGAAACACCATTACCTCTAGGCTATTTTTAAATGATCTTGTATTGTAATATAGCAACCCATTCACGTGTTTCCCTTTTTTTATTTTAGAAAGGGCAGTTAAATGATGCTTTGCTACTGATATAATTAACAGAATACTACATTTAGCTTCCTAATATTACAGGATGTTATGCTTTTTATGATTTCATCTCCATCTGTAGATCTAGCTATCAGTATCCTTTTCAAAAGGAATTATAGCACAAATGGCACCCACAACACTTATTTATTTTTCTATATTTTTACTCACCACTTTTTATTAGAATACAGAGAGCCATCTGCAGGTTTGATTTTACTTCTACCTGGAGCAATACATTTTCATTTTCCGTGGCTGTCTGTTTTCTGAAGTCTGTTTAAATGTGCCACCACATCAAAAAGCACAACAATTTTTGTCACACTGTACCATATATTGATCTTGTGTATTTTGTGATTACGTGAAGGGTATGCTGCTGTTATTTGTTTTGTTTGTTTCATTGTCCTTTCATGGTCCATACGGTTTGAGATATTGATGTCTGTTTCTTGGAACTTTAAAGGAATTTATATTTGATTCAGTGTTCACTGTTTACGGAGTATGGAGTCTCACACTCATTTTCTTCCCTCCAGCCTGTTGTTGGACCTGGAAAAAATTGCAGTGTTGAGTGGAGTTCTGTTCTCCTTTGTAACAGCAGCACTTAAATCCAGGTGGTCTCACAGCACAGGAGTGCAAATTACACAGCAGCAAGCTTTCAAAAACAAAACTACAGGAGACTTGTGTGCTGTTTAGCCAAAAGTGTTGGTTATCCTATTTAAGAATGCTTATGTGTAAGTAGACAATTGACATGTTTATGCGAAAGGAAAGAAGAGGACTATACAGAATGAGTCAATTCAGTACTGAATACTGCCACACTTTTTCACACAATGATTTTAACCATTTTACCTTTATTCCTCAAAGAATGTAGAATTCTGCAGCTGAGACCCAACAAAACATAACTGCATAACTGCTTTTCAAGTGCAGTTGTTTATTTTTTTTAAATATAGTTTTGGAAAAACTATAGTTTACCCAAAAATTTACTCATCCTAGGTGTCTATGACTTTCTTCTTTTAGACAAATACTATCAGAGTTATATTAAAAATGTCCTGTCCCTTCCAAGCTTTATAATGGTAGTGAATGGCGGTCCTGATTTTGAAGTCCAAAAAATAGCATCCATCCATCATAAAAGTAATCCATACTGCTCCGGGGGGTTAAAAAAGGCCTTCTTAAGCGAAGCGATGCATTTGTGTACGAAAAATATCCTTATTTAAAACTTTTTAAACTAAAATAACTAGTTTCCGACAGACCCGGCCAAGAAAACGTGATTCGTCAGACCAGGCCACCTTCTTCCATTTCTCCATGGTCTAGTTCTGATGCTCACGTGCCCACTGTTGGTACTTTCGGCGGTGGACAGGGGTCAGCATGGGCACCCTGACTGGTCTGCGGCTATGCAGCCCCATACGCAACAATGTATTCTGACACCTTTCAATTGGAACCAGCATTAACTTCTTGAGAAATTTGAGCTACTGCAGCTCGTCTGTTTCATTAGACTACACGGGCCAGCCTTGGCTCCCCATGTGCATCAATGAGCCTTGGCCGCCCATGACCCTGTCAACGGTTCACCACTGTTCCTTCCTTGGACCACTTTTGATAGATATTGACCACTGCAGACCAGGAACACCCCACATCACAATTTGGCCCTTGTCAAACTCACTCAAATCCTTACGCTTGCCATTTTCCTGCTTCTAACACATCAACTTTGAGGACAAAAATGTTCAATTGCTGCCTAATATAGGTGCCGTGAGGAAGTGTTATTCACTTCACTTCATTATGTTATGCCTGATCGGTGTGTGTATATATATAATTCAACGTTTTAGTTTAATTATAAAGTAAAAAAAATTGCATTGACAGAAAATATCATTGACAGAAACTCTGTGTTCAGAATCAGTTTCATGCTTCCACTGCCCCAGTCCTTCAGTGAATCTCCTCATCTTGGCCAAAATATGGCTCAGCTGCACAGTCCCTCCTTGAACCTTTTCACAGGACGGCCACAGCAAACACCAAAGTATAGATGCACTCCAATGGCCTCTGCCTCGGCAAAAGCCTCCATTCCATCTCCTAATGGCAGGGAGAAATTGCTTTCAGTGGCACAGAGATGCTATCTTTTGGTTGTGCGGCAGTCGGAGAGGCTGCGTGCGCGGGGAGCAGGTGAGGAGAGGCAAGATGGCCACTCTCTCCTTCTCTCATCTCCTACTCTTTCTTGGAAATTAATGACTCTTGTGCTATCACACTACGGTGAACGTGAAGAGTGCTGGACGTTGTGTGGAAGCCCCATATTGAATTTTTCCTGCTCTCACTTGAGAATCCAGTCTGAGCACTAACTCGAGTGGTTAAAGGTTATGTTGTGCTGTTCGTGTCTCATGTTGTGGCACCTTTCACTGTGATTCTCTAACATTGTAGTTTAGGTTTTTAAGTATGTATTATGTCCTTTATTTCAAATACTTTTTATGACCACATGCATATGCACATACAACAAGCCATTACAGTGCTGTGTTGTATAAACCTGAAGAGGTCATTCCATAATCGTATTTTTTTCTTCTTTCGTAAATCTTTAAAATAAATTCCACTTGGTTTAAGTTTTATTTTGTTATATAATGCAAAAGCTTTCAAATGTTTTTTTTTCGGCCAATCAAGGCGTTTGAAATGCACTGAATCTGAATGCATCTGAGATATAATGTCTCTCTGAGCTGATGATCCCGTGTTTGGTGACAGCACCTCCATTTATTTTAGCAAAACAGAGTGGCGTCTTTAGACAATTCATCAACCGCCTGGATGGAATAGGGAGGGGACAGCGAGCAGAGGGAGCCGTGGCTGCTTGATCTTCCGTGAAGCTGCCAGCCACTACTGCATCTCCATTCTCCTGCCTCCATATTTCTTCATTTAATAGGATTGTGGCCTGTCAGGATCCAATTTGTAGCCCAGGCAACATCTCCCCCAGAGCCCGAGTCCTGAGGTAGCCAGTTTTCTTCATTTGCAGAGGCCACTGTATATATATGTAGTTGTTTGTGGACACAGCCCAGTGGCCTTGCCACATCCTGCCAACTCTGTCCATTTACTGAGGCATGTAAAGCTGGTGATGGGACTCTGTCATTATGGGATGTCCCTCTGCTGAGCAGTGATAAGGGGAGCTGGTATTGAAGCTGACAGAATGGAATGGTGGTAGACAGGCTATGCTGGTATTTATGCATGGCCTACTGTTTTTTCTCTGACTCAGTCACAGACAGTAGATCATCACTGACCTGCTACATAGTGTCATTTGTTGTGGCATGACTGATGTACCTCACTAGATAGGACAGCATGGCTTTGGTTCTTGGAATGCAATTTTGTGAGGATATTATATTTTCTCATTTTCTATAGGGATGCGTAGATATTACAATTTCAAACTGATAATTATTTTTTATGGTATGGTTGGTATTTAAATTATACTTGCTGTAAGCGGTACAAGTGAATTTAGGCATCACAACATTATAATGTACACTATTGTTCACAAGTTTGGGGTCAGATTTGTTTTTGGAAAGAAATGTATTTATTAAATTCTTTGCCAAGGACATTGGATTTATCAAAAATGACAGTAAAGACATTTATAATGTTACAAAATATTTATTTTGAATTATTTTATATTTGTTCTTTTTAACTTTCTTTTCATCAAAGAATGCTGAAAAATATATCACAGTTTCCATAAAAACTGTTTTCAGCACTGATAATAATAATAAGAAATTTTTCTTGAGCAGCAAATCAGCATATCAGAATGATTTCTGAAGGATCATGTGACTCTGAAGACTGAAGCAATGACGCTGAAAATTCAGCTTTGCTATCACAGGAATAAAATAGAAAACAGTTATTTTAAATTGCAGTAATATTTCAGTTTTTACTGATTTGTTCATGTAATGAGGCAGGAAGCTGAAGAGATTCATTCATTTCTCTTTTATTCCTTTCATGAAAATGGATTATTTGTACAAGGCACATAAAATTCATTTGAAGTTTCCCTTTACATTTCCATGATCAGAAAGGAGCAGATGGAAGAATAATATTCTTATATTTATCTGCCCCCTTTATAAACATAACTAGTAGATGGCATTAGCATTGTTCCCTCCACCACCACCCAAAATTTATTAACCTAAATAATAGATGACATTAGCATCACAAAAATGTATTAACATAAATAGTAGATAACATTAGCATTTTTCCCTCCACCATCACCCACACTCCAACATATCTGATATTTATTTAAACGTTTTACAATGACCACATACAAACAAGTCAAAATTCAGTTTGATATAATTCAAGTTGTTTCTTTTTATAACTCCTTTTAAACTCCAAAATATTTTTGCAGCTTTTTAAATCTTTCCTTAAAGAATTCCATGCTTTTACTCCAGCAACAGACAAATTTGTTTCAAATTTGTTCTTGCTATTTGATGTTTAAAGTCGTACGGCCGTCTGTGATTTTCATCTTCAGAAGTAAAAATAAATAACTATTGTAAGTCATGTGGAAGAGCTTTGCTTCTAGCTTTAAACATCACTAATAGAGTTTGTAATTCTATAATGTCTTTAAGTTTTAATAATCCTGACCTAATAAAGAATTGATTTGTATGGTCTCTATATCCTGCTTTAAAAAAAATAATGCGAATGGCTCTTTTCTGTAAAATAAGTAAAGGCATAATGTTGCTATGATATGTATTTCCCCATATTTCTGCACAATAGTTTAAATAAGGCAAAATCATTGAACAATATAACATTTTCATTGTATTATATGGTAAACTGTATTTAACCTTATTCAAGATAAATAAGCTTTTTCCCATCTTATTTTTTACATGCAATATATGACTTTTCCACGTCAATTTCTCATCTAAGGTGACTCCTAGAAATCTGATTTCAGACACCTTCTCAATGTTTACATTGTTTATAGATAAGCTTTAAGACTTCCTCCTTTTTTTATTGCTGAATATCATAAACTTTGTCTTATTCAAATTTAAAGATAATTTATTTATATCAAACCACAATTTTAATTTAATCATTTCATCTTCAATATTATTAGCTAAGGTTTTCAAGTAATTTCCTGAACTGTATAAATTTGTATCGTCTGCAAATAATACATAGTGTAACATGTTTGAAACCTCACAAATCTCATTTATATATAAAATAAAAAGTTTGGGTCCTAAAATTGAACCTTGTGGTAGTCCACATTCTATATTCATACATTCTGACCTATAACCGTCAAACTCAACATATTGTTGTCGTTGTTGTAAATAGCTGGTTAACCAGTCCAGTGCAACTCCTCTAATTCCATAAGTATATAATTTAGAAATGAGAATTTGATGATCTATAGTGTCAAATGCCTTCTTTAAATCAGTGAACACTCCTATTGTGTATTTATTTCTATCTATTGCGGTTGTAATATCTTCAATAATTTTCATGTTAGCCAAGCTTGTAGACCTATTTGACCTAAATCCGTACTGATTTTCATTTAATAATTCATGTTTTTCAATAAAGTTGTCTAATTTATTAACATAGAGTTTTTCAAACACTTTGGAAAATTGAGATAGGAGAGATACTGGTCTATAGTTATTGAAAATATGTTTATCTCCAGTTTTAAAAAAAGGTATTACCTTAGCTGTTTTCATACTATCTGGGAAAACTCCTTCTGTAAAAGAATAATTAATTATATAATATAATGGTTTAATAATGCAATCAATTGTGTTTTTTATTATTTTCATGTCAATACCATCACTATCCGTTGAGGTCTTGTTTTTTAGCTTATAAACCACAGATAATATTTCATTTTCAGTCACCTCACCTAGATACATTGACTGCATAATCCTATTTTCCCTTTTCCAGACTCCCCCTAGCTGATCACTAGGTATTGGTATTTCATTTGCTAAGCTAGGTCCTACATTTACAAAGAATTGATTTAGTTCATGAACCATTTCATATTTATTTTCAATCACCCTATTGTCCTTTTCAAAATATTTAGGTAATTCCGTTCGTCCAGTCTGAGATGGCAGGTGAGAAACCGATCTATTTGCAAGGTGTTTTATTGAACAAACAAACATAAACAAAAACCAATAACGAAGGAACACTGAGGAAACAGGAAACATCTACACGGAACAGCTAACTTCAACTGACAAAGAACAAGGGAAGCACAAGGGCTATATATACACAGGGGGTAACAAGCTTAACAAGGTAACGACATAACAAGATACAATGAAGGGGAAAAACTACAAACTGACTACAAAAAGGCACATGGAACAGAGAACAGGAAATATAACAAAAGCCCATAGACAAACACAGAGAACATATGACAGTTCATGTTTTATAATATTTTGAATACATGAAAAATGGCAGCAAGTCTCATTTTGTGTTGCGTAAAATATGCTTTGGAAGTTACTTCTCTGATACTCCTTCAAAGCGCTTGTTTCCCCCTTGAAACAACATACAAATTCATTTTCATTTCATGTTGAAAGCAGTTTAAAAGTTGAAAGCAACTCTTTAAACTTTTGCATGAATTCATTAAGACTTTAATCATACTATGTTCTAAACTAATCGTACATGAATATTCAAAATGCACTTAATTTTTCTGGTGGTTTGAGGAACGGTTTTCTGCTGAGGTGATCTGTAATCCTAAAAGCCTCTGATATTATAGTCCAGTAATGTAAGTACATTAACATTATCACTCCTATATAACACAAGCTGCCATCTATAATCCACTGAACCGATGAAGAGATTTACAGCCCTGAGAATTCTTCAGAGCTCGAGTGCCTTGTGAATAAACCTCCTTTGTTAGTATGCATATGAGAACGCTCATTCCAAATCCCATATTGAAATTCAGGTGTGTTTGAGTCAAGTTTTTGAAAAGTTGTCAAGGGATCTGAGATGATGCTCAAAAATGTACTTTTGTTTTCAGACTGATTTGTGTTCACCCAGCGACACACACTCTTTTATTTCTGCTTCAATATAGCAGCTAGTCATCTATCTAGCAGCCAGAAAAAAATGCAGTTAATGATTCGCCCACTCTTGAATATAGCATAAATGTTTCACAGCCATTTAAAGCACATTAGTTTTAAAGGTTATAATGTATAATTTTCCACAGAATTATCTTCA
The DNA here is from genome assembly GCF_949357685.1 of Gobio gobio. Classification (NCBI taxonomy): domain Eukaryota; kingdom Metazoa; phylum Chordata; class Actinopteri; order Cypriniformes; family Gobionidae; genus Gobio; species Gobio gobio. Next base: position 32,070,896 of record NC_137114.1, on the reverse strand, counting down.
AGATTGTACAAAATTATTTTCCTCTCTTTAAACTCCTCACAAAAGTTAGCTCTTAAATGTGCTAGCATTAAAGGGGCACTTCAGCGCTGGGAAGATGAATGCGTATTTAAACTGCGTCATTTATGTAGTAGAAATGTGAAATTATTTTTGAATTTGGTGCCTTCTAGACTGAGAAAAGACAGAAAAAATTTTTTTGTCTCATGTGGATGAAAGACAACTCCCAGAATGCACTTGCTTCGCTGCCCTACGAGGCCACTCCCTACACCGCCCCAGCGTCGTTTTGATCTTCATAATAATACAATCATTTCGTTCAGTTAGAGAATAAACACTACAATTAAAAACTGACCTTGTCTTTTCAATAAAGTGTGAGTGAGCCCAACGAAAGTCAGGCATAGACGCAGCACTAGAGGGAAGTAAGAGCTGAGCAGAGCTGAGGTAAGCACGGCAGTCATTCTCAGTGCGTGTCCAGTCTGGTGCGTTTTCTGATCGCATGTGGAAGCTAAACTTTCATAGGAATTCATTGGAAAGTTGAAACACTCACTTTGCTCTGCAGCGCTCCATTATGAATGCCCGAGGCCGAGCCAAGCGCATTTACATTCTGTGAGTGAGATCCCTCCCCTGTGGGCGGGTTGAAAACATGCGGAACAGCTCCTTCTACTGGCTATAGTTTTTAGCCTCTGGCCAAAAAATCCTCTGATGACGCAAAATGACGATATTTGCGTCATCGGAGGATTTTATCCAGCAATAAAATGGGGGGATATGAGGGGGGAAAGTACCATAATCTGACGCTGTTGTTACCCTTTAAGTGTTGTGATTGACTACCTGTTCAGTTCTCACACTAACCACATACTTTATATTCAAACATGTTCATTCTCAGTGCCCAACAATCGCAGTTGTATTTTTAGCAAGTAGGCTAAGCTAATATAACAATAAACAAATCACAACCTAGAAATGTTGGTGTGCTGGTCTCCTTGCAGTCTTTTTAACTAGCAAGTATTAACCAGCCTGGACTAGCCTGCAAAAGCTGTTTTTTTCTTTTCTTCTTTAGCAAGGACGCTATGTGTGCTGTGACAATTATGCGATTTTGATGCTACTAAAGTCTTTTCACAGCACATTACCTTAAACATTATTTACAGCGGAACTGCTCTTTCAGGAGACATGAAAGCGACAAGGCAAAACACAGCAGTTTAACATGACTACTTTTAAAACAAACCATTACAATAACTTTGAATAACCACCGGGGTAATTTCCCTTTCAAATTGACAGCGTGCATATTTCTGTCTCTTAGCATTGTGCCGTTGTGTGTTTAGGATGCCGTCATTGCGTGGTTGAAGAGCGAGAGAGCTTGTGCAGTGTGATATGTGATGTGTGTAGTAATTTTGACAGGCAGCGGCATTGTGCTGCCTTTACCTCCAGCATCCCACTCCTTCACTGACACTTTCCATCTGCCGTCTGCTTGGCTATGTTTCAGCAGCGCTAGCAGCGTGTGCTAACGTGTTTATCAGCATTAAAGTGTCTGGGCATACGCTGTCATAAGTAATGAGCTTTCAAGAGAGGGGAAGACTCATTTTTATTTGGGCCCTGCTGATAGAATCCATGTCTGTATCAGAGGAGAGGTGAGAGAGCCGATGTCAGAAAGAAAACAAGGCATACCACTTACAGACTGTGACTATGCATAATGCATAAATGTTTTGTTTGTTTGCATATCACTTAAAGGCATACTCTGTCATTTTTTGTTTGTGTTGCATTGGTTGACGGTCAACTTGGACATACTGGCACCTAGTGGTGTGGATGTAGCATAATACAAAAGCAATGCTTTATGTTTAGGTCTGCATAGAAATGTGCAATTACCAATCAGCCATAATTCATTTATGTAAGCAAAAGTGTACAATAATAGGACTAGATAATGAGATAAATAGAGTAGCGTTTGCCGGTCATGTGATCTCAGTATGGCGGCATCTATGAGGCGATCCGTTCTTATTATTAGTCTACTGACTGGAGTCTCATATCATCTCATGAGTGTACTACTTTTTAAACATGTTTTTAAAAGTACTATTCATTTCTTTGAGGTATACATTTTTAATGAGAAAATAATACAGAGCAAACCGTTTTGTTTTATCATGCAAATGCAATAGTCAATATAGAACAGTGACCAGAATTGCTTGATATGTGTTTATGCGCTAGATTTTCTATAATTGTACCAAAATTTTATGGTTTTTAAATGTTGAAATTCCATCTCACAACAAATATGGACGATTGAGGAGACAACATGCTGCTTTTATGAAACAAAATTACAACGGGCTTCCTCAAAATGTGGATAACATAGTTGAGTTGCAGCGTTTTCTTTAGATGAATTTTCAGAAATGCACTTCAAAAAATTGAAAACAATGTAATTTGTAGATTCATGTTTTTTGTCAAATTTGGTATTGAATATAATTAAATTTGTCTGTGCTCTGAAACATTCAGAAGACGCGAGCTAATTCATTTTTCCAAATTGGCTTTTAAGGCCAAAGCTCCATATTCTCCCAAGTCCTCTAACAAATATCTCTGTTGTGTAGTTGTGGGTTTGGGAGGGAAAATGAGCTTTTGAAAGGAAGCCAGGGAGAAGGTAATGAAGTGTAAAGAGAGCGATTAATAAAAAATCAGTGCAGGAGTCCATGCCACTGTTAATCCTGATTAAAACATAAATGCTGTTTTGGCAGCCCTCTCTGAATAAACTCATTAACTTTTACAGAGGCGATGACTGAAGCATAAGCGTGAGATACTCATATGAGGTGGATGGCTGATCTCTGTGGCCTGGCCACTGGACTGTGACCGAAACGGAGGAGAGAAGAGGACGATCTGCCAATGATTGCTGAGTTTGATACATATATGCAACTGCGCTATTGTTCTGCATTTGTGAATGTGCTGGTAGTCCTTTTGAAGCCAGAGCTGTTTTGTTATAACTTCATTATAGATACGTTTGAATGAACTGGTTGTCCACAGCTTTAGGCCTCGAAAGGATGCGATTCTTTTGCAGTATTTTTACATTTCGTTACCTTTTCGGCACCCTGCTTGAGACGATGATTTTTAGTAGGACATCTTCATTAACAGCAGCAGTAAAAGCTATTCCGTGGGGATGGATATTTGGCAGGCTTTGAAGGGTAGCAGTGGCGACAACTTGCATCATGCTAATGTGCGTTTAGGAGGTGGTTTCCTGGCATTAACAAAAGGTCATGTAAAATGAGCACATTGGAACCATTAGGATGCAGTTATTTGTCAGTCCCTGAAGAGCCGTGCTAGTGAGCTGGAATGAGAAGTGTGCGTACGGAGTGTAAAGTGCTGTTTTAGCAGCTGTTAATGAAGGGAAATGAGTGTGCTGACTGAGGCAACATGGCGTCAGGTGGCACGGACTAGCCACCTGGCAAAATCCAAAGACCTTTGCAAACCAAAGGAGGCAGAATAGACATTCTCATTAGTCATCATGTAATAGATGCTGCATTCTGTGGCTTTTTGCTTAATTGCGCTCTAAAATACAAGGAAAGAGGAATTAAATGCAGCCGTATGTGTTTTCATCCATGAACAGTTTTAGCATATTCAGGGGGGAATTCGCTAAGAATGTGCCATTTCTTACCTATCTGCATTTGTTTTAGTACCCGATTCACTAAAGCAGGATTTGTGGACCTTTACAGGCCCAGTGACTCCCACCCATTCCAACACAAGGACTCCCAATATAAAAAAAAGGGTAGATTTGTCCAATTCACAAACTAATTAATAAACTTGTTCTTTTTGGGAAAATAAAAACATACAGCACAACCAGTCAGTGTTGTCACATTTACAAAACAAGTGACTCTTTTAATCCATTTATTTTTTTAATAAAGGCATGAGATCTTATTCACGGAAAAATTACCTATACCGTAAATAGGTTATTTTTAATAAATCAAAACATGCAGCAAGACCAATGCAATTTGATTCATGAAATAAATGTCTCTATTTAATTGGTTGTTAGTGTTTAGTGAATCAAAAGCATGCAGTGAGACTAGTCTGGGATGCGTTTCCCGAAAGCATCGCTAGCCAACAAATATGGTCGCAAGTTCCGTCGTTATCAGCATAGTTCAACGAGTCAGTGTTTCCCGAAACCATAGTTTCAACGAACGTTCGCAAACAGCATCGCAAAGTTGAGTGGTTGGAACGACAGCTCTCGACCTGTGGTTAGAAGCATAGTTTCTTGTTTGCATAACATGTGGACTTAAGAAATCCTTATCTTGAGCAACATAAGCAAGCTGACATTCGGTACAACCTACAGCTTTTATTTATAATACATACAAATGTAATTTACGTCTTTTAGTTTGTCAAGAGATTTAAAGCAAATTTAAAGAGTGCGCATGTGCTCTAGTACGTAAGGACGAGCCAATGATTGAATCTGGAAATAAAGCAAAATAACTGAGAAAAATTAGAATTAGTCCTCAGATAATTTATTGTAAAAAAAATCTAGCATTAATTCAACCTTAAAGCTGCACTAGAATGAAACATTTAATTAACCTTGGCATAGTTGAATAACAAGAGTTCAGTACATGGACATCACATACAGTGAGTCTCAAACACCATTGCTTCCTCCTTCATATGTAAATCTCGTTTGTGAAAAACACCACAGAAAAATAGGTGAATCTCAACATAACACCGACTGTTACGCAACAGTCGGGATCATTAATATGTACGCCCTCAACATTTGCATGTTCAAGGCCATGCAGAACTGCACAGCCGAATCATCGGAAGTTCTGCAGGTATTGTGAACAAGTGTCACGCGAGGATAGTGAAAATGGCAGATCATGGAAATAAATGTTATGTACCAGGCTGTGCAGGGGACGTGAGGACTTTTCATACACTTCTCACATCACAAAACTGTCAACAGGCATGGTTGATGTTTATCTATAACCGGATACCGCACCAAATTAATTCAAAGATGTTCGTTTGCTCGGCCCATTTCACCACGGACAGTTTTCCTAATATCAAGCAGGCTTCGCTCAGCGTCTGATACTGAAGAAAGGGGCAATTGCAACTTTATTCCTGCAAGCAGTAAGTAGTGATTTTATCCACTTGTTGACTGTATAAACAATTTCTAATTAAATTGAAAGTTTCTTAGTGAGACAACATTAACGATAATATCCCCTGAGTTGTCTAGATCCAACGCAAGATGCTATACGGTAACAATAGGAAACTCCAAGTAGCATACAACAGTATGACAAATGTTAATATTATTTCCTGCCAGTGTTGTCATATAAATCTACAAAATACAACCGTATACATATGACAATCCCTTTTATCGGATAGAATTATAATTTAGCCTATATTTCATCATCAACACATAACTCAGGAGCTAACTACTTTTAGTTGCTTAAAGATAGCTCACTCGATCCTTCTAGCTAACAGCACCTTCTCTACCACTTAAGTTGAAACGATAGTCATTTGACAAGGATTCTAGTCAATTTGTTAAAAAAAAAAATGTTACTGTACTGTACAAACAACATATTTACGCGCTACCCAGTTCGCTGTTTAGAGTTCGTGATTCAAAGTGAAGAAGCTATCATTGTAAAATCATACGATGACGCATTACAATGATTCAAATATTTTCACAATGCTAAAAACAAAGTTGTGACTGCTGACGTTATGAGTTAACGTGTAAAGTTAACGTTATATGCTAGTTCACATGTAGGCTGAAGGTATAGTAGCCCACTGACGTTACGTTTTGCAGGTTCTTACTGAAAATAAAGATTGAACTTACCACTCAGAAGCATCCATTTCCAATCTCAAAACAATTGGTTGTTCCTCAAAATTTGCATCTTCGTCGGAAACAGGATCAAACATATAAGGTTGGATGCATAATCTCTCCATTGTCATGACGGACAGTATAGATGTGTTTGCTGCTACTGAAATGAGCGCGCAGTGAAACAGAGCAGAACTCCGCATTAATATTCATGACCCTTCCAAATAAGGCAAAAACAGACCATTTCATTCTAGGGACAATTTCTAGGGTTGTAAATTGACCTGTAAAACCGTGTCTTGACAATTTTTGACCTCAAATAAGCCCCATACCCTCTATGTAGATATCAGAGAACAATTTGAAATTATGTTTCAAATCATTCTAGGGCACCTTTAAACAGATTCATTCAAATAAGTTATTACTCCACCACCTGCGTGACATCATTAACCAACGGGGTTGAATGACAAATTTGCGACAATACGGTTTCGGGAAACAGTCGTCAGTAGCTAGTTGATTTCGTCAACGATGCATAGTACTATGGTAGTTAAGCAGTGAGTTACGTCGTTGTACGGGAAACACACCCTTGGTTGACAAACAAATGACTCTTTTAAATGGGTTCTTTTAAGTGAATCAAAAGCATGCAGTAATACTAGTGTAGTCTGATTCACAAACAAAAGGACTCTTTTAAATGGGTTCTTTTAAGTGAATCAAAAGCATGCAGTAATACTAGTGTAGTCTGATTCACAAACAAAGGACTCTTTTAAAGTGGTTCTTTTTAGTGAATCAAAAGCATGCAGTAATACTAGTGTAGTCTGATTCACAAACAAATGACACTTTTAAATTGGTTCTTTTTAGTGAATCAAAAGCATGCAGTAATACTAATGTAGTCTGATTCACAAACAAATGACTCTTTTAAATTGGTTCTTTTAAGTGAATCAAAAGCATGCAGTAATACTAGTGTAGTCTGATTCACAAACAAATGACTCTTTTAAAGTGGTTCTTTTTAGTGAATCAAAAGCATGCAGTAATACTAGTGTAGTCTGATTCACAAACAAATGACTCTTTTAAATGGGTTATTTTTAAATGGGTGAATCAAAACATGGGTGAATCAAAACAGATTCATGTACAAATGACTCCTATGGGCTGTTTTTTCTAATTAATCATTCAAAAAGTGTTCATGAGATTATAATTTTACACTCTAAAAAGTAATTCAGGGGACCTGTTACCACAACTTCTGCATAAAAACTTCCTTGTGCAATAACAAATGCATGGTTGCAAGTATAAAAAAAAACGAATTTAATTAAACCTTTTAAGTTGAAAACATAATTTTGTGGTGTTGACACAATTATGTTCATCATTACATCAACTTAATGTCGTCTGTAATTTAAACTCAAATTTCTGCGGTAATTGGCTTTTTTATTACGTTGTAACGTAATGAAATTGTCTAGATAACTTCGGAAATTAGGCAGTGGATTTCTATTTCCCAGCATGCTTTGCATAGGACTGGATAAGGAAAAATACATTTTGCAAGTCATTTGTTGTTTTTAGTGAAGGGAAAGATCTGTTAGTGTTTAATGCTGTCATGTTTGACATTTAAAAGAGTTTCTGTTATGTTGAAGCTTTTGTGGTTACCATTGTGCTAAAGGGTAGATACATGAACACTACATTGACACAATATCTTAAATATACATGTTAAATCAGCTATGTTAGCATGAGCTATGATAGCTGTGTATTTGAACTGAAATAGATAAGATTAATTGGTTCCAGCCAGGACTAAATGTTGGCGCCAGCATCTGCGAACTCAGACATGTGTAAATACCGATCTTTTATACTCCGAGTATTAGGACATGATTGGTTAGGTATGAATGTAATAAGTGACGTAACATTGAATCTTCCTGGCAGAACTTACGCTAGAGCTTTCATTTACCAGTTGCATAGTTTGGGCCATGTTGTTCATTTTTTATTAATTTGTACTATATTATTATTATTATTATTATTATTATTATTATTATTATTAAATAAACACTATGGGAGGTTCCACTTTATAATTTACAGCTTTAGCTGAGATATTTTTTTCATATATAAGCAAAGTGGACATAACTGATTTATACACAAATGAATCCAATTGAGAGCTTGTGAAGTGGAATCAAATTGAATCAGGAAATCTGTATTGATATTCAGCCCTATTAGTGATGATGCATGTGATGCAACTGTATAGTGAATTCACCCCTCAGATACAAAGTCCAAAGAAAGTGCAGATGAGCTATTGGAGCAGATAGTGCTACATTCAGCATTCGTAACCCTGGATTGGAGAGAAATTGGATCTTGTTTTTCTGTTTTGCCTTCTCAGAGTAATGAGATAATGACGGCTGGAAATTAGAGTCTAATGTCATTCAACGTCTCCTCCTGTGTATTGCCTGAAGAGGCTGATTAGCCTGTTTTCCATCGCAAAGTGTTCCAGCACTCCATTGATATGCTGCTAGTGTTTTGTGGAAACCTACTGTGCACAAATATACATAATGTTGGTATTGTTAAGGCATAGTTGTAATCTTTGACACCAGCTGCCATTTAAAAACATTGTCTAAAGTATATACTGTAAAATATGTAGATGTAGTGCACTGGATGTTTAAGTATTATGTAGATCATTTTAAAATGACTTCATGGATCATGCCTGTGCCATAATAAACCTCTGGAGGATTTTACAGATTTTTTTAGGGGTTGCATCTTATAATTGCTGAAATAAACTGGTATAACAAAGCCAGCTGTACAGAATGTGTATCAATATTATCTAAGATATTTATCATAAAAGTTCTAGGATAAACAAAAATAGATACACATGAGACTTATTGATTTGAATTGTTGACATTGTCCGGGTTATGTTTAGTTTCGTTTACCCTGTTCTCGTTTTGCCTGTGCTCTTGGTCATTGTTAGTTTCCATAGTTACTCATTAGTTCCACACCTATTCTTAGTTCTGTTAATTCATTTGTGTGTTTTCTCTGTTCAGTGTTCCGTCTCTTTTGGTTTATGTGGTTGTGCTTTATTGCCTATGAGTGTTCCTGAGTTCAAAATTGTTCTTGTTGAATTCTCCCTCCTTGTGCGATTATTACTGCCACAGCCACAATGTTACAGACATTGAATAGTTCTGATAATTTGGTCTTGGAATAATGAATTTTCTTTTTTATAATACTTACACTATTGTTCAAAAGTTTGGGGTTGGTAAGATTTTTTTATGTTTTTAAAAGAAGTCTCTTACACTTACCAAGGCCAAATTACCAAATTTGTTTGATCAAAAATAATAATATCCAGTAATATTGTGAAATAGCATTACAATTTAATGTAGTGGTTTTCTATTTTAATATATTTTAAAATGTAGGCCTAATTTATTGATGTGATGGCAATGCTGAATTTTCAGCATCATTACTCCAGTCTTCAGTGCCACATGATCCTTCAGAAATCATTATAATATGCTGATGTGGTGCTCAAGAAACATTTCTTCTGTCACGGTTCTGTTTAGTTTGTTTATCTTCAGTCACATGTTTCCTTTGTTCTAGTTTCCCGCCACTTACAGTATGAGTTGTCATGGTTACTGATGCTATTAGTCTTTCTGTTCAGCTGTTTGTCATTTGTTTGTTCCTGTTTTCAGTTTTCAGTTCTGTTTGTCGGTTGTCGTTAACATATACGCCCTGAGTTTAGTTATGGTTTGCTTTTTCATTTTAATAAAGTTTATTTTGTATTCATCTTCACCGGCCGGTCCTCTGCCTACACCAGCGCTTAGACTTTAGACTTAGAAAAATATTTTGTATCTTTATGTCTTTACTGTCACTTTTGATCAATTTAATGCATCCTTGTTGAATAAAAATAGTAATTTCTTTCAAAAGAAAACACGCACAGACCACAAACTTTTGAACGGTAGTGTAATTCTATGCAATTTAATTACATTTTGAACTTTTGATAATATATTTTTATATTTTTTAGAAAAATACCTCTTCTAATTAGTCTGAAAATTAAAATGTAGTTCTTAAGGTTTGGTTACTACCATAATAATACAAAGTATTATTTATTAGTATAGATTTAACCCATAAATCATGCATTTCAAGGTAATATACCAATAAGAAACTTCCATAAAATAGGCTGTAAAGCATGTAATAACCATGACAGTTTCTGTGGTAAAACTTTACAGCATCAGATGTCTCGGTTTAATGAAACGCAGTTTTCCTCGGCACACAGATGACACGGATTAGGCTCTGAGAGCAGCGCCTGTCGATTGGCACTGTATATGAAGCACAGGGGAACATCTCCCAGTCTTGCTGGCACAAGCAGAGAAAGATGAAATGAAATGAAAGCATGTCTGGATTAAAGCTTGTTAAGGGGAAGAAGAGTCTTAATTGCTCTGGCTTTGTACAGCCTCACAAAGAGCCAGCACTGCTAATCTGTTGCTCAAGGGTGAATGTTTTCTGCATCCAAACAAAAGGCAGTTTTTAAGCAGGAATACAAAAGACCTGTATTCCAGGAAGGGTCTAAATAAATTGGAACGAAAGTCTCCGGGGTGCAAAGGGAGATGCACGAGCTGAGTGAATGGGGTGAAGAAAGTGATTTGTTTGGGGGCTGCTAATTGGATAGAAAGGGGGCCATTTATCACAGCTGTTTTTGTTTATGAGTTTTAATGCTCATCATTTGACTGGTCAGGTAGTGTAAATAGGGCATCTTCCTTGTTAAGGAGCATGTTTAGCATCAAAACACAAAGCGAGGATTTTTATTTCTGTTGATAATATCAAATATCTTGCTTTTTTAAAATTCAGACTCTGGAAAAGAGACGGTACAGTTGCATACAACTAGATTAGATACATATTAGATGGTAAACAATGGAATGATCCATGCATTATTATACTATATTGATTATGCAGTTTCTATGTTCTCGAATTCCAGGATCAACTCATGCAAACCCTTCTTAAGCCCTCATGACTGCCTCTAAAGGGCTTAATTTTTATATTTTATATCCCAGCAGAGCAAATCCAGTTTTCCGTCTTTTCCCCAGTCTGACACAACAACACTGACTTTGGCTGGAATCTCTGTCCCCCTTGAGCTTTCTCAGTCCGAGCTGTTTGTTTTGAAAGCTTGTGTACGAACACGCTGTGGTCAGGACACTTCTGATTTGGGGTTTTATCAGGTCAGTGAGCTTAGACAGACTCTTTGACTCACTGACAGTTTGTTTATTCCTATTTAGGCAGCACATCAAATTTTCACCATGATCTGCTCAAGGCTGCCGTGTTCAGAAATGTGACATATTGAGGTCTTGTACCTCAAAATGATGTCTGATGCTGATATTTTATATCTTGTACTTCTGTTGCCTCAGTTGCAGTATTAGAATAGATATGCACACTCTGGGTTGGCTTTGGTGGGTAGTGTTTCTTGTCTCTTGGTGAAGTTAAAGACTGTGAAGAGTTAGAGATTAGTAGACACAGATTAGAATTGGTAACTTTCTAATGCAATCATTTGTCACTTTGTACTTTGAACATTATGGGCCCTATCATACACCCGGCGCAATGAGACACCAGGTGCAATGCAAGTGTTTTTTGCTAGTTTTAGCCTGACGCAGTTATCATTGTTTAAATAGCAAAGGCACTCGCGCCCATCTGTTCGCCCATGGCCATGCTGGTCTGAAAACAAGGTGTGTTCAGGCGCGTTGCTATTTTGAGCCAACTGAAATCGACTGCGCCATTGACCAATAAAAACCTGGTCTAAAGTCAATAGGCCAGTATTTTTTGTGTTATTTAAAGGGTGCGATAGTAATATGCGCCTATAGGCGGGTGAACAACGCGTGTATATATGAACGTGTGTGTATATATATATATATATATACATATACTGTATATACAGTTATACAGTATACACAGTATAGTAAACACATTCAACCCCTCAAATTCAATTTGCCATCTGAAAAGAGCCCTGAACAGCATGCTCCATTACTCTTTGTAGTCATTCCGTACATTTATTTGGGAATGTCACCAATGATGCTACAGCAAGATGTCACAACAAGGTGGAACAGCATGTTTTGTGTGCTGAAAAGCCTCTTAAAGCAAACATGAGCACACACGGTTTACTCTGCAGATTATGATCAGCCTGTGACATTCAGTGCCCTCCATTGGGGTTTAATTGAGAACATAATTTCTCTTCTCTCCCCATTTGAAGAACTAACTAGGGAGATGAGTGCATCTGTAGCATTTGCAGACGACACATTCCCATCAGTCATTGCAATGAAGTTTCTACTGACAATGGAGCTGGTCTGAAAAGACTCTTTTATAAGCAATGGCCAAGCATTAAAGGTCCCATTCCGCATGATCCCATTGTTCAAACTTTAGTTAGTGTGTAATGTTGCTGTTAGAGCATAAATAATACCTGTAAAATTATAAAGCTCAAAGTTCAATGCCAAGCGAGATATTTTATTTAACAGAAGTTCCCTTTCAAAGCCTACAGCGAACGGCTGGCTTGGACTACATCCTGGTACTTCCTTCTTTAATTACGTCAGTAGAGCAGTAGAACAGACTAACCTCCGCCCACAAAGAAACGCGAAAAAGGGGGCGCGGTCTTGTTGCTGTCCCACGTGGAGAAGCGGACGTGTCGCGTGGAGAAAAGGAACTGTTGCGTTGAGTGTGTTTATCGCCATGTCGTCGAGACGCTGTTATTTTCATCCAGGAGTCAAATCACCTTTGTTTGGCTTTCCCAGGGACGCTGTAGAGATTATTGAACGCATACATCTCTCCGTTAAGAGGCGTGACCTTTCCAACATGCGCTAAGCTGCTGTCGAATCACAACACAGGAACTGCTGGCACGTGCGCTAAGCTGCGGTCGAATTACAACACGGTAAGCGCTTGCACAATCAGAACTCGTTACGTGTTTCTGAAGGAGGGACTTCATAGAAAGAGGAAATCACCAGCCGTTTTTAGGACAGTGAAAACAGCGGTACACAGATAAGTACATTGTATGAAAAATACTGTGTTTTTTTACACGCGAAACATGAACACATGTTATATTGCACACTGTAAACACAATCAAAGCTTCAAAAAAACACGAAGAACGGGACCTTTAAATCAGATTCTGTTTATTGTATCGCAGCCATGCTTGTGCCAAGATTATTACTTTGTTACGGACAAAAACTAGAGTGCTCACAGGATAAACTACAAGTACAATTAGATTGAGGGATACCATAAGGACAGACCCCTAGAAGAAAATCAGCCAGGCTTTGTTCAGTATGGACAAATTAGCTCTACCATGCAACAAATGCATACCTCTGGAATAACAGTTCAGTCAAAGACATTTCCCTGCTTTTGTAGAATTTAAATGATTAAAATTAAGATTAGGCTAGGCTACTGTTTAAATTCTGTCATGCTGTTAACATATTTAACATACTTTTATTTACGTTATTATTTTTTCTTGTGCCTGGCTTGTAATGATCCAATCTATTGAATGCCCCTTTTTACAAGATGTAAAAATAAATCACGGATGTCCTCAGAGTGTGTATGCAAAGTTTTAGCTCAAAATACCCCACATAATTTTTTATAGCATGTTAAAATTGTCACTTTTTGAGGGTGAGCAAAAAATGCGCCGTTTTTGTGTCCCTTTAAATGCAAATGAGCTGCTGCTCCTGACCCCCTGTCAAGAAGAGGGCGGAGCTCGAGTTATCAGCTCCGATTATCTCAAGCAGACACACACAGAAAGTGTCAGAAACTGTTCAGCCTTTTATGTTCAAACCATAGTCGCATAGTGATGGAGAGACTCAAGAAGAAGTGACAACATGTAGAAGCCAACAGGACGTTTCTGAATGATTAGTTGATGAATTTATGTAGCTGATGTTCAGCTAACTATCTTCAAGTCATTTATTAGCATATTCTGTCATGATAATCTATAAATCGCTCTTGTGGGAACTGTTGTAAGATGCCTTCAACAACTCTTCCTCTTCTCAACATGGCCTCACCCCCTTTGTTGCGTGTTCCCGGGGGCAGGGGATATGTCAATTTTAGGGTTAGTGATGTCACTAACCCGTGAATAAGCTTGTTGTAGTCCATACCAGCCGTTTGTTGTAGTCCTTAAAAAATGATTTCTTTAAAAGAAAATATCTCCCTTTGCTTTGAACTTTGAGCGTCGTAACTTTGCAGATGTTGTTTATGCTCAAACAGCAGCATTACACACTAACTAAAGTGAAAAAATTCTTTAATCTTTTTTTGGGAAATTATTGAATATTGTAATAATAATAAAAATATAATTTGTGCCATTGTATAGTTTTAATTGTGTTCATTCAAAAGCATAATATAAAAGTAATCTTAAGAAAAGTTCTCAATGTATGAGCAATTTGTATAATTATTTTCATAAAATTATTGCTTTATTATATTATATTATATTCATTATATTATATTATATTAGATTAATTATATTATATTATATTAGGAATATTGGTACTTTATGAACCAGCTAGTAACAAAGCAATGCTACTGTGCTACGTAATTCAGAAGCAAAATATTAATCTTACAAGTTCAAATAGGTGAATAAGTCAAAGTCAGTATCTCGTGACAGTATTTTGTTAATTTTATAAGCTGTGTGTTCCTACTTAACACTGTTTGTCACTTTATACGTTGACTCTCACTTTCTGCTCTGGTTTGTTGATTGTCTTTACAAATGGTAAGGGGAAGGAGATCAATACATCGGCTGGGTAGTGCTCTATCTCTCTGTCTTTCTCTCTGTTTCTCCGCTGGGACGGAGTAGGTGATGCCTGCCTGAGTGCATCACTGGCTCCTCTTGGCTGCTGGTCGATAAGCAGCCACTGATAGCAGGTGTCCTTGCATTGATCCGCCCTGCTTGTTCTTTGTCTCTGGTCATTATGGAGATGTGAGAGTGACCTTTCCACTCTGGTGTGCAGAATGGAAGAAAGGACAAGTACAGAGGACTAGCGGTACCTGCGCTGCTGTGTGTAGCAAGGGGCACAGCCTTTACCTTTAGATCTAGCACACAGGTGAACCCTCAGACATCTCCAGAAGTGACAAGGGGAAGTGACAGTAAAAAGTGGAACAGTTGTCAGTTCAGTGACTCTAAATCATGGATGAAGACAGAAAGTTAGAAGCTAGAAGACAGAACTGTGATATGTATAAGTATAGATTTATAGCTATTGCTCTGCAGAGATTTACAGAGAGATTTGTACTTTACTTTTGCTACTTGGTAAGCAGGGCTTGACATTAACACCCGCCAGCCCGCCAAACGCCGTTGGATTTCAGCAGTGCCGTGTAAGACAGTCACTCCTACTAGCCACTTTGGTGGGTTGAACTTTAGGCTATCTATATTATATACATTTTTCAAATGTAGTATTTTAAAAAGGCATCTAAAATAATAAACTAAGTAAGTGCAATGTAGTGTTGTCAAAAATTTAAGATTTTTCGAATACATATTGATAGTGAAATATCTGAAATGCTTCCAATACTCACTTTCTGCAGAATAGATACACGATACTAGCTGCGCTTTCTTGCTCTCTCATCTCTCCCACAGCAAATTGACACACAAAACCTGCCTCCCCTCACTCACTCGCAGTGAAGGTTACTTTGGAAATGTAATAGGTTACAGATTAGTTACCCTAATTAAAACACAAAATAATGTCATAATGCCAGTTTTGCAGAGTATTCATGTAAACACAGTCAGTTATGTTTTAAGTAGTGCTGTGAATCGATAAAATAAAAAAAACGAATTTAATCAATTTTTTTCTGTAATTAATCATGATTAATCGCATTAAAAAAAAAACATTGGAGTTTTTAATATTTTGATATTGTAATAATTTCAGTTACTCTCCAAATTTGTTGTTATGGCATCATTTTATGAATGAAGGCCAGTATCACTGATACTAATGTCTCTGAAACATTAATGACGTTAAATTACAGTATAACTGAAAGCTGCCAATTTCAACATTTATTAGGCTTTAAAAAATAACAACTTTTAATTTAATTGAACTTAAAGCAATCTTTACATAAACCCATTATAATAAATGTTATATTTACCCATAGCCTTCCCTATTAGACATGCAGAAATTGAATAAAGTTATCAACACCTTTCTTAACTGCATAAATAATAAAGGGAATATAGATTAATCATCATTAAAGCTACAATTGTTTCATCAGTGCTGCTGTCAGTTTAAGATCGGATCACGGATCTGACGCGCTGTCCCACACATCTCGTTTTTTCTTTAAATTTTCAAGTTCATTTAAGACGTTATTTAAAGGATTAGTTCACTTTTAAATAAACTTTTTCTGATAATTTACGCACCACCATGTTATCCAAGATGTCCATGTCTTTGTTTCTGCAGTCGAAAAGAAATTAAGGTTTTTGATGAAAACATTCCAGGATTTTTCTAATGGGCTTCAATGGGCTCCAAACGGTTCAAGGTCCAAATGACAGTTTCAGTGCAGCTTCAAAGGGCTTTAAACGATACGTTTTCATCTCTGAGCTTCGCCATAACTTCCGCTAAGTGAGGTCAAAATACGAGCGTGGTCATAGATGTATACGTAGATGCCTCATTAGCACGCTCGTATTTTGACCTCACTTAGCGGAAGCTATGGCGGAGCTCAGAGATGATCACGTTCATCTGATAAGAGGTAAAATAATAGCATAAATACTGTTTGGTTTCTAATAGAAACTGATCTTTTCGCTAGATAAGACCCTTATTCATCGTCTGGTATCATTTGGTATCGTTTAAAGCCCTTTGAAGCTGCACTGAAACTGTCATTTGGTCCTTGAACACTTTGGAGCCCATTGAAGTCCATTAGATGGAGAAAAATCCTGGAATGTTTTCATCAAAAACCTTTATTTCTTTTCGACTGCAGAAAGAAAGACATGGACATCTTGGATGACATGGGTTGAGTAAATTATCAGCAAAAGTTTATTTAAAAGTGAACTAATCCTTTAACTCATTTAAGACTCCTAATATGAGAATACTCAACAAAACTGACATTTTGGCAAAATTCTCTGTGTTGTTGTTATTTTTTGTTCAAGCACGAAAGAGAACTCGCTGGGCAAAAATGGATATAAAAACAGACGCTGCGTTAATTGCGTTAAATATTTTTAATGCGTTAAACTGAAAAAATGAATCGCCCGCGTTAACGCGTTAGTTTGCCCAGCACCAGTTTTAAGTGAATATAAACAGAAACGCATGTGTAACAGTGTAATGGATCCGTGCATCAGGTCTTAAAGTGACACCGGCCTAATATACCTGTTGCCAAATTATGATCCATTCATACGCATGGTAAGCTATATCATTTATTTTACTAAAATTGATGATTTTAGAATATATGTTTTTTATTAATTGATTAATTGATTAAATATATTTGAAAAAAATAAAATGACAAAGTTTTATTTATTAAGTGTTACATACACACACACACACACACACACACACACACACACACACACACACACACACACACACACACACACACACACACACACACACACACACACACACACACACACACACACACACACACAATTATGTTTATATATATATTTAACTTTTTGATTTATTTGTATTATTTAGTCAATTATTTAGGTATTTAGTTTTCTTTTAGTTATTTGATTAATTTAGTCAGTCATTTTTAATCAGTTGAAGCCCATCACTTACAGTTCAAATAGCGAGGATAAACTCTCTTTATGATATTGATAACCAAAGCACTGATAGAGCCTTTAATATGAACAGACCTTGGAGAATATGTACAACCAGATTTCGCCAGTAATCTTGGAACAAGTGTTGTGCTTGTATTACTTGTCATCACGTTGTAAAGATAGAACTTAACGGTTAGAGCTATTCAGATACACTCAAAGTTACTGGAGTGCCACAGCAATCACTATTACTTTCAACAACACTCAACAAAACCATTGCTGCTTTTTCTAATTCACAACAGGTCTTTCTTAAGGTAGCAATAAGAGCAGCTTAAAAATAACAGCTTGTTTTTATCACAATTGTGAAGCAATCGGATGTAAATGACTGGAGCAATCTTACATTCCCTGACTGAAGTAAACACAACACACTCTATTGAGTCTAGAAAAGAGTTTTTCACCTTTCTTAGCGTATCACCCAGCAGAAATCAGGCCCCGGTAGACTGCAGCGAGGATGTTTTCTTAGACCTTTTAAAGCTCTGATTACTTTATCATCATATTTTATTTGCGTTCGGAGACTGTGCGACTTCTTTTTGTTTCGCAGGTACTGCAAATTGCCTTTGTTATCTCTGATGAATTGTGAAAGATGTCAAACCAACTCACTATGCTTTCCCTAGTAACTTGGATTGCTCTCTGTTGTGACAGAATAGGGCTGAAAGAGAACGCTTTCTCTCCCAGCTTGAAGTTTCAAAGGCCCTTTGAATTATGTGTGACGGGGTTGAAGATAATGAAGGGTGTTGGAATGTGTCAGAGCAATGCTGCAGGATTTGTCAGGCTGCTACCACACTGAAAAACGTTTCGAATCGTCATTGTTTACTTTAGTAGATTAAAATGTCTCTGTGTGTGTGTCTCTCTCTCTCTGGATTCATCCTTTGCTGGCATTATTTGAGAATGCCAATATGTTTTCCAGTATGTTCTGTTTCCATGGTGTTTCAGTTTTTTTTTTTGATCTTGTGAAAATTATGTTTACTTTAAGAAACTAGCATGAATCATGAGCTGTTATGGCATTTAACTTTACAGTAACCTTCAGTCATCATTTACTCACCCATAATTTACATTTCAGAATGAATATAATTTTTTCTATACAGCAAAAGTATATTTGCTGAAAACGATGTCTCCATTTTGAGATGCAGAGCCAGTGTTTTAGTTAATGGGGGTGCAGAGTAAATGATGACAATTTTAGTTTTTAGGTTAACTAAATTTTTTGGGCACAATCAATACTTTTTTGGGTACAATATTTTAGATCTTTAGTCACTAAGCTATATCTTATGCTTCTGTTTCTTTTCCGTCAAACAAAATAATATATGCCATTTTATTCAAACAACAGTGGCACAGTGACAGAATAGTGTTATTTATAATTGTATTAATAAATTGTAAATTTAGCTCTAATTTTATTTTTTTTAATCACTTTTTATCTCAGTTAATTGTGTTACTTATTTATATGAAGATTAGAAATGTTGCCTTAGCAACTAACTGAATTTTTACTTTTTGTTTTTTAAGTCAATTTTTTTTGTTTCCATTGCCGGAAACAATTTTTTTATAACTTTAGTTTTAGTTTCGGTTAACAACACTCAAAGATAGGTGGTTCGTATTTGTTTTCTGGCCATAGATAAACCATAAATATATTAATTTAATAATTACTAATTCAAACATTATTTAACGATTATTAAAACTACATGGTATATGAAATACATTTAAGCATTTGTGTGATGACCATATAGTGTGCTTAGGAAGCGATTACTCACCTCTTAGTCTCTCTCTCTCTCTCTCTCTCTCTCTCTCTCTCTCTCTCTCTCTCTCTCTCTCTCTCTTTCTTACTCTCTCTCCCTCTTCATATAATTGGAGTCTGCGAGCAGCTCTCTGCCATCCAAATAGATTAATTATGTAGCCTTGTGTGTGTGGAGTGTAAGTGTTGAACTGTGAGTGGGGAAGACACGAATCAAAGAAAATCAATTTAGGGGGTGATGTAGCCACCTCATCTCACTTCTTCCCTTAATTTCCCTCATGCTCTCTGAAAGGGCTCATCATAACTGAAGTGACATTCTTTCAAGTTCCATCTGGGGATATAGTTGTGTGTGTATGTGTGTGCTTGTATGCCTGTAAGCAGATGTGTGCAGTTGTTACATTTTAGATCTGAGAGACACTTACTTTAGGTTCAAAATGAATGGGGATGAATTTTTGGAGGATTTAAAAGCAGAGATGCAGAGCATATCATTTCTTTTAATTTTTTTGGGGGGTCAGTAAGATTGAATATTTTTAAATAAATGTGTCACTGTATTCAGCATGGTCACATTAAAATAATCAAAAGTGAGAGTAAAGACTATGGGCCCTATTTTAACGATTTGAAACGCAAGAGTCAAAGCGCGAAGCGCAAGTAACTTTGTGGGCGGGTCTCGGCGCTGTTGCTATTTTCCTTGCGGGATAAATGGCTCTTGCGCTCGGCGCAAATCTAAAATGGGTTGGTCTGAAGTAGCTTCATTATTCATAGGTGTGGTTTGGGCGTAACGTGAATAAACCAATCCGAGCGTCATCCAACATTCCCTTTAAAAGCTGGTGCGCAAGTTCCATTATGGATTGCTATTATTATGGCGTATTTACCAGGCGCACGCCAGGAGCGGTTCACAGCCGAGGAGACTGATGTTCTTGTAAGAGCAGTGAAAGACAGAGAAGTGAAGTTGTAATGTTGTACATTATGGTAAAGGTGATTTCACAGTCTTTTTTTTTCAGTCTTTCAGTTTTTTCAGTTTTTCAGTCGATTTTTTTTCCTGGTTCTTGACGGACAAACCAATTTGTCAGATGTCCTTATATACATATATGTCTTGCCACTATTGGGCAAACAGGTCTTATCCTTAATTATTACAATTAGCCTGAATCATTTGTAAGCTAGATTTATGCCTATTTTTTCACATCTTCGTGGCACACCACAATGATTTCCGTCATCTCATGTGTTAATATTTTTTTAGTGTAACAATTTATGATTTGCAAAAATAACTGTTGCATCTGTGTAGGTTACATGAGCAAAGTGTATGCGCGTTGTGCACGTTATACATTATGGTCAAGCATGCGCCCTTAAAATAGCATAATGAACAACGCGCAACGCGCCACTGACTTTAGACTAGGTTTTTTCTGGTCAGTGGCGCAATTGTTTAATGGAACAGCAAAATAGCACCAGGGATTGTTTGCGCCGGAACACGCCTCCTTTTTTGCGCTGAACCGCCCAGGTAGCGCAAGTTCATTCACTAGTTTAGCGACGTGCTTCTGTGGAGGGAAAAGCGCGCTTTGCGCGGGTGCAAAATAGGAATGACACATGCGTCGGTGTACAAAGTCAATTGCGCTGGGTGCAAGATAGGGCCCTATTACTGTAACATGCATGGTCTTTTTAGTTTCGTTTTCACTGTGTTCTGTTTTCCCTGTGTTTCCTGTCCGTGTTCCTTAGTTAGTTTCCATGGTTGTTAATTATTTATACGCACCTGTTCCATTTGACTTTGATTGCTCCTTGTCAGTATTTTAGCCCTCAGTTCTTTCAGTTCCCTTGCCTGGTATCGTCAGTTTTATACATGGTTGCTATTGTTTCCTCCTGCGATCTCCTGAGTTAAACCTGCGTTTAATACAACAGCCATTCATGACAATTGCAAAGAAAGAAACCACAACAGACCTCATAAATATATATAAAACATTAAGCAGCACACCTTTTTTCCATATTGATAATTTTAAAAAAAAATGAGCATCAAACATCAAATCAGCATATTAGAATGATTTCTGGAGAATAGTGTGACTGAAACTTGTAAAAACATTAAAATAGAACAATTATTTAAAATGTTAATAATATTTCAGAATATTATTGTTTTTACTGTATTTTGATCTAATAACAGCAAAAACGTTAAAGAAATCTTACCAACCCCACATTTTTTAACAGTAGTGTAACTTTACAGAAAAGGTTAGTAAGTGAATTTTTTCACACTAAAATGTTAAAGGTGCACTAAGTAAAAAAAATTCAGTAAATTATCCAAAAACCACTAGGCCAGTGTTATATATTTTGTTCAGTTGAGTAATTACAATATCCCAAATTTTCCCAACTATTTGTAAATTGTGAGAAAATTGCTATTTTAACCAAGGAACCGGAACGTGTGAGGGAGTCGCCTGTCGATGGTGTCATATCTGCGTTAATCTCGGTTTCCGGTTTTATTTTGCAGAAACTCTTTACTCTTACTACAGTGTGCAACAAGTAACACAGAGTAACGTCATAACATAATTTTCAACACACTCAGATGTATCTAATATGATAAACAGAGCTGCGTTACCTCATACTCATGCCCGGAAAAGCAGAAATGGCGCCGGCGACTGTGGCATAATAAAAGTCCTGTCGGCGACTATGCCATAATAAAGGTCCCGCTGCTCGCAAGGCTTTTGTTGCTCTCTTCTTATTAACAATTGCTCCTGCTTCTGTTTCATACTACAGTAACTTTAATAATCACATCCATGAACATGATTTCTGCCTGAGTCCTATCCCGATTCTTTTCCACCGGCTGTGAGGATGTCCCAAGATTCTACGCTCAAACGTGGCGTCATCAAACTACGCCTTTGTTTTGAATAGGCGACCTCTAGTGGATGGAAAAGTTACATAGCGCAGCTTTAACTGTGTAAACTATTGAAACAGCATTTTCATGTTTACAAGTGACCCAGTTTACTTCCATTTTAAGTGCCTCATTAATCAAATTGTAATAACTTGCTCCAAAACAACTTTCCATTTCTGTCACTTAGCCCACACAGTTCTACACTGTTAATCAATACCCTAATAGCTTAATTCACACATTGTTTTAGCAAACTTTCATTACATCTGGTCCATTCTGGTGTGAAACACCCACTTTTCACTTTATTTTCTCGTTTAATATCCTGTTTCACTTGGAAATATGTCCTATTATGGAAGTAAAAGGGGTTGTGACCACCATTCACATTGATTTTAGGCATACTAACAGTTTTTGGTGCTGTAGAAAGCATTTTATCATCACCATCTTGTGTTCTCAAAGACCTGCGTCGAATGGTTGGATAAATGGCTAAATGGTTGGATTGCTTAGTTTTATTCTGACCTAGTAAAAAAAGCACCTGGTTAAAAAAGCACCTGTAGAGGCAATATTTTTCTAGAAGAAAAAAACGATGGAACAAATAATGTTTTTATGCCTTTCCGCAACCCGTTCCTCCAGTGAATGAAAATGCTCGGCAATGTAATCAGCTCCGTTTGTTTAGAATTTTGCGGTCTGTTCAAGATAAGCCCCATTTTTAGTTACAGTCTTTGAAAAGCTCAATGATAAACATCAAAGTGCCTCTTGAGGCGGTTCTCCATCACTCAGTCGGCCTTTGTGTCTCTCAGAGTTGGACTGACTTTTGCTGAAAGAAGGAGGTGGAGAGAGATAGAGATGGAGGACAATAAAAGGAAAGGACAGCATGACTGTTAATGGGAAGGAGACGGAGAAACCTTGACTGAGAAGGTAGATGAATAGAGGTGTGATGAGTCATTTAAGCTCCTTAAACACTAAGCTATGTATATTTCCAGTACCGTAATTTCAAGTGAACTAAGCAGCTCAACTTAAATGAGTGATGTCAGCTGTTGTTACTTCCTCTGGCTGAGGTGCAGTTTGATTTGTTTTCCATCTTGTTTTCTTTTTCATAACTTAGACTTGGCAGTGTGCTTCTTCCTGGAGGGTTGTTTTTTTTTCCGAGCGGGGGCCACAGCGGAGGCGCAGGTAGCTGAAGACGTATAGCTGTGAGGGAGGTGCTGTGTTAGTTTCCCTGGTGCATTATTGATGCTAGCTGTACACAATAGGGAGGGGAGTGCTTTGCCTCACATTCTTTCTCTTTTTTTACAGTTTTCACTTTGCCTTGTGGCTTGTGGTGTGTGTTTTCTCTCTGAATCTGTCTCTCAGTCTCCTTTTTCTCACCATCTGTCTTGCTCTCTTAAAACACGATACCGGTCTCCTTACTGAGCTGTTTTCAAAACTCACTTAAGGCGACAGAGAAACATTCTTCCAGGGAGGCGGTAATACTTTAATCAATGCAAACAGTGGCAAGGAAAAAAATGAGTTAAGCTGGGTGGCATGTGGAAAGACATCACAGAAGAGTGCCTGTCTACTGCACGTCAATATTTAGTATCAAAGTCAAACTCTCAGTCCTCCAACCACACAGCTGATACATGAGCTTTGGGAGATGAAGGATCCCTGTGTCTTGGCTGGTTTTAGATGATGCACTTAGTATTTTTGAGGGGGCACCAGTGGGGGTGCATTTCCAGTGATTTCCTTGCATGCTTGTGTCACGTGACACGCCGCAGCCACAGTAGCGCTGTATTGGTTGTATTTCATTTTTCCTTTTTTATTTGAATCATTCCCAAACTTGTTAATTATATCATGAAATATCTGATATTCCGACTCTTTATAATGATATGTTAGTTGATCTATAACGGACAATGGGCTCCACTGCAATTCTGAATCAGAGTTGTGGCATTTACAACACGTAAATTCATCTATTCTCCTGAAAGACATGAAAGTAAGTCGGTGAACTGGGAAAAGAATAGAGTTTATAATAATAATAAAAATAAGAATAACTTTATAATTACATAAACAGTTGTATCTGGTATCCATAAAACACATAGTCAAATTAAATGTGAAAGTATTATTATTGTTCATAATATAAATAATAATATTTTTTGCCAGTGTGTGTAATAAGTAACATTAAATAAACAGTATGGTAGGGCTGTGCGATATTGAAGAAAAATGCGATATCCTTGTTAATTAATGCGATATTCGATATGTGATACGATATTGCTTTAAGTGTGTAAAATCTATTTCTTTC
The DNA here is from genome assembly GCF_949357685.1 of Gobio gobio. Taxonomy (NCBI): domain Eukaryota; kingdom Metazoa; phylum Chordata; class Actinopteri; order Cypriniformes; family Gobionidae; genus Gobio; species Gobio gobio. The sequence continues at coordinate 32,046,627 of NC_137114.1, read as the reverse complement.
CCCAACTGATATCTTTCACTTAAAGCATAACCGACTGTGTTTACATGAATACTTGTCAAGGCAGCCATTTTGACATAACTGTGAGTGTATTTGACAGTTCGAGTGTGTAACAAGACACGAAAAAAAGAACAGCTTGTGCGCACGTTTCGGTGTGTGTGTGTGACAGCAGACAGCACGAGACTGCACAGAGTTGTTTTTCGCAAGTTATTGCATTTAATAACTCTTTTTAATGTCAAGCAAGTCACATAAGTAACAGTCATGTGCTCGGTCGATTCCCTGCTATGTGCATCAACCTAAAACGTACACTTTTCACAATGTTGAAGTATCCTATTAAAAACACTCAGATATTGCGTACCCTTGCGATATGCATATTGCGATATGTACATTTGCGATATTTTGATAATTTCGATATATTGCGCAGCCCTAGTTGAAAGCACTGAACAGTTGTGATCTATTGTTGTGATGCATGACAAGTGAGAACTTTAGACCTGTAATAAACCTTATAGACTATCTTCTATTTTTCATATCTATGTATTTAGGCATTGGAATAAATATAAAATTATATAGTGGTGACACTTTGATTCACAAATTTCCACAGAACTATTTATTTATTTATCCATCCAGATGATATGCAATATTATATTAATTATAATACCCCCCAATACAGTCAAACTGCACATTTTATTGTGGCCAGCCTAAGGCACACCTGTGCAATAATCATGCTGTCTAATTAGCATCTTGATATGCCACACCAGGTGGATGAATTATCCCGGCAAAGGAGAAGTGCTCACTAACACAGACAATCAACAAAATTGTCAACAATATTTGAGAAAAATAGGCCTTTTGTGTACATAGAAAAAGTCTTAGATCTTTGAGTTGAGCTCGTGAAAAATGGGGGCAAAAACAAAAGTGTTGCTTTTTTAATTTTGTTCAGTGTATATTATATAATATTTATTTTGAATTAATTGTGAATTTATGTTGCCAATATAAATCCTAAATATTCATCCTACAGATTCATTATATTATTTTGTCATGTACTTGTCATGGACTCGAACCTGTGTCCTTTGTGTGGCAAACATCTATTTATTTTCTACTATTGATGTAAAAGTGCAAAAATTCACTGTAAAAAGTGCATACAATGTGCAAAAACAATTGGGGACAACTCTGGAGTATGAGTAAAGTATTAGTATTTTTTGGAGTATGTGAAAGCAGGAACGAAACCAGATTGCTCCAGAGAGATTGCCCAGGTCATACATGTGCTGTAAGTCACTTTGAATAAAAGCGTCTTATAAATAATGACTACTAAATGCTTCTTAACAGATGTCCCAGGGAAAGTTTTTGCATAAAAATGAGTGACACCCCACAACTGTTATTTGCAGTTATCCTTCCTTCATTGTGTTTCGCACCTAAAGGGCGCTATTTAAATAAGAGTTCAGTGAACATACCTATTTGCAAGTTAAGAGAAAATGCAACAGAGGGTAAAACAAAGCCCACACTCCCCCGCTGGTTTGTGTAAAAAGCTTCTAAGGCAGTCTCATGGTCATTTAAAAGTCAAATCCAGCCATTGAAGAGCACAGCACTGAGGGACCTTTGAACAGACAGTGAAGTCAGTCTGAGAGATTCTGTTTATACTCCACCATCACTAATGGAGCAAATCAAACACTCTCCTGGCCCAGCGCGCCACGTCTGTTTGGTCTTGCCCAGAGTTTTTAGAGGAGCCTGGACTATGAATTGCTGGGGTTATGTGAAGTGCAGGGGGTATATGGGACTTTCCACTGGGAAGCATTTGGGAATGCTGAATTTTTTTTTTTTTTACTCAAAATCCCTGTGACATTGAGTGTGAAATATATATTGAAGTTTTTTAACTCTTCTTTCCAGAGATGTTTGTGGAATGGATAATAATTCACCTCGTAATATTAGGCACATTCATTACATTCAGCCTGTCTAATATAACAACCTTGAAATTTGACATCAGTTATTTCATAATTACTCATGTAAGGGCACAGCTAATAAATGAATCATAAAGCCTGATTGACATTTCAAGCTGACGATTTTTGCATCTAGGATTCCTTGTCAAAAATTCTGCCTTTGGGGTTTGATCTAAAAATGGCTGAATTCTAAATAGGACTTCCTGCCCTTTGCTTTGTCTCTCATGTGTCTTTTTTGCGTGGATGTGAGTGATGCGTTAGATGTCGATGTGATTTTTACCCTCAAAGCGGAGTCAATCTCTCATAAAACACACATCACCGCTCTGCGGAAACGATGTGTATCTTTTGCTTCTGACACTTCATAGGATAGGGGGAAAAATAGCCCGTCAGTTCCGTTTGGTTTGAGATATCATCCTCTCCCTTCCCTTCGTAGGAATGCACTTCAGATACATCGGGCTCCATTGTTGGAAGCAGATTGTTATTAGTAAGTCGTGAAACAGAAAGAGAGCTATTAGGGTGCAAATGAAGCATTGTGAAATCAAAAGTTTCCCCGGCACGCAGCAGCCTCCTGAAGGCCGGCTGATTACATCTCACCAGGTGCAGGTGGGGGAGATCCATTTTCACCGCCACACTTCTCAAATCCACTCATTACAACCTGCTGCCTGATGAAGGGACGCACACATTAATTGGCTGGGGGAGGAGAGAGAGCATTCAAATGAACAATTATGGCAAAGGAGTTTATCTTTTTTCCACCACATGCTCCGCGGCGTTCTCAAAGCGTCTGCAATCATAATCCATTTAGTGGATACTTTTCCATTTTGTTAATGTTCCGGGGATTCTGACCCCACAGTTTGAATGCTTTGCAATTGCCTATGGCTGAACCACAAAGCGTCACATGCCATATAGTGCACATGCAGTCTTCCTCTCCTTGGGTGGTATAGATGGAAAATTTGTTGTAAGGCTTTACACAAGGGAGGGTGGCTGACTGGCTTTGAAATATGTTAAAAGGGACTATAGTTGTTTGAACACACAAATTATTCTAATTCGAACCATTTTTATTTTGATTATTTGATGAAAATGTCCTTTAAATTTAGTCAGTAGAATTTTTAATGGCATATTTATTCATTTTAATCAGTTTAATTTGGACTCTTTAAACAGAATTCTGGCCTCTTTATAAGCATATCTGATTGAGAAATAAAATAAGTAAAAGTTACTTATGGAGAAATTGTTTCTTGCTTTTTGTGCTGTGCGTTTCTAGTCTTTTAAGATATATCCAGCTTTAAATACTGTAGATATCGATTTGATCAAAATCCATGTGATTAATAAAAGAACATTAACGTGTATAGGTAGTGCAACTCCACTAAATCCAATAAAAGATATTATTGAGTCTTTCATCAGTCCTGAGCTATACCCAACCCCTAACCTATACCTAACCTGATAAAATCAAAAACCCTTCACAACGTACGTTTTCATGAGAAGTTTTGTTTTTGATGAGGTTAACACTGTTCTAAACTCACTGTATATTTTTTATAATGACCTCTGCTTTTATTTGAATGCCTCTTCCAGGTTCTTTTATGAATGGGAGGTTAGCAGTCACCCAAAGAGGAGGTCAGCTGGAAGCAGAGGATGGGTCTAACCCATATCACACCACACAGGACACAGACAGAGACCTGCCTTTGTTCACGACAGCTCCTCCTTACAGTGGCCTTGACCACCATCCACCTTTTAAGCCCTACCCGCCTTACGACCCCCGAGGCCAAAGCCACGAGTATTTTCAGGACAGCGGAGGGGCAGCTCACCATCCCACAATGCCATCCTCTAGTTCCCATCTCCTCCAGGATCCATCCACACAGCTGGTCCCACACGAGGACGCGCCTCCATTCTCTGATGTAGCAGCTCCCAGAACCACCACAGTGGCTCCATCGGCCGCTGCCCTCACCCAGCCTCACGTGCCCAACATTCAACACAAAACTTCAGCAGAAACGCAGAGGAGAAGCACAGAGGAACCACCCATATCCATGACTGTAGCGTCACTTACCACCACTGATGCACACACATCCATACCACCTGCTTCCAAACAATTGGATAAAGGTGATGTCACTCCGACCTCAAACAACGAGCCTATCCCGGTGAAAAGAGACAAAGAAAAGTCCTCCATGATCAAGGTACATGGCACTCCGGGAAGTGATGCTGCAAAAGCATCATCAGTGTCTGGGGATTTGGATGGCGAGACCACCACCTCCACTATCATCACCACAACAGTTATTACGACCATGCAGACGCCAGGTACCATTCACATATATTTTACACAGTTTCCTGATGCCTGATTCAGGGCTCTTCACAGGTTTACTTGCCCAGCTAGTGCTTAAAGATGTGGGTTTTGTGATTTTTTGTGCCACTCTATTTGACACATTTCTTACTATTGTATTGTGCAGGGTCAGAATGCTGAAAAACATAACGTACCACCCATAATGTTTACCCCCTTAAAATCAAAGAATAAATGGCAAACCATATGATATTATGTATGAAAATATTTTTAAAGCAAGGGAATGTGTCATTGAAAATGAATATTAATTTGTGCAATTCAGTGTTTTATTTAGACAAAATAGTATATCATTTTCTGCTTATTTTGATCTGCTTTGATCAAAATAGGTCAGATTTTTTTATATCAGCACATGCCTTTTATTGACGTTATTTAGCCTATTCATGTATTGTGTACAAGTGTCCATATAATAAGAAACTTTGATCTGAAGTGATGGATTCAAATTATACAGGGCTTCCTTAAGACTACTAGCATACTAGTTGTTCAGACAGCCAACTGACAGTTCGATTATGAAAATATGTAATTTTGCACATCCCTAATAACTTAGCCAAACGTATGAATTTATATGGAGTGAGAACATATCTTGTGACCAGCAGTGCTTAACTCTAGAGGGAGATAAAGAAACCGACAGAGCAGAAAGACCTCAAGGCTATGAGAAAATATTCACTCACCTGCCATTTCACCAGAATTGTCCACATTCTCCTACACAGCAGGGCAGGAAAACTGACCCTGTTGATCCAGACAGAAAATGAGAAAACCTTGAAAGACAATTAAAGATGGGAGAGAATGCAATGAAGTGAGGTGGAGAGAATGAGAAAGGCTCGCCTCTATTGATGCACACTTTCTCTGTCTCTCTCTGTCCTTCTACCTTTTCTAACGCAGCTCCATGCAGCACCAATTTCACATCGCCGGGAGGCTACATAGAGACGCCACAGCAAGCCAGGAGTTGGTACAATACGAATGTGGACTGCATATACACCGTGACAGTCTACATGGGCTATGGGGTGGAAATTCAGGTAAATTCATCACACGGTGCTTTTGTTATTGACCCAGTCTCTGGAAAGGATCTAAATTACTGTGGTAATCCAGTTCTGCTCTTTTATTCTTGAAAGGTTAAGTGTGTAATTTCTTTGCCTCCGGCAATAAACAGAATTGCCCAAAAATAATGATTGTTTTTACACAGGTTTTGCAAACAATCTTTCCCTGTCAGGCATTGGTTGGGCAAATGCTCAGCCTTCGCCCCAAACTCACCCCATTGGTTGATTCAGTGTTGCTGTCGAAATGGTTGGAAATGTTTTATTAGCACCAGAGTGTTACACTTTTCAGAAGTCAACCTGCAAACGGCTTTCTTGTAGTTGTCTCTGAATATGAAATAAGGCATATTCATTTCATTTTAACATCGGAAAAATTACTACCTTCAGCTTTGTGGAGTTAAAACAAAGGTCACTTATAAATGCAGCTGCCTTTTCGTACATAAGCTGACAGAAATGGCTGATGTATTTGAATGGTTTGGGTTTTGAACCTTTAGTGATCTGCCTAACATTTTCTTTTAGAAATACTGCTGAAGGGAAGTCTGTTCCAAATGTTAAAATATGCTGTATTATAAGTTATTTTGGTCAAAATAATTGCATGTATACTTCATGGACAATCCCAGAATCCATTACAATAAGCTCAATAATGAATTAATGAATTAATTTCTGTCATGACAACTCTCAAGAGTGTTTCGCATGCTTATGGATATGAAAATGTTGATATGTTTGGTCTTGGCGGAACAGATCTGCTATGCTGCTGCTGTTATTGCTGCTTCAGAGCAAGTACGGGACATGCTACTGCCAATACATTCACGGCACGCTGCTGTGAGCAAGTCAAACATACTGCTGCTTGACAAATTATGTTTTATTAACACGGTTCGGGAGGAGCACGTTCCGATAATTGACACAAGTGGAGAGCACTCAGCTAATCAGCAAGTTTATCAGCATCCCTCCACCACCTCTTCTCCACACTTTTAGTTCTAACCACTTCCATACACGGGTATGGGTATACATGGGTTCGGGTCAAATTCCCAGCTTGAAGCCCTCCCCCCGGACAGCACGCCAAATACGCATTTAAATTTACTCTGTATAAATTATATGTAAGTGTGAACTCGTGAATATAGGATACGTGAATTAAAAGGTTGAAAGATAGAAAGAGATTCGCTTCTTTAGATCACACCCATAATGCAATTGTCGCTTCCTGCTTGCGCTGCATGGCTGTGGCCTTCACCTGCTAGATTCCTCTGGGAATCAGGTATTACTGGTGGCGGGTGGTTGCTGACCTTGCATGTTGAGGGCTGTGCTGGGCGGAGGGCAGGGATGTACTGGGACTGAAATTCAGCCCGGGACTTTAAGACGGAGAGGCCTTTTACGCGAGTGCCCTTGGTGCACGAGCAGGATTTTTTGCAGTTATTTTCATTCTAATAGTGTTTTTATGGTATAAAGACAATCAGATTACGCTGAAGACCTTCAAGAAACTTTAGGATAACACCTGCCTCCTCAGGTTGTATAAGCAAGTCACCACTGCACTGAACACAACCAGGTCAGCAAAACCTAATCTCAAACACATAAGTCACATAGTATACTGCTAACTACCATCATGGCATGTGTATAATCAGTCGGAGTGTTAAAATAGTTACAAATACTCACACCCACTCATACTCAAAAACTACAATGCAGTCCCATACAATAGAGATTGTGTGTGTGTGTGTGTGTGTGTGTGTGTGTGTGTGTGTGTGTGTGTGTGTGTGTGTGTGTGTGTGTGTGTGTGTGTGTGTGTGTGTGTGTGTGTGTGTGTGTGTACTCACTTTCAACTCTCCCTGCCTCAGCTTCCCCTGTGCTGGACCCTGCCTCTGCTTACTGATTGTACAGCTACATAACATATGCATGAGAAGAACATGAGTAATAAATATAGCAAAGAATAATACATTCTCTAATTCAATCTGTGCTTCAGTCAGGTTATTATCTAGTATGTGGAACTATTGGCATTTTATCCTATATGTAAATATGTAACATTGTGCTGTATTTTTCTATTTTTGTGTGAGTGTCCTTAATAAAGCTTTGATTGATTGATTGATTGATATGCCTAATATGATTGCCTACCCAGCCCTGCACACTGCCCCTCTACCTGTCTGTTTCCTGGTTCCTGCTCTTCCTCTCTTCTCCTCCTGCTGCTCCTTTCTTCTCCTCCTCCTGCTGCTACTGCTCCTTTCTTCTCCTCCTCCTCTCTCCTGCTCCTCCTCCTCCCTCCTCCTGCTGCTCCTCTTCCTCTCTTCTCCTCCTTCTCTCTCCTGCTGCTCCTCCTCTCTCCTCCTGCTGCTGCTCCTCCTCTCTCCTGCTCCTCCTCCTCTCTCTCTCCTGCTGCTCCTCCTCTCTCTCTCCTGCTCCTCCTCCCTCCTCCTGCTGCTCCTCTTCCTCTCTTCTCCTCCTTCTCTCTCCTGCTCCTCCTCCTCTCTCTCTCCTGCTGCTCCTCCTCTCTCTCTCCTGCTCCTCCTCCCTCCTCCTGCTGCTCCTCTTCCTCTCTTCTCCTCCTTCTCTCTCCTGCTGCTCCTCCTCTCTCCTCCTGCTGCTGCTCCTCCTCTCTTCTCCTCCTCTCTCTCTCCTGCTCCTCCTCTCTCCTCCTGCTGCTCCTCTTCCTCTCTTCTCCTCCTTCTCTCTCCTGCTGCTCCTCCTCTCTCCTCCTGCTGCTGCTCCTCCTCTCTCCTGCTGCTCCTCCTCTCTCCTGCTCCTCCTCCTCCTCTCTCCTGCTCCTCTCTCTCTCCTGCTGCTCCTCTTCCTCTCTTCTACCCCTGCTGCTCCTCCTCTCTCCTGCTCCTCCTCCTCCTCTCTCCTCCTCCTCTCTCCTCCTGCTGCTCCTCCTTTCTTCTCCTCCTCCTCTCTCCTGCTCCTCCTCCTCCTCCTCCTGCTGCTCCTCTTCCTCTCTTCTCCCCCTGCTGCTCCTCCTCTCTTCTCCTCCTGCTGCTCCTCCTCCTCCTCTCCTCCTGCTGCTCCTCCTCTCTTCTCCTCCTGCTGCTCCTCCTCCTCCTCCTCCTCTCCTCCTGCTGCTCCTCCTTTCTTCTCCTCCTCCTCTCTCCTGCTCCTCCTCCTCCTGCAGCTCCTCTTGCTCTCTTCTCCTCCTTATCTCTCCTGCTGCTCCTCCTCCTGCTCCTCTCTCCTCCTGCTGCTCCTCCTCCTCTCTCCTCCTGCTGCTCCTCCTTTCTTCTCCTCCTCCTCTCTCCTGCTCCTCCTCCTCCTCCTCCTGCTGCTCCTCTTCCTCTCTTCTCCCCCTGCTGCTTCTCCTCTCTTCTCCTCCTCCTGCTGCTCCTCCTCCTCCTCTCTCCTCCTGCTGCTCCTCCTTTCTTCTCCTCCTCCTCTCTCCTGCAGCTCCACTTGCTCTCTTCTCCTCCTTATCTCTCCTGCTGCTCCTCCTCCTCCTCCTCTCTCCTCCTACTGCTCCTCTTCCTCTCCTCCTGCTGCTCCTCCTTTCTTCTCCTCCTCCTCTCTCCTGCTCCTCCTCCTCTCTCCTCCTGCAGCTCCTCTTGCTCTCTTCTCCTCCTTCTCTTTCCTGCTGCTCCTCCTCCTCCCTCCTGCTCCTCTTCCTCTCTTCTCCTCCTCCTCCTCCTCTCTCCTCCTGCTGCTCCTCTTCCTCTCTTCTCCTCCTCCTCTCTCCTGCTGCTCCTCCTCTCTCCTCCTGCTGCTCCTCTTCCTCTCTTCTCCTCCTACTGCTCCTCTTCCTCTCTTCTCCTCCTGCTGCTGCTCCTCCTTTCTTCTCCTCCTCCTCTCTCCTGCTCCTCCTCCTCTCTCCTCCTGCTGCTCCTCTTCCTTTCTTCTCCTCCTCCTCCTCTCTACTCCTACTGCTCCTCTTCCTCTTTTCTCCTCCTCAGTGTGTGTGTGCCTAAAACCTAAAACTGTCCTACCTCACATCACCAGCAATCTTTGGAGGAGTTTACTCGACTCTGCAACTCTGTCTATGACTCCATCGTTGTCTAAAGTCATTAGGATCTCTTTCTCTGTGCACATTAGCATGAATGCCTCAAGACGCTCCTGTGTCAGGGTGCTCCTCAGTCTGTTCTTTACAAACTTGAGAGTAGAAAAGGTCCTCTCACAGGCCACTTGACTGAAAGAGAGTGTAAGCAAGAACTTGTAGGCCAGTCCAATGACGTGATAGGCATCAGTGAGGAGGTTGTATTTGGAGAGGATATGATAAACACAAATTGCACAATCTTTACAGGAGGTGCAGCTGGTGTTATTCAGTTCCATGTCTTCTCCATCTTCTGTCTCTTCTGCAGCCCGGACAGTGTATGACTCCAAATGTGGCAACTTAAGTCTCTCCCACTGGTTGGCCAGACTACAGAGCTCGGCATTGAGCCTTCCAGATGTTGCTCTTTCATCGAACCTAAGGAGGCATTTACTGAGGTGTTTGAGTGATTCAGATGGAAGCCCCCTATCTCTTAGTGTACCAAAATTCCTTGGGTCGAGGCATGCAAAATCATCATAAAGAGCTCCATTTGCAGAATAGCGAGTCTGAATGCTCTGAGTCACTGTGTCCAAAATGACATTGTGCACCTTGATCCTGTACTGATCCTCTGTATTCAATGAATGTTCTTCCTCTGCTACTTCACCTGGCATGGACTTCTTCTTTCTGATTTTTTTTTCAGGTAGAGCCCCCTGAACCACCTCTTTAGATCCATTCTCCTCCAGCTCCTTGTTAGCCCATTCAACAAAGATATTTGCAGCTTTTGTGACACCATCCATGTCCCTGTTGCAGGATTTTAGGCTGTCTTGGGCCCCCATAACTAGTCGATGAGCAGTGATTAGGTCCATGCCACTGGTCTGGAGGTATCTGGAGAGTGGTGAGGTAATCTCAAAGATTCTCAAGAATAGCTGTGCTGTCAGCACTGTCTCATGCTTCAGTAGGGACTCCATGTACCCCTTAGCTCTTGCTCTGACATGTGCTTTGATTGACATATCTTCCACTATCCTTTTCAGTGTTAAGATTAAATCAACATACAAAGCATTGTCAGGATTACCAAAACAGCCAAATATCTTGCTTAGGGCCTGGTCCTTGGCCCACCATCTTGTCTCCCCGATAGGAGACAGCCGTCTGTGTCGCTTGTCATCAGTCACTTCCTCCCACATTTTCATACGCTTGTATGAGTCCTTGATAAATACAGCAACATCGTTCACTATGGAGAAAAGGGATGCACTTTCTATCACAGCACTCGTGGTGTCACCCAGAACAAGATTGAGCACATGTGCATAGCACCAGATGTGCACTTGGTTAGGAGACTCTGATGCCAGTAAAGCAGAGAACCCCTTGTACTGGCCTTGCATGTTTGCGGCTCCATCGGTTGAGTTGCCAACACAGTTCCTAAGCTCAATATCCACCTTTGCTAGAGTTTTTTTAAGTAGCTCCACAAAATACTCTCCAGTTGATGACTCACAATCAACCACACCTATGAGCTTCTCATGGACCACATCAGTCACATATCTGAGGATAACAGCACATTGGTCTGTGGAGGTAACATCTTGCGTGGTGTCAATCTGCAGAGAAAACATTCCTGCTTGCCTTACTTCCCTTGAAATGCTTTCTTTGATTAAGTGGCTGATTACATCAATCACTTTGTTGACAGATGTTTTAGAGAGCAGTGTAACGAAAGATCCTCTGCCTTTAACCTCGGTCTTATTTAGGCTTTGGCTTTTTTGCACACATTCATTTACATGTTCTTGCAGAGAGACATCAAATTTGCTCAGCAGAATGATCATTTCCAAGAAGTTTCCATGATCAACAGCAATGTTGTCCCATGTGTATGCAGCTTCAAATTTGGTGCCTCTATAGCTAAGACCACACTTTCCAATGACTTTTATCACTTCAATGACACGGTCCATGACTTGGCGTTTCTTTCTGACTTGGTCACGGTGAAGAGACACTTGTTTTCCACTTAGTAAGCTTACTATGTCTGCTTGACTGGCCATCATAAAATATGCTTCTGCACTGTCTCTGTGAACTTGGTTTCTTTCGTGCTCTTCTATTCTCTGATGTACATGCTTCCAGGCTGTCATTCCCCCCTTAATGAACGCACTTTCACTTGCAGATGGCTTTGCATATGCCAAACATACTGTGCAGTACAGTGAGTTTTCTTTCTTACAGTATGTGAGCCACTTTCTCATAATACCATCTTTAGTATGATAGATAGTCGTGCCTTTTCTGGTGGGTTGTTGAGGGTGGTAAGAAAAAAAAAGATCTAAATCTTTGGAGGCCGGACGTGTATAAAAATCAAAGCCCTCATCTTCAGCTCTGTTTAGGTCTATCCCTGGTGCATCTTCACCTGTGTTGGACCCTGCCTCTGTCTGTACTGGTTGTACTGCATGAGAAGAATGTGATGTCACTATATCTTATTCTATCTATGCATAATATGATTGTCTACCCAGTCCTACACACTGCCCCTGTACCTGTCACTGTTTTTGTTCTGGTTCCATTCTCCTCCTGCTCTGCTTTCTCCTGCTGCTTTCCTTCCTCCTGCTCCTCCTCCTTCTGCTCTGCTTTCGCCTGCTGCTCCTCCTTCTCTCCCTCCTCATCAATATGACTGCAGGGGTCATCATCAAACTGTCCCTCTCCATCACTGACCTTAACAGCTAATATACATAAATAGACTCCTTACAGACATTCCTTGCTTATAGAGTTTATGTAGCCCCACCCCTTTTCAGCGCTGCGTTGCCATGCAAAGCAGAGCGTTGCCATGGACATGCAGGATTCTAACCATAGAGACGGTGTGGTGAACAAATTAGTCCTACTGAAGAGATGAGTCCGAGCTTAGGACCCAAGCAATCGGATTGGTTCAAAGGACGTTTTATGTGTAATCGCTTTAGTGCCTGGTTACAAATCATACAAAATCAATTTATTATAGAAGACGTTTGTACTACGTTATAATGAGTCATTAATGTATTTTAACTTATATGTTTCAGAAACTAGTATTTTACCGAAGCTACAGATTGTGAAATTAAATATTTCTCATTGTTAGTGTGTTTAGTTAGCTTAGATAGTAGCATAGCATACAGCTAACTAACGTTATCCGATGATCGTGCTAGTGGAGCTTTATCTGAGCTTCTACTGCCCTGATACTGCCTTACCGTTTTCACAGCAATTCGTAATGTAATTATAATTATGTCATTATTTTTTATCGTAATAATCAGCACAATATGTTACAATTACACTTTTTTCAAATTAAAAGAACCATAAAATAATGTTTGTGTATATTACTATTTTTCTAATTAACAATTTAGACAGCGCACATTAGCTACAAGTTATCGCAAGAACAGATTTAGATCAGGCATACTAATGGGGGTCCTAAGCTCGAACTCATCTCTTCAATAGGACTCATTTGTTCACCACACCGGAATGGACTATTTTCTTAGCCGTACCAATACAATCGTTTTTAAATCAATAAACTCCTTTTCAAATCAATATTTTGTGTCATTTATCACTAAGGCCGGCGACAGACTGGATGCGTGGCATGTCCGTTTTTATTTCAGCTCCCATGTTAACAGGTTAGAGCTGCGTGACACAGGGCGCGGCCTGAGCCGCGCGGAAAACAAGTGCATGCTAGAAATAGAACAGACGTCTATTTTTCACGTGACACGCAAGCGTGTTGGAAGCGTTTCCAAGCAAAATAGAATAGGAAAAGATGTTTGTAATTTTGACACGAATAAATATTAATAAATTACATTTTGATGTTTGAGAGTCTCTAGGTTTTGACATGAATGCAGATATAAATGTAATTTAAACAAATATATCACCAGAGGCTTATCATGACACCTAGCAGCAGCGCCGCGTCAGACACGTTTCTGGTGTGCAAAGACATGGAAAACGCCACGCAAACGCCACGCAGCTGACGCTCAACAGAAACGCCACGCTCACGCACAGGCAGCCAGCGTGTCGCCGCCGCTCGTCGGCCTAATCGTGCACACCTATCCTGTCCATGCTGCTGGGTCCTTCCTCATCTGCACCTCCTGCCACAGCACCCTTTTCAGTGCGGAAAAGGTCCGTTAATTTGGCACATTTAGCTGCCTCTTGTGCCAACAATTTTTTCTTTTTCATTCTTATTTTTTCGGCCCCACCCATTTCTTTCTCGTCTTTCCTTCTTTTCGCCATTTTTACCGTCTGTCTCTGTTGCATTCACGCAAACCCAAACCTAACCAAGTAAACTCCTTTGAGCCAATCGGATGTCAGGAAATACGAGGATCAGTCCAAGTTGGGAGGGGCCGCTCGTATCCCCCCTCAAGATTGGAAGTATTGGTTTGGCCCGGTCTGAAACACACACACACGACACACAGCTGCGTTCCGCTGCAGCTGAGCGGCCGGCCACAGGCCGGTACGGTAGCGTTACGTATCATATAAAAAAAAACAAAAAAAAAAAAAACGTTTTGACCAGCGGCCGGTTCGGCCTGAAATGGACCGGCCGTTCGGGATTGTTCCCGGTATTCCC